>NC_031986.2:29879915-30512415 GCF_001858045.2 Oreochromis niloticus
GATAGTGGCGCGGCTGCCCCTCTGTTGGTCTTCCTTGGTCTCTTGTGTTCTGGGGGCCTCTGGATGTCTGGAGTTTTGATCTCCTCCATACCTGCTTCATGCCCTGGAGGACGGGCAGTGGCCCCCCACACCCTCTAGCAGATCATTACATGAAGGAACCTTTTAAAACAAGCGCGTTCATGCTCACAGGTGCACACACGGGTGATCACACACACAAACTACACCCTTTTTGGCTCCTACCTCAAAGCACACTGTGCGCTGTCGATCTCACGTGCTGCACAATAATGTTTAATATTTAGTATTACTGTCATATTCCCATATATCATTGTGATGTTGTTTATTACTCTCGTTTTCTTCTGCTTGCTTTCTTTTTTTCTTTCTCACAGGTGATCCAGGTGATCGATATATGTATTTTTGTCTGCTTATTCTGTTGGTTTTTGGTTTTTGCCCTTCTCCCCGCTCCTCTTCTCAGCTGTTTTTCTTTCCCTCTTTCTTTCTCCCCTTTCTTTCCACCAGTCAAGTCTGTCCCGTATTCAGCAAGTGAAATAAAATAAACAATAAAAGGTGAATCAAATGGACCATTACGGCAAGGCTGGGATGGTCCATTTGGTAAAGTAAATCCGTTGGGCATCTTTCTCCGCCTTTAGACAATAATTCTGATGGCAAAAGAACCAAACGGGACAGGTTAAAAAAAAAAAAAAAAAAAAAAAAAAAAAAAAAAAAAAAAAAAAGTTAGACAGTCGTCGGCGGCGAAGAAATATATACTTATGGTGCTTTCACGCAGCAATCTGCTTCCTGTGCATCTCCCAACCAAAGTGGTTGATGTTCTGTATTTAGAACTGGTGGCAGCTGACTGCTGCAGGTACTGGCTGCATCTTAATATTCCACTGTCGAGAGGTGGGACATAGAGGGTTTAAGTCCCCACGTCTTTTCTCTGACATCTGGGAAGGGTGAAAGGTCTTAACATCCAGCCTTATGTGTTTAAAATGATTAGAGTGCTACAACAGAGCTTTTCCTTGTTTAACTAAGTAAAGCATTTTATTCTTAACTAAAAATAAAATTGATGCATACGTCTGATTAGTATGTTAAATGAGAAATGTAGTTCAGTAGTGAAAATGTCTGAATTTTGTGTGTGTGGACAGTTTCTTAAAGCCTAACAACAAATGGTTGTTAATACAGGTAATATAGGTCACTGATCAAAACAGTGCCTCCTTTACTCCTTTACAGTTGTTCCTATGTTTTTGGGCACCACAGTCACATGAACACTAAGGGCAAGTTAGACAAGTGCAGCAATGGATGACCATGACGGATGAAGATAGGCAAGTGCCTTGTCTCTCACCACTACTGTCTACTTTTTATTGACATTGCTGCAACTATTCAAATATGAATGTGCCTTTGTAGACAAAGAGAGATTTAGACAGACAGACTGATAGAGAAAGTCAGATAAGACGACAGTTACAGAGGTTTAGAGAATATAAAGTAACACAAAAAGGACTGAGCAGAATAAAAAAAACTGAACTCAAAACAAACAAACAAAAAAAAAATGAACAAGATGTTATTACAGTGGCTCGGTTCAAGAAAATGCATGTAAATGTCATTGTGTTGTAATTTCGGTCTACATACTCCAGCCCCGTCCTTTGAATTGTTTTAATTTTATTCTTGTGTATCAGATTTTGGAACTGTGAAATTCTTTTTATCATCTATAATTTTATACTTAGGCTTGAGTGTATACAATCAAATATTCACCACATGGGAAATAAACCAAATTGTTGCAAATAGACAGAACAAAGAATGGCAACGTCTTGCTAAAGGAAGTGTTACGATTGTTAAGATTTTTTTTGAATTGCAGAACTAAATAAAGATTCATAGAGAGGGAGTCTGCCAGAAGAGACTGAGCTCTTTGTCATCTCCGCAGCTTGTACCATGCACAGTCGTATTATCCATCTAGCTGTCAGATCCAAAAGCAGCATTGCTGCTCGATGACTTTCTTGCATCTGCTTCTCAAATATGTCTTTTGTTTTTCTCAGTCAGTGTGGCACAGACTCTGACCTGTTTTATTCCTCTGTTTCCATTCAAACATCTTTGGGGTGGAGAAAACATGCAGAAATGTGAAAGCTTTATTTGTGAAGCTCCTGCAAACCTCGAACAATTAGCACGCAGCTAATGCCAGTAGAGAGACACACTGATGTATGCCTCAGTATATGGATGAACACACAACCAAAACACACACAAGTAAAAACAGGGATTCAAATTTAATTGGTTTCTGTATAAAAAAAACCAAACTAACTAACTAAAAAAATTAAGCTAAATGTTATCACAGTGGCTCGGTTCATGAAAGCGTAAATGTAAATGTCATCTTGTACTCCAGCCCTGTACCTTTGAATCGTTTCAAATTTGTTCTTGTGGATCAGGTTTTGGAACTGTGACATTCTTTTTTTATCGTGAGTGTATACAATCAAATTCACTACATAGGAAATAAGCCAAACTGTTTCAAATTGACAGAACAAACAACTGCGCAATGGCAATGTCTTGCTCAAGGAAGTGTTAGGATTTCTTGTCATGGTGTTTCTTAAGCGTTGCTGTGGTGAATTAACCATCTTCCAAATAAAATAAAAGAAGTGTCAACACTGTAAAGACAAGGAGTTTTTTTATTAAGCTTCTTAGGCTTCTACATGCCACCTGGGGTCACTAGCTATTCTCAATATAGAATTTCTAATTGGCAAGAATCATTTTTTTTCAAGTTTAGATTAAAATTCTTAAAATAATGAACTGATCACAGAGATGAAGTTTAGCACAGGAATCAGGCGACAGCCACTCTCCTCAGTTATGATTATTACCATTTTAAATTTAAAGAGGTTAAAAAGAAGTAAAAAAAAGTGGGGAAAAGAGCAAATGTGAAGAAAAGTGGCAGGAACTTCTAATGATAATACATTAATAGGTAGTGAGCGATTAAAAAAAATCTTTCAACTGACAGACAGAGTGAAGGAGAAGGGAGTTGAAACTGGGGCATGTATAGGGTGGGAAAAGGAAGGCAAAGAGACTACAGAGGAGAAGCAATAAAGAAGCACAGTAGCTGGGGCCCAAAGTGCAACAGTGACGGTAGTCATACAGAGAAATGGCAAACAGAGAATTTGAGCACTGAGGGAGCAGGAATGTGCTGTAAATGGGGTTCGAGACAGGCCAGTACACAGTACCAAACAACTGTGATTTAGTCTACGCTATCTGACATATGGTTTTTGTCTTGTCTTGTCTGGTCTTTTCATGTGAACATATTCCATCAGAAACAGCAAATTTGTAATTTCTTTGGTAACATGTATTTTGAAGACCTCAACTTAGTGGTTCAAATCCTTTTAGGTGGAAAGTGTTTCAGCTATCCACTGTTTAGACCATTTAGTAGATCAAACCTTTTGCTACATTCAGAACCTCTTCACTGATTCTAATTCAAAGTTTTAGTATTTTTGTAAGGCACATCAAGAAGAGCACTACATAAATAAGAAGAAAGATTACTTTACTTCTTATTTTGTTTTTGTGAATATGTCTTGCTAAGAGCTTCTTTTTATACTGTTTTACAAAATTCATCTAGAGACCAGGAAATAGTTTTGTAAAAAAGAAAAGAAAAAAAAAGGAAGGGAAGATGCTGGAAATGGCTGAGAATGGGCAAATACTGAGCCTTTAAAGGAAGCAGTTATTTGATAGAAGATTGAAACAAATCATTTCATTTTAACACTTGCAATCCTGTCGTCCTTTCTTTTTCTATTTAGATCTGGGTGGCATTCAGCTTTAACTAAAATGTATTTGGAAGGCAAACACACACATTGAGTGAAAGGAACTTGTGCACATTGATAATTACTGCAGCAAGGTTCTTCAGGTAAATGGCGCTGCAAACACTGAGTGAATAACTTCATTATTTTGCTCTGATGCACTTTGGTCAGTTGCTAAGCTCCTAATATGAAAACTCATGAATTCGTTGATTTTTGAAAAACTTTTCTCTCTTTTTGGACTCGATTATATGGAGAGCAAAAAGTCCAGAGAGATCATGTTCATCAGCTGACAACCAGCTACACTGACAGGATTTCTGAAGCTATTATAAATTTTTATTCAAGCTTATTTAAATGTAAGAAAAAATCACTGAAGCCGAGTCCACACTCTTAGTTTATAGCATCAACAGAAGAAAACACAAATTTTATTAATCTATAACCAAATTTTTATAAATTTTTTCCATGATTATGTTTTAAATCTTGTGTTGTGGAAAATTCATAGCCAAGTAGTTTGATCGTTTTTGGTTACCTGGCAAATGGAGCTTTAATCCTATGGTAATTATGAATTAAAACAAGGCATTGTAATTAAGACTTATTTCCACAGTGGATCTTCATTCTTCACAGTTTCTTGTCAGCAGAAATAATTTATATGCAGCTGGTGTCTTCAGATGCTGAGCTGTCATAAATTCATTTAAGAGGGTGACAGTATTAAAGGAAGAAGACTAAACTGTTAGTCGGTACTTTCCACTCTCCACACTATATTCAGACATTGAACCACAATGAAATCTAAACTGAGATTTTGCAATGCGCAGCTTGTCGAAACATAGGTGAGTGAAGCAAAACTTTTTGTTGTTATATATAAATATAATATTTCACTATTTTTCTTCTCACATTTCTCTCATCATAGTTTTCTGGCACTCTGATTAAATTTCAGACATCACGGATATTATCCAGCCCAGCAGCAAGACCTGGGCTATATGTGTATGTGCGCGCACGAGTGACCATAAATCTCATGAATCTGGCGCCCCATTGAGCCAGGATATTGGCCAGTAGCCTTTTGATGAGTACAGAGATTGTTATATCCTCAAATGCGTAAAAGATGGATCTGCCCTTCATCTTCTGTCAGATGGCTTCTAGCTGTGACACAGATCATTATGTGTCCGTGTGTGTCGTGAGGGATAATGAAAGGTTTCAACTTATGTCTTAAGTTGAAACTTATAAATATTTTTAAATAATTTGAATCCTTTTACCATTCCATGTATTCTTTCCCAAATAACTTCTGAGAATAAATCCTGGAACTATAAAATTGGATGCCAGTCGTCATAATTTCTTTCTCATTTGTACATTTGCATGATGGGTTATTAGTAAAATACTTACGGTAGGAAGAAAAGGTTAAGTTTGTAACATTATTAATCTGTCTCTCCTCTGTGTGCGTGTGTGTGCCTCAAACAAGGATTAATCTTCTTATAAATGTTTTGTACATGTACGGTACGGTCCAGTATAAGATTTACTATGTTGCATGTTAGACTAACAATGATTTCCAGTTCTGCCACAATTACTGTTTGTGTTACACATAATTGACTACTGGGATGTCAGATGTTTTGTACTTGAATGCATTGTTACAGGCGGTGGAGGAGTGTTTGTTGAAGGATTTCAGGTGGTTGTAAGAGTACACTCTGTCAGGAGATGGTAATCAAAAATTGAAAGCAAGTGGCAGAAAATAGGAGGCAGAAGCATATAATGCAGAAACAAGCTCAAGACCATGACCATTCATTTATGACTGTGCTTTATTTGAGTTTGGAGGGGAGGGGGGGTCCCTGCCAAAGCAGCAACTAAGAGATATAGAATCCTGAAAGACTTATAAAATGATTACCACGCACTGGTGGTTGGTGCTAATTTCAAGCTCTACTTGCATATTTTTTTTATATTTAATATCTTTGATAGCTGCCAGGAATTTCCCAAGTCAACAAGCTTCCGTAACATGACAGTCTAACAACCGACAGAGCACAGAGGATCAGAAGGAGCAGCCTGTTGACACTGTCTGGCTGCTTCGGTAATAAAGCCGAATGATGGCAAACAGCAAGACACAATTTCAGCTCAGCGATGGAAAATAAAGCTGTGTAATGAAAGCGCAGATGTAATCTGTACACTGTCTGCAGAGGGAGTGGAGGAGAGACAGCAGAAGAAGGATAGAGGTAGACGGAGAGAGTAATTTCTTGCAGATCGATAGAGAGATGAAAAAATTTGTTAATAGCTCAGTTTCGGTGACACAGAGTAGTGTTGCTATTGTTGTCCTTACTGTGGGAATCCATGAGTCATCAAAATGGGTTGTTTTTCTCTGATATTTGCAGCCATGTTCTTTCTTGGGATGAAGTTTAATAAAATGGTGAAGATTAGGAAACTAACATTACATTCTGTCAGGTTTCAGTATTGTTTTTATTCAATGAAAATATCAAGAGTTTAAAACTGCACATGGTCTAATGCGGAAAAAATTGTAAAATAAGTCTGATTTTGCACAAAAGTAAATGCAATTTGTCTGATTTATGTGTTTTTTTTCCTCTGACACTGTATTGTAATGCACAGCACGCATCATAGTATACCCTCCTCCATCCGTCTGTCTGTTGATGCTCTCCATTTCCTGGTGCCTACCTCTTTAGTTACTCTATTCCGTGCTGTTCTCCTCTTGCTTTCTCCCACAGTACTTTCAGTCGCAATATATGGGTCACTCCACTATGATGAATTAAAACTATGTGTGTGTGTCTGTGATGAATTATGGCATTATGTGTTTAGCTGTGTGTGTGTGTGGTATGTGTTTGATATATTAAAACAGTGCGTGTCCTGCATCCATCTAAAGCAGCCATTCTGTGCCTGCTATAAATCAGCATCAGCTTCACCATCACATCCAGGAAGCCTGACAGGACATGCCACAGCATCAAGACACTGTGGGGGTGTGTTTGGATGCCTTTGTGTGCAGGGATGCCATCAGCTGCTTGGTTAATAATGTAACTCAATGTTAAAAGAACCAGAATTCTAAATTCTGATATTTTCTTGTATGATTTGATGAGCGTGGTTTCTCGGGAAATAAAGAAACAATGAAAAGTCATTCATTTTAGTTCACGAGCCCAAAGCAACTGTGATGGACAGAGCTGCACACTAGAATAGAGGGAGTAGGCGAAACAGGATTGACTAACACTGTTGCTGATCACTGACGCACAAGGATGGCATATCATCGTCCAAGGGTTACGGGAATTCTTTTACCTGATTTGAAATTTAGATTTTAGAGAATCATCTACCTGTTCCCATCTCTTCATTTTCCCTGACATTGCCTGTTCTCTAACAGATTTCTAATGAGAAAGAGATTTGATTTTTCGTATGAATTAAAAAAATGGTTTTAGACTCATGGTGTGTCTCTTTTCAAAAAGCATTTAATGCAATGATGCTATACGAATAATAAAGTGAACAGACAGAACACAACTGATTTTATCAGAACAGGATGAGAAAGATTGAAATTATCATTGGGGACAATAAAAAGTCTGATCATACTGTTTAGCATACGTACACACTCATGAGCATGTGCCACCCACTACAATGGAATATTATGCTCTATTGAATTTACTTATCAGACATAACAAATGTAAAAATGTAAAGTAAGAGATTCTTTTAATAAAAAGATCCCTTGGACTTGAATCATTGTTAAAGAGATGATGTTTGGTCTACTGTAGAACTATTATGGCATTTTTATTAGTAGCCCATTAAATAAAAAAATAAATATTAAACTAATGCCAGTGCAATGCATTGCAGTAGACGAGACTTTAATCCATGTTTTATTGTACAGATTGAATGCAAAACACAAAGACATGCTCTAATCTGACAATGGCTTTTCAATCCAGCAAAGGGGTTTTAGAGCTGCTTCGTTCTGTAAACATAATACATACACACACACACACACACACACTGCAACACCTCAACACCTGGTCTGTATGAGATGGCAGTTGGTCACAGATGTGGCCATCTGGCATCAACTCTGATGTGTGTTATCTACATGTGTGTGCATTTATTTTTATCTGTGTGTGTGTGTGTGTGTGTGTGTGTGTGTGTGTGTGTGTGCGTGTGTGTGTTTGCCCTAAAAGAACAGCGAGTCCTAGAACAGGGCTGTTTTCCTCCATATTAGCAACCTCCTGAAAAACTCCTGGGGGCTGGATTAGGAAGTACAGGCATTTTAGCACTGAAAAACAGAAAATATGAAATGAGACTGCGTGTTTGGGGGTGTTAGTGGTGTTAGAAAGAGAGATAAAGAATATTCAGAATATTCAGGGGTTTTTGTGGGTTATTATTTCAAACAGTGCACTGTGCATTCTTCAAAGATCCTGCTGTGGTGAGAGGGCGAGAGCTCCTCAGGAGTTTACACCCTCCACCTTTTGCAAGATATCTCACTGAGATACTTTTTAAAATAGTTTTAAAGGGACATGTTTCCTAGACTCTTTTCTTTCTGCAAGAGAATGAGTACATTTTTCTTGTGGACAAAAATCCCTCTTTACATTTTTTAATGATGTGATATTATCAGTCTTGAAGAAAAATATTAGCCCAGGTTTAAACTCGATCACCCAGTCACGTGTTGGCCTTTCAAATTGGAGACAGTTCCAAACAAATAGACATATATAGATTCAAGACTAAAACTGTGTGAACACAAATGCAGATATCCATATAAACATTGTTATTTTTGTCAGTTTTATGAAACAGTGAGTACACATGGTCCTCTCTCATATATGTCTATCACTGTGATTGCAAAAACCTGATGTCCATTGCTTTTTTTAGACATGATTTTAAGTCTTGAAAACTTGCTTTCTATATAAAAGAATGAAATTTGCACCACAAACTTGACATAGAAATGTAAATAAGTAGAGTATCCCAGTAAGGGAGGTGTAGGAAGGAATTGCCAGACTCCAAGATCTCTCAAGTATTCGTCCATGGTGCAAAACTTGTTTTTTTCTGTTTTCACCACTTTTACCTTGATTTGCTCCAAACACAAATGTGCACGCCTGCTCTAGAGCATGTGTGAGGTATATTCTCCCAGCAAATTTCTACACAAGTAGCAGCATGTGTGGAAAATGCTGTATGCATGCTTTTTTTTAATATACATATCACACATAGATAAGGCTGTCGATTCCACAGGGTCACCCTGTCTGCCTGGGGCCTCTTAAGAATTCAGGATCTCAACCGTCCTATTTGCATTTCTGTTGTCTTTATTAGCTGTCATTATTTCTTCTTTTGTATTTTTTATTTTCCTTTTATTATAATTTTCTGTCACTTCTTCCCTCCATCGTTTTTCCCTTTACCTTCTTCCTTTAACACTGCAAATCATTTTCTCATTCTCTCCGTTGTCTTTCTCATCTCTTTCTCTTCCCTCTTTAACCTCTATCCATTTACTCATCTGTCTTCTTGCTCATTTTGAGGTCGACCCCTTCGTCTGTTTCTGGCTCTGTGGAGGAGGAGGAGGGAGAGGGTGGCACTGACTCACCCTCCTACTCTCATTATCTCATTAAGATGGCTGTCAGAGCACACTGCAATTACCAAAGCAGCTATGTCACTACTCCTCCCTACCTATATCTGAATTTGCATGCATGTATCCATACATTATGGCTGCATACATTCATCTCTGTTTGCCTGAGCACGAATGTATGAGTGTGTTAATTGCGGGACTGGACACATCTCATTTCAGGCACCCCACAGAGACCTGCTATGAACTGTCTGCCACATATGACACACTGTCCAAAGAATACTGATGAAAGGGGCTGCTGGAATGGACTTCATTGTGTTAGTTTGCATACGAAACTGCCAGATGTTCACTGATCACTGCTTCATAAATGCAAGTGTTTATATCTTTCAAAGTGCAGTCATGTATGGTACAAACAACTTTAGTAATTCTTTTTAGGGGAATGTTGTGATAAAAATGTGTGCCATTACAGCTCTCTCCCATGATTCTATCTTTCTCAAGCTTATCCTTTTTCAAATATGTATCACCAATTTTAATTGCAATTTTCACTTGTTTTTAGAGTAGCTTTTAGAGTATGAGGTGCAGATAAGTGACGCTGGCTTTCAGGCAGAAGTATACACATTTTAATGAGGATCTTTGTAAAGCATGAAATACACCGTAGGTGCAACATCAGTCAAATAGGTATTGGCCAACAGTATATTAGCACAAAGTATTTCAGAAGCAAATGTTCAAATGAAATTCTTTATTCTTTTTCTTAAAGTGAATTTTGTTGATAATATGTAAAGATGCACTCTTATACTCTGCTATTGTACTTCTAAATCACTCAATAGTCCGTGCAAAATATTTCAAACTTACAAAAGATTCCAGTAGAATACCCTCTTCCATTTCTGGATTTAGTGGGAGTAATAATTCTGTATATCTGGGTTTGGAGCCTTGACTGAGTCAGCGGTTCATTGCAGGTTTGATCTGGTTATACAGAGTATACAGGCAGCTCAGAGAAAAACGTCAGGGAAAGAATGAGACGAAGAGCTTGATGAAAGAGATTTATTTTGGGTTCAGATTTGATAACCTGTATTCAATCTTCTCTCCAATGTCCTCAGCCAGGCTCTGCAGATGCTGTGTGCCATTTTTTTCTCTCCTCTTTCATAATTTCTTTTCAATCAGTTCCACCTGCCTTCAGTGATGGTGCTGAGATAAAATATTGGGCGAGCCCAAGCCTCTAAAGTGGTTTATCGCCATAGAGACATGGTACAATACTGCACTGAGGCCTGTGATAAAACACTGCAGTGTACAAAGCCTCATCAAAGAATCACCATAGCTAGTCATGAAATCAAAGCAGAAGGCCAGCGCCGAATTCACAGCGATGGCTAAAACAAGATTCCAACAAAGAGGTCATTTAAAATTTGTCATCCAGTTTAACATGTTATGAAAAAATATCTCTGCGCTTTTTGTAATCATTAGTCATCAAGAAGTAAATAAACTTTCTCAATTCTTTGTTCTCACACAGTGAGATGCCTCACAAACATCACTTATTGTATGCCAATTTGGCAAGAAGACCTTTTTTTAAAACATAAACTCGGGAAGACTTTTAGTTTTCTTGTCTAACAGCACACTCGAGGAGTTTGTGTCCACCATGTTCTCAAAACTTGAATTTACACCAAATACCATTTGGTGTATGGGAGGGTGCCACCTTGGTGAAGCATGCAGAAGGCGGAACACAGAACAACCACTCACTAGCTGTGAAAACACTGCTGTTACTACACTACTCTTCACTGCTACACTATTACTAGACAGTCACCTGGGTTATTCCCACTTTGATGCATAATAGCACAATCCGATATCCCACAGACTTCTCTCGGAAGCTTGCAAGTTAGACTGTTCAATATCAAACCTGACAGCATCAGACATTTACACTGTGAAATGCCAGTGCATATGTGAAAATGGCTAAGGTGACCATAGCCATTCAGTAAGTGAAAATGAAAGTTTTATGAAGAAATACGGCATAGGGAACTAATCAATCTAAAGTCATTAACGATGGATTTGCATCATAAATGCCGTCTATGTGATTTACTGTCATCTCATCAAAATAATGTAGTGTTTGAAATGCAATAACAAAGCAATAAAAAAAGAAAATCTACTCTTCATTTGTAGCTTCAAAACAACCTCACAATGCCGAGCTGAAAAATATTTTGGAGTAACAAATATGTAAACGTAGCACAAATCACCACAAATAGTTTGCAAAGTACGAGGAACGGGTCTGCAGTCATTTCCATGTGTTGGTAACGATGCAAAGAGCAGCACCCAGGTTTATAAATCATAAAACTGAAACTGTCAACTGAATTCAAATACATTGTTTGGTTTTTAAATATAACGGTGTAATTATTTTCAGTTTTCCCCGAGTAATCAGTGAGATAATTCACTCATAGGTGCATGCTCCTACTTTCAACCATAGCAAACATCTATCTGAAGGTTTGCACTCTGAGCATTGCTCCTGTCATCAGTGTGATTTAACAGTCATCTCATCACACAATATAAACATCAGATAAGCCCATACTGATAAGTTGTACCCACATCATCGCTTTATTTCACACAGAGGCAGGAGACAATTTTCACAGTAGTTAATTGAATGAGCGTATTGGAAATGCTGATGAAAAAGCTTTTTTTTGTTTGTAGCATTTAGATTTAGCCCTCTGGCTAAAGTTCCAGTAATGGTGAATGCTCTGGAGGTTTTCTGGGAATTTGTAGAAGATCAGATTGTTTGCAGATTTCTGGTATCTTCCAAAAGCCCTTTCTGTTAATCTGACATCATCTGAATGTGTCAAGTTCATGTCTGAGTCACACCGTGGTCACTTTACTCTATCTCAATATTACTAGGTTGGAGGTTTAAAGCAAGAGAGGATGTACTCGTACTGCTTCCTCTGTCACTGTTGTGGGTAAAATATATTTTGAACACAGAATGCCGTCACCATCAGTGTTGGAATGGTGTTTCTGAGTAGACAACAGAGATGCTAACTTGAATGTATTTACCAATTTTCTCAGACATGGCAACACATTTTTTTTTCTTGGGGGGGTTGTATGCTTGCTGTGGCTATGCATTAAAATGTTTTACTACAAATGGCCCCAAAACATGCAGAGTTCTTTATTTGTTGTGATAGTAATTCAATTCAATTCTATTTATATAGCCCCAAATCACGACAACAGTTGCCTCAAGGTAAAGTGAGTTAAAGACCGTACAATAATAGAAAGAAAACAGAGAAACACTAATAGAGTATATACAGTGTTGTTTTCTGATTTTTTATTTAATTTAAATGTTGCAATTTTAGATAAATATGTTTAAAATTGAAATAGCTGTGCTATATGTAATGACAGAAGACAGCAACATGTCTGCTGTTGTCACTCCATTCTAATCGAATCTAATCAAATGTAATCTCACATAATCAAATCTAATCGAATACAATCTAATAAACACAATCATTAGCTGGTATCTTTTTCTCGTTGATGCTTGTGCTGAGGTGGCTTGCAGCCGCTGATGTGTTTCTAAGATACATAGTAAACAAACAGGGGAAAACAAATAAAAACAAACAGAGCAGAGGCCAAGCAATGTCCTGCAGAGTTTCCATAGTGACTAGTTAAGCATGTTCGTTGCCAGAACCTTTTTCAACCTGATTTGCATTGCAAGCAGCAAATCTCAGGGTGCAGTGGCTTCGCTGTGCTTGCATATAAGGTGTGTGTGTGTGTGTGTATGTGTGCATGTGTGTGTGCGTGCACGCGGGAATGACTGACGCCTCAGCCAGGCAAAGAAGGAAGGTTTAGCTGGAACTTCATGGTTAGTCTGCCGAGAAAAAGCTCCTGTCATTCCCAACATCTTTAGTTTGATTGGCTTTTTGCTACTGTCTGTTTTTCAGATTCACATATTTTGCTCTGTTAAATTGCTGCGCCATGTGAACTGCATGCATGAACAGATTTGTTGTTCCATATGCACATTTTATATGAATTCTTATTAACACTGATTTATGGTTTGGCAACACTAGAGGAATCAGCATTATGGCGGAAACACTCTGACTCTGCAAACTGACAGGCTGACAGACAAGCAGGTTAACACTCTCCTTTCAATCCTGTCATCACGGCACTGGGAGCACAGGAAATTCAGAAATACTTAGTCGTAGTTTCCAGGGTCTTAAAATCAAACCAAACACCATAAAGAAGTGGGACAGCTGTTGATTTCTTTTTAAATTGATAGGAGTTGCTAATCAAGCTCCATTAACGTTTTAAATGAAAGTGAAAGCAAGAGATTTGGTTCAGTGTGTGTGCTGTTTCCCTTCATTCATATTTAAAAAGTTTGCAGTTAGAGGAAGTTCAGATTGCTTCACATCCACAACCAGCACTGAACATATCATTTTATCATAGATCATATTATTCTATTATGTAGTATCTTAGTGTTAGCTGCAAATCTCACTAGCATGAGAAAAGGCTAATATAAAATGTTTTTGATCAAATAATGAATATTTTACATGTGTTCTTATCACGTTTTTCAAGGGGCAAAACCCCACGCTGTTCTATACCTTCTTCTGTTTCTGTTGCAACATGTTTATGAATTATTTTGTTTGTTGCTTAACATTAACTTAAAAAAACATAATTACTTAGAATCTTTTAAAAAAAGATCAGTATACTGGATTCATTAAAAATTAAGAAAATCGAATTATTTATTTACAGAATAAATTAAAAATAATATTGAAATCTGGACTTTTCAGTCCCCCAAAGTTGTTTTGGTTTCTTGAAATCATCCTTACAGTGCAGATCCCCCTCTGTCACCCAGCAGCCTGTTTTTGAAGCCATTTACTCTTAATTTTCATTATTCATGATTACTTATTGCAAGTAGCTTGAATTATGGCGTCAGGTTACCCTCCAGCCAATTGGAACACTACCTCATGAATAATGCAAATTTGCATATGCCACATCTTTGATGTAATAATTTCACCTGGAGATGTAAAAGCGGATGTTCATGAACTAGACTATGATCTTGAATAGAGAGTGCAACAACTTGCAAGCAGCGCTGGAGAGATTGTTTTAAGCTGCCTAACAATCAACAAAGCTACACTTCTGTCCTGCGCATATTACCTCTGGCTATTGGAGTTAGGTATGCAGGGCTGGGTGGCAGAAGAGGGCAGAAGTCCTACTTGGTGACACTGCTGTGTGCGCAAGAAGAGGAGATAGCTGAAGTGCTTCAGATAGCCTCCTGTGCATGCAATGCCTCAAGTTTCCAATGGAGAAACATAATGGAAAAAAAATAAAAACAGTAATACTGAGAATGGAAGTAACAACACCTGAGAACATCTAAAAGTAGCTAGAGAGCAGAAATGAGAGGTGGATTAGATCTAACAAGACACAAATAATAGTGAAAGAGTGATACCTTGCTTATTTATAAAATCTGTTCCTTGATTCAGACTCGATATATCCAAAACATCCCATGTTTCTATCCTCTCTTTAAAACTTGCCTTCTATCTTTAGCTGCCATCACTGTCCTAAATAGACTTCCTCTCTATTTCTTCCCTCTACACACACACAAACACACACACACACACACACACACACACACACACACACACACACACACACACACACACACACATACATTGAACAGAAAAGCAGCTATAAAGATATCTCGTACATCCCCGGTGCAGCTTTTATCTAAAAAGCATGGAATGACCAGATATAAATCCATTTCACATCCTTTTTTTAAGTCAGGAATGAGCAGACTGTCCAAGCTTAGTCTTGAGGATCAAACCTGATTGGCCACTGCTAGTTTCCCTCCCACCATAATTAAACCAGTTCACTTATCTCAGAACTCTGCCAGGCAAGTATTTGGTTGGCAAGTAAGACACAAATAAATCATCTGAAGATACTTCGATACTTCACGAGTTGGGCAAATTGTTTTTTACTAAGGCTTATAAACCACTGCATCTGAAGGAGGAAAGTAATTTACCGAAAAGTCACAATAGACAGAGACCAAATTAATTAATTTGCATTTTTATAAAATAATTCAAATAATTTATTTATCACCAAATCTTAGATGCCTAATTTATATATATATATTATATTTGTACATCGCAAACATAGGGACACTTTGTATTTTATAGCAGTAAAAAACCCCATAATAACATGAAATAATGGCAGCATGGTTCTTGTGACCATGAATAGACTGAGTTTGCTGTCGTATGTGCTTAAACTTTATTTCATCAAGAGAAAATTAGATATTAATGCTTTTTTAAAGATGTGATTCAAGTGGGTTTCTTTCTGTGTTGTGCGCACTTTGGTCCTGTTTGATATAAAACACTAAACTAATGAGCCTTACTGGAAATTTGTTAATATCCAATATGTGTCAAGGGACAGGAAACAGTTCTGATTAGTATATCAAGGCATAATTGTGAAATTCAGATGTATTAAATGCCTTCATTAAATGAAGATTAAAGGTGGATATGACATGAAAATAAATGCTGTATAGCTGAGTGAAAATCCTGCAAACATCATTTTGCCACAGTTACTTCATGAAATGGTAAATGTGTAAACATATAATTTCCACATTAACTAATGAAGGAAACTGTGATATTAACTATGATATTTTTATTTATTTATTTATTTATTTTTACTGCACACCTCCTTGATCCCCACAGCACCAGCATTTAGGAATTTATCATGTTTTTTGGACATTTTTGTTCATTTTCTTGGGTTGGCTCATAATGTCTCGAAAAGTTTTCGCACATTTGGTCGAAAGACACACGCCGATTTAAATAAAAGCTTAAAGCCGATAGTTAGGTGGGAGTTTCCATAAATTCTCTCTCAGGAAATCCACACAATGGTGGAAGCGAGTGTGTTCTTCAAAATAAGAACCAGGGGTAAAGAAATCAGTTAAAATCAATATGTACCAACCAGACATGTTGCAGGGTGCGTACTCCAATATCTTTCTTTTTGTCGGTCTCATTTCTTTATCTATCTTTCTTTCTTTCTATCCCTCCATCTCCATAGCTCTTCCTTCTCACCTCGGGTGCAGGCTGTTGCTAAGAAACGAAGCCAGTGTATGTGTTAGATATGCTTTCTTTCTTCTTTTTCAAGTCTCTGTGACGAGTTCGAGACTTTTTCAGTGGGGAATGTCAAAGAAAATCAATCTCTTCCACCCTCCTCAACTTCATTTTACTCTCTCTCCTGATCTGTTCCTGCTCTTTTGCATTCTACCTTCCTTTGCTGGCTTCAGTCTAAATATACACCAAGAAGGCAGCCTGTCTGTGCTTGGTCTTCATGACTGTACAACATGTTGATTTTCTTAACTCGTCAGTGTATTGTGAACATTGCTCAGCTCTCCTTGTATTGTCTTTCATGAAGTAAAAAAAAAGACAATTTGCAGAGTTTTTTCACAGCTTTACAATTAAGCAGGATCCCTGGTTCCTGAGACTTTACCACACCAGAAACAACTGATCTGTGGAGCAGTGGGCCTCAGATCTCTAAAACTTTGGTCACTGATGACAATTTCAGATGATGGAAAAACAAACAAGCAAACTAAATCCTCTAAATCCAAAAAATCAAGCAGAAAATAACCAAATAACTTGATCTCATTATTTTTCTTGCCTTTTTGACTCATCCCACTGGACTAAACAACTGATTGCCTGTTTATGAGGATTCTTATTTTCCATAATTAGGGCCAAAACAGTCAAATGGAGACAAATTTGAGATTTCTCAGATTCATTCTCTCAGTATCTTGTGAAATTATACTTTAGCCACAGCACCCTGAAGCACCCCCACAAGGACCTTGACTTAGTTTAGCCTACTATTAGCCCAAGGTGAAGGGCAAGACCACCTTGGGTGAAATGAGGGGTGAAGGAACACATTGAGTCTGTCTGTAGAGGGCCAGCACTAATGGAGAATAGATTATGTCAATTAACACTCTCAGCTGGGAAACATTAATCAGCTAATGATGGTTCAGTGACAACCAGAAAAGAGATGGAGGGGAGAAACTGTATTTGACTGCGTTGAACAGATGACGCTCTTTACAGAGTATTTAGCTCGCTGAAACGAGTGTATATCAAAGTCTTATCTTGGAACACAAATTATGAAATTATAACCCTTATATTAAAGATGGGTGTATTTAATTATAGATACTTATCCTTTGTACTTATAGTATTTATGCAGATACACTTGCCCTCATTTTTGAGTTTATCTAATCATAGCATCTTCAAAAAGGATGTCCATCACTTATTATTTCAGGAAGGTTTGTTTTGAAAAGTCAGTAAGTGAATTTATTTAAATATTTGTTTAAATATTTTCTTCAAATTTCAAAGTTAACACAGCTTACTTACACTTAATACATTCATATGAATATGCCTTCATTAAATATATCACTTTCTCTTTCATAAGCTATAAGTCTCAACCCAACTTCTTTACCTCTGTATTTTAGTGCTTCTCACTCTGCCTCCTCTGTGTTTATGCATCCATAAACACACTGGAAACTTTCCACAAATGTTTACTGTCAGGTGTAGACCTAGAGACAGCACAGTCATGCTTTTGTCTGTTTATTTTATGCAGCTAGTTTTCATATAGTTAATGATCTGTAGGTCAGAGTTCCTCTGTATTTCGTAGAAGGGGAGGATATATGGACCGCTGCTTCGCAAAGAGGGGCTTGTGGACCCATAGGGATTGTTGGGTTAACATAGTCCATAGAGAGGCAGTGTTTGATTACTTTTTAATATCATACATTCAAAATAACACATACAGTCACCCTGTTTCCTGAGCATTGGTTTTGCTTCATATGCAGCTGATTAAATTTGGGTGTTTAAGCAAGCAGCTTTCTGTTGGTTGAGAGATGACCACTGGGTGTATGAGACATGTAATCATCACACAAGTTATTTGCAGTCTTTAGCCAGACCAGATCTGACCACAAATACTGGAATGTATGTGAATTTTAATCTAAAATAGAGATTAGACAATAATATCTGCCTGTTTCCACATGGGGTGACGTATCTGCTAATATATCAGGACGTTTTTGCATCCCACACTGTCCTATAGGTGTAATGAGGGCAATTAAATTGTTCTTTTGGGCATAAATTTATACCATATGTGTATATTTATAGTCAGTCCTCATGCATATACCGTATTTATAGTAACTAGTTATCCGTCCTTTATGTATTACATAATTTATTCCAACATCTTTGCACTCTGCATCGTTGCACAATAAATATGCTATATTTGTTGTTTTTTTGTCTGTCACATTGTCAGTATTGTCTGTTGTCTACTCTGTTACATACATTGAGAGCAAAGGAACAGCCAGAGCCCGATTCATTGTATGTGTGCACATACTTGGTCAGTAAAACTGATTCTGATTTTAATTAGAAATTTTTTAATTTTTCTACAGAAATGCTCAAGAAATGCTTATTTCAAGGGTGCAGCATTTTCTGTTTTAGCAGAGTCTGGATTTCATTTTTTTCCCTCCATGAGTGTGGCTCAGCTTGCAGGCTTGCATTTACACATGCAAATGCTTTCACAGACAGTCTGTGATTAGGATGTGTCTGGCCACCAGCAAGCACTTGAACTAACTATGTTGTAATAATATTCATTCCAGTATTAATATGGCTCCTTAGACTGAAAAGTGTCAGGAAAAATAAAAGATTTTGATTTCAATTTTGATTCAACAGTCCACCGACTGTCAGAAAGATATCATAAAATCAATTTACTGGAAGCACGTGATAATTTAACTTTAATCATTTTCAGTGACTCTTAGTTTGTTTAATGCTGGTCTCATCATTAATATGAACTAATAGTAAACCTGCTATTGGTTTACTTATACTAGCAGAAGATATGTCCTTTCTGTTACAGGTTCAACACTCTGATACTAAATAATACGTCAAGGTGAAATGACAAGCTGAGTATTTGAAAATTTGACACTTTGATTGACCAATAAGGTGATTTGCACACTAGACTGTAGACATAAATCATATACCCAGGTTGCTTGCAGGTTTGGCTGCCATGTATATGCATGCTTAAGTATTTCACTGATCACCGCGTGGGTAGCTAGACAGCAAGGCAACAACAGAAAATCAGATTTTTCAGCATCACCGGTAGTACCTTTTGCTTATAGGAAGAGCTGTAAGGGCCTTTACATCCAAAAACATCACAGAAATGAAATGTAAAAGATGAAATCTGATGAACAGATGACACTGAGGAATATAAACGTCTTAACTGACTGTTTAGGATTTGACAGACTTTTTTTTTTAAAGAAAAGTGGAGTCTTGAATCTTGACTGAAACAATATGTCTACCTGAATGATTCCACTTTCTTATCCTTTTATACTGAGTTTGATGCATCCTTCATCTGGTGGACGCTCAAATTTATGCAAATTCCTCTTCACTCCAGTAAGGTGACAGTTTCAGTCCCTGTTTTGATCCTAGTTGACTTGACAGACTAAAGTTCTGTCTCTTTCTTTTGAGTAGAGAATAAGCTGCCTCTCACTGTGATGATACACTCCCATGTCCCTGTGGGATTGGACTCACAGGGCCTGATACACTGCAATCCACCCCCCACTCCCTCCCCAAAAGGCAGGAATTGTCAGTTTTCTTCAAGAGGTAGAGGAGTACTATCAGTAGGAGGTAATATAAAGTACGTATTCAATATCATGATCACATGGAATAAAAAAATATCTTTACTTAAAGATTATTTAATATGAATAGATGAATGAATACTTCTGCTATCCTTCATATTCGAATAGTAAGAAGAAAATGTGAGTAATATAGTTGTTTGTTCCTCCCTCTGTGCTTGCAGATTAACTTTGAAAATTGCGTCTCTAAACAAGCTTATAGTCAATGTACTCCCACTGTGTTAGACCGTATTAGATTAAATAAATAAGGATTTAAAAGCAGATCAAGTTTTTAAAAAAATACCGGCGTTTTATTTCTCACAGGTTAGATTTAAACATCTGTTGAATGCACTTTAGAAATGAAACCCTCTTTTTTCAGTAATTATTCTGCATCTACTGAAGCATAAAAAGGAGATTTTAGAGGAGGACAGAAAACAATAAAATCCACTTAAGAATAGCTCTTTTGCACAAACATTGTAGTCCCCTCAGATGGTCTAAACACGTTTATTATTGCACAGCTAGTCATTTACAAAAGCCCCAACGAGTTTAGTATGTACTATATCACATGCTCTCACATTATTATTCTTTCTTTTGTTCTCTCCACTTGGCCCCTGTTAAATATAAATAAATAAATAATTAAAACAAAAAGAACCAATCTGTCTTTTTCCACACATACAGTGGGGATGTTTGTGAGCCAGTCTTCCACAGTAGAAGGAAATTTAGAGAGAGCAACCACTGACTTGTTGTACATCTTTTATTAGAGAGACCACAGCTAGATCTTATGTCTTAATCTATCAAGGCAGAGAATTGGAAAGAGATTTGTTAGTTTTGTAGCTAAGACTTGAGGCTTTTTTGTGGCAAGACTTGGACCAACATGCAGATTTGACTACACTTGAGCTGTACTTGTTTAAAAAGAAAAAAAGTCTGCAGCCCTGTCTTTCCACCTGTTCATTTGCCGTTTGCTCTCTGTTCATCCAGCGGCTAATTACACAAACAGAGGTGAAAATTCCAAGTATTTAATGGTTCTCATTGAGGGGCTGGGCAGTGTGCTGCTGGATGGTTCACAGTGAACGGACATCAGGCTCTAATGAGGCACAAAGAGAATGGAAGGGGTTTGTCTGGACTAATTTCATTAGTGTCCTCCTGTCCCCGGTCATTGTAGTTAGAGATAAAAAGAACATTCTCAGATGGGGCATAATAGTCCAATAGAAGGCATAATGCAGAGATAACAGCTGATATATTGTTTAAAGGGAGGTGGCTGGTTACGGTGTTTTTCTCCTCGGCTCTTCGTGTTTAAAAGAAAAACTTTTTAAACAAGATTTATACATCGTAATATGTTATTTTCATACTTATTTACGATACTCGACACCAGCAACGATATCTCCCTGTTGATTAGAATAATCAGACTCTCTGGCGCCATGCCATAGACCGCAAACCTCACTGACAACATGTCCCACTCTAAGTAGCTGAAGGAAAACAAATGTGTTAGTAAAATATTGTGATGATAAAACTACACTGTAGTTACTAACTTTCATGAACACTCGTGATTGGATTGCTGTTATCTACGCTAATAGTATCGCTACTGTGACTAGGAGCCCCTATGAGAAACATCTTAAACAATTTTATTTTTTTGTTGTGTGATGAATGTTAAATTTAAGGGACAAAAAGAAAAAAAACATCCTATGGATTCATATATGTTATCTGGTTTGATTTTAAAGTGCTTAAAAAACCCTACATTGTTGTTTAATTCAGTTAGAAATGCAAAATAATGAACGCATGGTAATTATAGGGTCTCTGGTTTCACCCACCTTGTTGTAATTCCTATGCACTGATTGTTGACAGTCAGTGTAATGCAGGCAATACTGTCTTTCAGTACGGATTTTTAAAATTTTTTATTTTACTTCTTTTAATTATATCAGTTACACATAATTCTGGCGACTTCATTTTAAGTACAAATTATAAATGCAGTAAAGCGGGCAGCAGCTGCTGCTAGGTGATTTATTGATGACTCCTTGATGCCAAAATGGTACCCAGAACACTTAACTGATAGATCAGCATTAAACAGAGTTAAATGAAAGGCTGCTGCTGTTTTATTCCACAGATGTTTATCTAAATATTAATTTAAGAAAGTGAGGTAAACCCGGCACTTTGCAGCTGAAAGAACGCCTCTTTCCTTCTCTCTATTTCACCTTCCATCGCTCACGCACTCTCTCTCTTCTTCTCTCAAGGTGCCATTAAAGAAATCCCCAATTACTCCTAATAATGATGTAATCAAGCACGGCTGACGTGCCAGCGAGCTTTAATTAAGTTATTAATTAGCTGAATAATGGGGTTTTTATTCACCGGGACAGAAGCCACAGACTCCCACGGCAAAACAGAGAAAGCGAAAGAGTCACAGTCGAAAAGGGCGACAGTGAAACCGAGAGAACTGTGTGGGTGACCACGTGATATTACGTCCAGAAAGAAAAAAAAAAGTAATTTGAAAATATCTTCTATATTGTAAATAACAAATTTTTAATATAAATCCTGCACATATAATTTGAATGATTCATGAGGAAGGAACACACAAATTAGTCGTGCTACGGATGTATTTTTCCCTCCAATTACAGCACCGTATCACAGCCGCTTAAAAATGTTATGGTAATATTTTCACCTTATTTAGTCCCCGTGCACCACTGCCAGAGGCCAGTTTAACCTTCTCACATGTTGTGGTGAGTTCAGGTCATAGATGGCAGGCTGACAAAAAGACATCCAAGCAATACATAATTACCTGGATATGAATAATCCGAGGTGACCCCAGAGACTGCAAAGGTGCACTGTCGGTTGATCCAATTAACTTTAAACTAAGGGCCTTAATTTATCTGCAAATGGCTGTGCTTCTCCAGGGAGCCTGATAATGTCAGGCTTCTCATTCACAAAACAGCTCTTTATTACTTTCTCTGAGTGTAGTGGTTTATTTTATTTTCCTCTCCAAACCAACGACGCGTGGTGTGTGAGACTGTGTAATAATGCACGCACACAGGACCATTTGTAAGCCACTCACACACTTCTCTGCTTTGTTTGCTTCTCTTGTTTGTGCATGCATGTCTTATTTACATGTAACTCCTAAAAAAATTAAAGATTTGGGGGTTAAAGTTGGTGAACATCATGTATTACTCAAATCAGTTAGGTACCTCAGACTAGTATGCAGCAGTAGTAGTTGCAAGATTTATTTTGGATGCATTATAAATACCTGGGTTGCATGATTAGGATAAGGAAGAGATTCTGTTCCCTGCAAATATACTTTGCCTATTTTACGATTACATGTTAGTTGCTCTTTGCAATACTTGTCTTTTTTCCCAGCTCTTAAACAACTTCACTGTTCAAACAGATAATGCTGTAAATATATATATAGCAGATTTCTGTAAGTATTACCTGCAGTTTGCTTTGATGTTTTGCTATTTGCTCTGTGATTGGTGTAGGAGAAACTTGTGTACACCATGTCAGTGCCCAGGGGCGCATGGTCTTGAAGCCCGTGTAAGCATTTTTCTTTTGTTTCTAACGCCAACAGTTTTGTGTTCTTTTGTAATAAAGAAAAAACTTTCAGGTTATAGTGTCTTATAAAATACGTAAGTGCTCGTCTTTTATTTTTTTAAAGCGGCAGTGTGTATTTTCATATCAAGTGTGAAGCAAGCCTTTCTATACTACATTACCACAAACAGCTGGCCACATTTATATTCCAAATGCTTTTTTATTCATAATGAAATTCTCAGCAATTTGGTCATACTGTATTTTCCCATTTTCATGTTCACCAATTTCAGACATCATTGATAACATTTTAACCTCATGCATTTAAATGAATCCCATGCATGGTGGGTCCTTGAGAGTAAAGGCAGCTCTTAAGCTACAAGTGCTTACAATACCCTCCTCAAAGCCTGTTTGGTTATCACTGAATGGGAAAGCTAATAGGAGGCAAAATGACCGGCTTTAATAGAGATTTAGAGATTCCTGCATCTCTTCCTGCCTGCTTCCATCCACTGTCTGGCTGTGTTTTCTGACCTTGGTGTGTGAAGCAAGGTCACACCACTGCAGTGACCTAATAGTGGAGTTAGACTAGCAGCCTTCTATGAGTTTGTGTGGAATAACGCCGTGCATAAATGAAGGGAAACCTCTTCTTCACTTTCTCCCCATTCAGTCTTCTGTCATGTCTCAGACATATTCTTTTTTTCCTTCCATCTCTTTTGTCCTCCTTTCCTTTGCTTTCCCATATATTGTCTTAGCTATCAGCCAATCCACCAATGAGTCTTATTCTTCAATAAGTGGAGGCGATCCCAGCCTGCTGGGGAAAGCGGATGGAAGCCGAGTGAATACAGAAAGCCCTTTTATCTCTTTCTCTCTTTATTTTATTCTCTCTCCCTCATGTTTCTATTTCCTCACTCCCTCTCTTTATCTCTTCCCTACTCTCTCCCACTCTTTGTCTGTGTCTCGGGAGATTGCTCTGAAAGCCGGGTGCATGCAGAACTACGGCTCGTCCTATGGCTGTGTAAGCTAACAGAATTATCAACTTGGCTCCATGACTGTGGTGCCAGTTTGACTCACCTTCACCTTTTTGCTTTGTACACTATGCAGCCACTGCCAGACTAGAGTGCTGGCCTTGGCTGGACAAATACAGAGATCTGGCTGTGAAAGAGAAGCCTGGGGCCTATGGAATAAAGATGTATTAGGTGCTTGAGCCTATACTATTCACTCAGGCCTCAGGATATAATCCAGCTTGACTTCCAATAAAATGGTAGAGCTTTAGGCAGATAATACAATGGATTTATTGATTAGATACCCATGGGAGGTTGGAGGGTATCACATGTGTTATATACAGTTATATTAAACCAATACCTGTGAGGAAATCATGTGAAAATAACCCTAACTTATAAAGTTCCTTTAAAGTTACCTTTAAATGTTATGTTAAATAGAGAAACATATATAACAGAAAGAAACCAAAAGATATTATTCCAACTTAAGTTTTGTCTGTGCAAAATTTAACGTAAACTTTACACAGATTTATCTGCAAATAAGCAGGTATCTGAAGAGGTTTCAGCTTAACTGTAGACTTAACCAGAACTAAAGCAGTGTTTCCTTCATCTTTTCATTTCTTTTATCACATTTCTTTACCAAAGTGCATCATAACCAGCACATATTTACATACCGGTACTATCATAATTTAAAATACCCTAAGCTGCACTCACCCTTTACTTAAGACAACGAATTTGGTCTCTTGTCAGTCTTTTCAATATATATCCAAAAGATTACAGGCAGTTACCAGTTTTCAGTTTTGCTACATCTCTGTGATATTGTTTATGTTTGGTGTGGCCTGAATGATGTTTCCTCTCATTTCAACTAGCTGATGCCACATTAAATCTAATGTAAGTCAAATGTCCAAATGTTACTGGATTAAAAGGGTCAGATAAACAATCTAAAGGAAATGAGAATTAATTACACAATATAAAGGCACCTCTGTCACACCCAACAAACACAATCAAACTGATGAAGATTTATTCTCCAGAGAAAATGCAAATGATCTTTTGCAAACAGTATACAGTTCTTACTTTACATCCCTGTTTCTACAGTGTGAATTGAAGTGATTTGTTCCACATCCTGTATCTCATGCATTTGCTTCAAAGCAATGAATGGGCAGCTCTTAATCCAAGCCTAAATTAGTCTGATCAGATTAGCACTGAGTTAATTAATACGAGCCCAACACTGGATTGATGTGTTAAACCCAGTTTTCTTAATAAACTCCTAGTAAGCTCTTTTAAGATGTTACCTGTCTTGTGAAAAAAATGTAAAAGTCTATATTTTTTAACTCACAGCTGTTTCCTTTAAAAGTATTATCAAACAGATGGTGGAATACGGATCTTTACATTCTCGTCAAGTAGATATAATTCAGTATGAAGTATAATTTTTATTATTTACGTTTTTTATATATTATATTATTATTATATATTTTTAAATTATTTATGTAACAAACATACATTTATATCTGGCATGATAAAAACATCTCTATATCTGCTCTGCATCTTCATGTCTCGAAGCTCTGCTATTCCTGTTGCTGCCTATAGATGGTGCACGTTGCCATAATCTCTGCAGCAAATATGCTGCAACTCCACTGCAATTGGATTATATCAGTAGTGGTTTGTCTGGTTGGTCTGGGATGCTGTGTTGATAATAGATTAGTCAGAGCTCTCTCTCGCTCTGTGTGTGTGTGTGTGTATGTGTGTTATTGACTGTGCTTGGGAATAAAACGATCCGCCAGGCCCTGATAGTCTGTTCTGTTGCATTTTGGTTCAGTTCCACACACGAGTGTCCCATGCCGCAGGGCAACGGCTGTTGTTGCATTGCCCTGAGGGTACGTGTATTTTCTGTGTATTTGCTCTGTGTTTGCTCTGTGTTTGCTCTCTGTGCGTGTGTGTGTGTGTGTGGTTGGGCAAGGTTCAGACACAATCCGTTGGCCTACTGGCTTGGCGTTTTGTCGACAGTGAGCCGATGGGAGTTGGATGTTGGAGTTGGACGTTGTTGTTTTCAGTAGCTAACTTCCCCCTATTTTCTCATTATAAAACATTGTGTATACATAGAGTATATCTACATACACACGTTGTGGCACCATGCATTAATAAGCAGCTACATCCCATAACGAGATAGAAGTACTAACACATGAACACCGTCACAGATTTATGCACTGATGAAGAGCTTTTGACCCCACTATCACACAAACAACTCCAGCTGCACAACACAATATACACTCCTAATCTAATAGCTTTAACTGTAGCAGTTTGTTGAGCACAAGCCCCAAAGGAAAAGAAGGACTGTAGGAAATGGACAAAAACAGAAAGCGAGAGATGCATTTCCGATATGAAACTCCTCCCTGTCAGCATATTACCAGCTGCAGCAGAGACACCATACATTTTTCTCTACTTTTGCAACCTGCTGGTTGACACTCTCTCTCTCTCTCTCCATATATATATATATATATGTATGTATATATATATATATATATATATATATATACACAGGTGTGTTGAACTTGGTACTTTACTCATGGTTGTGTCCCAAGTTGTGGCCAATGGCAGGAGAGTATAATGTGTTTAAGCTCTGCTGCCATTGTTCTTTTTTTGTTAGAGACCCATTGTGAAGGTCTTTAAAGAATTAAAGGCAATGTACAAATGAAGACCTGTTAGTATTTAGTCATGGAATAATGTCTGCGTGTGTGGACAAGGATATTGGATGTAGACTTTCAGACAGAACAATAAATGGTTACAATATAACCAAAACTTTTGCTGTTATTATAATGTCTAATTTGTCAGGACTAAGTGTGCAGTCCTAATGTAATGTGCAACTCTGTGTTTTTACTATATGGATCTGTACAATCACTGATCTCTGTTATCTGCAATCTCTGTGCATTCTTCTAATGTTGGTCAATATTATGTGTTTTATATATATACATATATATATATATATATATATATATATATATATATATATATATATATATATATATATATATATATATATATATATATATATATATAATCGCTCTCTGTCTATCTCTCTCCCTCACACACACACACACACACACACACACACACACCTTTGTGTGTTCCATATGCACTTTTAAATAATGAATGAAGTTTCACACAATGAGCAAAGAACAGATTTCAGTCTCTGTATGCTTCATGATGGAGACTGTGAGACGCAAAGTAAGACAGACATGAATAAGCTGGGTAAGATAAAAGCATCATTTTTATGTTGTTCAGTCTGTTTGACAGCTGAAATCCGTGATGAACACCATCATTATTTCTGTTCTCAGGTAAAAGGTGTTTATTATATTCCCTATAAGGACCAAAGCTGTTGCGTAGACCAATGAAAGAAAGAGAGATTCAGAGGGGAATGTGGTGACTTGAAAGTAAGATAATGAACTGGTAAATAACAACAGAATGGAGACTCCAAATTAAAGTTTCATGAGGGGAGACTTATGTGCACTGAATTACTGGATGGTAGGCATAGAGAATTTTGTAAGATTTTGCTGTTGTACAATTAAACAGTATAACTTTCCACTGGGATAAGTAATGTGAAAATTTTGTTCCATTGTGATAACCTAGAAAGTTAAAAGTTCTACAAAGTTTGTGGTTATTTTATCTCACATTGTGTTACTTCTGATTCCTCTTTTTTCATACACAACAATTTCCCCACACACATACAGTGATCTCGTGTTCGCTCTGTACATGTCACCTAATTTATGATAAAGGACAGATTGCCATTTGTCTGAAAGCTTTTTATGACTGTACAGACCTTGTTATAGTACCACACCATCTATTATCTGATAGAGGTCTGTGCCCATGTACTTGTGTGTGTGTGTGCGTGTAGAAGAGCATGAGAGAGAGAGAGAAATCCTGGACTCATGCTGCAGCACTATAACAGGGCCTCTGTTCAGGAGGCGTTATTTATGCATTGACCACTCTGTGAAACCCCACTCTCTATGCCTGATTCATTATCCTAAGAGAGACACAGAAGAGGTGAGGAGAGAGAAGGAGAAACCCAAAGGCAGCCTTCTCCTCTCCTTCCTGTGCTCTTCTTTTCTCCCCTCTCTCCCCTCATTCTCCGCATCACACAGATCTCCCCCGAGCAGCTGATGTGAGTATGTGGTGCGAGCACATCAGGCTTTTATTGTGATTGAGTCAGCTGCTTACAAGGAATGAAGCAGGGCCTGTTGTCTTTGTCTTGCAGACAGATAGCTCACTCCTCAAGTGCTTTACCTCCATTGAGGAAAGTGCATATCATTGTAGTTCAGTAACATGCAGACTTGCTGTACATGTACAGCAGCATTGGTGGTACTGGTGGTATTAGCTGGAGCTAAGATCTTAGGAGCAGTGGTAGCAGTAAGAGACATGCATAAAATTATTAGTAGTAGTATTGATAGTATTACCATGAGATGTAATAGAAATGTAATTTTCTCTCCCCCTCCTGATGTTAAGGCTTAACATAATTATAATATAATTACAGTAATAATACTACCACCCACACCACACACACACACACACACACACACACACACACACACACACACACACACACACACACACACACACACACACACAGACAAATTCACATTCTGCTCACTCGTCCCTGTTCCCAGCTCAGGGCCATCTGTCCAGGGTTAGGAGTGGTGTTAAACGCCAAGATGTCCTTGCTGTGTGTCCAATCACTTCTCTCTATCACTAACTCCTTATTTCCTTCTTCTTCTCTGTGCATTTCTCTTTGTTTCTATCCTAGTTATCCAAATAATTTACATTGTTGCCTTTTTTCTCCCGCTCTCCAACCTGCCCCTATTTCTCCATGCATCTCTAACCTCTCTCCACTTCTTTGGCTGTGGGGAGAGAGAGGTAGAGAGAAAAGAGGAGACGTGATTGAACATTTACAACTATCCTGAAAATCTCATTGCAGAGGTCTCGTCACTGTGACAGCTTTTATTGCCTTCCACCAGGAACCTTCAGACAGGAGGGCTAACTTTATCTCTTTGGACAGACGCACATACACACCCATGCATACATATCCATGGGAATAACCTTCTGTGAACATATACAATACACTTGCATAGTCATACATATATTATAGTCATGCATACTGCTATGAGTGCACAGCTTCTCTGAAATATGCATGCAAGCTTCCAAAGGTTTATCATAAATTGGATTTTGTCAGTATGAAAGCGATATGGTTAGAGAGAGACAGTGAAAGGTAGGACCTAGTTGGGTAAAGTGTTGTGTCAGAGCCTTAGCAGTGACCCCAAAGTGGATGGAGGGAGAGAGGAAATAGATTAAAAGTAATAATAATTAAATTGTATTCCATTTGTATAATGGATACAAAGGCAGGAAAAGCAAAATTAAAACATTATGACAACTAGAAAGGATTGAAATGAAAAACTCTCTGTGTCCTCTTAGTATGCTTGTACATGATTACCTGATTGTACAATATTTGTGTGTGTTCACTTCAATGATTTGCACCTGGATAAGCAGTAGAAAATGAATAGATGCTCACCTGAATAGCAGGGCTATGGTTTATGATCCTTAGCCATCAGATAGCACTAAAGGAGAAATCCATTGAGGTTGTACATATGTCTGGAAATGAGTTCTCCGTAGCTGTTAGAGTGAGATGAAGATGGACTTAAAGTGCTTTACATACACTAGCCTTTTGCTCCAACCAACATGATCAAGGATACAGTTTAATCTTAAGATGAAATACAGCAGCACTCTAACAGCTCTGCAATCAGCATCCGGCATCTAGTCCAGCGCTAGTAAAGGAAAAGTAAATGGTACCATCATATGTAAGGCAGTGCATAAAGCAGTAGAGTAGAAATGCACAGTATCGACAGTAAGACCCTAGTTCTTATAGTCCTTTTGTATTAAATTTCATTAGGTCACTATATTAGCACACTGACAATTTTAAAAACTCTTAGTTCAAAATCAGTTAATGATAAAAAGGTTCAAACTAGTAGCATTCATTACGTTGGCTGAGTTCAAAGTTTTAGAAACTGACTTTTATTAAAAGGAAGTTTGTTCCACTGACCACTTAAAACCATATATCTATCCTGGAATTGTGATGCTGGATCACTGCCACTACTTTCATAGGACAAAAGCTAGTGATTATTCCTCACAACAGTAGCACTGCCAATTGTGCAACCATTGATAAGTTACTTGGATGTGAGTGGACCCGTTGACCTGGTTGGTACAGCCCTAGAATCCATGGTGGGTATTGGATAGTTGGAATTGAATTAGCTTCAGTTTTAATCCCTGCAGTATCAGTATAGTTGTGATAGCTATATGCAAAAGAAAACAGAAAGCATTCACAGCAGGGAAAGCTATTCTTAGACTGAAGATGCAGAACCCCAAAAGCTGCAAACAAAAAAATCTATTCTCATATGATATTTTAAGCACTTGACAGAAACTGTGTAAACATCAGCTAGGATTTATAAGGATCACCAAGAATTTGACCAAAAAAGTATAAATGTTTAGTGATTTTCTGTGTAGTTATCTGGACCTAGCACGCATTACAGGTTTTGTTTGCAGAATCTCTTTCTACCAACAGCAGACAGAGACGGATATCTGTATGACAATTTTTCAAATCATACTATGATTACTCATGTTGGTCATGAGCAACCTCCACCGTGAGCAACAAAAATGTATGAGTGCATGTATTTATTATGAGTTCAAGATGTTACAAATGTCTGCTTTTTTCATAACCACAGAGTACATATTTTGTACTTCAACTGAGGTGCAAAGCACCTGAGAGCCTTGGCCTATTAATATGACCAGCAGAAGGTAATATTAGATCTGCACAGAAGCCAAAATCATTCTGTGATTACGGTTCACCCTGAGGACTGCCAGGTACTTCTCAGCTTGATGCAGATTGCATTACTTAAAACACAGCCTCTGGCCTCTCTTCATTGTACAGTACTTGACATAAAAACCATTCCCCTATTCTGCACACCTTGCTGTGCAGAATAGTCAAGTGATTGCTGCTTAGCATGCACTGTCACACAATCAAAGTAAAAAGTTTGATATAAGCATTACTTACATGTTATTATGCCATCAAGGTATGTGACTGAAGCACTAAGTGTCAGAATAAAACCTTAGCTAATAAGCTATGAGAAATCATGTCCATGCCACTACATGATTCTCTATGGATCAGTTTTTCTCATTTCTTCCTTACATTCATACGTTGCTCACAATATAAGCAGACACTATTGTATTTTGAACTACCTTATATGTGATTTTGGAAGACAATGAAAAGAAATGTCCTTTCAAAAGTTGTGCAGTTTTAATATGGCTTGAAAGCCCTGCTATGAACATTTTATTTGTATATTCAACCACCTTTCTACCTCCTCAATCAGTTATTACTAAATTATTATTTTTCTTTTTTCTGTTGATTTCTTTTCTTTTCTCCCTCCACCTGTTTTGTAACTTTTTAACTCTCTTAACTTTAGCTTTCTCCTTTTTTCATCTGCTTTATTACTTCTTCTTGTCCAGTACAACTCATCATTTTTTAAATGGTGGACATGCCTTCCCACTGGTCTTGCTCCTTTCTTCCCCTTTTTTGCAATCAAACAGAAATGGCAAATTGAAGCTTATGCACTTCTTTACCATTGCCATTTTCTTTTCTTTCTTAGAAAAAAAGGCTTTGAATTCAGACCTATACAGTTGCTGGAGCTTGTGAGTCTGGAGTTTGCATGTTTTTCATAGATTTTTTTATTTTTTTTTATTTGTGGGTGCATTAGCTTACTGCTACTACCAGATTAATTAGCCCTGAACTGGTAACCTGTTTAAGATGTAGCCAACCTCTCATACAATGTGAACTGGGATAAGTCTAAGTCCTGCTACTTAGATAACCATTTAAGATAATGGGATGAGTGAATGAGCTGGGCGGTCAGAATTGTTCATATACCATATGTCAGAGTTTTTTAATCAACTTATCTGACAAAGGCCTATAAGTTCTGCATATCTGTATATCTGCTAAAAAATAATGTCTCCCAGTCAATTCATTTCATCACTTTGCTCTTACAAGTTGCAGTGCAGCAAACCCATAAACCTAAAAAGGATAGGGGCATACCTGCACACATGTGTAAAGTATGTGTGTGCATGTGTGCACATCCATATTCCCATATCTGCACATCCATGTGGAGAAAAACGTGCAAACTCCCACCGTGAGACATATGTGCGAGACATGCATGAACCTTTGGACAGATTGGGGTTTTGTTCTGTCATTCTTCTCCAGAGATTCATTTTCCCTCCATCCACTCATTGTGGAGAGAAGGGTTACTCCCTGCCGTTCTCTCTGAGGTAAAGGTAATTAGGTTTGGCATGAGATCTAGAGTCCTTTGGTCTACCTTTTTCCCTGTTCTTTCTCAATGCTCCCTTCATGTCCCCTGGCCCCAACTGTCTTTTCAAGTCCAAAAATATATCCTCACCATCATGTTACCTCAGACTACTTCTGGTATTTTCCTTGACTTTGTCCTTCTCTAGTCTTTCTCTGCCCCCCTTTTTTTCTGCAATGCATCATAAATTAATAATCTTATCCCATCTATGCACAAATAATATAAGATTTAATGGTGAAGTTTCCCTTAATGTCTTTTGTTTGTTTGCCAAGAAAAAAGAAAAATCTAATTGTCTGTGTCCTATACTATGCTGTCTATTTAATTGTCCCTGTTTGTGTGTGAGGTGAGACACGTGAATGAAAAGTTATAATTTTGCTTAAAAAAACAAGATTATTGTAAACTGTATCACAACATCCACTGGCATAAAGAGCCACGCAGTTCAGTTATTTACTTAAAATCTTGTCCAGTTTCACAGTTGCCAGTGTTATTACAGTGAACAGGCAATAAGTTTTAAAAATTACATCTTTAGGTATCAAATCCATTAATCCTGTGATCAGTAGCAGAACAGTGACCGTGAATGAGTACTGCATGGAGGGCGATCCACAATAAACTTAGCCCTCATTTGCAGACTTAATTGTTAGCTTTTTGAAACTTTAATTAATGCTCGATTATATTGTTTAACAAAATTAAAGGTCATAGTGTATCCAGCTTTGTGTTAATTGCCACATTGTAGAGTCAAATGGCTCTTTCCCCAAATGTATCTGTTGGGACTAAATCCGAATGCCCTGAGAAACACCCATCCATCCCATCCTTTCCCCTGTGTTCTCCTCTGCAGCCCACTGTAAAGGATTTTGTGTCAATTAAGGATCAAAGTTGTAAGTGTTCCACAGCAGGGCAAAGCAGTGTCTGAATCACTGCCCAAAACCGGGTCCACTGGAGCAGAAAATGCATGCCAGACACACTGTTCAGAAAACAGACCATCAGCTGGATATCTGGACGATGAAAAGTCCTGATCTTCAGCCAGCTCAACTCTACCATTCACTTCAGACTAATGGGGCTCTGCATTTACTAAAGGCTATTTTAGAGTGGAGACTTGTAGCTGATGGTTATTAGCTAACACCAGTATTCACTTGCTAAGTGTATTAATACATCTAAGGTAGAGCCATGGGAGGGGTCTAAAGTGGCGGGTTAGTATGTTGCCACTACTCATCTGTAGTTTACTTTTTTTTAGCTATGAAATTGATGTGTATGATCTATATAGCCTAAGTATAGTTACATAATGTTCCTCCAAATCATCCTCCAAATAAGCTCCTTAAGTAGGTAAGAATGGCATCCATGGGCCCAAGGTGTAAATATCAGCCTATTCTGCCATAAAGTAGCACTTGTTGGAACAGGAATTTCTCAAGTGTCCACCTGAGGTTGGCTTCAACAGTGAGACAGTCCTCACAGAGTCCAATGTAAAAATGCTGACAGCTTCATTAGTCATTATAATAACAAGGCGTGACCCTGAACTGTGTTTTGGGGTAGAATACAGAAACATATAGTCTTTATTTTCTTTGTATTATATAAATACATTGCCATTTACAGCTTTTAAGCAATGTGTGATGTCAAAATCCAAGTATTATATACCAGTCCATAGGTAACATTCAACACCTCATGCACTTTGTAGCAATAGAATTATTTCCATCATCTTTCTGAAATTTCTCAAAGGTCTCTCCCATTTCAAACCATTCACAGGTTTCAGTTAGAAAATTCAATATGTAGTCCTTGCTCACAAAGAAAAGGCAATCAGACTTCAAAGTTCTCATTTTGTCACCTGTATAATATAGACAACTATATAGAAGACAGCTCCCTGTAGCTTTGATATACAAGCCTAAATTTTTTCACAAGATCTTTTTTTAATAGGACATTTGAGTTATCAAAACAGTTAAAAAAAACAACAACTATATATATACATACATATACTGTATACTGAAGTATACAGTACGGCGGGGCTGCGCCAGTTTATTTTGTAACTGGACCCAGAAGCAGGACACGGAGGATGTCACAACTGTGATGAACTAAAAGCGAGCCTTTTATTGTGGCTGATACAACGCTGGTACAGACAATAAGGCAAAAGCAACAGATGTCAAGAACTAACACTAAACCTAAACTATGATTACTATGACTCTAACAAAACTGTGATGACATAGATACCGACCTGAACATGATGGTGAGCAGGAGCATGAGGGAAACTGTGAAGGGATAAACCCAAAACTTGAACATGTCCTGCACACCATCATGAAAAACACTAACATGACATGGGGGATGACAACAGACGACCCAACGCTGACTAAACAGAAACACACTGACTAAATACACATAAGGGATGATCAAGGGAAGTGGCCACACATGGGAGCACAGCTGACACACATGAACCTAATGACAGGACAGGGGAAGTGAAACTAAATACAATGAACAAAGAACACTGGACTCTTTCAAAATAAAACAGGAAACATTGAGACATAGACATGACCTGATAAACCATGAACTAAACTGCAAACTAGGCATGACCGAATAACTAGATAATTGAAAAGAAACTGGAATACAGATGAAATAACAAAATAACATGAAACTCAGAAACACCGGGTCGCATGACCCAGGACCATGACAGTATAATGTATGTTGTCATGAATTCAATGAGCTTAGTCAGGTTTATCCAGCAGACAGATCTCTAAATATTACAGTTTGACTCTCTTTGTTGAAGTATTAAGCAGATTAAAATGACTTGAATTAAATGCAGATATTTCTTGAACTATTTGACAGTAAAAAGAAAGTAGATGTCGGAAAACAGTGCAGTGCAGCAGGTCGAGGAAGTAAATTTCACATAAAGTTTATGATTGTTATTTATGATTCCAGTTATCCAGTCAGGGTCCGTAATGAGAAAACCAAGGAACACGTAAACTAGTGGCATCACACTGACAGTAGTGATGTTACACTTACATTAGGTTATTATGATACCACTTGAGATTTTAAACAGTCTTTAATAAATAAATACAATAAATAAATCTAGAGATAGATATCACGGAGGCAGGAAGAGGATAGGGTTTAAAAGTGAACCCAACCAGAGAACATTATCCACTCAGCTAGACAAGAGCAGTTCACCTTTATTTCCTAATATCCTCAAACCTCCCAGAAGTAATGAGGTACTTTGAAGAGCGCAAAATGAAATGAATGCAGCATTGAGCATGGTGTAATTCGATGCATGAGATCTGTTAGCCTCCTCTCCGTGTGTGATATGTGTTTGGGTGTGAAAGTGAGGAGTCTGATTTGACTCCTGATAAATCTTCCTCTGCTGTGGCATCAGAATGTATTACTGAGCCAACAGCCAGGGCAAAATCCATTTTTATCTGAGTGCAATTGATGTCACTCCAACCTCTCATAAAAGTGCCTGTGCCAAGGCACCAGATGTGAGGTTTTTCCTCTTTGTGTTTGCATGTAAGGGTCTGCGTGTTTGAGTGCAATTGTGTACGTGTCAATGTGTGTGTTTGAGGCGAAAGGTGAATTGATTTCCACAAGATGGTTTCGGAGAGGAATAGGTCTCACAACTGCCCAGAGCTGTCTGTAGAGAAATAACCCTGTTATACTGGATAGTGTCACACATATACACACAAACACACACACACACACACACACACACACAGCCGCACACACTGAACCTGTTTTGACAGTGGTTTTTGGCACAGCTTAACCTTAATCTCATGACTGCACAGTTTTGACAAGATGGTTTGTTCTTGCTAGAAGGCTTCACACACCCCTCCCTGCAGGCAGGACGAGTGGTCTGATCTGATGGTAGCATCACAGAGTGCCCTGGCGCTGGAAAGCCCGTCCCCCATTATCTCGTGCACTACCACTTATTAATGGCAAATGAAGGCCATTTATCAGCCCAACTATCTTCATACTCCAAACTTTGTGCAACAGTTGACAGGAGAAAGATAAATTTTTAGTACTTCCTTCCTACCTTTTTTCCGGCTTTCTCCATCTGTTGCATGCTTTTTGTGTTTCCATGCATGAACACTGGTTTTACAGTGTTGTATTATGGCTTTGTACAGCCATTTCATACTTGTTTGCACTTGTCTTATAACATTTTAATTTTGGCTTTTTAAGACTTTTTGATTTCTCTCTCTTTTACAGTTTGATTAAAATATATGGTTGCCAATAGGTCGGTGATGTAGGTCTATACTATATAGTACTTTTGTTTGTGATGGGTGATAATTACAGATTTATTAGGTCCAGCTTATGAGGAGGTTATGGCAATGGCCAAAATGCAGAAATTACATCACTTTACTGTTTTAGTATCTTGACAACAGTATGTGCAGGATAAGGATAAATGCTGTAATACAGTTTCAGGAAAAGAAAGGAAAATTGTGCCTGCTAAAATAATTTTCTTACTTGATCTATATGATATATATTAGCTGTTCTGTGTTGTTTGTTGATTGTTAATACAAATCGTGTATGCATCTTTACCGTCTCTACTTAATAATTTTCAGTTCAATTAATTTTTATTTATATCGTGTGATTACAACAACAGCTGCCTGAAGGCACTTTATATAAAGACCCTTCAATAACAGAGAAAAAAATCCTTAGAACCAAATGACCTCATTTGAGCAAGAACATGGCAGCATTGGGAAGGAAAAACTCCCTTTCAACAGGAAGAAACCTCCGGCAGAACCAGACTCTGGGAGGGTCGGCCATCTGCCGTGTTGGGGGTGATGAGACAGAACAAAGACACTGTGAAAGAGAGCCAGAGATTAATAATAATGAATGATGAAATGCAGAGCAGTGTATAAATGCATAGAGTTAAAAAAAAAAAAGGTTAGGAGGAAGAAGCACTCTGGATCATGGAAAGCTCCCAGCACCACAGGCCTACTGCGTGACTAAGGGGAGGAATCAGGGTCACCTGATCCAGTCCGAACTATATGCTTTATCAAGCAGGAAAGTTTTAAGCATAGTCTCAAAAGTAGAGAGGGCGTCTCCAAAATCCAAACAAGAAGAGGAGCCTGAAAGCTGGAAGCTCTGTCTCCCATTCTAATTTTAAATATCCACTGAACTACAAGTAAGAAACCTGTGTGAGAGTGAAGTGCTCTGTTGGGATTACATGGAACTATGAGATGAGACTATGAGAAACAGAACAAAAGGCATGAGAGAAAGAAGGATATACCAGCAAATTACTCTACCTGTTAAATGGGTGTACCACTATCCCAGCAACATACCCAAAAGACAATGTTTATGTTTACAAATATATAGATTAATATAATGTAATAAAAAGAAATAGTTAGAGCACTGGTTTAAATAAATAAACCAAATTTATTTATTTATTTATTTATTTTTAAATCCATGGCTCATCAAGCCCACTCACACACACTAATAATTATTGTCACAGGAATATATTTTCAGCGTGGTGATGTTGCCGCTAGATCACTTGGAACCCCCATAGAGTTAATGGTATTAAAAAAAAGCTGTACAGTACAGAGCTTTTAGCCTCAGACAGTCATCTGGGTGGCTTCTAATGGGGAAATCAGGTTCAGTGGCAGTCTCACGCTGTATTGCTGTTTTGTTTATCTTTGATGTTGTGTTTTTCACACCTGTCCCATTACTGGTAAATTCTGCTGTCGTTCCCTTCCCTGCTCTGACCAACTTGTCAACCAATCGGCATGCAACCAATCCACTGCACCATCCACACTGAGCAACTTGCAGTTGGGATTTTGGAAGCCTGCACTGGATTGGTTTGCATTGGTTGAAAACTTCTCTCCACAGCCAAATACATATGGAAACAGACACAATCGCTGTATGATAAATTAAGCATCAGTCCACATATGGGTGGACTGTTGTCCCACTATATGCCACCAGAAGACTGTGAGAAACATCAAAGTGCTGAGTAAACCCATTAAAATTGTTCACTTTTTATCATCAAAGCAAAGCTAAACCTCAGAAATTAAGGGAAAACGTAGTGAGAACCCTATTTTAAATCGTATGTTTGAAAAGTAAGGACCATGAAGGCAGTTTCCAAAATCTCATCCAAGTGTGTGGTTACTTAGTGTGTATATGTTAATTACTATGTTAAAACACAGCGTGTTGACTATGATTTTCAAGCCCCAATAGAAACATGAATAATAAAACTAAAAAATAAAATAATAAAAAATAATGTTAATACTTAACATACTTCATCACATCTGACAATGTAAAAAAGTCTCTGTGACCTGTAAAATGAATGAAGGGAAAGCCAAAAAGTGGACCTACTTTTGTTGTTTCAAACATTACTGAGTTCAAATGTAGGCTTGATCCTCTCTTTGAGCAAAAAGTTGAGAGGACAAAATATAGCACAGAAGAGTTACTATAAGAGAGAGTGAGAGAGAGAAACTACAAAAGTGAGAGGAGAGTAAACAAGCTTCGCTGATGGGAGAGAATGAGCGGAGAACAGGAGCTGTGAGAACAAGTAGGATTAGCCCGAAAGTGAAGGATTAGCAGGGGTGAAAGGAGTCCCACAGCATAAAGCTGAGAAGCCAGCATCAACGAGGCAGCAAGCAGATAGCTGGAGGGGTTACACGACTGGATTCTGCTAACAGATAGTAGAGAGCCACTACCAGGAGGGAGCTACAACCAGCTGAGAAATTTAGATGCACTGCTGGTTGGCAAAATTAACTCCCTTTGGCCTCATAGAGTGGTTTATTGCTATTGGCTAAGAGGTGGTAGTGGGGGGGTTGGGATGAGTGTGTGATCTATGTGTTTGTGGCCTAAGAAAGCTACAGAGTTTTTCAAATGCAGGGTTAGCATTAGTTCTTTTGAAACGTACGAAAAGCTAAGGGTATAGATAGTTATTTTAGTGTGGATTTAATGAGGTTGTCTATTGATTTTATTGTTTATCTTAATATTTATGTACAGCGTTTTGTGATTGTCTATCTGCGAAAAGCGCTTAATAAATAAAGTTTACTTACTAGTTTACTTACTAGGTTGGAAAAAAGCTGAAAAAATATTTTGGTCAGAATTGTTTATTTAAGGATCCATTTGTTTCTTATAGAAACCATCTATGCATTTCTTATTTTAATATGATCAAAAGACCAAGTGTATAACCATACTTTTGAAATGTTCAATTGAATGTTTGAATAACCTTTTTGCAACTGAAGGAACAACATTATCCAAGATTTCAGAAAGTATAGTAGAAGGAAATCAAAACCTTTTTTTTATTATGTTACAAAAGGAAATGGAAAAAAAAAACCATTCATACGAAGATAAATTAATTTGAAAATCCTCAAGTTCGTCTGTCGGTTCAGGGGGAAAGGTTGGCTTTGTATTCAATCATTTGATCACACTCTCGCTTTTATATTTGGATAGAAGAGTATTTAAGTGAAGCTAGTCATCTCTCCAAAAAGCACTGCAAAAATATTTGAAGCACTGATGCAGGATGGAAGGCTACGAGTGCAGATACCCTACCAAAAAGAGGAAAAGGAAAAAAAACAGAAAGAAAAAACTGCTAAGTTGGGATCTTTAAAGTCTAGTGCAAATGAGAAAGTGGAAGCAGTTTTTTAGTGCTGTATATAATTTTGTTGTCAGTCCACATCAAGTTAAACTGCAGTGGGGTGAAGGAGTCTATGGTGTCTCAGTGGTATAAATAGGCTTAGTTTGGGCTCCCTGTGGTGTCTTCAGAGAAATATGATGAATAATTCTGAAGTTCATGTTGCAGTCATTGCACCAACAAACAGACACACATAGGCATACCCACTACCCTTGCATACACACACACACACACACACATACACACACACACACACACACACACACACACACACACGAACAGTCAAAGTCAAAAGAATATGCACATACATAAATATAAAGTTACACGCATGTTGGCATGTTGTGAATACATCTTTGTAAAATATGCATTAAATGCTGTGTATTAGAGCTAGAATTGCATGCTGTAATGGCCACCCACTGAAGTCTGAAGCTGTGAAATTTCACAAGTTGCTCCTCTGAATAAAAACTCTCGGAAGTTATTTGACTGAACTTTTCTTCAAAGACATATTTGATGGTGTTTAAGTTTGCAGATGGAAGAAGAAGGGAACGTGAGGGTCAGATAGAGGGGGGGAGAACAGGCGAGAGCAAGGGAATAGACAAAACCATGTTCACTTGTCTTGATGCATGCTCAATCATCTATGTTCATGTTCATTTGTGCTGCATTTTCAGAATCAGAATATCGTTATTGTCATTGTAACAAGTACAACGAAATTAAGTGCAGTCCCTGCGGTGTAGAGAAGTATAAAAAAAAAGAGGTAGAACACAGCATAACACATATGCTGATGTGGATATCAAATATTTATTGCACACGACCAAACCAAAATATATGTTGTGTTCTTTCTCAAACATTTTAACTTTTTCATGTTGTTGGTGAGTGAGTGCTTGAGTAAGACAATACACATTACATTCTACAATCATTTAATGTGACTTAAAATAGATTAGGAAAATAAAGTAGAGAAGTAAATTAAAAAAAAACAAACATATTTTCTAACTGGTAAGGGTTTCTATATTTAAACCCTGACCAGTACTCTTTTATTTCCTTGAGCTAATTGAGTATTGTACACTCTTATTATACTCATATTCTATTGTAATACTCGTATTGTATTCATGGGTTATGCTTTTTCAAACTACAAGCCTTCCAACAACACACAACAAGACTGAAGAGCAGGCAAAATAACAGGCCAGAAATAATCGGAGCCTCTCCCAGCTACCATTGGGCGAGAGGCAGGGTCCAGGGTACAGGGCTAACACAGATCTCCAGTCTGTCACAGGGCTAACACAGAGAGATAGACAACCATTCACACACACATTCACACCTATGGGCAATTTAGAAGTACCAGTTAACCTAACCTCACAATTGCAGGTCTTTGGACTGTGGGAGCAAGCCAGAGTACTCAGAGTGAACCCACACAGACACGAGTAATGTAATGCATTAATGCAGTATATGACTAAATTAGCTGTTGGAGAAAGAAACTTGTTACACTACTTGTAACATTATGTTCATGTCACTACGTAACATGACCTGAAATACATTGTCACATAATTATCAGCTGAGCATTTAAACCAGAACCTAATGTCTCACACGCTGACACAAATAATAAGGACACATACATCTTTTTCTTTTAGGGTTTATGTATGAACACAAAATTAACCACAAAATGCAAAGTTGAAAACGAAGAAACTGACTCTACTTTGGAAACATGCACTGGTTGAATGTTACAATGATGCTACATTCTCAGCACAGACGTATACATATGCACATATGTCTCTATGGGTTCTTATCTCCACACCTCAAAAACCATAGACCATGCCACTGTTTTCTCCTTCCTGCACATGAACCAAAATCTGCTGTAGTGTTCAGGTAACAATTTACTTTGGAATGGCACAGAGCCGTGAAGGTAAACCTCAAGAAATCAACTTCATTTGGTATTTTACTGAAAGAAAGTACATTATTAACAGCTATGCCATTGATAATGTTGAGAAGTATTTTTAACATGAAAAGCTGAACTGCTGCTCAACTACCACTTCATTTACTAATAGTATGTAGCCAGCTAAAGTGATGTAAATCAAATTTACCTTTTACATCAGACTTGTAAGTCTGACACTTTAGCCCAGTTGCAGCTTATCTACACAGTACTGAACATTTGAGTATGACTGGTTATCTTGTCTGGTTTGCATGCCAAAGCTGCATCAAGCTGGCTCAGTGGTGCTTTAAAGCAGACCAAATGCACTTGAGGTGAGAAAGGTGTCCAGCGTATCTGTCATGCTGGAGAAATTGTGCAGTGATGTTCAATATTTCAACGCACACATACAGACACACATAGCTATTTGGGGCTCAGGTGACGTTAGTGCAGGTGTTGTCAGAAGGCTTTAAGCTGACTGAGTGTATTGGAGGATGGAAAGATATAGATACAGTTCATGCACGTAAGCCCGCATGCACACACACACACAACACACACACAGTAGTTTGTTTGGTCTGAGCAAAAATGTGGAACATTGAAAATTCATATTGCGTCACAAAATATTTTATAAACCGAATTCTTTTTAAAATCATGATTAAAGTATGACGGCCGAGGTTGTGTGGAGGTGATTATTATGTTTTTATATTCTTTTTTTCCAAGTGTATATAATAATTTATTTATTTGGATTGGAGTGGAAACCAACATCTGTCTCGTTTCATTTCCTTCTTCAGCGGATAACGATGAAGAAACTGCCCTTTTTTGCACTCTCGCTCGTTCTGTTTGTCTGCCACTTTTTTCCCTTGCTCCAACTCTCTAAATTAAAGAGGCTTTTAGCTCTCTAAAGTGAGAGCTGTCGGCCCAGCTGTCCACTTTAGCATTAAGCAAATTGTCGGTACACACACAGACACACATAGAGACATGTGAGCATGCTCACACAGACATCTCTCTCTCTCTCTCTTTGCCTTTCTCTCTATCTGGCCCAGTTATTTGAGAAGGTCAAGTATGTGCTGCGGCAGCCTCACATATGCTGGGGGATCAGTAAATTACAGCCGTCCAGGAGGGAACCGAATCAGACAATTAACTCGGCTCCGTAAAGGCCAACGCAATTTCATCTTGCACACATACGCACACACTTCCGTGCACTTTTGTGGTGCATTACTTGTAAAGTCCTTACATTGATTGCATTAATTCCCAAACCAACAAACTTAATCCTAAATCTAAACTACAGCCTAAACTACACAATGAGTTTCTACACAATGATAGTCACACCTGTCCTGAACACACAATGACACATGCACATATATATATATATATATATCTAAAAGTGTAAGAGAGAGAAAAAGAGTGTATGTAGTTTTTCCTGGATTCCTTGGAATCCTCTGCAACCTCTTTGGGAGGATAGCATTGAAGCATTTGAAAGCCTGTAAAACGTAGAATCCTAAATGAGCTCCTTTTGTGTGTTCTGGATTGTGTGATTGTGAGCAAAGGGAAATGAAACGAAGGGATAAAGACAGAGGAGACAATTTTGCAGAGCGACATGGCAGGAAATTGGACAAATCTCCTGTTTTTCAAACATCTGATTACAGGGATCATATTCAATATGAAAGCAACTGTTCACTTGCACGGGCTGGCAATGGAGAAAATAAGACAGATGCACTGAAAGTTTCCACGAGAAGAAATTAGAGTGAGTTAAGGACTGAAATAACTACTCAGTACAATTTCAGCACCAAAAATGATTCAGTCACTTTTACTAATTCTGTTAGGCTATTTTTTCTCTACAGATTTTCTACTGAATAGAGAGACAATAAAAAGCCTCTTCACTTAGCTAAACTGGTTTCCACTACATTTCCACTTTATGGACATATTATGACTGATTAACCTTTTGCTCCTTCAAACCAATGTTATTTATTATGTGGTTTATAATAATGAAACTGAGGTGATAAATTAAGGATCGGATCAGCAGATAAGAATACAAGTGTGTAACCACATATCAGGTGTGGTTACATGAAGTGTATTTCCTGGCCTGAGCATAACACAAAAATGTCTCCCCTCTTCCCCACGTCCTAGTAAGGACCAGGGCCACAGAGTAATTGCTGTCCAAACAGAAAGGTTTTCTTTATTCTTTTTATCTTGATAACATCATTTTGGGCATTGTCAAAATGCCAAGCGAAGCATTCTCAAAATAGAAACAAGTAACATACCTTTCACTCATAAGAAAAAAAAAGTGGCTTAATTGCTTTTTAAGCATAAACAGAAGAAAACGCGATAAGGCTAAAAACAGGACAGCAAGTTCAAGAAGATATTTGCAATATGTACAAAAGTTGTTGATCTAGCTTGTCTAAACACAGACGATCACTCAGGATTAACACAGCAGTGTTCAGTTTCGGCACGGATAGTTTGAAGCTAGGCAGGAGGTGGAGTGAAGCCAGGCTTGGTCTCAATTTAAAGTAGGCTCCTCCAGTGTTTGGCTTATCGCCAGCTGCTACAAAAAATTACCCTCAGGTGGGGAGTAATGAAAACAGTGTTCATATACAATACCAACAATAAACAAGTGGGATTTAAAGGCAAGGTATATCATACATATATATCATGATCATAAAACAGGCTTTTTCTCTTTTCTAATGCTTCTCCGCTTTTTGTTGGCACATGTCAGCAAATATCGATGAGTTGAAAGGCATTAAAGCAACTGATATGCTAGGATGTGTACTCAGTGATGCAAGATCCAAGGGAGAAACAAAAAAAACAAACTCTTCCTCCATAGCACTACTCATAGAAGAAAGGAGATCAGACAATAAAGTGAGCAGAAAGATGACAGACAGCTGAGAAAAGGCAAATAAACACAACTAAAAGAAAAAGAAATCATAAGTCCCATAATACAAACTGTCAGTATGTACAGCCCTCATTACATAGTGATAATTAGAATAAATGGCAGTGGAGAAAGACTGATAGACAGCCAGGCAACCTCTGACTGTACAAACCTACAGCACAATACATCATTAACCTCTCTCCGACACCCTACTGTTATTTGGCCTCACTAACTTTTTTTTTTTTGCCTTCTTGGGGACTTAAGAATATAATAAAAGCTTTTCTTGTGAGTTATAACAGCCTTAATTATCCTTTTGAAGTCAATACTGCTTTTATGTATATACTGAACGAATGATTTCAAAATATATCATGAATACGTTCATGAAATATCTGTTATTGACTCAAAGTAGACTAATTACAAATATAAATTTAGGTCAAATATAACACCACTGGTATCACATTGTAACTAGTATTAAAGTTCAGAAAAAAACCTGATAAAAACAGAAATTCCATTTGATAAATCACGTTTTTTTTTTTTTTGATTGATCATAATTTTTGTACATTTGTTAGCGAATGAAACGCTGACAGTTAGTGACAATAAAGCATGCTGACTTAGACTTAGAATCAAGGAAGCAATCTACAGGCACTCATTCAACACCTTTCACAGTCATAACTAACTGAAGAAATCATTGTATATCCTGTTTATTTTTAGTGAATCATTAGAACCGGAACTGACTTCTATGGGATTCTCACATACAGCTGTTGTTGTTGCTGTTCTAATATATGAATCACAGTTGTTTACAGGAAAACATGGATAATACCAGACTCATTAGCACTCACAAAACTGAACTTTGTCACAGCAGGTAGTGTTTTTGCTTCAAAGACTCATGTTTCATACTAAGGATACAGACTGTGACCTGCAATTAATTATAAACGCAGCAGAAACGGGCAATTATGCCAGTAATAACCAATCTTACCCTCTAATTGTCTTATTTGGTTTGATGATTACAAAGAATTGCAAGAAAAGTCAATCTGCTGGACAGGACTAACATAGCTGACCTCTCTCTCTCATGCTCTTGCTATGCGTGTGTGTCGGTGTGAGAGAGAGTGAGAAGGAGGATGTGTGAACCAAGATGCTGACGTGCAAGGCGAGCTGTTCGCTGCTGTTAATGGACAGCTAATATCATGAGTGAACGGTAAAAGTAGAGGCTGCTTCGTGAGCAGATGGAAAATCAATAGCCTATTAGAGGGTACAGGGCAGCAGGGACATGAAGAGACGGGGAAGAGGGGGGACGACGAGGTGAAGCGAGTGAGTTGGGATGAGGAAGAGGTGAGAAGAAACTGCCAGAGATGATAAATTTATTCTAAGCCTTTAAGTAATATTAATCCCATTTAAAAAAACAACAAAAAAAACAAGTACAAGATTCTTTGTGGCACACGTACTTACTCACACATAAAAAAATATGTATAGAAACCACAGGGGCAGTAATTAATTTCTCTGTGATTTTTATTTAAATGCATTTCTGTACTTTGTCAAAACCTTCAAACTTTAAACGTTCTTCCAATAAAGCACAATAAATTGAACTTAAAATTGAGAGCACGACATTCTCGCACAAACACTGACAAATTGCAGAGGCCCATTAATTTCCTACACAGTAAATGGATCTTGCAGTACACACACATACAAGTTCAAAATCATGCCATCCAGGTTATTACTGTACAATAGTAATTTTTATTATTTCTATTCATTATGAAATTCTTTTACAATGGGATTCTTCTAACAGTTGTGCCACTGAAGCACATTACACTCAACCAAATAAGCCGAAAAGGAGCTGTAGCACAGACTTTCTGGGAGACAAGGAGGAAACGAGAGCAAGAGCTTGAGGGTAGCAGTGATAATGAGAGAAGTCCAGCTTCTCTGTGTGTCCGCTAGCCTCAGCAGCCTCTAGCTGGCTATTAGTAGCTGCAGCACAACCACAAGGCTCTGTGACAGTCAATTAAACCTCTTTATCTGGGATGCCTGCATCTCTTTTTGCTCGTCCTCCTCCTCCCTGCTCTCTTGTCTGCATGCCCTTTCCTTTTGTTGTCTTTATTCTCCCCATATTCATTCTGCTTCCTGGTTCCTTCCCCCTTTGCTACCTTCTCCTTGAACTCCAAATGTGCTACATTTACAAAGCGATACCTCCTATTGGTGGAGCTCGCCAGGCAAAGCGGTGTTTACACGAATGGCCTTAACAAGCCAGCTCTGAGTTTGTGTGAGTATTTGTGTGTCCTTTGGACTTACAGCTATCTAGAAATCATGTCTTCTCTTAAGGCTTCGCATTGGCTATTTATGAAGTCAAACTGAAGCTAAGTGTCTTGCCTTTGGTGACTGATGGACTTGCTTACTGTAGTAGATTCAAAAAAGACAGAGATTTGAAACTGCTTCATAATACAGTCTACACCCTAATTAATTTGTTGAAATTTAAACTAGCATAATGATAGATAGTCGTAGCCTTGTTGGTTATTGCATTGGGTAAAATGCTGTCTTACTCAATCTCTTTCATAAGCCTTCGGACTCACTGACCATGACTATGTTTGGTTGTTTTCACAGGCTCATGACAGATTATCTGAACAACACTTCATACAAAATAATGCATTTCATAGACTCAAGAAAAACACAAGAGTTCACATTAGAAAGTCGTCATATGTGATGCAAATAAACATACGCTTCATATCAGAGTCACAGTGGCCTTGTTAAGCAAAAAGCATCAATGTCATATGGAGAGAGCAGTTAAAGAGGGGCGAGACAGCAGTTACACACCGGTTGAATGGTGCCCACATTCTGTCATCTGTTCTGTCTGTGTGTGGCGCATTAATAAAGTCCACCTGTTTGTCTCATCGCATATTTATTTTTTGTTTGATCACACAGGTTGTCTGTAGGATGACTATAATAACTATTCATGCTGTTGCCATACTTGGTTTCTGCACAGAATTATTATCATTATTGTTTTTCAGTGGTTTGGGAGCTTTAGTGCCAGATGGTGTGTGCTGTTTCAGAGACTTTTACACCCCAGGAGGACAAGATAATGGCCAAAAGCATACATTCTGCAACATTTTGAAATGTCTTCATACATGCCAAAATTGTCTTGCTTAAGCAATCCGATCAACTTTGGAGCATTTATTGTTTTAGTACTTTTAGTACCTGACAGAATACACACACACCAAAGCATACTATACAAGCTTTCTGTCTGTGTTTTCATAGTTTATAAGCGCTTTCTTCCCCTGTTCTCCTTTGTGGTCGCATGATGTCTGCTGTGCTATGTCTGCTGTGCTAAGTTGTCAAAATGATTATGTTGTGGCAAGGTGATCAGTGCCTTCAGCTTCTGCATAGAGAGCAGAGATAGAAAAATACAGATTACAAACAGTGAATGGTTTTAGAATAGGACCAGGAAGAGGAACCTAACGTTATGAAATGTTTTTCATTGCTTGGAGTTGTTGAATTACCAGAGACAAGACTAATCAACAATTTGAAAGAAAAGGAGAACAAAATGAAAATTGTGGTAGAAAATAGAAAAGTAGCAAGAAACTGGAGGAAGACAAAGGTGCTAGGAGGACACCAACAAAGTGTGTTTGTTTCAGTAGACTTAAAGTTAGTGACCTGGAAAGACTTCCACATGGCAACTCTCAGCCAAGGGCCAGGATTGTGTGTTCGTGTGTATGCGAGGCGAGTGTATATTTGATCATAGCGTGAGCAGTCATCGACCTGTAGATTCCTTTCCTCTTGTATAAGTGCAGCTATTTCAAAGCTCTACTGTTCGCTGTCTGTGAGACACAGTCACAGTTTTTTAAAAGAAAATCAATAAAATAAATCATTAATAAAAAAAAAAGATTCCCTATGAGCAAAGCCACGTTTGCACATCTACAGTGAAGATTTACGCTGCCCACACATGCACCAATGTGATTTTTTTTAGGGGAGCGGAAACAAATAATAGATAACTTGGTCAATAAAAGATGAGTCAGTCAGGAAATCGTGGAAAACGTCTATCACAGCCCAGTTCAGTATTTTTACCCTAATAATACCTAAAAGTCTACAATATTAAATGTAATATTTAATTAATTCATATTTAACTGATATATTTATATTTTGACCATTATTCATTTTCTTAACTACATATTCAGCTCAGGGTCGTGGGGAGACTGGAGCCCATCTTAGCTGTCACACGGTTAGAGGCAGTGAACAGGTCGCTAGTCTATCACGCAGCTAACACATGGGGACAGGCTCGCATTCACATGTATGGACAATTTATGTAGAATGACCAGTTTACCTAACATGTATGACTTATGACTGTGAGAGGAAGCCACAGTATGCAGAGCATTTCATGTTATTACCTCATTTTTCCATTTTTAGTTGGTCGTGGTTGCACAGTGAGCAGTCTCACACAGCACTTTGTGCATGCTTTTCTCCATCTTCATTTCTTGAAGTACGTGTAATTCTTGAAAGACTGTGTTGGTTTACATGTTTCCACAAGGTTTTGTACTTTGTGTTTATTTATAGAAACAAAGGGCTTTAGTTCCTTTTTAATGTATTTTCTATCTTTCTTTATGCCAAGCTTTTACAATTGTTGGTTCCTTTATGCTGTTAGTAAAGCATTTGTATTCCTTTTTTGTTGCACTAAAGGAAGTTAAAATGCCATGTTTTAGCAGACATTTGAATGCAAATTCTTGCAAATTGTATTTGCATACCCTCTCAAGTCGCATTACCATACAGTACAGTCGGACTCTAGTGGACTTATTACCTTTCTCATAAGATGCAAGAAAAATGGGAGGACAAACAGCAAGCCAGAATGATTTATTGTATAAATGTATTCTCCCTAAGTAACCTTAAATGCAATCTTAGGCTAAGCAATGCAAAATATAGTGTGCCACATAAGTAGCTATAGATGTTTACAGATTAGCCCAAATTAACACAGACTATCTCTAAATTAATAGTGCACATATATCAAGTTACATCAATAAGCTCTTTCAATTTTGTGGAAGCTATAATATGGAGAAAAGTGTGTACATATGTGTTTTTACTGTTTGCATTTGTAAGGATGAGAAGAAAAATGTCTGCCCAAATTATGGTGACCTCCACCAAAAGGAAAGTTAATAACAAATATAGTCCAATGGACAGAATCCTGTGTTTTCCTAATTAAAAACTAATTCAAGTTACTCTGTACATTTAAAAGGTTTGCTATTATGTTACCATAACAACTTTGTAAGGTTAAAAGAAGTGAAGCGACTTTTCTTTTAAAACTATGGCAATTGCTCTGTAGTTTGCTTTAAAGAATATTAATGCAAGTAGGCAAAACTTCTGATGACCTGTTCGACTCAGCAATACATCTAAGCAGATGAAAGGATACATGTATTAAATGATATATATCAAAGAAGCTTTGACTGATGTCTTTAATGCATCAGTCAAAGTTTATATCTATGTCTCTTCTGTAGACAGATATATACATGAAAACTTGATGATTTTTAAGCTTTGTTTTTTGTTTTTTTTCTCTTGTTTCAATTATATTTGCATGTTCAAAATAAAATTCTATCTATCTATCTATCTATCTATCTATCTATCTATCATTCAGCAGCATTGTTTGTTTGAACATAACAACATAACACAACGTTTGTTTGAATATATAAAAATATGACGGTTATCAATACATCTTTGGCACTTTCTTTCTTTTTGTGACTGTGTAGATTATACACGTGGTGGTGATGAAAGCCTCTATCACGCCAGATTTTCTTAGGCAGCATCATTATTAGATGAGCGCAGACTCATTTTAGCTAGGAGCCGTATCCTGTCTGTTCACACCAATGCAACTTTCATGCATGTGTCTGTGTCTATATCTGGCCATCTTCTTCCACACTCAGTGAGCTGATGGCTCATGACACCTGCACTCACATCACCTTGTCCCTCAAGAGGGATGCGCGTTTTCATGAGTGCACTTCTATGTGTGTGTGTCTGTTTGTGTGCGTATGTTGAAATATTGAACAAAGCTTACCTGCAGTATGAGAGCTTGCTGAGCTACTCTCAGATGTGGGATACATTTCTCACTTATAATGGATTTTTTTTAACCTAACCTGCTCTTCTGGTTTAGTTTGAGGATAGACTTAAAATCTTGACTGAAGACATCCAGAAATACCACACTGTATGATGGATAAAACAAGTAAAATGTAGGTTGATTAATAAAAGGCAGTTTTAAGGTTAACCATAGCAACTTACTATAACTGTTAGACATCTGCCAGTCACGTAAATAGTTAATAGGTAGAAACTGCAGGGTAAAGATTTCTTTGAGCATGAGTTGGTAGACATTCATGCTAAAATGAAGATGCTGTGCTGAATGCATTGGGATTAATTAATGAAATTATGTTGTTTTACCAGCATTACTGCACAGTGGACAATGGACACAATTACTCCACTTCCACAATAACACTTTACAGGCTGTCATTTTTCTCTATAAAAAAGACTAAGACACTTCAAGAAGGACCAAACAGGATCATTTTGGAAGCCACTAACTTTTATTTTTTCTCTCTTTTCTCCTTACAAGTGAAAAGTAGACTTTATATAGGGACATCACACCTCTCTCTACACATCCACCCACATGGCACACACACGCTCTCACACCATTGCCTGGAGTGTGCAGGGGAGCAGGCAGGAATGTCACAGCTATTACAGATCCTGTTGTCTCTGTCTTTGGGACAACAGCAGCCACCCAATTAACCTTTCATCTGAAGGCACACACCCACGCACATGCAAGCATACATGCACACACACACGCACACACACACACAGATGCATCACACATCGAGAAGATTTCATTTGAGAAGGACACAGCGTGCAGTCCACCATTCAGTTTATGTTATCTCTTGACAGAGTACATGTTGTAGGATTCTAGACTAATAGGCATTGCCTTTTCCTCTCGTCTCGCTTTCTATCATTATTTGTCAAGATAACACAAACAGATATATAGTGCATACACCTACTTCAGCATATTATTTTTTTCGGTACAAAAAACAAAAGTAGGGCAAACTATCAACGCACCAAAATAAAAGAAATAAAAGTTTTTCTTTGATTAAAGTTTACAGACGATTTACATGCATTATTTTACTTTGCTATTAGGAGCACTATAGTGACTAAATGCATATGAGGACCAGATTGCACTAGACCATATCAGAATTTATAGTACAGTGCATATGAACTGTAATAACTCCCCCACCCCCAATTAAACAGTTAAATATACAAATTAAGCTAAATTAATATATTAGTAAATCACATCTCGACTCCTCTGGAATCAGCTTTGATAATGTTAGATTCTGAATATACATCATGTCAAATTTATGAAAAGGAACATGGATTAAGCTCTAAAGCCCCACTCCCACATATCTAGAGATCCATTGGTGACCCTCTTACAGGAAAAATGTACACTACGAGTCAAAAAAAGAAAATAGATAGAGAGAGAGATAGATAGAGAGAGAGAGAGAGATAGATAGATGACTGAATGAACACCTTTGAAACAGTCATAGGGATAACTGTGCTAGATCACCTTAATAAAGAAAGGATTCACTGTAGACCCATTGTATTATATTGCATTCATTTTAGCTACTGTACAGTGTCATAAGTATTTCATCATTCCTGATTTCTTAGTTTTTTGCATATTTGTTACTCTAATGTTTCAGATCATCAAAATAATTGTAATATTAATGTTAAGTGATGATTTCATTTATTAAAGGAAAAAAGGTGATACTTTTCATGGTACTGTTAATGTACCGGACTGGGCAAATCAGTGCAATCCCTAACCATCAGGGTCTTTATGACAGCACACTAACACACAGAGACTGGGTTAGAGTGCCATGCAGATCACACAGAATCATCTAAACCATTTTCCACTCTGTTCACAGTAAAATGACCTCAGCTGAACATCAACATGTAAACACACAGACTGTATGCTTCTTTCTAGCAGTGATGTAAACTTGACCAGGTATCAAATAACAAGATCGGCTCCACCACTGGGGGGTTCCTGCTCAGCCTTTATGTGCATGAGCACTACAGTCCTCAAGACCAATAACACCCCGTGCATTTTTTATTAAAGTCATCATTTATTGCCATTGCTTAAATGTGGCTTTTGTGGTTGTTCCCCCTTGTTGTAGCAAGTTGGCTGTCATCTAGTGTTACATCTTGCCCTCCCTCTCTCTCTAAAAGGGATTATGTCCATCAGTGGGATTGATTTTGCATCAGAGCAGCAGGATGGCTGACACTTTCTGTCATTTGGTGTGTGTGGGTCTGTGTGCATGTCTGTGAATATGTGTATTTGTTTGTTTGTTGTACATCATAGCTTCGGCTTGATAAACAGGCAGTCAGCATAAATATTTGGGTGACTCCTCATCTGACTGACCCAGCTGCTTGTCTGTCACAGTCACAGGGTTGTCGTTGTGGTCCTACACAGCGTTTCTATATAAAACATAGCGATACAGATATATAACATAACATATAATATAACATCTGCTTATGTGGAAAAACTGAAAGTAAGTAAAGTTCTGACGCAGTTTATGTTGTTATTTTCTTGTGAAAATGTCTATTTGTAAGCCTTTTGCGTGTTTTTGTCTTTTTATTAATGTGACACTGAATATAGAGCCCACTTAGCCCACTTAGCCCACTTAACGGCTTTGTGTCATTCAGACATATGGGAGTTTTACATAAATTTACTTCTGGTGTCAGTCAGCCATGAGACCACATTTATGAAAAGAGCTGCATGCTGCACAGTGAAACATTTAACAGCTGATGTGCAAAGGTTAGCAAAGGGATAGGCAACACGGGGAGCACTGAGCGTAAAACATAATAATTAGGAAAAAAGATGTCTGTTCACTCAAAATTAACAAATATAATATGAACAAATATGAATAAATATGTTGTTATTGTCTTTGTTACATGTGTTGTATTATTTCAACAGCCATTCCAGTGATATTTCAATGTTATTCCAACATTGTAGTTACTTCACACAAATTAACCTTTGCTAAAATGTAAGAAACACTGGTTCAAATGATGGGATACAAGATGTAAAATGATCCTAATAATAAAAAAAAAGGATCATTATGTGAAAAGAGCAACACACACACACACACACACACACACACACACAAACACATTCTTGTTGCTTTCTTTCTAGCAATCTTATTACTTACTGCAGCTGCCCTGAGAAATGAATTTATAGATCCTGACTTCCATCCCTCCCCCCGTACCACATTCAGTGAGCACACACGTACACAGACACACGTACTTACTCCAACACAATCATGTACGTGTGCACGCTGCTAACAATAAAAAGCATCCGGAGACTGTTCTAATTGCACTACCCAGAACATCTTTATATGAAGATTACATTCTGCTAGAAGATAATTAAATAAATAATTTAATTAATTTCAATAAGAGAGACAGAGCAAGGTAGAAAATATGAGAGAATAGTTTAAAGTATTACATTGTTTCCAGAGCAAAGTGCTTTGGCCCTGGGGTTTGTTTTGAGTTGTTTTCTTTTAATTCACTCCCCTGTTCTTAGTTATGTTTGTGACTTCTGTGTTCTACAGCTTCTTGTTTCCGTGTTCGGTATCTATGTTTGCTGTTTTTTTAACTGTTTTTTACTTGTGCCTTGTTTTGATGTTTCCTGTATGTTTGATTGTCCTCATCTGCCATTAATTACTTTAATCTGTGTCGTGCTTCCCATCTGTTTTTTATCCCCTGTCAGTCCCTAGCGTATGGTCCTGTCCTCCCCTTTGTCTTCGTCCAGTCGTCTGGTTGTTGATCAACCTATTTTCCAGTATGATGCTCTGCGTTTTTTCCCCTGCTTTTCGCTCTAGTCTGAGTTTTGCTTTTATACGGTCTAAACTAAATCTTGTGCCAGTAATGTGCAGAGCCCCTCCCCCCCCCTTTTTTTGTTCGTAATAAAGTTCCTGTACATGATTCACCTAAACTGTTTATGCCTAAGGGCAGGACATGGTAACAGTCATAGTTATAACAAACAGAAGATGCTGAAGAGACTTTTGTGGCAGTGCTTGGTAGCCATGAAAAACAAAAATGAATCTTTCCTTGTGTTATTAGTGGAGATTTGATAACTCAGAGAGATGAATATTATCTTGGATACGAGATGAACCTGAGAAGTTTCATGTGATCTGGCAGAAGGCATCTGGCTCCCCCTCCCCTCCCACCTGGACTTGCCCATGGCAGGCCTATTGCAATTTAATGTTTGATACGATTGCTATAAGCTCTGCAATCTGTAGTAGACTTATAGTTTTCCGTTACTCAGCGCTACATCACGCATTTTGTTCACGTGACTGATTGATTGTGATTGATTGATTGATCGGATACAAAAGCCTGACAGTCATTTACAGTGAATGAATAACCCTTACAGGAATTACATATGCACTTTCATGCCTCTCCCTGCATGGATTTGTTTATTTTGTTTGTCTGCTTGCCTTGGCATGTGGCTTGAAAAGTGTCTCCCTTATCAACCAGTGTGTGTTATTGAAGTCAGTGGAAGTGGGTTGGCTGTAAACTAATAGGAGTCGAATATGTAGGCCGGCAGTGAACAAACAAGAGTTTAATGAGACATGCTGGTGAAAGAGTGACTGGGTGAATGAAACATCCTACCTCTTATATCTGGCAATCTCAAGTTAGCTGTTTAAGACGTGAGCACATGAGCGGAATATATACTTAAGAATTTTTTTTTACTTCAGCTATATACAGTGGGTAAACACAGAGAAAGTGAAGTCACAGAGCAGTTTTAAACAAATGTATATGGGACAATGGGATCATTCAGTCTCATATGGTAAAAAAAAAAGTACAGTAAAATACAGTAGCAGGAAGAAAATATTGTACAAGATACGGGCCTACTAGAATAAAGTTATGCCTTTTAACTTAAGGTCAAGGAAGTTAAACACCATTTACTTAGTAAGGTCCACTTTGTGAGCAGTAATTTTACACTCAAGTTTTGGTTTATATAAAAAAATAAGAGTTGAAGACACATTCTCAAGTAATGATAAAGGTTCTTTCATAAAGCAATCTTCAACAGCTGCTTGTAACATCTGAAATGTGCTCTTCGAAGTACAGTGAAACACTGAGGAGTGGATTATCTGCCTGGATTTCACATGTCAGCTCCAGCAGATGGCTCGCCTGGAGCAAGAGGACTCGATGATGCTGCACAACTCTGAAAAACAACCAGTTGTACACCAGTTACAGCCGGTTACACCATGGTACAACATGTCAGTGTGTCAAATGACTGACATGGTGTGGAAATATAAAAAGATCCAGTATGCACGCGCACATGTGTGTGTGTATGTGTGTGCAAGTGCTGAGAAGGAGATCATGGGCTGACATTAGCCAGTCCTCAGCCTTAGCCAGAAAATGTTTGCATGCACACCAAGGTCCATTCTATTGTCCATTAGATCTATGACCCAGGCCTTGGCCTATACATCACCGAGGCTAGCCCTTTATATCTAACCCTGAGGTCATATATCTACCCGGTGTATGTGGATGTTCGTGTGTGAGGGTGGATGTGGGTGTGTTTGTTTGGCTACACTTCTACACAGTTTACTCATGATGCCGAGGCACTGAGACTGTTATGGCCCCCACAGTGACTGTAACCAGAATACACACACAATCCCTCTACACACACACAGAGATGCTGTGGGTCGTTGAAGAGCCCCTCGTGTGCTCTTTCGGGAAAATGTGTTATTGAAACCCCAGTTTTATGGTGGTTCTTGGTTTCACCAATGACCACACATATGTACGCGCACAGAGGACTGTCTGTCATTCACGGCCTATAAGACATGGTGTGTCTAAGTGTTGGGCTAATGGCCCTGCACTGCCCTCCCTGTGAGAAGCTGGCACATCAGTCTGTGTATTTGTGTTTCTACCCTGCTATTGTGTGTAAGTGTGTTGTTATACTTCTTAAAATGTTAAAAGTAGCCAAGAGAGCACTCTGGGCCATTTTCTGCATATTAGCTTTTATTTTCTGCCTCAAGACTATAAGCAGTAAACAAGCCCTACCCAATAAGACTCATTTGGGAAAAATCAAATATAGCGAATAAATAAATAAATAAATATGAATACAATAACCAATCTATCATCAATTATCTCTGTGTGGTTTTATTCTTCAAATGACTCCTCTTAATTGGGTGCAAAAACCTGGCAACACCAGGCGATGTGTCTTGTTTTAGATATTCTGAAGATTTGAATTGAATTTTTGAAGCTTATTTTTAGGTTAGCAATCAATTTAAAGACAAAAATGTTACAATTTCAAAGAGTCACTTTCTCTGCTTCCTTGTCCAGAGGAAAGTCATAGTACACATGTAGAGAAAGTTGACCATTCCAGAAGAAGTGTTTTATACAAAAATGTGAAATAACGTCAAATATACTTGAAATAAATGTCTACATTTATTGCACAAACAAAAAAAAACAGCCAATTGACTTACATTATCTAAGCAACCAGCTCTGTTTCTAAAAAAGGGAAAAATGTCTTGTCTTAGTTAGCCTGTCAGTTTATTAAATCTGTAAATTAGTCTTTTTAATGTGAAATAGTTCAGCATGCATTAGAATGTATAAGCAAAATTACATAACAGTACATAACAATCTGAAGTGTCTTTGTGAAATCAGTCGTGGTTCAGGTACATGCAGTCATTGATCCAACAGGTGGGCTGACCAAAAATGACGAGTAAAATTAATTTATCATCCTCTAACTTTCAGTCATATTGTTAATAAATTATTAGGTATACATACCTAATATAGACGTGATAATTCATCTGTGGTTCTACGTTGACTGCTTTCTGTCAAAATCTGCTGTTACAACAACCGCCAAACCAAACACACCTCAACATAATTAGACTTGTTGGAGCTGGATCTTAAAATTGACAGAACATTTAACTATTTAAATATCGCTATTTACATATTTCATGCCACAAAATTTCCCCCCCAAAATCCAGAATTCTTTGCTCTTCCAAGAGAAGTGTTTTAGAGGACAGTCGAAACAAACTTTAGCCCTAAAACACAAGAATTTATTGGCACAGTGAGATAGAGCAGAGGTAAACTCACCTATTCTTCATTCTAACAGCCTAACATAAAAAAAGAAAAATAAGCAAAAAGTAGTGTGCACTGATAATCTTTTATTCTTAAACTGGCAACTTGGTAAAGTCTGTCAGGAGTTTGCAAAGTTTTGTTATACAACTCTTGGGCCACTTATAGATAGGCACAATGTTTGTTGCTTCCATCATTAACAAAAATGTGCAAGAGTAACTTAAAAGGGTCTATGCACACAAATGCAGCCTACTGAAAACTATTGTTATTTAATTAAAGAAATCAATAACAATCGTGTTATTTTTTATGACAAACTGTGACGAAAACCACCTGTTTAAAAAGTCATATATCTACTGTGGGAATGTATCCATGACTGGGCACGCCGTTTTTGGCGTTTTAAGCCTCTTCTGGACACACTGCTGCTTTGATATTTAACGCTCTTTGCCCATCAATTCAGTGAATGTTCAACATTTCATTCTTGATAAGGTGATGTCTGGGCTGAAGGAAAGCCTCATGGGAGTGCTGCTGAGTGCTGTTTGTGCAAAGACTTCAATAGACGTCAATCTGCGTGGACCTGCTGTTGGTGTCTTTGAGTGTGTGTGTGTGTGTGTGTGAAGCTGCTTCTTTTTCTGCTCACATTCCTAGAGAGGTTTGACAGCAAGTCCCCAAAGATACCACACTGCCTCCTCTGCCTCCTCTTCCCCTCCATATGTCTTCGTCTATCTCTCTTTTTTCTTTCTTCATCCTTTCACACCCTCGCTCTATCTGTCCTAGTGTCTGAGCCTTCATTTGTAGTGTCCCCCGCATTCCCACCACCCTCTTTCTCTCTGTGCTCCAATCTTTCTTTCCCAGCATGCATAGGGAATCCGACAGTGAGTTCTCATCTTTGAGTTCGTAGTCATTGACAGTTCCATGTGGAGCCTCACAGCTCCTTCTTTCTGAGACAAAACAACAAAATCTGCTCCCCATCTGTGTGTCTGTGTGGAGGTGTGTGTGTGTGTGTGTGCTTGATTTCCCCCACCCCACCCCCCACCCCAATCTTGTGGGTGCACGTGGCTTTGTGTTTGGCTTAGACTGATATATGGATTTGCCAATATTGGTCTTGAATTAAAAGTCAGATATCAGCCAGTCAGAGTGAGCTGCCTCTCTTATGGCATAGGATCTTTGCAGTCTGCAGCACGTCAATAAGTTTTTATTATTTCATACCAGATGTCTGAGCTGAGAAATCACTCCTGTGTGCTCTGAGGGGATTTTCCTCTTCACTTGTGAAACCTGCCACACAAAGCAGCTGCTCACCTACCCAAAGTGCCTATAAATAACCCGTTTTCATGTACTGTCATTATTTTTAATGTTATAATGCGGTTTCTTTTGGTGGAATTGGAGCATAAAAGTGGTCAACTGCATTTCTAGAGGTTTAACCCAACAATCAGCTGCAAAAACCACACATGCATAACGCATTACCTCAAAGACAGACAAACAAACGTGCAAATGACGCGGCAACTATGGCAACCACCTGGCACTAAAGGTACTCTGACACCTGTGTGTGAGGTGTGTATGAAAGCAGGGCTATCAGCGGGAATCTGTAAGTGTCAGTTGTCACCCACTTGAAGTGAAGGACCAAATAATCAAAGGCAGCTTAATGGAGAGAAGCTCAGCAGGTGGCAGGTGGCAAGATCCTATCGGCCCTGAGGTGGATCGAGAACACTTGTAAAAACAGTTTGATTTCAGCCTGAGCTGCAAAAAGGAAACCTGTGTCATGAAGTCAGACATGTAACCAGTGGCAGTGCTGCACATGGAGAATGTTTGGCGTTTGTGGATTCTGCGCCGTAATCTGTTGACCAAATTTGCAAAAAGTCTGCTAGGTTTTGTTGTGCACATCTGTTTGCAAACATGCCAACCATATGACAGATGAATAAAAGATGCCTCTGTTGGGTTATAATGAGATAGGCCATGCTTAATTAATATGTGAATACGGTCCCGGTTCTGCTCTGTTTTGCAGGAGCAGATGAAGCATTAGATGCAGGATAAACTCATCAACATTTGAGAGAAAAACTTTTGCTTTCACAATGACAATTGAACCCTTATGACAGGTTGACCCTGTTCCACTAGTGCCAACCTTGTCAGCATGATATGTAAGTTCCATCTACACACCTATCAAATTCTGGAATAGCATTTATTATAAGCTCCAAATTCAAAGTACCCGTTTTTACTTATGTTGTTTGTTTTTTTGTTGGAACATTGTATTCCCATCATAAACTAGTAAGTTAAAGTGCTGCACTTTAATTTATAATAATTATTTACGAATCAAAGCACTTTAGACCACACACAGGCCACAGACACCACTGCTTTCAGTATCACACACACACACTAATGATGTATAGAGTAGTTTTTGGGGTTCAGTAGTTAAACCTGAGCACACTGATATTTGGCGTGGACGAGTGTGAATGAATGAACCAATAACACAAAGCAGTTAAACTTTCCACAGGCATCAAACCATAGACTTTCCAATTAGTGGAGGTTTTCCCTCCATGGCTAAGCGGTGGCACCTTGCATTCTGTTCACGTGGAACTGTAGACCCACCACCCACTCATGCGACTCGGTGCTTTAAACAAACATAATATCTGGACAGCAGCTAGCAGCCAGGGTGTAAACACAGCAGTATTTGAAGTCAGTAGAAAATAAATGACTTATTAACTTTAACCAAAGGAGCTAAATATGTTTTTTTTCATGATAATTTTAAATAAGTGGGCCCTGAGAAGCCCTACATGTAAGGAAAGACCACAGTGTTGATTTATTCCAACCTGAACTCAACATAAATAATTTGTTTTATTTTCTTATTATGTTTAAAGTGTGTTATATTATTAATTATCAAGGCTTGTGGGCAAAGTAAAATAGACAGCTTGATTGAGAAACAGAAATTTGTTGTTTTTCAGCCATGAATAAAACTGTTTATGTATTTTTATTTGTTTTTATTTTACATATTAGATGAACTAATGGCACAAAACAGTTGAGGTTTCTCATAATTATTTAGTAAACCTTGATGACTTCTCCAAAAACTACTAGAGAAGTCAGGTGTTTCAGTTAAAGACAACAGAATTGGTAACGATATCTGGTTAAAGATTGTGCTCTTCTCAAGAAAAAGAATTGCTATGGACCATACTTCAATCACTGAGACTACTACAAGTTAGGAGAAGCTTTATAGACTTACACAGTACTGGAAAGTGTTAAAGAGGGGTTTCTAAATATGTACATATTCACCACTCCATGATAAGACAAGACAAGTGGTGAACAGCTAAATCGGGACTTCTAGCCCAGATATTACACGAGGAGCAAAATGTGCAATCCTAAAACTGTGGAAAATGGTCCACAGTTCTGACTAAAACACCTACAAAAAATCTCTACAATTTGATAAAGCATTTGCTCCTCTTTACAGTCTAGGAAAACTCCTTATAGATGTGGTATTAATGGAAGGCACCACTCAGGGAATCCCTGCACTCAACAACCGAGAAAGCAAACTAACAAGCTAACAAAAGCTTCAGCAAGTCTCAAGTTTTCAAGTTTGCACTTCTGTAACCGTGTCCTGTGGACAGATGAGAGAAGCTGGCTGACGCAGCAAGACGCTGAAGCAGAAAAATAAAACGGGTTCAGGAAATAACTCTGTGTGTTTAACAAATATATGAGATGCACAACTATTAGCATCTGTTTAGTTTAGTTAGATTGTGTTTGTGTCTGGTTGTTCCTTAGGTGAACATGGTTGTTGTTGATGTTGTTATTGTTGGTGTCTTTCCATTATCTTCATTACCAACCCAGTTTATTCGCCCTACAGCCATTAATGAATTTTCTTTCTTATTGCTGTGGTGGGATGGTATGGTTGTGGCTCGGGTGGAGAGGTGGGGCAGGATGGCTGAGAGTGTGGCATCAGTCGGAGAGAATGGCACGCCTGGTGTGGGCTTGCTGATTAGTCTCTCCTCCATATATAAGGAGCAGGGCCGGAGGAAATGCTCTGAAGCAATAAATAATAATGTGTATATCCAAATCTGCTTCAGCTCTGTGGTTACTGAGGAGAACCTCTTACAATTATATTAACACATCTTCTCACTGTTGCTGTAAGTACAGTCAAGGTACTTTAAAGGTTTTATTCCTTTGCTGAACAATTTTTGATTTGTTTGTTTGCTTCCTTTCAATTTTCAGTGCTAATCAGAGCCTCAAGCTCATTCTTTTTGCCTTTAGTTGCAATGTTTATTCCAGGATAATCCTTCCTACATTTGGGCTAATTGAGTCAATCAAACAAATGATTTCTTTCATGTCCGTTCCCACAGATTGGTGGCATCTATAAATGCTCGTTCCATTCAAGTGTGTGTACATGTGTTTGATTCATGTGTATGCATATTTAAAACTTGTTCTGTGCATGCTTTGATAAACGAGGCCCCAGTTGGAAGCTGCAGTGCACGGTGGGTAGTCTGTGGGAGTTTGAGTTTTAATTGAAAAATTATCTGGTGCTCCTTTTTGGGTGTGCCTCAGTGCTGTGTACCTACACAGATGCCTGCTTGCTTGCTCACCTCCCTGTGGGTGCATTGGTGTCTGAGAGAGTGTGTGTATGCTGTAGGTGGAATAATGAAGTGGATTATGAGTTGCCCAGCGGTGTGATGAGGAAGAACAGATCGATAACTAGATATGTGCAAGAGCATCGAAGTACGGAGAGAGAGGAGAGGTTGAGCTACAAAATGACATTTTGATTATGAAGAACAAAGCTGTGTGGGTGGCAGAGAAGGAGACAGAGAAGAACAAAAATGGTGACACTTAGGCAAAACAAGAACTGAAAATGGTCATGGTATTTTATTCAACTATTTGTGCTAATGCTTACCTTATTTTATCATACTTTATATATATATGTTTTTTTACATATTTTCTCCTCTTTTTCTTTACCTCTTTACAAGTTCCAGCTCAGATGGATTGACTAAAAAAGGTATAGGGGCCTACTGTAGGAAAGGTATGAAGGAGTCAGAGGATTTCAGGCTAAGAGACAGCAATATAACATAGCTATTGTAGTAGGACTCTTTTCTCTTGACATGAAATCCACTGTCACTTCTCTAGACAAATGGTTTTTAATCAGAAGAAATCCTCCCAGCAGAGGTACAGCTAGACAGTCTCGATCTGATGGGCATCACAAATCAAAGTTAAACCCGTCCTCTGCTTTTTTCTACAGTCCCAGAATTAGTTTTGGGTTTGTCGTCTCACATTTGAAGACTTTTCCCTTTTTTTTCTTTTTTCGTGTATTGTTTTGCATTTTTTCAGGCTGTGTATTTGTAGAATATCTGAACTGCAGTCATTGTACTTTGTTTTATTCTTCATTTTCAATGGATCAATGAGTAAGTCGGTCCACTCAGTATGGTGGTGTCAACTCAAATATGAAGCTGTGGAAAAATAAATAAATCAATAAAAATAAAAAAGTCAAGTCAAAGTCTTTCCCACAAATGAGAATGGACAGTCTGAAGAACCTGACAGAGGTCTGGCAACCATTTTTTTTCTGATGGTCTCTTTTTTTCTCAGTGGGATTTTCTTTTGTGTCTCAAATCTCGTGCCCTAATTTGACCTCAAGAAACACATTTTGTCATAACGCAACTTATGGGCACAACTTCTAAAGGATGTCTTTTTGAGAATTTTTTGAAAGGTGAGCCTTTCATGAAGGTGGGACACTGCATCATGTTTTTGGCTAAATTTATGTAGATACTTGATTTTATTTTTAAATCTGGGCAAATAAGAGTCACACAACTTAGCTATACTAATGAATCATTCAGACTGGCTAACTTATCCCATGCTTTAGTAAGTTTCCCCTTTCATATGTACAAAGCAGCTCAATAAACTCAATAAATGTTATGTGAATAAACACTGGTATAAGTCAGATAATCCTCTGCAGCCTGAGGAATATAAGCCTTGCCTTTTTTAGCTTTCTTGTATTTCATAATAATCCTGATTTGAAGCCAGAAGGGATTTTATCCACCAAGATCTGCTGTAAATATCTATTTACAATGGAAAAAAAACATCTGTAGGCTAAAGTGGAAGAAAAGTGAACTTTGATAGCCGTGAAACAAGTGACCACAGGAGACATCTAAAAGTAGCTTCAGCCTGTAGCTTCATTGGTAAAAGCAGATAATAGACAGATAATGCTCTGTCATTAGTTGGAGAAAAGAGAGAAGAAGTGGCTAATGCTGAATAACAATGCAGTTATAAAATATTTAACAAATATCTAAGTGTCTAAAGAGCTTGGAAAGAAAGCAGTTTGACTTTTTAAAGCAGGAAAATGACCTGATCTCAAGTTGCTTTATCAGAAGAAAACATTAGTTGCCATTTCCTCTGTGTAAAATGGGAGGAGACAACACAAAACCGAAAGTAATCAAAAGTTATCATGTCATATTATAATCATAATTTAATGTGTTCTGATAATATTGGTAATGATATACTACCTGATTCTTTTGGATCAGCATGAGAAAGAATTTACATATAAACAATGTAAATTGTTTTTTATTGCAGGTGATATAACCTAGTTCCACACTACCGTCTATGTCTGCTGTCTTCTGAGAGTAATCAGCTAACATTAGCCAAAGCAAACAACTTTGCTTTCATCCATTGTTCATCGTGTGTTTTGTTTTCTATCCATCCTTTTCTTTTATAGTTCAGTGTTATGAATATTCATCTAACATTACATGATAATTTTATTAAAGTTTATAAAAGAGAAACAAACACTAAGCAGATTGTTAGAGCAACACTGCACACAGTCGGTCGGCGAGAGGTGTACAGTATCTTTACATATTAACATCAAATTTGGGGTTTTATAGTATCACTTTCATGCTAATACTGTCCAGTTTATTGATTTTTATTTTTTTTATTTTTTCCAGAAAGTTGGGAATACTGTAAACAGTGGCTGGTTTTAGTAGTTTACTCCCAATTTTTCTTTATCAGCCTCCAACAACTCTAAAACTAGATTCTCAGTGGAGAACCACACGTGAAGTCAGAAGTAGTAAAGGCCAAAGAATGACAAAACGGCCACAGAGAAGCGCCTCAGCAATCCTAACCTTTACTCAGCCTCACACAAATTGACAAAAAGAAGAAGAGAGAAAAGAGCAGAGTGTTCCATCTGGGCAAGTAACCTTTTCTGCAGCCACAAATCAGGTGACTGGGACTGATGTCTGTGTGATTGTGTGCAGGTGTTTACAGTCAGTCTAAGTGTGTTTAGAAGGGTGAGATGCTGCTCGGTCTTCTGATTATGTGTGTCCACTCAAAGTGAATGGAGTGATTATGTTTGTCCGTGTTGATGTTCTGTTCTTCTGAATATAACATCTTTTTTATGTATGCGTGCTTGAGTGTGTGGGTAAAGTTTCTAGTAACTAGTAGTTTCTGGTAAGAAAAGGCACTTGTGATCCTAAAGCATTATGACATTATGCATGAAGGTATGTGTGGATCTACATTTAAGGTGTGAGCTGTATTGTGTGGGTGTGCAGAGCTCAGATAGTGCAAGAGGCAGGCTGACATTTCCAGCCAGCTTGCTTATGACTGGAGGCAATGGGCAGCCGTACAGCGACATCACCTCCTGGGTGGCTGGGTCCTCATTAGGGAGGAAGCAATGACACAGTGAGAGAGGGGTGTGGGAGGGGTGGAGTGGCAGAGGACTTGAATGTGAGGACAGAAAAGATTTAATGTAAAATGTTTATCTTTTCAGCAACTGTTCTTTCCTTTTATGCCAATAAAAGGTCATTACTGAGAGGGCAGGTGAGAGAAATAGAGAAGAAAATGAAACATGGAGAAATGCGATCCCCAGTCTCGCTGTTACTGAGCATGTAGTTTAGAGTCTTGCGGTGTTAAATGTAGGTGGTAAAATCCTAACAAAATCTGGTGAGGTACTAATTCAATTGGATTGGATTTTAGACTTTTGATAGTTTAAAATTGTGCATTGTTAATCAAAATTGCTGGATTGATATAAACGTTTCATTTTTTCGCTTGACAGATGCATTTTACAGATCAGCTGAATCATCCTGTTAGAAAAAGTGCTGCCTCTCCAGTAAGTAGTGCAGAGGGAGGTCAGGATTATCCATGACTGAACAACTTGTTCTGTAACCTCCTCTCTAGTACATCTTCAAATGTGTCCAGTTTGGAATAAATCACCATCATCTCCAGTGCTGCTCCCCCAGCATATTACAGCAACACACTGACAGAAAATCTTCAACATTTTTTCACATGAATGATCTCAGCTTTCTTTTTCAATAGAGTCTGATCATCTTGTTCTTATGTGTTGGTGTTCCACTTCAGCCTGTCTGTCAGTGTGGACACCGGATACTTGTACTTCTTCACCTCATCCTGTCCCAGGATAGATGTGGGCCATTTACAGTAGCTTCCCTCTGAAGATGTTCACCACATCTCTAGTCTTATAAACATTTAAAAGTAGATGATTTTTCCCAAACCACCACAAAATCATCCACAAGTGCTCTGCATTCCTCCTTCTGCCTGTCACTTATACATCCAGTGAATGCAGTATTGTATTTCTGTAGGTGGCATGTTCTAGAGTTGTACTGAAAGTGTCCAAGGCGAACAAGAGTGGGGACAGCACAGTTCCTTGTTGAGCTCCTGTACTTCACATTATCAAATCAGCTAGATGCACTTGAGAAATCAAAGAAGGCGATTCTCACAGTGCAGCAGGATGAGGGAAAGCTCTCTGCAGCTTCCAGATAATCGAATCATCTACTGCCAGATTAGGTTGATATCTGACCTGCAGAGGGTCAAGAGATGTTTTCGCCTATAGTTTCATGTGGGCCAAGAGTACTCTCTCCAGCACATTCACTGTATGTGATGTAATGGCAAGTAGTTTATAGTTGTTTAGCTCAGATGGTCATCACGCAGGATGTTGTCAACAATCCAGGGTATCGTCTCCAGTTTCAGAATCAGGCTGTAAATGTAACTCCGGAGCAAAGATAGCTGGAAAGCACAGTTCCTCAGAGCCGTTTGGCTGATACCGTCAGGGCCAGCTGTGTTGCCCTGGTGTAATTCCTCCAGCTCTCCTGTCTCCTACAGTTAAGCAGAGGGTGTTTGTCACAGATGGAGGTGGGTCTGATCCATAGAGTTCACTTGGGGCTAAGCAGGGAAGAAAGGGAAAATCACTGACAGTGGTGTGGGTGTGTGGAGGGTTAGGGTGTGGAGATTAGGCCTGTGAACTAAATCTGTTGAAAAAATTGTTTAGGTCATTTGCTTTCCCCAGGCTTTCCTCTGGTGGTCTTTCTGTCACCTTAAACACGCAGATTTAAAATAAAATAACATAAATTCCACTCTACATACTCCCTTATGAGTTTTGTTGAGCTTCACCTGTAGGTCGTGCTGCACTCTCCTCATTTCTGTCATGCCCAAAGACCTGGACACTTTACCAAGGCTTTAACATGCAATAAGTCCTCGTCCCAATAAGACCCAGGTCATTTTTATAAATACGGACTTAATACAGATTAATGCTCTTAGTTTCTGTCACTTTAGTAACTACCTCAGTGGAAATTTGAGTAATAGACTTTTACCAACAACTTCTGAATTAATGCAAATGTGATTTTTCTTACCTGGTGGAAAATGAAACAGAAGACAGGGGGTCAGTGTCACTTTAATACTGTCCTCTCTTCTCTGTCTTACTCTCTCTCTCTCCCATTTACCTCCTTCACTTTATTAAAAAAATAACATGGATAACATGTTCTGTATTTTCTGTTCTCTGCTATGGCAGAGGAGAGGCGCTGGCGATGCCCAGTACCATGGCTCTGAGTCCACTAGAGTGCCTTCACCATAAAAGCACTAAGCAGCTTAAGCTGCTCTTACAAGAGACATGTATATCTGAAAGCCACCTCACTTCAAGATTGTAGCAGCATGCTGTCTGACCTATATGGGGTTTTGAAGGCCAGGGATGCATTAGAATGCTGATTTGATGCTTTCAGACACTCCTGTGCTGTGGGCTGATGGATTTTGGGACTGTAAAATCTGAAGAATAGTGTTTAGTGTTTCTAATGCATTTTTGTTTTCTCATTCAGGGGATATTTTACAGTGTGTATTTAAAGAAAGATTGGTATTATTATTATTATTAGGGCAGCATGATAGTGCCATCATTTGCACTGTTACCTCACAGCAAGAAAAAAATTGATGAATTGTGATTAATTAGGATTTATAATCAATTGTACTAAATAGTTGGATTTCCATACTTGAGGCAGAGGACTGGCTTAGTCACACTTACACTCCTTTCAGCACTCCCTCATATATACTATGAATGTAGCTTTGATTGGATATTTACTGTTGTGCTTGTTGCTGTTATTGCATTGCTGTCAAGCATTTTTATACCAATCAGTGGTTCATTTAACAGACTACATATTTAGAAAGGGAAATGTTGCCTTTACTGTTGCCACATGGTCTGCTTTGTTGTCCTTTTGGCTGATTGTGCAGATCCCAGCTTTTCTAACATTGTGCGTGTGAGATGGCTCGTGCACATGCAAAACTGATGTGTTGGAAGCGCAGATCTGTGAACAGTCTCCTCTCTACAGGCATCTCAATAATCCATCAATGTAGAAGCATATGATCTCCAGATGGTACATAACCGATGTTAGTGAAACTACTGCAACAGTTGGAAAAATCCCACATTGGGTTTGTTTTGGAATGGCATATATCCTGCACATTGTATGTTTTATTGGTCTTTTAGTGTTGCGGCATAATTTTTGTTTTGTTTTTTCCTTCAGCAGCTATGTCAGTCATTTAGAAGAAGACTTCTTTGAGTTGAGTGCAAAGAGCAAATATCACTGTGCTGACGTTTGCAACGTGTCAAATACAGCCCCAGTTTAATTCAAATTATTCTTTACCTTTAGAACTCTCTATTTTTGAACTTCTCTATTTGTGCCACTGTTATTACACTAGAGAAATATTTTAGTAGTTTTAATACACAATTAGTACAATTTGAAGGCGTGCACACACCTCACCTTACCCTACTAAATATAGTGTATGCTACCATAGGCTCTCTATCTTCTCCACTAAAGCCTTTGGAGTCTTGAGTAGCTCCATTACTTTTTCATTCCCTCAGTCCATCTTTGTGCCTCCATCTTTATTTTATTATCCATCTACAGGCCTAAACTTGTCGGAGCTATCTTTGTCTTCAATTCTTATGCAGGTTTTATGTTTTTCTAAGATGCCACCTTACATTCTGAGTGCCCTCTTCTTCCGTTTTTCTTTTTTATTCCAGTTTTTTCTCTTTTTCAGCACCTCCCACACTCTCTTCTCACATTGTCATCTACCTCTCACATGCCTCATTCTCTCTTTCTCTGCTCCCTCACTAAAATGTCGCGCTTTCTGTCCGTTAGATTTTTTTTTTTCCCCACTCTGTTTTCATCTCTCATTCTCTTGGGTGCACTTCTACTTGTATGCTAATAATGTTCCTGTGCTAAGAAAGGAAGCTGCTTACCTATTCACATCAGGACTCAACACATGCATGCATGCATACACATACACACGCACACACAGTACTTTTGTGCCTGTAGAAGTGTGCATCCATTTCTGTCCTAGAGCGAAACCTCACATCTTCTCCTCCTGCTACGCTTTGTCTCTTTTTTACATTTTGTCTTTCATTGTTATTTTACTCTTGTGCAGCTTTATGTATTCAGTTTTCAATTATTTTTCTCTAATAATACATAATTTAATGCATGCTCATATTTTATGTACCCCAAAAAAGTGGTACAGTTGGTGCATTAAATCACAGAGAGAGGTCAGCGGATGCTGAGGCGCAAAGTGGCGCCAACATTCTGCAGAGTTATTCGCTACAGAGTTGCAAATGTCATGTGGCCTTCAGATTGGATCAAGAACAGTGCATAGAGAGATTCTGCCACAAGCTATCAAAATGACGAGTCTGGATTTGGAGGTTACCAGAAGAACCGTACATGTCTGACTGCATTGTGCCAAGTGTAAAGTTTGGTGGAGGCAGGATTATGGTGTGAGATTGTTTTTGAGAAGCTGGGCTCAGTCTCTTAGTCCCAGTTAAAGGTTTAGTTTCAGTTCCAACATGGCTGCGCACCAGTGCACAAAGCAAGGTCCAGAAAGACATGGATGAGCAAGTTTGGTGTGGTACAACTCAGCACAGAGTCCTGACCTCAATCCAATAGAACACCTCTGGGATGAATTAGAGCTTAGACCTTAGCCAGGCGATCTCGTCCAGCTTCAGTGTCCGACCTCACCAATGCGTTTGTGGAAGAATGGTCATAAATTCCCATAAACACACTCCTAAACCTTTTGGAAAGCCTTCCCAGAATGCTTGAAGCTGTTATAGCTGAAAGGATGGCCTGACATCGCTTTAAACCCTATGAATTAAGAATGAGTTGACTCAAGGTCATGTGTGTGAAGGCAGATGAACGCATATTTTTGGCAAATGGTGTATGTGTTACTGTCAGCTGTTTCCTTGTTACAATGGTTGGCAGCCCACCCACACTTGGCTGTGTTTTATATCAATTACCCTTCCTGACAAAGGGGATGTAGGTTTGTGTTTGGAATCAAACAAGCAACTTTTCACTTACCAAGCAAATGTGGAGCTGCAACATGTATAAACTAGAAATTTTAACAATATTTACCCCCCCCCCCCGCAAAAAATAATTAAAAAAAATCTTTACAGAATCTTTACGTCTCCACCAAGCCTAGGAGTAATAAAATTTACTAGTAAATGCTCTTTCTCTTTCTCTCTGCTTGCCAGATGGTAAACTATCTAGATTAAACTCTCTTTTTGCAAACAGCACTTTTAATGTTACATTGAAACCCAAAAGCCATTCAAATCATAAACAAGTGCTGTCTTTGTAGTAAAAATAATCTCAGACAGAAAGCTGTTATACCAAATCTGTGGATAAAGTAAAGTCCAACTGGAAAATTCCTTCATTGCTTACCTTTTTCCTTGCATGGGTCAAATGGTAATTATGGGTAAATTGGCCAACCAGTGCACAAATAAATCTGTCATAATTTCAAATATTTTATATGCACAAAAATGTCTTTCTATATACAGCTTGTATAAAGATGTGATGTTGTTATATTGGTTGCGCCATAATAATGTGATTCCCATGGGTCATGGTTCTGTCAGTTTAATATGTATTTAAATATACAATTTAAAATGTCTTGACAAAAAGTTTATGCTCATCGTTAACCCTGACTTCCTGTAAATGTGTCTATAATTTTATTGCGTAATCCTGCTAATAAAGAAGCAAACAAACAAAAGCCAAACCAATCGTAATTCCTAGGCACGCCTGGAAAAACGTTTAATAATTCTGGCTTGTGTCTTTGCTTGATTAGTTAATCTGTAGTAGTCTGTCCATCAGTTCAGTTTTTCCAGTTTTATATATGTATTGCTATTCCAGTCTCATGTTCTGTGTATTCTGGAGTACAAAACTTCATAATGTGGCAGGTCCAGCCATTTTTTGTCTTTACATTCCTAATTAGGGGGTATTATGCATTCAGTCCACAAAGCCGGAATAGCTTGAGTAACAGTTTAATCACATCCACACCCACACAGAGAAGTCCTCCCTACTCCCTCATTGCCTTCAACCCTGCAGAAGGAGGTAATCTATACCAGCTTGTCCTGCAGGCAAATCTGTTAGGGCAGCGACACAAATTAACACGTGTTTGTGTTTGTGCAGAACAAGAAATATGAACGGTGGCTCATTTCATTTTTGAAGTCGAGAGTGTAATTTGATTTGTGAAAGGAGGAAGGAGAAAGGCAGGGAGTAAAGGGAGGAGAGGATTTACTAGACAAGGAAACGGAGACGCTAGATTAACATATCAAGATAGAAGGTGATGGACAGACGATGATTAGAGAGTTTACCATAAAATGACACCGTAGACTCACAGCCTTTGACATCCTATGTGAACCAACTTCTCTGTGTGTGTGTGTGTGTGTGTGTGTGTGTGTGTGTGTGTGTGTGTGTGTGTGTTCTAAAAGGCTGTATGTAAAGTATTTGGTCACCTTAGGTTTAGTATTTTTATAGGATTACACTAATTGCTTCATATTCAGTTACTCCTTGTTACCGCTCTGAAAGCTGCTTCATATTTCTACTTGCAGCTGATAATTTTGATCAGTCACACACACACACACACACACACACACACACACACACACACCCCTCTCGCTGTAGGTGTGTTCGGCTGCCTTGTCTCGTTCTCTCTCTAGTTGTAATATTTAAATGGACCTCTTGCTTTTGTGGTGTCACTTTACTGAAGATAAGGTGTCTCTTCTAAATGCAAATTCAGACACACAAAAGCATCTACACACACAAGCACACAGCTGCTTTGAAAATGTATTAGCAGTTTAAAACGATAAAATGACTAATTTATTTATTTTGCATGTCTGTAAAAGTTCTCATGGGGAAGTTTCTGGCTAATATCATTTCATGTTTTTTATCGGTTAGCCATATAAAACAGCTATCTGCCTGGCCTAAATGAATTGTGTGAAATTTAAATCTGCAATATCTCAAGCATGAAAAATACAGATCCTATTTGATAAATTGTTATAAGCGAACCATTTTAGTCTCTTTAATCCCTTTTTTCAGATGTACTTCATTACTTTATTCAGCTGCCAGGTACAAAGCAGAGTAAACAGTGAATACTGGATGGCCAAGGATAGTATGGCACTAAAGTAGGGTTCACTGGATAGGCAGCTTCTTGCTAAAACCTCACCCATAACAGGAATATAAGTTGATATGCATGCTTGTATTTTGTGTTCACCTTCTTCTCTTGCTCTCAGGTGGGCTGAAAAGCCAATTATTCAACTTGAAAACCATCAAATTGTTTTTTTTACTTCTTTTCTTCCCATGTAATTTCTCACTTTTCCTCTTAAAAGAGCATAATGCTACAGTTAGTAAAAAGGATTTAATATACATAGCAAATTTGACACAGCCTGCCAAATAATTTGCAGCCCACAGGTACTTGCTAAAAAGCCATTTTACCTGGCATATCCTGTCATGTGACTTACAAAATGTCACGCATTTAGTGGTAACAGGTGAAACCCAGGATTGATCAGGTGCAGCCTAAATTGAAATTAGGGATGCAACGATACCAATTTTTTCAAACCGATCCGATACCGATACTTGGATCTGAGTACTTGCCGATACCGAGTACAAAAACTGATACTTCTGCCACACACAAGTTAAACTTAACCGGTAGTAAAGAAACGACCCCACACAGCTCTTTAACACAAACGAAACGTTTACTGAACGTAAGGGCAGAGACAAATACTGTACAACACATCCCTTTTTTAAACTCAAATGATATTCCAATTCCTTAACCAAATGAAATACACTGTATAAATGAAATAATTCCCTTTCAAATTATATTAAACAACCCAACTTATGTTATCACCTTTTGGCAAGTGACTCACTAATATACACTCCAAAACACGTTATATAAATCCACTAAACATACAATATTCACACATGGGCACCACACACACTCACATTCACACTTGTTGCAGGCCTGATCGCTGCCCACGCCGGACGATGGAGAAAAATCCTCTTCTCCCCAGTAAGAGCACAAAAGTCTGACTTACAGTTCCGTTGCTCGGTAGGTCGCCGTTCACCAGTCCCACACTAAATCCACTCCCTGCGGACCCGATGCTGTCTCTGCTACAGCGCGTTAGCCAGTCACTGTCCAGCTCTCCGACAGTCCATAGCAGCTGCCTCCGTGGCGCAGCCAAGCAGTCCGGGCTAGCCTTTAGCCTCGGCGGTCATGGCTGGAAACACAGTTTTCCACGGACGGTGGTGCGACCGTTGAAACAAAAAGTCACTTCACCCACACTCTGTTGCGAAGCTCTCACACAGTTAGCTTTCTAGTCACACACTCTTTTGTGCAAGTTAACCTCAGTAAAACTAGCCGAGTCTCTCACTTTGGTTCAGCTAACCTCGTGCATCTCTCCATGCCGTTCTCTTCTGTGAACTGTGAACACCTTATGTGGCGTTCAAGTCCATGGGAATTATGAGTATCTACTACCAAATTCCCATCCGGGCTACATTAGTATCGGTTCATGGTATCGGTTGACTTTTACGAGTACGAGTACGCACACATTTTACAGTATCGGCACCGATACCCGATACCAGTATCGGGATCGGTGCATCCCTAATTGAAATGCACATGTTTGTAAAGTTATGTATAAAAGCACAGCTGGTCCTAAATTTAGAAATAAAAGGCTTTTATTTATCTCTTGAAATATGGAGCTATAAATTTATCTTTAAAAGTAACACATCTCTTCGTTGTTCTGTGTCATATGTTTACCTATTTATCATCCAGTGATCACATGCTAAATTTATTCATATAATAATATGCTCTGCTAAATACCAATGTCCATTTTGCTGGTAATGCACAATTTTGTAACTATGCAAGGAGGGCACACCTGAAAATGAGAACTGGCTCTGTGTTTGCCCCGAGTGCTATCTAAATAAAGGTTGAATGAGTGAATATCCTGTAGCTCTGTATTCATTATTTCCAGTGAGAAATGCTTTGTGCCTCATCAGCATATTCCCCAGCCGGCTGCCCTCAGCGTGCCGTTGTCTTCAGTGTTGTTGTAAGCAACGAACAGATATAGATGGAGCATTGCTGAGGCACTGTAAATATTTAGAGCTGCTGTTGCACCATTTGTTTTAGGAAGACATCCATAGACTGCAGGGCAGAACTGGAGGAGTGTACTAGATGAGTTGAGGTTATGGTTTGGCCATGCAGTGTATTCGATCAAAAATTACTTGTCATCCAGTCACTGAGCTACTAGTATATAGTAAAGTTCAGAAGGTCCACATAATGAGAACAGAGCATTCCGTTATATTTATCTTGTTTTGTCATTTCTCAATGGATGCAAAAGTATCTGAAGAAGGGTTGCAGCCTTAAAACTGGAGAAGAATTTAAAAAAAATCTGCACTACACTGTTAAAAAAACCATCTTAAAACAACGGTAATATTCCGGCAGCTGGGGCGCCAAAATACTACCGTAAAATAACAGAAAATAACTTTCTCATAAAAATACAGTTATTTTCAGTAATGAAAATAGAGTTTGTTCCACTAATTTTACATAGGATTTTGCCTTTTCCAAGTGCTTTTAGACATTAAATTAGGAACATTTTAACGTGATTAAACAATGAAATTACCTATTAACAAGGTCAATGAATGTGGCAATATGAATAATAATACTTAAATGTACAGAAATATACAGTTAACAGTTGGTTTAAATAATAATGGATTGCATGCCCTGGGACAGAGGTGAGGCTGCCATATCGCACCATCGGCCCCTCTGGCCATCACCATTAGGCGGTAGGTGAAGAGTCTTGACCAAGGACACAACGACCGAGAGTGTCCGAGCTGGGGCTCGAACCGGCAACCTTCTAATCACAAGGCGAACTGCCAGCTCTTGAGCCACGATCGCCCTAAATAGCAATGATAATAATACTTATGTGATGTAACACAAGCTTATAGGAATCATGTTATATACTTTTCCATAGCATTACATTTGAATTCAACAGTTCAATCTTTCAAATAACGGACAGATATTTGTGAAATCATGATACATTTGTGAATGTATTTTAACAATCTAAATATGCATATGTACAGACAGATACATTTAATAAACATGAAAATTATGTTTTATTACATTACAGTGATTTAACGTTAATTGACATTTGAAATGTGAAGTCACAGTCTATTTATGTAACTTTAATGATATTCTAGAAGAACAGAACAAAACTGTAAAATGCACAGTAAGATACTTTGACATTACTATTTTTTGGAACAGTGTAGAGCTGCTTCGGCTAATTTGGAACTATGTATGCTGACCCACTAATGCAACAATATCAGTAGTTTTAAGCATATTCCCACAGACCTGAGCTACGGTAAAATTATAGTTCAGTAGAACAGTCAGCAACTGTGGAAACCTGGACCATAAAAGACCAAATGTGGGTTATTGTATATTTGTGTTGATTTTTTGTGTCAGTGCAGATTCTGTATTAAGAAAGATGCCTCAGAAATCATTATTGTCAATTCTGCTGATTCTATTGAGATTTCTTTTTGTTTTTTAACCTGATAAGAGCGTTATTTCAAAGGATGTGAGATTAAGGGAATTTTTTTATAAACCTGCATTGTAGTAAGGCACGGGATAATCATATTTAACAATTTGAAGAAAAATCTCTAAGCAGTTCAAGAGTGCCACCTCAGACGTTGGTCTACACAGCACGCCAACAATGACAGATTCAGCCATTTTTCTTAGTCATTAAGCTTCTTTCTCTCACTTTCTGCGTCTTTTCGTCTTGTTTCATTTTCCTTGTCATTCTTTTGTCTGCTCTAGACTCGCTGCCTTGTTCTCTGCATGCTTGTTAATCTTGCTACGCTGTGAAACTCTTTTTTTCCTCCACCCCAACTTCCCATTTCCCTTTGGTCTCTGAATTTTGCATTTTCTTTTGATTTCACCAACAGTAATAAGCCACATCTGCTGGAAGAGTTTACATGCTTCAGTGATGGTGTTTTCCCTCTTCCTTCTTCCTCTACTGTTCCTTCTCATTCTGTCTTTCTCACCATTCAGAGTCAAAAGGACAGAAAGTAAAAACGAGAGAAAAGAGAGAGGATTATAGTATACAGACCGTGACTGTGAAAAATAGATGTGTGCAGAGAAAGAAGTATAAAAAAATCCCATCTTTCTCTACGTCTAGCCTTCTCTTTCTGGTTCGACAGAGATAGGAGGGATAAAAGCTGGATTCCTGGATCAGGGTTCACCTCAATATTGTCATCCCAGGAAGCTTAAAGGCCGAGCTGCTGAATCACAGTCTCGCTGATCACGGATGGTGGCTTTTAGCCAAACCTGAGACAGAGACACGTATGAACTCCTGCATAGAGGAGGAAAATAAAACATGTTTGGCATCGCTCTGTAGAGGAAATAAAGCAAGTTTATTGTGACATCAACGCACCACTTTTTTTTTCATATATTACCGTTTGTTCTTTATTTGTGTCTTTTGTATCTCAACATATGAGCATTACAGTACCCATGTGAGTGTGTGCATGTTTGTGCATAAGACAGCAAGGGAATAGAGCCCCACCCCACTGCCCCACCACTGTTGGTGTAGTAATCATTCTTCCTGTCTCACTCTTTGTGATTGCCAGCCCATCCTTGCACTACAGCTAAATTGAATCAATTAAAATCTTTCTTTTAGATGGCTGCTGTTGCTTCCACCAGATTAGGCTTTGATCAAGAAACACACAAATAAATAAATAAGCAAGTGGAAGGGGAATAGAAAAGGAATGAACTTAATTAAACAGTCAGCGGGGGTGTGTGCTTGTCTGGATGTTAGTAGGATTGTGTGGATGCAACTGCACTGTATAGGATTTTGGCACATATACGTGATTCAAATGAGTGCTTGTTCAGAAATACTTGCAGAAATACAAAAAAAAACCCTAAAAATTGTGCATATGTGCAATGAGCAAGCTTGCAAGCAAGTGAGCGTACATGCGTGTATGTGAACATAGAGTGGCTCTATCATAAATTTTATAAAACAAATTATCAGCTGACTCTATGTCAGCAGTTATACTTTACAGTAGATGAATCTGTGTGAGCCATTGTAAACATAATATGCATTATGGTTATTATGACCACAGTCACATGTGCTGCCATGCATAATTACAGCTCTTAACAGCCACATTAATTCAAATCACTGTGTATTATGCAATAAAAATGAATATGATTTGTGATCCTGTTCTAATGAAATTTTTTGTAAACTGGGTTCAGCACAAAGTCATAGATTTAACTTTTTAAATATCGAAGTGGCAGGCCAAAGAACAATAAACACATTCGTTCCATGCTGCTAAAATGTTATGGTTCAGTAAGTGTTATCTTGGATTGGGTAGATATGATGCAGGTCATATTTATTGTTGTACAACTGGATTTATTAGTCTCACATTATTGGACTTATGTTGTATAGCAGGAATTCTCCACAACAGTAGAAAATCAGGCAAACCTAGGGTGATCGTGGCTCAAGAGTTGGCAGTTTGTCTTGTCATCGGAAGGTTGCCGGTTCGAGCCCCGGCTCGGACAGTCTCGGTTGTTGTGTCCTTGGGCAAGACACTTCACCCGTTGCCTGCTGGTGGTGGTCAGAGGGCCCGGTGGCGCCAGTTGTCCGGCAGCCTCGCCTCTGTTAGTGTGCCCCAGGGCAGCTGTGGCTACAATGTAGCTTGCCATCACCAGTGTGTGAATGGGTGGATGACTGAATGTGTAAAGCGCTTTGGGGTCCTTAGGGACTAGTAAAGCACTTTACAAATACAGGCCATTTACCAAACCTCAAACCTCAGAGCTGTGAATATAACACTGGACATCCCCAAGTCATTCCATGCCAAAAACTGTTCAGGTATAAGAAGAATTAAAAGTCGTTGTTCTAGAGAGTTTTAATGTGTAGTAGTGAGAGTGATGTAGAAATACTAATAAACTTGCTGCAAACACTGCTGCTACCACTAATATGACTAATAATAATAATAATAATAATAATAAATAAACTACTATTAATTACTAATAATAATAATTTGCTATTTTTTCATGTCCCCATGTATAATACTGGGTTTTACTTTAAAAACATTCAGGACATATAGTAATTATTTAAAAAAATCAGTGACGCCATCTTTTCTTTTCTTGCACCAAGTAATTTTAACGATGATGTTTTTTATTTCAGTAATTATTTACAACTTTTGGAAAACAGCAGGAACAAGCAAAGAAATAAATGACAGCAAATAACTGAATTAATGCAAATAACAGATATGCAGACTGAAGTGCAGGATGGTAAATACATTCTTTTAGCTATCCTCAAAGGCTTTCTGTGGGTGTTTCTACACATAATGCATCCAGTGTTAATTAGCAGTGTAGTGTTGACTGAAACTGTGAAATAAGCATTTCATTTTCACTGATACAAATAAAAATATCCAAAAACACATGGAAGAAAATATGTGAGCATGTGAGGTTGAAAGGGACAGTTCTTGGGTGTGGTTGTTGGGTGTCAGTGCCCAGGATGCATGGAGGGCTTAATGGGGCTTTTAGTGCGGAAGTGTTGGGGGCTGGACATGAAATTGCTCTAAAAGACCTCAGCTCTCCTGTGGCTCTCCTCGTCTCTTCAGTACATTCATACCTTACTAGTATTTGATGTTGAAGCCTCACTCGCCATGGATTTTGGCAAATAATCTAAGCGATAAGAGGTCGTCAGATTGCTCGAAATTCAAAGAAAAGGTGCTTCAAAGATTCCTTTTTTATCTTTTTTAGCATTGCATAGACTGGTCTGTACTTTACAAAAGGAAAAGAGATAACGCTATCCCACAATCCTTTGCAACAGTGAGATTCAGGGCCATGCAGCATCAGGCTGTTCACATTATACTATTTATTCACATCAAAAGTTTTTATATAGCAGTGACATCAATTGCATTTAAATTTAGAGGATATGAGTGGACAGGAGAATGAGCGTAAGCAAACATCTCAACATGACATTTATTTTGTTTCACTTTTTTTGGTTTATTTGTTCGGTTGTTTGTTTTTATTAACGGTGCTGTATTCACAAACACAGAACATTATAGCTTCACCTCATCAAAGAACCAGCAACATCCTGTAGCATGATGCATAGCTAAACATATGTTCAGCTGAAGGCTCTTCGCACCATAGTTTGACTGGATCAGTAAAAGAAATAAAAGTGATGTATATGGTGCTGTAGCTCAGATGGAGAAGGAGGTGATTTTGGTGATAACTCAGTGCCATTCACCGACTATTAATCGAATAGTCAGTAATAGCTCAGACTAGCTAACAAACAGTAACAGATGAGTTTTTATGATACATGAATGACTATTTGCACAGGCCTGAAAAAAGTACCTGCTGCAGCATGAAAATATAATACAGAAACACTTGTAAGTACAAGTATATTTGAGTTTTCCACAATGGAAAAACTGTAATAAACAGCATAATTATTTCCCAAACTATCCTTCGTAAAGACCTAGCCAACTCTGAAGAACTAATTGTAAGACAAGCACAGTTGTCTGGTGTCAAAGGTAAATAGTACATTTCAGATACAGACATCTGGCCAAACACTTAATGGCCTGACCTCAAGCTGTTGAGATCAGCTATTGTTATTGTGGTTAAAAAACATAATGATAATCAATACATAAACAACAACAACAAAAATTAATATCCTTAATGTTGTTAGTTAAATTACTCCATGACCTTGTGTATTCAGTGGTTTTTTTTTTTAACAAATCAATTCAACTCGAAATACAAGATCATGGAGTCGCTGAAGCAGTCTATAGGCAGTTCAAACAAAGTCTTCTCTTGAAAGGTAGTCTGGATGTGGCCGGTCGTGTTGTACTGACCTTTGAAACCTTGATTTGAAATTTGTACTATGTTATTAAACATGTCACTGCCTCTTTGTGACACATTATCATTTTCCATGAAGTTTTCATTTGAATTACTCTTAACTCTATATCTATATTGCAGCAAATTATTAAAGAATGAGGCTTTTGGTTTTCTGTGTACAGTGGCAAAATATACCTTAATAGCTGAATTAAGGCGATTAAAAAAGAAAATTTTAAAAAATGCAATACAAAAAATACAATTTTTCAAAATACAAAAGTACAAAGAATGTTTTTGAATGAATTTTTTTTCTATTTTTCATGATGTGTGATGATAAACTGTAAGATTAGACCTGCTAATGTAAAGACATAAATAAATACAATTTCTCATTTCTAAAGTTGAATGTTGAAAAGGAACCCAAACTGCATAAATGAACTGTGTAGATTAAGACAGAGAAAAGTCCTCATGCCATTAGGTGTCTTTTCTGCTTATGGTCAAATAAGAAAAATAAGGAGAAGATATTAAAATAATATCTACTGTTTTTAATTTGTCCTCTCATCCAGGTTTCCTGAGTACCGGTGACCAAGCAGCAAAAGGGAATTATGGCTTGTTGGATCAGATCCAGGCTTTGCGTTGGACCAGTGAGAACATTGCAGCCTTTGGCGGCGATCCATTGCGAATCACTGTGTTTGGCTCCGGAGCTGGAGCTTCCTGTGTGAACCTGCTCACGCTGTCTCACTACTCAGAGGGGAACCGCTGGAGCAACTCAACAAAAGGTAAAGCCCAAGGACTCAAGTTACAGGGATCCATGTGGGGTCTTCATACCTTCTTAAGTCTCATTTCAGTTGTGTGTGACCATAAAAAAGGTTGTGATCTCCTTTTGCTGATGCTTGTTGTCATTTTGGATGCGTGTATGTTAACGTGCTGAATGGAGGTTTTTTTTCTCTGCGTTTCACTGTACATGCAATATTCAGCTTTGACATGAAAAAAAGCAATTGATAATATACTACTATATAGAAAACAAAATACTTTGTGCTGCATTACTTTCTGAGAATGCCCGCTCTGAGCAATTAAAAGCAGTTTGAGTAGTTGTTTCACAAACAGTTAAATAAAAAAAATGAACAAAAACATCACATATATTCTAAACACAGATTTCATTTATGACTTTATTTAATGGGAAATACAGAGAGCATTTTTTCAAAACGAAGAGACTTGGTAGTAATAATGTGTTACAACCACGTATATCTGGAGCAAAAAAAAAATGTGCATCTAACCATAAACAAAATTAGGTGATAAGATATGTAAAGGATATTGACATTAATGGGTAACAAAATATATGGAAAGAAAGAACTTGAAGCACTTCTTTCCCTAAGGTCATGTAAGCAATAAGAACAATAAGGACAGTGTTGACCAGTACCCTGCCATTGCTGTAGTTTGGATTTCTGTTTGAATCCTACACTATGTGGCAGGATAGTCATTTTGTCAGAGTATATGAAACCTGAGCTTTGAGATTTGTCTATTTCCCAGGCTAGCTGTCCACTGTAATTGTAACAAACATTTCTCAAGAAGAAGGAAATAGTGAATTTAGGAACATTCAAGTTATCTTACAGACCAATGCCTTCTGTGGATTTGGCATGCTTTATAAAGAAACAGAAATCTTATTTCAGTCACACCACTCACGTTTGACATGATAGATTTATGGTGTATTTCACACTCCCTGAAGTGGATGGTTCAGACAATCTCCATGAACTCTCATAGGTTTCTACCATTATCTCTGATGGAGCTGTTTAGCTTAGCATCAATGGGGGATTCAAAATCAACTTTGTTAACAACATTTATAAATATCTGTAGGACCCCAATATCTCACTCTGTCAACACCTTTTTATTACAGTCATATTGGTGATAATTATCTAAAAACAGTGATCATAAGTGTTTCACACATTTGGATGGAAAACAAAGAAAAGGGAAAGAGAAAAAGTGACATCCCCCATCACACCAAGCTATAAAGATTTTTTTTTTTTACATTCAAGAAGACTAACAGTCACAGGATCATTAGTAAATGTTCACATTTGTTTCTTGTTACTGCTGAAAACTAACAAACCAAAGAATTTGCCTGTTTTTACATCGTTAATGTTACCCTCACCCAGCCGGGCATTAATGTGGGACTGATTCAACAAACCTGCATTTTACTATGTTCATGATGAAAATCAGGATGGCTGACTGATTTTGCTATTTTTTCTTTATTGCCAAAAGAAATATTGCTTTGTCTGTTCTAATAAGCAAAACTATTTTTCAGTGCATTCAGTTTGCCTCTAATATGACCTATGATCGCTGAGTTTCCGTTCCATTTTCTCAATCAGCTGATTTATTATATGATATTTTTCTTTATATGATTTTCAAAATGACATTTTATGCATCTATACTTATTTTGACATATTTTGGGATAGTCTCTGAATTGTACCTAATTAATTGTTTTCTCCATCAATCCTGCCCCTGTGCTGTTTTTGTCTTAAGGCCTGTTCCAGAGGGCCATCGCTCAGAGCGGCACAGCTCTGTCTAGCTGGGCTGTCAGTTTTCAGCCTGCCAAATATGCTCGAATGCTGGCTCGGAAGGTAGGCTGCAACCTGGAGGACACTGTGGAGCTTGTGTTGTGCCTGCAGAGAAAACATTACAAGGAGCTTGTGGATCAAGACATCCAGCCGGCCCGTTATCACATTGCCTTCGGCCCTGTTATTGATGGCGATGTTATACCCGATGACCCTCAGATTTTAATGGAACAAGGTATTTAATTTATTTTCCACCTAAAAGGATGCTTTGTAATTACAATTTGTAGGTTAACAAAACTCTGTACTGTGTCTTGCTAGGTGAGTTCCTCAACTATGATATAATGCTGGGAGTGAACCAGGGCGAGGGCCTTAAGTTTGTCGAACTTATCGTGGACAATGAGAACGGCGTCCAAGCTAATGACTTTGACTACGCCGTGTCCAGCTTTGTGGATGACCTTTATGGCTACCCAGAAGGCAAAGACATCCTGCGAGAGACCATCAAGTTTATGTATACTGACTGGGCTGACAGGCATAATCCAGAGACACGCCGGAAGACACTCCTAGCACTTTTCACCGATCACCAGTGGGTAGCGCCAGCTGTTGCTACAGCTGACCTGCACTCGAGTTTTGGATCTCCAACCTACTTCTATGCTTTCTACCACCACTGTCAGACAGAACAGGTGAGCTTCAAACTATCGCATGCCTCATCAGCTATGAAGGTACTTTCAAGTATTATGGTACCTGGAATCTTGGAATGAAGACCCTGTCTTCATTTGAGTTGTATCACTGAGCAGAAGCCATTTATCAACACATGTAAACAGAATGAATTCAAGGACCCGACATACCTCATAACAATAATGTACAATCAAATAAAATCGCTTATTACTTATTGCTCAAGGCAAAACAAAATGCTTCCAAATGAAATTAAAATAATTGATTTGAACTGATAGTTTGATAGATAAGCCAACACATGTGTAGTTGGCTAAGTAGTAGTGTCAAACCATGTTTTATATTTTAGATTCTTCCAAATAGCCACCCTTTACTTTGATTACTGCCTTGCACACTCTTGGCTTTCTCTCGATGAGCTTCATGAGGTAGTCACCATGTTTTTCCAACAGTTTTCAAGGAGTTACAATAGATGCTGAGCACTTGTTGGCCCTTTTGCCTTCACTCTGAGGTCCATCTCGATTGGGTTTAGGTCAGGTGACTGTGGAGGCCAGGCCATCTGGTCAGGCCATCCGGCGCAGCACTCCATCACTCTCCTTCTTGGTCAAATAGCCCTTAAACAGCCTGGAGGTGTGTTTGGGGTCATTGTCCTGTTGAAAAATAAATGATGGTCCAACGAAACTCAAACCAAATGGGATGGCATGTCACTGCAGGATGCTGTGGTAGCCATACTGGTTCAGTGTGCCTTCAATTTTGAATAAATCTCCAACAGTGTCACCAGCAAAGCACCATCACACCATCAAACCTCCTCCTCCATCCTCACAGTGGGAACCATGCATGTGGAGACCATCCATTCACCTTTTTTGCGCCTCACAAAGACATCATTAGTGGAACCAACGATCTCACATTTGGACTCATCAGACCAAAGCACAGATGTCCATTCCTTGTGTTTCTTTGCTTTTCCTTAGTGGTGGTTTCTTAGCAGCTATTTGACCATAAAGGCCCGATTCACACAGTCTCCTCTGAGCTGAACAGCTGACATATACATATGTATACATACATATTTGTTTGTTGGTTGGCTGTTTTTTTTATTTATTTCCTGGATTTATCTTCCTGGATTACTTAATGCAACATTTAATGTTAATGCTCAAATACGTCTACACAAACTGATGAAAATGAAGAGTGCTCATTAAATTGCCCACATTCCTTATTATATTAACTTCAACTTGGTACAGCTACCATGTATATGTACTCTGTATTCCAGTTTAAACTCATCTCAAAGCAATTTTCCTCTGTCAGCATCATCCTTTTATCTTTTATCTTCTCTCGCTCTCTCTCTCTGTTCAATTCACTGAATAATGAGCCAAAAATGGCAGGTAAATTAATATTAACAACTTATCTCATTCCCCCTTTTTTCCTCAACAAGTATTCTATTTCTCCAGCCTTTTTAGTCTTGCTGTGTCTATGCATATTGTCAGAATATCCACCGTGCAAAAATAATGCCTTTTAATGTCCTGTATCTGTCACATAAATGTAATAATACTGACATGATTTGATTCATCTGCTGCTCATTAGGTACCACCCTGGGCAGATGCAGCACATGGAGACGAGATCCCATATGTGTTTGGCCTGCCTATGATTGGACCAACAGAGCTGTTTCCCTGCAATTTCTCCAAGAACGACGTTATGCTCAGTGCTGTGGTTATGACCTACTGGACAAACTTTGCCAAGACAGGGTATGATGACTCATAAGGGCCAATGCAGTGTTATGAATCTCATGAATCTGAACAAAAACATCACAGCTTTTTCAGTTATGAAAATGTTAAGTGCGGCATCTGAAATAACTTATAGCTCATACTTAATATCTGTACTTGATCTAGCTAGCATCTCTGGAAAGTTAATAATTTCACTTCACTATAAATGATAAACAATTTGATGTTATTATTAGTTATATGGAAATGAAATAATTCTATTGTTTGACATGATTGGTTGTGATTTTGCCAAAATACATTCTATTCATTTCCAAAAAAAAGCGTACATGATTGTTTACCAAGTCAGCTGGTTCACATGCTTTTTTCTATATGTTCTAGTTGTTCTGTAGATATGGGTGGCAAATTAAAGGGTTTGGGGAAGCACATCCCATTAAAACCTTTTCAGTGCTTCCTGGTTGATCAAGGGGATAGAAAACATTATTTCAAAAGACAGTCCTTTATTTTTCACTTTGATGATGATAGTGCAACGTACTGTCTAACATTTTAGTCCATTAACTCTTATATTTGAGATTTGGCAACTTTAGAGTGCAAGCATGTGATTTACATTATCATCTCTCATTTCCAATGAATGGACATCCTGAAGGGACCACTCCTATCAGAGTAGAAAGAAATAATCAATTAGTTTATGAGCTTATGTAGTGTTAATTATATGTTAATAAAACATATAATCACCATTATAACATTGTGATAATTTCACTGTAATTTTGTTTCTTCAGTATGACCGGGAGTAGTGAATCATACTATGAGTTTTATGGACTGTGTAGTATAATTGGTATTCTTTGAAAATACCCACTACATATCTTCAAATACATTATTAATTGATGATCCTAGCCTGGAGAGTGACATTCTGAAAGCGACAAAATTAAAATCCTTTTTTTCTCCCTCTGTCTCATGTTGCCTTCCAGCATATAGTCATGGCGGTAATTGTTTTTCTGCAGCATAATAGGGGGACATTGGCTTTTCCTGTGCACTGCCCAGTAGCCCGGAGGGGAACAAAAAAAGCACTAATGATCTACATATATAACCCCAAATTGACGTAGAATGCCGGGTACCTGAGAGATTTATGCCACCAATTTGAATGGTTAAGCGTGTTCCTGATGAGGTTTGGCTGGCTCCATATGCTGCTCTCAGACAATGGGGCGCTCACTGGGTCTGAATGGGCCTCCATAGTTCACATGGCTGGATCTGTTCTCCTCCGATTAAGTGCAAGTGGCTCTATTTAGTGCAGGATCCAAACTCAGTGCGTTATCCTCCTCTGTACTGAATATATGAGGGGCTTTCACATGGGTTACTGACCTGCATTTACAGTGTATTTAAGCCATGAGTTATTGAGTCGAACATTTAAAATTGATGGCACATGACATTTAAAAAAGTAGCTATTCTAAGTTTGGTTTATAGTAACCACTGAACCATGTACTTGTTGGAAATTATCAGCATGGTTGAACTGCATATTCACCTAAACATATTCTTTGGCAGGAAGCTTCTTTTCATTTTTGAATTATATATAAATGCATTCACTTCCAAGGAGATATCCATAATTAAAAAAAAAACTGTGACAGGGATTTTTTTTAATGTCTCAAAATTTAAATTAGGAATATTTCTAAGGTTATTAGCTATCTTAAGACCTTTCCATTCAGTCAGAATCTTTAGAAAGTCCTACATCTTTGAGTAATAATTTCCCTTCTGACCTTTTCTGGATCTTATCAGGTGTGATATCTTAGAAAGCGTTGATTAAAATTTGATGAAACCTGGAGGCTGCATTTCACCACTGCATTTCAGTATTTTCATAATTATACTGATTAGCCTGAGGCAAATGCTACACTTATGTCAAAATTAAAATTTCAATAGCCAGACAGCTGTGTCTTAAGAGGTCCAGTTCACCTTTAGCCTGGTTTTAGATCTTCCTGCCCTCTAAGGTAAACAGCCAACAACATTTTCTTTTTTTTTCCACTGTAAGGCTCTCAGCTCGTCTGTGACCTCTTTAACGGAAACTCATTCCTACTCTTTCTTCAAAGGGACCCAAACCAGCCTGTCCCCCAGGACACCAAGTTCATCCACACTAAGCCCAATCGTTTTGAAGAAGTGGCATGGACACGCTACAACCAGAAAGACCAGCTTTACCTCCACATTGGCCTGAAGCCCCGGGTCAAAGAGCATTACCGTGCCAATAAGGTATAGTTAGATGTAACTCTCTCATGCAGCAGATAAGCTTTTTACTGTTTTAAAAGAACTCCAATAGTAGCTTCAGTACACTGGCTCCCTGTACATTTAGAATTTATTTTAAGATGTTACTGATCACTTTTAAACCATGTGATGGTTTGGCTCCAAGCTACATAGCAGATATGTTGACCCCATATGAGCTGTGTTACAGCCTTAGATCCTCAAGAGCTGCCATGCTCGTGGTTCCAAACTCAAGATTTAAATCTCAAGTTGACCATCAGCTTTGGAATAATCTACCAGAGGAGAAACTGCTCACAAAATCTGTGGCTTTTTTCAAATCCTTTTTTTTTTTGCTTTTTTTAATGTGATGTTTTCTGTGTCTTCACAGGTTATATTTTTGATAGCATTTGCATGTGTGCATGTCAATCTATCTGTAAAGATGATAGCTTGAAATAATTCTGATATGAATTTGTAGACTGGGCCATGTTAAAAATGCATTGAAATTTGGCAAGTTCTTCAAGGTCAACTTAACGATTGATTGAAAATTGACAAAAGCACTATAAATATTATTCTTACAAGTGTGGTGTGGATACAAAGTATACGCACAAAGTACCATTAATTTAACGTTAACTTTAAACTTAAAAAAGCTGGCTTTCTCATTCAAAATATTTTATGATATATTTGGGCTATTTTTCTATTTATTATGTATTTAAATTAAACTCTATTTATTCTGTTTTTATTAACATTTTACACATTGCTCTAACTTTTTCAAAAACAGATAAATCCAGTGTATGCAATCTGGATTTATAAAAATGCATTTCAATTAATTTTCTTTTTTTTGTCTCTATAAAGATGAAATTCCTGTGTGTTTCCTGTTTATGCGTCACTTGTGCCCTGTTTTGTGTTAGTTTTTTACAAGCAGGGACGTTTTCTGAATGCTTGATATTGAACTGCAATATTGTTTCATTTTCATCCTATTGTAATTCCATACTTACTTTAAGATGCTCTTCTGAAGACAGTTTTCATACTTGCTTGATTTTACCACCTACGCATTTCTGTCCTTTTCTCAGGTCAACTTGTGGTTGGAGCTGGTTCCTCATCTACACAGTCTCAATGAGGTCACCCAGCTCATCCCAACCACCACCAAGGTTGGTTTTAAATAATCGATGTGTCATATCATGGCAAAAAGTGTCTATGCGAGCCATTCCCTCCACAGAAGGCTTTTTGAAAAGTTTTAAATGTAACATTGAGATTGGTTGTTGACCTAGTTTGCCCAATTTTCCACTCAAGGGGCTCTTGTGATCTCCTACTTAGGTGATTATATATATAGACGTGATAGACGAACACATATAAACACAGAGCAGCAGTTGAAGTATATTGAGGAATGAATTTAAAGGCAATGCCAAAAGTGTTCAGTAGCTATTAGGTGTCACAGAGAAGAATTATACATAAACATCCAGACTGACTTCAGTTTGACACAAATTATGAGTAGATACTTGATTTACAAGTGGCTGATTCTGAATGTTTGAGGATATGAATGCATGTAATATTTTTAATTTCATTTTTAAAAAGCTTATTTATGTCAAATTTTGATAAGTGACTTTATCAAGTCAGGCAGTGGCCATATGTTTAAAGTAATTTCAGGATGTACACTATCTCACTTTGCCACGAGTTAGAACAAAAATTTGTGTCACTATGCAACTTAAGCATTAAGCTGCAGCAAAGAGATTATCGACATTACATTAATACTTGGAGCTGAAGGAAACTGAAGTTGCTCCTTCCTGATATTGTCTTCCTTTTCCTCCTTTGCTCTCCTCCTTTCCTGGTCTCCATTTTATTTACGTAAGTTAGGCCCATGAGTATTTGAATAAGGGCACAGTTTCTGTAATTTTGCCTCTCTACATTACATTTTAAATCAAACAAACAGTTGAAGTAAACTTTGACCTTCAGCTTTAAATCAAGAGTAGCCAATCTCACTGGTGAAAAATAAAAAAAATGTTGTGAGACATTACTAGTTTTATTGAAAATAATTGGCTTTGGTTTTCATGATATCCTACTTAGAAGTGATCTGATGTCTTTAAAGGCACTGTGCATTCATTTTTACAAGCACTATGTAATGATGAATAAAAATATTATGACTCCTGAATTTGAAAAAAAGAAAAAATGCCCCAAATCAAAGTAGGTGCATATTTACTATTGATCTAATGAAATTGTATTTGACCTTCCTGGTAGCAGGAAGTCTGCAAGGCTATGAAGCTGGGCTTTCTTTAAGGATTATAAAATGTCAAACAAGTAATATTTTTCATTTTCTTTCAAAATATGCTGTTAAAATGATATGTGACTCTTAGAAGCTAAATGAGTGAAATGTCAGTTTGGTGTGCACTGCAAAGTTTTGAATGATGTGAAATTCAAGCCACGGGAGACACAAATAAACAAACAAGAGTTGAGCTTTAATATCAGATAAATAAATCTAGAATCCAAAAGTCCAGCTGGAATATAATGTAATACAAGAAGTAATGAAAAAAACTTGGGGGACACACGTGGAACAAAGCAAGAACATGCACTAGCCTCAGCAGGACTAGGTAGACAACGCAATAAAACCAAAGAGAAGGCGGGATTTCTTTCTATATTAGTGTATTTATTTATTGCAAATGCAAATGAAGTCATGCTTTTTTGCTCTAATAACATTCAAAGCCTATTATGGGGTACCACAAGGTAGACTATACAGTTGAACATGATCAGATGAATTAGTTATTAACCACTGTTTTTCCTGTCTTCAGATTCCTCCACCAGAGACTACTAATCGAATACCGAAGACCAAAGTTCTGGTGACCAAACGTCCTAACCCAACCCCATTCCCCACCGAGACACAGGACAGTCACAACCAACCACATCTTGTGGACCAGCGTGACTACTCCACTGAACTATCTGTAACCATTGCTGTGGGAGCATCCCTGCTTTTCCTTAATATCCTGGCTTTTGCTGCACTTTACTACAAAAAGGACAAGCGCCGGCACGACGTTCATAGACGCTGCAGCCCCCAGCGGAGTGCCGCAAATGACCTTGCCCACACTCAAGAGGAGGAAATCATGTCTCTACAGATGAAGCAGCACTCAGACCTGGACCGAGATTGCAGGGGGGTTGGCGACTCCCTGCACCCGCATGACGTGGTTCTGAGGACTGCCTGCCCACCGGACTATACTCTGGCCATGAGGCGCTCACCAGATGACATCCCGCTCATGACACCAAACACCATAACCATGATCCCCAGCACCATGGGAGGGCTCACCTCACTCCACTCTTTCAATACCTTCCCCAGCAGTGGCCAGAACAACACCCTGCCCCACCCGCACCCACACTCACACTCCACCACCCGAGTATAGCCCTGTGGATGCACCCATGCAGGCGGGACTCTGATGGCTGAGGCTAAAGCTAATGCTAACGCAGCAGAGACTGAAGGCCTACTTTCTGACAAACACAAGTATGTCATGAGATGAAATGCCATCCTGGAGTTGCCAGAAACCCATGGAATTACACTGGGACTGTACGACACCCTGTTAATACCTGAGGAAATATAGTCAAGAGTTTCTGAGGGTTTGGACCAGGGAAAAAAGAATAATTATCTTTTTGTACAAAAATTTAAGACAAGAAAAAAATACATATAAAGAGCTGAAGATAAACAACATCTAAAGCTAAAACAAAGAGGAGGATGTTTTTTTATTGTTATTATTTTTGTTCTGATATTGCAGCAAAACAAGGTACAGTAAAAATACTTTCTCTTTCTAGCAACAGATATGGCCTTCGGGATCTTTTGACAAATGACTGCTTGAGAGTATTATCTGGATACAGAAGAGAGCATCAGACACACCTTGGAGGTGAGAAGAAGGGAGCTCTTTGTAAAAGAAAGAAAGCGCATTGTTTTCCTTTGGCATCACGCTAGAGATTACTCTGTGGGGCACAATGTAGATGCCATGCAAACCAATTTAGGCATGTCTTGACATCATAAATGGAGGCTATGTAAGATAAGGTAAAAAAGAAAAAAAACAATTGTTGAAAAGAGCAAAGGAAAGACTGAAAACTTCAAGAAAAAGAAATCCTGTATGCACAACAGAACCATTTTGAGGAGAAAAAAATCTTGCAAATACTTTTCATCCATTTATTTTTGAGGATTGGGAACAATTTTATTGTATAGAACCTATTTACATATCTAGATCTGTACACTAAGCACCGAGGCTGTTTAAGCTCTCCTCTTTTCAGAGGGGCATCCATACTGCAAACCTGCCAGTAGAACTGAACCAGTAGGAAGTGGGGATCCACCTACTGGCTTTCTGGCATTTCCAACTTCAACACAGAGAGCTGGGGGACAAAGGATAATTGGATATTTTAGCACGATGCGCATGACAATTTATCTGCTTGATGGCTGCTCTGCTGATTATGTCATTATTAAGAATAATTTTCACCCTCTCTCTTGCATTGGAGAAATTTCAGACATATTTCTTGATTGGATTACAAGAAAACACACACCCTTGCAGGACCATGGGAAATACAATTCCAGGTTATGGATGATGTGGGCTGGAGTCGGGTGCAGAAAGGGGAGGGGCTGGAAATATGGTTCAAATTTTCTTGCATAACATGATATAGCTTGAGTGGAGCTGGGCATATAAGGACTAGTTTTGTACTCCGTGTGTTGGTACTACTTTTTGATAGTGGTTAAATCACATTACACTGTATCAATCAAACTCATTGTACCTTCAGTTGAGCTCAATGTTCTTTGGTATTCTACCTACTTGACCACTATACCGTATAGAAGTAATTACCTGCACTGTTTATTCCATTGCCCGTTTTTCTTTACTTTTAACTGGGAGGTGTGCTGACTGTGGTGGAGGGTGAAACTACTGAAAAGAAATGGTGGGAGAGTGAATTTCTGGAGCGTGTAGATTTTTTATTCATCCAATCGGGCACTGTAGAGCTCTTTAAACATGAATGCCTACACATGACTAACACAAGTCAAAGGGCAAGATGATAGGAAAAGCTAGGGTCGTAGTAGGCCAATTCCCATGATGCGCATTTCATCTAGTTTTTATCATTAGCCAAGGCTGGTTGTGTTAGGAGACGCATTGTGTTGGAATTATTGAATTATGTGAAGGAAGTAAAAAGGCCTCTCATAGCAGCTCTGAAGCCCACAGTCACTCCTCTTTACCTCATTTTGAAGAGCTACTTCTTTTCTTTTTTTAGCCCCACTCGTTTTCTACCAGGGATTCTCTACTGTCTCATCTTTTATACTGAGCTGACAGCTGGGCTGTTTAGCAAAGCGGCTCGTCTCACATCCGCACTGTCTTCAGTTGACCATCTACTGCAATGCTGTCTGCCTTTGCTAACATCTTCAGGTCAGTGAAGCCTCAGCAGCTAACGATGTTATCCATCGGTGTAGAAATGAGTCACAGTGCAGTCGAATCCAGTTGCTTAAAAGGTTGGAGTCACTGTGGGGGTAAAGTGGTGATCTTCAAAGCAGACAGAGACATGAATATCCTAGATGGCAAGTCTATTGTGCACAGATATAGAAATCTGAATGCTGGCGCAGAGATGCTACTTGGTAAGCTGAAACGCTTTTCTCCCTGTTTTCCCTTCACTAAAATGTAGATGTGTAGAGGCCTCTGTTGTGAGAATTCATCCTGCCCCTTTTGGCTTCCTTACAGGCACTGTGCAGTCATTCAAAATAATGAGTGCAGACTACTGTTACCCCATGTAACATTGTGGCAGACAAGCTGGATGAGGGGATAAAATCTTGTCTCTCACAGGAAATGTTGCTTTTTGGAATACGATTTAAATTGAATAAACTAATTTTATCTGTTGGCTCCAGATTGTTTCTCTGGATGAAATGAACAGCCAGTGCTCGATCTGGGATTGAAACAAAAGAGAGATTCCAAGGTTATTATCACACATCATCCTCGTGGGAATTTCAGAATCTGGCGAAAATCTGCTCTGTAGCTTTGTTGGCACTGTATCGACAAATCAAAAGCTTTCATACTTTAATACCGATAATATGTATAAACACTCTCATACACAACCATGTGATAAGAAATTACACCTGGGCTTTCCAAGTATTTTGTTTCCCCACACAAAATGTTTTATATAGGAAAACCCTCTACTTGAACTCAAGATTTATTAGACCCATATAAAAAGCAACATGACCTTGTTTTTGTAACCCAATTGCTCAAATGCACTTCACTAGATGTGGAAAGGACTCTTGAAAGAAAATTAAATGATGATGTTGGCTATGCAGGGATTTAGGAACATTTGTGCCTGAATGCACGCATCAACAACAAAGTAATTCCTATTATGTAGGTTACTCATTTAAAATGTGCAAAGAGTCACATGGGGTAGGTCAGATTGCACATAGTGAGTCCAAGCAAGACAAACAAAATCTGTTTTTCTTTGTTTATATGGGTTTATTACTGTTTTCTCACATTTGAATACCAAAACAATGTGTTTCATGATGTAAATCCAGTGGAGCACTACACTTGTTCACTTTTTTGGCTACAAACATGGCAAAAACAAAATAAGATTTTTATCTGTTTTTTTGTTTGTGTTGTGTTTTGATTTTTTTTTTGTTACAGTGAACATTTAATACTTTAATATGACACTAAAACCATTGAATTTATAATCCCCGTTGACTGACATGACCCTCTGCATGCCTACTGCATGTATGTAAGTATACAGTGCACCCAAACATGCAGTTGCAACTGAAACAAAACCAAAAAATAACAAACAAAAAAATTTAGAGCTCCATAGTTTCTGTCACTTTCTGTGATCAATCTTCCACACATGCTGTGGAAGATCACATCCTATGATTAATTGGGATCCAGTGTTCAATCTTTAAAATCTCTTAGCTAACTCACAACAAGTATCCTGTGGTCAACTCGTTCCAAAACAGCCATCTCAAAAGACAAAAAGCACTACGTAGTTTTGTCTTTTGTCTGGTGGAACCACAGCTTGCATGACTTTCCATCACATTTTAGGACTGCATTTTACATAAATCCACGTAATATGACAAATCATTCTAAGCATGACTTACTTGCATTTTAGTCATATTGATTTTAAAAAGCACCCCAAAAAACATTTCCCTTTTAAAGTTTGCAAAACTGCAGCATTAGCAGTAGGATGAAAGCCGCTGAGAACCAGTAATTACATCTCTACATGAAAATATCACAGGGGTTGAGATCGTATATAGCTAGCACTTGCCAAATTCAAACATTGCTCTCCAGAGAAATGACAAAGGGGCAAAGGCAGGGCCACCCACTGAATTAAACATATAATTGCACTGATGGGTAAATAGTCAAGCAATTGCAAGGCCATGCTAAGTGGGTGACAGCCAGGGATGAATCCTAATTAATAACTTGCCATGCATCCAATTGTCTGATTGATGATAGGTGAAAAATGTAAACCAACTGTAGCGTGTAAAAAAATGAGAGAAATGTTGGTCAGCACCTGACATATTTGAAATTATAAGTGGAAATTGCTAGAAACTGTACTGAACTTAATTTATAGTGGCAGTTGCTAACAAGATTTAGCCTCTGCAGTGACTACATGCAAATATAGTCCAAATTTTCTCATAAAGAAAAAGCAGTTGTGCTAGATTGCTTGAGGATGTAAAACTAGACAGGAAGACAGCAAAACTTTTTGCAGGAAAATGCAAAACGCAACGACTCTTCAATCAGGAAATATATAAGTAAGCAAATGCATTAAATACATTTAACAGTTTTGACAGTTGTGTATGGAAAAACATGGTTATCAAAGCAAATTGAAAGCAAATTGGCATAATTTGTGAGAAAACTGCAACTTTTGAAAATAACAGCACCGAATGACCTTTCCCTGAAGAGAAGTGCAGGCTTTACGAATTAGAAAGCTTTTAAAGATTAAATCTTAAAAGCAATGCACAAAATGAAAGTCTGATTTAAGCACCAGCTAGCTGCTGTTTCCCTTGCAGTTAGGAAGATGTGAAAAAGATTTAAAATACACAGTAGCAGATGAAGAGAATGCTGTGCCGAGCACCTCTCTGACCACAGATACGACCTAGCACCTTTATTGAGACTGAAGCAAAGTTAAGACATAGTGGTATTTAACTAATGGCATAAAACCCTATCAAAATCATATCGCACTACTCCACTTAACATACCCACAATGTGTATTCTAGATTTGTTCATTTATTGTCTTAACAGCACCAAAATTGAAGGATTCAGTCATTTTCACTTAGGCAACCTTACTGGAAGACTGATGCATTTCAAAGCAAACTAACTTGTTTTGCCTGGTGACATTTTCTCTATTAAGATTCGCAGTCTTTGGGTAAGAAATGGTCCACATCTAAAGCCGTGTCACCTTTTAAGCTGTATGTTGAATATGCCCTGTGAAAATGTCAATATTCCTTTCTTAGTGTTTCCATTAAAATACATTTTTTTATGGTGTAAGGAATATCTCAAATGCATTTCCTACCTCATAGAACATTTGCAAATAATAACTTTTGTGAATGTTGCATTTTCCATCCTGCTGTTATTCTCTTGTATCGATAGTAAAGTTTTATCAGGCGTTACCCTGTCCAGCTGTCAGTAAGCATTGCCAACCCCTGCAGCCGCCACAAATGTAGGTCATGTCTCCCTGCTCTTGACACAAATGTAAACGGTTGTGTACATGTGATGGTAGGTACTAGCAGTGCTGAGACTTTATCATTTAAAAAAAGTGCTTAACAGCACCTCTAGTGGTCATAGGTTCCACAGGGTACCTCAGAGTTTTGTTCTTCATGTTGTAAAAATCTCAGCTCACAACAAAAGTACAACTACATATGTTTTTAAGAAAGGGCTAGCATTTAATAGACTAGGGCTAAGAAACGTATATAATTATGAAACGTATGACTGAAACAAGGTGATAAATGTTCCCAATCAGCAGAACAGGGGCCGCTACAGAGACCCAGTTGCCCATCTCGTTTCATCTAATTTGTTGAAGTGTTGATTCACTGCTAAGAAGGCAAAAAGGAAAAAGAAAAAAATCCTTCCTTGCTGAATTTAGGAAACTGGAGTAATTGACACGCATTTTTTAAACTCTACATATCCAGTCCCAGAGTGCCACTGAGACTTTGCTACATATATATGACACTCTTTTCACTGAGAAGCATTTTGATTACATTAAAGAGTAGGAAATATCATAAACATATATTCTCTTAACACATCTTTTTAAAGTTAGGGCAAGTCACACACCTGCCCTATGATAGAGGAAACATTAAGCCTTAAAACTGAGAACTAATAACAATAAAACTTTATTGGATAGTGAAATGAGCAAATTAAATACAAAAGAAGTTCAAATTTAATTGCAGTTTTTATACTGTTTGTATGCTGTGGTAGTTTTACGTGGAACATTACAAAGTTATGAGAAAAGGGTATAACTTTTGTTTAAGTGCTGTGTACCATAACATCATAAACATACACCTTTTGCCCATCTTTTTCTAATCCAGCCTGTTTCATAACTGAATTTCTCTTATTTTTAAGAAGATTATTAAAATTCTGTCATTTTCTAAAGCCTTTGCGGGCAGGTTGAGCACACTGATTACGTGCAGCATGCGTGGGCAGGAGGGTCTTTACATGTGTGTTTGCTAAAATGCACACATCTTAAAAACAACAACAGCCAAAACACACACACACACGCACACAGTTGTAAAATCTTAAACATGACCTGCAAAAATCCGTCACCCCCCTTTTGAATGCATATGCTGGTATTGTTCATTTCCAGTTACCAGTATGCTCCTCTGTCAGCCTTGTAAACATTATTTCCATTAGTGTTTAATTCTATATTGTGCCTATTTTGTGTTTCTGTGTTGAATATCTAAATATTCTGTTTATTTTGTGTCATATGATGTCTTGCTTGTCCTGAATAAGACTTGAATTTGGATTTATTGGCTTTGTGCTTGTGTCAGCACTCATTTGTAAGAGTGTTGACATTCAAATGGCAGATGTGAGATATTAGTCTGAGAATGCCCCAGAGTTGAGAATGACTCCCATCTGGTGTCACCCTCCTTTAAAAAATTGTGTCCAATTAGCCCAGTCTCATGGCAGCTTGTGAAATAGTCCCAAAAATGCGATCTGTGACTTTTGGTTTAATCGTGACAGAGAAGCAACACTCCCACGGTCATCAGATGCGACTTATCTACCAGAAAATTACTTTTAGTAAAACTATTGCGTGTAAGAAGAATAAAACAAAAAAAATGGTAAAAATGTCTCTTTGATTAAGTTCTTGTAGTTATGCCACTATCCTCCTACTTTCTTGAGTGGACTTTAGTGCATTAAAGTGGAAGCTATCTAACATATAGGTATTATTTACATCTATTTCTCAAGCTACCGTGAGACGGTGTTAGTCTGCCATTTGCAAAAGGGGAACTTTCACCCAATCCAGGTAGCATTTCTTCAGTCATTTCTTTTGACTCCCAGCACCACTAGATTTTATTAAGCCAGTCAAGAAGGGTGAGTATACATCCAAACAGTTTGGGACTGCAAACACTTGTGAGACCCTGTTCTAGGGGGAAGCTTCATTTTTTTTTGTTCCTGTGTAAAGCTACGCAGATCGTGGTTGACAGTGATCCTGTGTTGTAGTGCAAGGGCAGAGAGGAACGAGCACTGCGAATGAATGTAACGCAACGTGCCATTTTCTGACCTCAAAGCGCAGCAGAAACAACAATTAAACCTCAGATTCATCCTGAGAGGTTTGTGCAAGCAGTCTGAAAGCTAAAGGTGGATTTGTTCTTTGAAAGTCATGTGAACCGGAGGAACTATGTGAGCAGGTCTGGCATTTGTATTGTAGATTATTTGTCACTTGTCTTTCTTTCTGGTTAAATAGTAATTACTCTTCTGGAGCACAATAAATGATTTTAATATGCTGATATGTTTTTTTTTCTCTGGAGTCTTCATTTATTATTTTCTGTGGCTGTTGCTAAGTTTACTAATTTAATTGGTGAAGCACACATCACTTCGTACTCGCGAGTAATTACTCTGGCAATTTATTTGTGGCGTGATTAAATTTGTTTTCTGTGACTGAAGGCTGAACAAGCTTTGTCCTAGGTAGAATGCATTAGAATAAAAACAGTGCCTGTAAAACCTCACCATGTTCTTACAGGACGTACACACGGAGATAGAGGGTGAACATCTGTCACTTTTGTTGAAATGGGCAAAAAATGTGACAACAAAATTAAAGAGTTTCTTCTACCGCATTTTTTTTTTTTTTTTATGAATTCTATGCGTTTATGCTCTTTGGAATGAATGACTGAACTCTGTGTGTGGGTTGTTATGCATTATGGTTCTGCATCCATCTGACAATAGGCTGGGTGTGCTTGCAGAACTGCAAAAGGTGAAGACGTGCAATATGGAATATGTATCTTGGCTGTTACCTTTAAATTACTACACATTATTGATGATTTTCATCTAAGCTTTAAAGTTTGCACAGAAGCCCTTAGAGCTGAATAAACAAGTGGGGCACAAAAGTGACAAAATGAAAAAATACACTATTACAGAAATCCTTTAAACTCTGAAAAACGTCAGAATTTCTCACTAAAAGCAGCCTGGCTCATTTCGAAACATGCGACACTGACACACAAGTTTCAGAGGTGCCACCTCTGACCAGGTTTGCATTTTGACTGGCAACACAGTAATGGACACAATAAGAAATCATCTGACTTTATTTTCTGCTTTTTAAAAAATAAATATAACAGAAGTTGATGCTAAGTAAAATATCTCTCTTTTTTTAGAATGATTTTTGTGGTAGATCTTGGAAAACAATACAATGTGTCAGACAGAGAGAAACCTCTCTCTTTCTAGCAGTAACCCATGTGTAAATGCTCATTATAGAAATATGAGATCAGCAATAACTGGATAAATTAATAGGATAAAAAACGGTACATTTTTAAAGTCTAATTTGCTACTTGATTTCATTCAGTTTCACTTATCCTTCCAACTCTGGCTAAATAGAATATTAAACTAATTCGTCTTTATTGCTGTTGTTCTCTTATTTTGTTAAAACACATTTCGTCCTGTAACACAAACCGAGATTTTGAATCATTCATTAGTGGTTAATGTTTTATTGTTTTCCAATACGTGATGAATTTAGTTATGCGTTTTAGTTCTCTGAATGCATGCTAAGAGCTGAACAGCAGTATTTGTAGGGCTCAGCCTGAGAACTTCAGGGACCCTTTTGTGCCTTAGGGCTTGATGTGATGCATTATCAGTTTCCTCTGATCTTAAATATCACACAAATACAAGCACTCTCTCTCACACACGCAGACCGAGAAAAAAAAAAAAAAAGCAAACTGGCATTTTGTTTAGTGCTAATTGGAAATCAATCGGAATTCATCCTCCTTGGAAAAGGGTGACATTTTCTCACTCTTTGCCAATGATTAGAAACAAATTATGCCAGACACTGACTGACATTTGGAGAGCAGGCGGCTGTTTGGAGTGGAGTGTAAAGGATCAACAGAGCATGTATTTATGCTCTCAGGCACTGATCCTGCCATGTGTGTTGTGTGTGTGTGTGTGTGTGTGTGTGTTGTGTGCGTGTATGTGTGCATCTATTTGTCTGACCAAGGGCACACACGACTGTGGGCTGCTCAGCCAGAGGGCCCTGTAGGAATAGCTTGATAAGGGAGGCTTATTTACCATAATAATGCATCTCATCTCTGCACATCAAACACTCCTGCCTGGTCTGATAACCCGCTCTTTAATTTAGCACAACTGTTTGATCTAGCTGTGCTGCCGTTGTCCCAGGGCCATTGTCGCGAGCAGCACAACAGTTGGGTAATTGCTGTGTACTTTAACAGTGTTTCACAAATAGAACAGTTACATAATGTTGCACCTATGGAGCAGAGCTCCACTAAATTGTGTGATGCTCTAGACGATATGTGAAGGGGAAAAAAGGTGTTGTAAAAGGTATTGATATCCTATTGTATCCGCGCTATTGCCTGTTATTAAGAGGTCAAAGGACTCATGACAGACTTTCTCATTAGACAGAGCTGGTGGTTTGTGATGCAGGGACAGGAGAATCGATACGTCTGGATCATTACTTTAATACTCACAAGCCGCTCAGTTGGTGTTGATTTCAGCGATAATTATATAAAATGCATGTTTGGCTGATTCGCTTCTTGTTTCTAGTATTTGTTTTTAGTGGTTGAGCCAAAGCAGCCATGTCACATGACTTGTCTGTGCCACATGACTGAGAACCCAGAGGACAGCTATGCTCAGTCACACAGATTAAATTTGTGACAAATAGTGAATGACAGCAAAAAAAATAAATAAACAAAGAAATCATTAGTAACATAGGCCTATTATTACTATTATTGTTGCTTTAATTCCATTTTCCCCTCTTTTTTTGTGTGTTTGGTTTCAAGCATCATTAAAGGGTTCTTTAAAAATGTAACATATAGGTATCAGATAGTCAAATACTACCTCCTTTTTACTTGCTTTCAGGACCACAATACACAACTTATCTGTATGTGTAACAGTCAGATGGAAGGTTGCTTGAATGAAGCTGCTTTCAGGCCACGAAAGATCCAAAAGACATTCTCCCCATCTAAAAAGACATAAAGCTTGTTGAAATACATTACGGCAAACTAATTTTTCCTTTATATTTCAGATGGGAAGATTAAAACTGTGAAATTATTAACTGAAATTCCCAAGTCACTTATTAGATATCCAAAATTTGCTCTGCTTTGAGGCAGATGAGTCACACTTTCCCCCTTAACAAGCAGCTTTAATCACTCTTTTGTTCTGTTCCTGACAAAACACACAGCAAAAGCTTTGTTCATGTCTGTGTTCATTTTAATTGGGATTTGCTGGGTTTCTGCATCGTTTGAATTGGTCCACTGGATGCTACCTTCAGGTAAGGCAATTATAATCAATGCACTGTCTTTCTCTTGTTCAAGGCCCAGCTTCTTCTCAAAGAGCTCATTTTGCAAAAAAATAAAATAAAATAAAAATAACAAAACACACATGCACACACACAACGGACTTGAAGTTTAAGGATCAAACACTTTTATATTACTAACATCTGTTCGTCAGGTTTGAGTCCTTACTCAGCCAGTATTCTATTTCAAGTGTACACGAGTGAAAGTCAAAAATGTGACTGCTGCTTCACCTATGAAGTGAGCAGATGCAAATTTAAGTTTAAAACAAGGGAAGCTAACCAGTGACAGCGCTGTTAACAAATTAAAATTCCAGCATATTGAGAACAATTAACACATTTTGTTTCATTTTACTTGATCACAATGGCAAGCAAATACAGGCCCATATTGTCTAAGTTAGAAATGAGTTGCTGTCAACACCAACGGATGAAGTATTTCTCTCATGTTTCATCTTATGTCTACAAGCGATCAGCCTGCACTGATTGAACCAAACAAATTAAATCTGAGAGGATCTGAAGCTTCGCTCAGCCTGTCCGTCCGAATATCTTTGAACTTAATGAGATCTGGCAGTCAGCCTGTTCCCGTTGTCTCTCTGGAGGTGAAGAAAGTTGGAACTGTCCATAGTAACGCTAATTTAACAAATCTGCACCACAAACAGTAAGCTGTTAGACACTTGTGGTATGCATAGATATACTGCACCTTGAATAATACAAGGGGGTATTAGTTTTGTATACTTTTGTTCCAATTCCTAGAAGATTTTTTTCAGGGAGTTCCTCAACAGTGTAATTCTTGCTTTAATTCTGCCCAGATCATCTGGATGGCTAAGGGCAGTGTTAGCACAGGCCAGCAGGCCAATGGGAAAGGGTTTGAATCATGCACATTGCAGGCAACTATGCCCACTCCAAGCATGCCCCAAGACTATGAGAGACAATGTCTCCTTGATTAGATACACTGATTCCCCCAATTTTAATTAATTACTATTGGTTCATTCCATCAAAACCCTGACTCATATTCTCTCTAGATGTGCTGGCTTATCACTCAGTCAGAAAGTGTGTCCATTCAAATCACGTTTGATTTCTGATGTGGTCAGACAACCCAGCTTAGGAAATTGTCCTAATGGAGTGATGCAAGGCTTGTGATAACCCCCTCAGGTTTTGTGCTATAGTGTTACCAATTATAAAATTGAAAAACAAAAGTTGCTCTTTATTACCACAAAAACTGACACAGACTGACTTTTGGGCATCTGTTTGCTGGGGGCCTTGTGCAGTTTCCAGCTTTGCCCAATTTGTCAAGTTGATGTTGCCTTGGTGGTTAAATGGACTGCCAGTATGGTATTGTGTCTTTCATGACAACAAAGTTGCTAGCTCTAATCCTGCTAGTTGACCACCCATGTGAGGATCTGCCATTCCCACCCTGTTTTCCCATCTTGCACTGTTTTCTGATCTCGAGACCCAGCTGCAGACCTGTTCACCATGGCATCGTGGTGTGGCGTGCCAGCTGCACTTAGACTGACAAGAAAGCTCTTCAGAGACTCATCAAATCAACACCGAGGACCACCACCAGTCAGCTACATTCACTCAAGCAGTCCTACAGAACACGGTCATCACCATGTGGAGTTGCAAAGATCATGAAGGACTCTAGTCTTTCTGGCCACCACCTTTTCACTCTGCTGCCCTCTGGAAGGTGAAGAACCACAGAAAAGCTGCTGTATCCAAATGCCATCAAAGTACTGACCTCTAGCTCATAAACTGTGCAATATTACTAAGGACTGTAAAATAGATGTTTTTGTATATTGTTTGTAATTCCTGTATGTGAGTTTTAACTCATACTGTTATTTTTTTTCTATAGTTTAAGTTCGCATATTTTTATATACATATTTTCTTGTCTTAACTGTATGCACCTTGCAGAGAGATACTCCAAATTTCATCGCACACTGACAAAGACAAATAAAGACATTCTGTTCTATTCCAAAGATATATTTTCCTCATGGACATCCCAGTACACTTGACTCTTGTAGCTCTAGCTGTAGCTTTATAAATAACTGCCTGTTGCAGTGGTAAGACAATTGTTGTTACCTCTGGCTTTGTCAAGGACTTCTCTTAGAGTGTTTTGACACATAAACACGAAAATAATGTAAATAGTATAGTAAAGATAGCAGTAATGATTTTCTGTGTTCAATATATGTTTTAGAAAGCATAGCATGAAAATGTGCCGCTTCAGTTTGGGACCAATGGTGGCAGCAACGAGCTGGGAGCACAGTACCACTAAATAGGAGCAGGTGTATGTCATTGCAGCAACTATTACAAGTTGGTGATTCCTCAGTTTGAGGAAAGGCAAGAGATGGATCACAGGTATTTTTCTGGGTGAGCTAAATTCATTTTTTCTAACTTACCTCCCAAAGTCACGTTTCACATAATGCAAATTGTGTTTTTTACTAGAGTGAAATAGCAGAATTATGTTTGTCAGTGTTTCCCAACTTCTTCTGTGCTGGCGTCAAATACTTAACTTGCCTATCAGATCTTAGCTGCTTTTTGACCCAAAGCAAAGATCAATAGTTCACTGGGACATTTTATGTTTCACAATGGATTTCTCATATCCAGAGTGTGATTAAACAAAATCAATACTCCTTTATCAGAGTCTCAAATGAAAGCATTAATCCTGAGGCTGACGTGCATGATAAACTGCTTACCAGGGCAACAAAAAAGCAGCACACACTGAAACTCGAGTTCTCCAAAAGGCCTTTTTATATTATCACCATCTTTCTCCCTTAAGACAGTCAAAATTGGGTTTTTTTTACCGAACAATGACAGGGTTTGTGATTCCTGAGTATGAGTGACCCTGTCTGCTGTGAAGTTCTGCCTTATAGGAAATGCTTTAATTATCAAAGCTTCAGCCATGCTAAAACTGTTTCTGGAGTTCAAACAAGACTGAAAGTCCTTAGTGATTTTAAAGTGTGTGAGACTGTGATCAGACACATTGGTTACGAAAGAGAAAAGAAAAAAGCTAGACGACTGAGTACACACTTATGCAAGTGTTGTTTAATTATAAACTCTGCCATACTAGAATACTTCTATTATATCGTTTTTACTTATTTAAAAAGAAGCTAGGAACCCACTGAAATGCAATATGTAAATCAATATTGTCTGAAAAGTACACTTTCAACACAAAATCTGATTATAGGTGTATTTTCTCTAAGCTTATTGCATGAACAAGGTTATTCCATATTATAATGCAGAATGGCCAAGATGCTGAACATCAGTGCAGAACATCAGTTCATGTCATTTAAAGGAACTTTGCATGCATTATTGGTACATATATATACTCTATTAGATTTTTGGTGACACGACTGATGAAACTAAACAGCAGAGAGGAGTCCAACAATGGTAGGAAGTAGGACAGGACCCTCTGGAGTCTAGACGCTGGTGCCGAAGCAGGTTGACACTTGGACAAGAATTTCTCTGGCCAGGATGAGGTGGAGACCGGTTGCCTCAATGAGAGTCTGAGAAGCAAGAAGACAGAAGAGCACTGAGACAGATGGGACAGGGGCTGATTAGCTTGCAGAATAAATTAAAAAATTAAAATTGTCCTGTGGGAGAATTTGTGTATATACAAAACTTAATGGCAGCAACAAGTCGGTGAAATGCATTAAAAGAAAAAAATATAATATATGATGACTAAATAGATTTTTATATTTAGATAAATAAAAAATGCTTAAGGATCTGCAGCATCAGTGCTGTCAATATGCTTTCTGTCTTTTCCAGAGAGCACTCCTTGCCTCTCAGGTTTTGGATGTCCAGCCATCCTTGTCCGTCAACCACTGTCAGCGTCACATACAAATTCTCCCACGGGACCAGATAGGAAAGGTACATACTATCTTTTTCAGTCTTGACACAAGTCACCCGTAAGGGGAAGGCAAAAAAGAAAAAGGGAGAAGAAGATAATGATAGATGGGATACACAAAGACAGAAAGGGAGAGGAAGTCCTCAAAGAGGAAGGTAAAGGAGGTATGATAGGCGACAAGAGCTGATGGGGGTGTCACGGGGAGATGCATGATGTAGTCAAGATTTAAGAAAGATGGAGCTTTTCACTGTCTACTGAGAGTGATGTATGGGATCAAGAGCAGCATTTTATTTAAAGGCAATTATCGTAGTCATGTTATATTCACAATTAGTCAATGCTGCTTTGTTTTTTTACAGGGAAATCATGTTTTCAGATTAAAGGAAAACCTTTTCCCAAGTTGATTTTCTCATAAAATTTGAGGAGTATGACATGCAGAGGCAGAGCAGATGACTCAAAAAAGGACTAATTTGGCAGAAACACAGTCCAAAAGACTGAAATTAAACTGGACATAAAACTTAATCTGAAGAGAAAACTAAAACCAGGAACATATGGTGATGAAAACTAAACTGGACATAAAGTATAATTGAAGAGAAATCCAGAAAATCAGGAACACAAACGTAAGTATAAATAGAAGCCTTGTTTGAGAACAAAGAGAAAATGGGACTACGTGTACTCTCACATGTGATTGGGAGATTACAAAGAGAAAGAGACATAGGTGAAAACACAGCCGAAGGCAATCAGGAAACGGCAGACAGTTACAAAGGAATAAAATGGAAACGAAAAGAAAGAGGATGTAACCAAAAGACAAATGCAGTACTAAACACAAAAAAGTCACACTAAACATAACAGTGGATCAAAAGAGGAAGCAGCAGAAACACTGGAGAAACTAAATATGAACAAACTCAAAATAGAAACTGAAGCTAAATGAAAGAAAAAAAAAAACCACATGGCAGACTTCCAAAAGTTCATAAAAAATATACAGGAACTGAAAGGGTGGTAATGAAGGTAAAGCTCCAAATTGCTAGAGAGCTAACGACATCACAACAGGGATCAAAGTAAACCTGCAGAACATAGAAAAGTTCAAACACTAGAATAACAGTGAACCCCACTCGCTCTCCTCCAAAAATGATGTCTTTATTGTCTTCTTCCAAAATAAGTAGCTCTGCACTACTTTTCCTATTAATACCATATATTTTAAAGAAAAAAGTTTACTAAAGTGAAAGCCTTTTCATTAAGTAAAGGGTCTAAATATTAGTTTCAAAAAGACTTTCAAAAAGAGATGCATTGTGAAACACTGGTTAAACACTTGTGCAGTGTCACTTCATACAGAAAACAAATGGTTATGCCTATAACGTTTTCCTTCAGAGAACACAAGTTATGGCTATAACTTGTGTTCTCTGAAGGAAAAGAATGAGGTACAATAGACATAGTATGGGATATTACACCACTGCATATTCTGAGCTGAAGAAACCTATATTCACACCTTTAAGGCAGATAACCTATGATGCAACGTGCAACTCCTGATGCATCATATCCACCCCTGTCATCACAGTCATCCCTTAGTTTGCTTCACTGAGCTGAGGTGCACAGTAGGGACACCTGGTGTTGTACGTAGTTCCTCTCCTTCAGGGAACAGAAGTTATAGACATGCTGTTCATTCTCTTTCAGTTGATTCACTCAGTACAACATGTACTGGTGTACTACTCACTGGTGTACTACACATGTACTACTCATTTTGCAGAGCAGCCCCTAAACAGGAGTCAGACCACTAGCGCCTGAATGCATGGTAAACCCAGAAAAAAGAACAAAATGAGCAACGAAACAGAACAAACAGTGATGATCAGCTAGCTCCAACACAAATAGGCCTACACTATATTGCCACAAACAAAGTATTCACTCAATTCAATTTTATTTATATAGCGCCAAATCACAACAACTGCCTCAAGTCACTTCATATTGTGAAGTAAGGACCGTACAAAAAACGAGAAAACTCCAACAATCATATGACTCTTTTTGAGCAAGCACTTTGGGGAAAAAAAGCAAGATCCATTAAGACATGGATGAGTGAGAGCAGACCTAGAGGTAGCATTGGGAGGGAGCTGGAAAAAAGTCAAACGACTGCTAATTGGCTGAGAGCTTAACTCTCATGAAACAAGGAGAGTTTAAGTTTTAGAACAGCAGTTGTGTGGTAACTGGCTGGACCAGGTATTCGTAGGCGATGAAGTCCAACCTCAGAAACTGTCTTTAGTTTGGGTGTATAACCATATGAAAGTAAGCTGCTGTTAGACTCATTGTTGCAAACCAATCCCCGGGCGAACTGTATACATAAGGTGAATGTTAGCATCTCAAACTCACAGGCTGAGAAAGGAATGAAGCCCTTTCCCTGTTTTTGAAACAACAAAATAGCTGATTTGAAGATGCTGCACTGTTAGGAAAGTGCAGCATCTTCTGGGAACGACAATATAAATGAAATTGGTCCTCATACTCCAAACAAAATTGCAGTTGAGTATCTTGATGTGGGTGATGGTATATCAGGCAAACAACAGAGAAGCAGATGAGAGCCAAAAGAAGGCATCCTGAAATTTAAGCTACAAACTAGGAGCACACATCACTGCCGGTCCTTAAATACAATACGCAGTCTTGATGAATGGACCGAAGTGTGCACAATCAGCCTGGGAAAATGCCACTCCGCCCATGGGTGGTTACACAGGATTCATCCACACCTCCACCTGAAAGTTAAACATAAAAAAAAAAATTCAAATACCCCAGTCCTAACACTGGACAACATCCTGTTTATCTCATTGACATTCCAGTCTGTTTTCATTGCCAGGGAAACAAATGCTACCATTTTTTTAAGTTGTCCTTCGGCTTCTGTGCCTGAAAGATTTAAGGGTTTAATCAACAGTCAGGTGTCATTTTTTAAAAGTTAAAGGTAAAGAGTTGTATTTTGAGCAAAATTACAAACTTTTCTTACATCGAACCAATTATTTCAGTACAAAACTACTGTAAAATGTTTGAAACCAAAACAAATCAGTGAGTGAGTGAAACCTCAATCGAAAAACATCTAAGACTAAAAGGTCTCAAAAACATCTGACATACTCTACTGTCAGCTCTCCACTCTATTCAGTTGAATTTGTACCTTTTTTAAAAAAGGAAAATTGTCGTTTGGTGTCCACTATTTCTATGCCCAGTGCATTAAGGCAGAGGCACAGAGGACATGTTATACATGTAGCATGGGGTTAATCAATCACAACTAAACACACCTTTCATGATTTTATTTAAGTTTTTTGAAACCCTTAGCAGAGAAGAGATGAGAAGCCTTAAGTTTTAACATCTTCATTGTTTTCCAGTATATAGTTTCTTGATTGAAAATGTAATGTATCAAATGTTTAACTGAAATGACCAACTTAATTAATTAAAAATAAAACAAAGTGGCAGATTTATGCCTCACTTTTGTTTTATGAAATTAAGCACTTGGCCACTCAAAACAGTTGATAGTTTTGAAAATGTGAAATTTAATGCTTTTACTTTATTTTTACCTCATAGATGGGCATATGATGTGATGTATTACCAAAAGTTGACATGATAGGTTCTGGAGCTGTCAGTCAATCAGGGATTTGGCTGTGCACCTCTGATGCCTTAGCAGGAAACCTGGAGGAGGTAGGAGAATAAAGAGAGACAGAAATTATATATATATTTTTCTTACAGCCAGCTTTTTATTACTTGCTCTTCTTTAGTTTCCAAGGGCTACGAGATGGAGCAGTCCCTGGAGAGGTTAAGGAAAGGCATACATGTATGCTAGAAAGACAAAGAGCATCAAAGGAAAAAGGAGAGAAGACAGACAGAGCCGAAACATGACAGAGGCAGAAGAGTCATCGCAAGGTGTCTCAAAGCTGTCAATCATAGGAGAAAACCGGATGTCTTGCTCTGAAGCAACTGTCAGAATAAAAAGTGGAATAGAAATGAGGAGCTACTGCTCCCTGTGGCAAACAAATGCACTCTAAATTTTTCAAATTAAGTTACTGACCTGAAACAGACTTTCTATAGAGGTTAGGATAGTGCAGGTAAGATTACACACAAGATGAGAAAGATGTAAAAATGTAATTAAAGAGAGGTAGAATTTTTTTGTGTAAACTGCATGTCTGATGTCTCCAATCAGAGCAGTTATGGTTTAAAAGGTATGTTGTCTATTAGTATAAAGCTGACAAAATAAATGTCCTTAACAGTGCATCAAATAAAGTAAAATGTTAAGGAGGATGGTGATTGTGACAAGCCTACTAGAAATGACATTCTTAAATGTTTTTGTCTCATTTAACCTACTAGTTAAGTTGACAGGCACCCAAAAATTACTTCTAATTCAAGGGCTCTCAACAACCAGTCCTTGTAGAATGAATTCATTGTGAACTACCTTTTAATGTAGATAATGTGAAATGATTTCTATTGTAGCAACTTTTTTTAAATTAATAGAAATAGTGTTTTCATATTATCTTTTGCTGCTGAAATTTCAATTCTTGTTTGCATAAACAAAAAAAAAAGACCAATGATTACATCATCTGTAGTTAAAAACACATTGTATACAGCCCAATTATATTGCATAATTTCAGGACGTCGTTGTTGTTTTAATCCCAACTCAAAAACCTTATATGCAGATAGCTGTGAGCATAGGTGATAAAAAGAAGGTTTACACATTCCTAAAATATGTACATCTTTATTAAAAAGGGATATTCTTTCGTTAGTGTGTATTTTCAAGTGTCACTTTTCTGTTACTTTTATGATTTGATTCATCTCCACTGGATGCACTTACACAGAGCCCAGTGCATCCATGAAAGGTCTTGAAAAGACTAGACCTTTTGTGGCGCCTCTCATGTAAATATTTGGAAATGCTTTGGTGACAAGCTGAACTAACAAGCTGTCTTTAAATTAGAATTTACTAGTGTGTCACTAGAGAAGCAGAAAGACTTAAGCAAAAGAGTGAAGCACTGCTATGTGGATGGTTTTAAAAAGCCTGTATTTTATTGTCTGTTTGTTGACAAAATTGCAGCCAAATCTGTCATTTTCACTATTTTGATATTTAGTTCTTGGAATTTCATATTGTAACCAGATTTTAAGGCGTATACTATGAAGGAAGTTTAGGCTTTTATTGTGTTAGTTGGCTCAACAAAATCTAAAACCACTGTTAAAGATAACGGGTATTGCGACAGTAAATAATAGCTTTCTCTGTTATATCATGCTGTCTGTTTTAGGGTCTGTGCATGCTCTCATCAAAAGAAGTGTTTCATGTGCTATTTCAGTCTTCTTCCACATACAGTGATTCCTAGAAGTCTAATGCAACACTGCTACAAAGAGATTAATCACACTGCATTTCGAACAGTATAACACAGAGCAGCAGATTGGAATCAAGTGTTGAAACATTTTGTGCATTACTAGCTGGATATCTGCAAATTCCAGTGGCAATGTGAGACAGTTTGCGTACCTGGATGTAGTCAGGTGCAATTTTAACAACTTAAACATATAAGATGTATTCACCCAGCAGAATCTCTTTTTGCGTGTAAAACCTGCTGTAAAAGACAAAAACATGTGAAAAGAAGAGCTTCCTATTGATATTAAACCTAAAGGAAATCTTCTTACATTCACTTCAATTTTATTTATAGTGCCAAAATCACAATAAAAGGTGCCTCAAGTGGGAAAACGGCATAATCTGCTCCCAACCAAGTGATGTGTCCATCTTAAGTTATCTATGGTGATTTAGCAAGACTCAGGGAAAACTGACTTTAAGCTGGACATAGGTCACTAACTCATTAATCTAATTCTGATATGCTATATTTCTTTACTATAGCAAAGTCTTTGTTCTTATTAATATTGTCTGGGACTGCTGAGGTTTTCTCTGTATTATTGTAGGGTCTTTATCTTACAATATTTCAATAAGGAGAAATCACTTGGAAGAACTGCACTGATTTATTGAGATGGAGAAATTAATGTATTTGCCGATTAAACTCCAATGACCCATCATGGCAGAAAGGAATCCTAGCAGTGATGAAATTTAGGGAAAGATCCCCCGGAGTCTAGACGCTGGTGGTGGTGAAGATGAAGACTGGGGCTTGAATGGAGCTCTGGCTGAGGTGTCTGAAGTGGAGATGGAGAGTAGGTGGGTTTAACCAGCGAGTCTGAAAGGTAGAATGATGGACAGCACAGATTTAAACCATGTAAAGCGGAGGCTGATTGGCTGAGGTGAGCAAGAAGACGACTGGACTAGAGTAATGATGTCAGTACTGAGACTGACAGCATGTGAAAGCAGCAATCATGTAAAGAACAGAAAAGCAGTTGAACACCCAGGAAAGCAGGCAGATAAGTGATTACGTATCTTCCTTACTGCTGACAAAACATTAGGGAAACATGATACCTTTTATAATTCTGCATTGTTTCTGTGTTGTACTGGTCCAACAGTAGGTTTTGTGGCTGTACAGCCGGGTAATGCCACCCTGATTAAAACTTTTCCTCTACTTGTAAAGCTATGGAGAATTGCTTGTAGTTTTTCTCTAATAGAAGCACAATAACAAGGGTTCAGTAGCCATATAGATCTCATTAAATGAGACTCATTCTCAGTTATGAGCATTTTTTTTTAATAACAGATCATTAAATTGTTTTGCCATTTTGCCAACAGTCTACAGTCTCTACTGATGTCTATTAGTGTAAAAAAGCAAGTCAATGCCAATTGTTAAATCCTGACCTTTATCCTATTTATGGGCTATTGTAGTACATCAATACAAGAGAGCAGTGGGCAGTAATTATAGGCTTATCGGATGTAGAATACACAATCATTCAGCTTCTCCATTTTGTAGCTTGCTTAATGATTTAGGTTTGAAGGGACATAAAACACAGTCACCTTAACATGGTTGCTGTCTTACAGTTGTCGATTTAGAAACATTGTTTAATGGATTGCTTTTCTGTACCCAAGTAGCTGCATAAATATTCAGAGGACCAATTAGTGAGAAATGTTTCAGTGCCATTGATTGTGAATAAAAGCATGAAGACTGACAACTGCAAGGACCTATCTGTTGCATTTAAGCCATGACCTCATTAGATGAGACAGATGGCCCTTTGACTGATTATGTTATTTCGTTTAAATACCAGGAACACAGATCTAAACAACAAAGGTATAATGGTACAACTATGCCAGTACACAGCTTGCATGTCTCATGGTTCATTTAGGTTTGAGATTTCCAGCCAAGCAACAGAACAGAAGCAATCAGGAAGAATTCAAACTGGATATTTTTACAGAGTAAACATTTTTACCATATTTATAGCGAAACTAAAAAGATAATTTTCTTTCATAAGATGGATAATTACGAATAACATGCGGTGAGCCCATATTATGGTCACTTATTAACTAGAATAGGTTTACACATTATAGCAAAGACCCCCTGGTCTGGTTCACTGTGACAGTAGCCACCACAGGAAACAGCTGAAAAAAAGACTGTCCCAGTGCAAGCCTGCAGGCTTGAAGTTCTGAAGGATAGCAAAGTGTCTGTGATCCTGTGTCACATTTACGACCTGAATCTGAAGTAGGAGAATATACCAATGTTGTGGACAATAATCCATTTGGTTCCAGTAACAAAGACGAGCTAAATGACTATTGCCTAATTGTTCTCACATCAAGTGATGAAGGCGCTGGAAAAACTAGTCCTGGTGCACATGAGATTGCCAGTCAAAACAAAACCTTAGTGTAAATGATGCAGTCATCTATATGCCAAGGGTCTTACCCTACAATAAAAATAAAATTGAATTGAAATGAACTGCTACTGACAGAGAAGCAATACAAAAACCAGTAACATCTGACTAAAAGACAAGCTCCAGTATGGTGCAAGTGGGGCGGGAAGTGGCTTACAGCACGAACTCTGCTATTTATAATCCAGTTTTGAGATCCATAAGAAAATGCATTAACGCCCACTCGCATCTTGTGTCGCCATAAGTCACATGATAGGTTCAGGCAGTTTCTCACAATGGTTTCATCCGAAAGGCCTGCTGATATACGGAGGACCACAAGAACCACATGCATCGAAATAAATAATTCTGTGCTTAAATAATGAATTGTAGAATAAATTATGCATTTGTAAATTCATTTACAAATTCATTTTTAAAATAATTTTGTTTATCCAAACATTAATAAAATTAATTTATTATTTATATTTGAATAAAAACATGTTTAAAAAAATTTTTTTAATCTATTTTCCAAGATGAATTATTAATCCAACAATAAATACCTCAAATTGAAAATGAATTTCACAATAAAAGAATTAAACTCTCAATAAAAACCAAATTTCAAAAACCATTTTCGAATTTCAAATTAAATAACAGATTTTCGAAACCTTTTGTAAAACACAAATTTAAACAAGGGAAATAAGTAAATGGTTTCAAAAATCAAAGATTTATTTCTGACATTTAAAATGGCAATTCCACTCCTCATTTGAAAATTCATTTCCCTTTCCTGTTTGCTCACAGATTAGCTCACGGATTAATTTTTGGATTACCTATCTCATCTTCGAAATCCCAAAGCAATGCAAATTAGCCACGCGGTGCGATGTAAAGAGCTCACTGATTGGTTGGACAGACACAGGCTGGCTGCCTGGATTTTTCTACACTGCTGTTTGTGCTCATAGCTTTGCCCTGCTAAGAAGCATGTGTGCTTGTACAAAGGTCATGAAGCCTCGGAATTTACACTTTGTCCATCACGGATATGCTTGCTTTTCAGTAAAACTCATTGCATGCCAGTGACAGTCATGTAGATAAAGTTTTTCACAAGACTCACTGCAGTCTTGTGAAACATTTAAGCACACCCTGTGATATAATAACATGTAGAGCCAACTTTAGCAGTAATAAATTGAAGCAATAATTTTTTTGTATAACTATAATCCTCTCACATCATTATCGCAATTTTTGCTCTTTCTGTATGTATTCTCATTGAGGTTTGCAGGTATTCATTTATGCGCAACTCTCTGAAGGTCCTGCCAAGGCATTTTAGAAAGTTGACTTTTGGACTTTAATTGGACAAATACAAAATCTTGATTCTTTTTTGCCGCCATGCTGGAGATCAGTGTCCTGTTGCATGCAGTGTTGCCAACTCCTCAGTAAGGAAAATCGCTATTGGCTGTCCTGTAAGACGCTAAATGACATCATCGCCTAATTTGCATAATTGGTCATGCTTATGTAAGTGTAACATACATTGTAGAGAGAGAAATACCATCGTGGGAAAGACATAAAGTGAGTAAAAAACACAATACATGCATTTAGAATATATTTAGAACTTCAAAATTCAAGAAAATTCAATTTCTTTTAGCAGTTTTTTTTTTTTTTTTTTTTTTTTTTTTGAAATGTCACAATTCCAACCCACCTCCTTTATCTGGGCTTGGTACCGGCAAAAGTGACCCGAAATAGGCACTCTGGCAGAGTTACTTTGTGTGTGTGTGTGTTTAAGTAGTTTTAAACCTTGTGATCCGCAAAAAGTAACAGTTAAAGAAAAACTGACTGTGTGACAGTCAGGGCAGCAGCAAGGGCTTTGCTCATGCGCGATTCATTTGCTGTTTTGGAGGTGTAGGGGGTCAACATTGCTCTGACAGCAGCTGGGGGCGACTGCTGCAGATGACGATCCGTCGCCTGTGAGCGCTTGGCACGGGCGAGGTGCCCCTGGCAGCACCTGCTGCTTGTTGAGAGTAAGAGCGATACGTGCTTTCACGTCAAAAAGTTGTCCTAAGTCTTCCTAATAACACCAGCAAAACTTGCCAGATTTGTCGCTAGTTGCTTTTTAGAAAAAAAGTAGCTAAAGGGGCCTGAAAACTCGCTAAATATAGCATGCATGAAGGAGCTTTCAGCCAACCAGCTACCTGATGCCTGTAGAGATATGGCTGTTTTTTGTTTTGTTCTTTTATCTTAGATTATTGCACAGTTTGCACAGCCTTGTGGTGACCACTTCTGTACGGTGGCCCTGAAGTGCAAACCACAAAAACAAATCACAAAACGCACAACAAATTGAAAAGCGCAAAAACAAATTGAAAAGCGCAAAAACAAATTCACTTAACGCAAAAACAAATTGAAAAGCGCAAAAACAAATTGAAAAGCGCAAAAACAAATTCACTTAACGCAAAAACAAATTGAAAAGCGCAAAAACAAATCACAAAACGCACAACAAATTGAAAAGCGCAACAACAAATCACTTAACGCAAAAACAAATTGAAAAGCGCAAAAACAAATTGAAAAGCGCAAAAACATGAAATTCACTTAACGCAAAACAAATTGAAAAGCGCAAAAACAAATCACAAAACGCACAACAAATTGAAAAGCACAAAAACAAATTGAAAAGCGCAAAAACAAATTGAAAAGCGCAAAAACAAATCTCTTAACGCAAAAACAAATTGAAAAGCGCAACAACAAATCACTTAACGCAAAAACAAATTGAAAAGCGCAAAAACAAATTGAAAAGCGCAACAACAAAAACCAAACCGGAAGAGGTAGGTACCAATGCTGCAACAACAGGCATCACTGATTGGATGATGGATCCGGTAGCCTTTTGAACCGGAAGTTGTTCTGCCGAACGTGGTTATGAGAAAGAGCAGTCAACGGCTGTATCCCAATTCAGGGTCTGCAGCCTTTAAGTACGCAGCCTCAACGATCCTCAAGGGCCGCGTACTCAAAGACCGCTAAGGCCGGAAGTGCGAGGCTTGTGAAATGGGACGGTCTAGCCTCCGTCGCGCTGCCCAGGTTGCCTAGCAACCATAACACCAACCGCTGGAAACGTTTCATACAGCTTTGACGGAAATGAAGGAGAACATATTTTGTTCGTGTGTTTGTTTCTACACGAGCTTTGTGTGATTTAATACGTATCTGAGGCTGAGACCACAGGACTGTAAAATATGATTGCTGGCCTTCATATCTGTACTGAACAGTCATTTAAGATTAGCTAGTAAATAACAATTAGCTAATGTTGTTCATGAGACTAAAGTCAGTGTAAATATGATATGGCCAATATTATAGTTATTATATTAATCATAAGTTATTACAGCAGTGAGTTTGAACTCTCAAATCAAATCACTTCTATTGTCACATCACATGTGCAGGTACACTGGTACAGCACATGTGAGTGAAATTCATGTGAGTGAACTCTGTCTAATACTGAGCTTCAGTAAAGATTCAAGTTGCAGTTATTTATATGTCCTATCACCTTAAATCTTCACTCAAAGACACTCAAGTATCTTTGACAGTGTATATGTAGATGTATTATATATAAGAGACAAATATTGTCCGTGTAATATGTTGGCATTACTAAATTTGGCTCAATGCTTACATATATGTGTAAATAGAAAATGTACGAGCTGTGATAACTGTGTCTGATAGAATGAAGAGTAGACTGATACATTAAATATCCCTTTATTGGGTGAGAAAATCAGACCATGTCATAACTGCTTTAAGTCATACAGAATAGATATCAGAGCCTTAAACAGGCTGACTTCTGCTAAATGGGTCAAACTGGGCAGAAAGTATACAAACACATAACATCCTTATAGAATATGATGTAACACTATAGATCAACTTACCTCAGAATATATAAAGCATATAAACAATTACAGCAATATGATGCAACAAACACAGCAGTACTACTAATCCAAAATACTCAAAGCTTCATAGAACTGAAACAAACATTTATTTTTAGCTCCATTCTGCTGCTGATACATACTTTAGGTTTCTGAATATTAAACTTGGTGCTGCCTTTCATAGTGTGTAACTTGAAGGCCCTGAGTACTTTCTCCCACACTGAAAACACTGGAATGATCAAATTATCTGAACATTACCTAATAATGATTCAGGACAGATAATTAGTTATTTTAAATGTTTCTAGCAGTCCTTCACAAACAGGAACAGTATGTCTATTCTCCACATCTGTCAGCTGCTGCTGGCTCTTCCTCCTCCTCTTCCTCACACACTGCTGAGTTTGTCCTGGTGGATCATCAGGGGTGCAAAGCCTCACAGATGATGTGCAGCAGTGGGTCCCTCAGTCTGTCCTCACTCTGGACACTTGCAGTTGTCACACATGGAAATCAAATGTGTGATAAGCTGCAGGATTCAAACACATGTGTAAATACATGTTCATACTTTTATTCCACAATCAGAGAGAAAGAAACAGAGAGAGAGTGCAGGACAGACAGACAGGTGACAGTCTCAGGTGTACACACTGCTACAAAACAGCACAAGAGAAGGAGGATTTAGTGTTTGTGTTATTACAAGTGCTAAACAAGAAGAGTTCCCAGATGGTCCAGTGGACACATGTGTGACTCCTGTGATTAAAGCATCTTTCTTTCAGCTTAACGAGTGAACCGTCAGCTCGTTCAAACACACGTTAAAGTCCGTTTGGCTCGACACCACCGAACAGAGGCAGCAATATAACATAGCTAACATTAACAGTGCAGTGAATCCTGCTTGTGCCGTGATATTCAGGACTGCAAACCGAGCAGCATCACTGACTTTCAGCTTGTTGTGTTTGTAGATATATGACTGACTTTAATTATCCATAAAATCATCACATTCTCTGTAAGATTAAGGTCAACTATTGTATTATTATATTTTAAATGCTTTAAAACAAAGTCAACGCTGAAAGTACAAACATCGCTAATGGCAAATAACTTTGCCGACATGTGGCCAACAGTAATGTTTTAATGTTCCTCATTATTAAACATTTGCACATAAAAAAGTGACATCATATTCAGTACTTACGTTTAACAGTTTACTCTTCGGCCGCTACGCTTCTGCCGTCTGCAGCAAAATTATCCACAGTGACTGCCGCGCTATAAATTGTGGGATATGTTGGGCCACGAAGTCTACACCCCCACAGCCTTAAAATTCAGGGAAATGAAGGCCGAATTTGAGGGCCGCATTTCGAGCAGCCTTTGAATTGGGACAGCCTTCGGCGCGCCGCTGTGACGTAATCGGCCTTAAAATGCAGCCTTTAAGGCTGCAGACCCTGAATTGGGATACAGCCAACATGTTTTGTCCAAGTTGTGGAAAAAAGTTGGTAGAGCAGTCACCAAACTTCCGAACAGAACAACTTCCGGTTCAAAAGGCTACCGGATCCATCATCCAATCAGTGATGCCTGTTGTTGCAGCATTGGTACCTACCTCTTCCGGTTTGGTTTTTGTTTTTGCGCTTTTCAATTTGTTTTTGCGCTTTTCAATTTGTTTTTGCGTTAAGTGAATTTGTTTTTGCGCTTTTCAATTTGTTTTTGCGCTTTTCAATTTGTTTTTGCGTTAAGTGAATTTGTTTTTGCGCTTTTCAATTTGTTTTTGCGTTAAGTGATTTGTTTTTGCGCTTTTCAATTTGATTTTGCGTTAAGTGAATTTGTTTTTGCGTTAAGTGAATTTGTTTTTGCGCTTTTCAATTTGTTTTTGCGCTTTGCAATATGTTTTTGCGCTTTTCAATTTGTTGTGCGTTTTGTGATTTGTGTTTGCGCTTTTCAATTTGTTTTTGCGTTAAGTGATTTGTTGTTGCGCTTTTCAATTTGTTGTGCGTTTTGTGATTTGTTTTTGCGCTTTTCAATTTGTTTTTGCGTTAAGTGAATTTGTTTTTGCGCTTTTCAATTTGTTTTTGCGCTTTGCAATTTGTTTTTGCGCTTTTCAATTTGTTGTGCGTTTTGTGATTTGTTTTTGCGCTTTTCAATTTGTTTTTGCGTTAAGTGATTTGTTGTTGCGCTTTTCAATTTGTTGTGCGTTTTGTGATTTGTTTTTGCGCTTTTCAATTTGTTTTTGCGTTAAGTGATTTGTTGTTGCGCTTTTCAATTTGTTGTGCGTTTTGTGATTTGTTTTTGCGCTTTTCAATTTGTTTTTGCGTTAAGTGAATTTGTTTTTGCGCTTTTCAATTTGTTTTTGCGCTTTTCAATTTGTTGTGCGTTTTGTGATTTGTTTTTGTGGTTTGCACTTCAGGGCCACCGTACTTCTGGGAAGATTGGTATCATTTTAATGACTTATTCTATGTAGAAGATGTAGGGATGCATTTAGTTAATTGCAGAACTTATGTATATGTCGGGGGGCTGGGTAAAAAACCTGGCATTTTGAGTTATTCTGCATTTGGTTCGTTCTTCGTATTATGTTTATTTGTCTTTGTGTTGTTCACTCTCCAGGTCCTGCTCGTGTCATTGTGTCTCTTCTCTCTTTTCTATTCCTATGTTTCCCTCCGTGTGTTTCATCCAATATCTCCCCAGTCTGTCATGTGCATGTTCTCCCCGGGTCATCTCTCTCTCTCCCTTGAAGTTTTGTCTCCCTTAACTGTTTCCGTGTTTCCCTCTTTGTGTCTCCTCCCTTTGTTTCCCCAGCCTGTCATGTTCCCATGTGCGTTTCTTGCTCCTGGCCCTGTGTCATTCTACATGTTTTAGTATGTGTCTTAGTGTTTCCTGTTTTATTTTGGCAGTCTCTCATCCTGTGTTTTGTGTGTTCTGTTTACTTCAAATGTGTCATTATGTCTAGTCGTCCCAGCTGTGTTCCCAGTGTGTTTCCACTTCTCTTGTCACCCTCATGTGTAGGGGTGGGTTTTGATTATTGATTTATCGATTAAAATCTATTCTAGCTTGGATAATGTAAAATCAATTCATTAAAATCCTGAATCGATTTTTAAATATAATTTTATTTTGCCCGAAACGCCAGAATCTCAGGTTAAACCTCACAAAATTTCAACAACCACCAAACAGCTAAAACAGTAAATGAGAGCAGGTACACGGATTCTGCACAAAGACGTAAACACAAAGCGCGGACCCGCCGACGGATCAGAATCAGTGAGATGTGGCTTTCTCACCCGACGGCACGGACACGGTCGGGGCTGAAAGCCGACAGCTCGCTGATTCTGATCCATCGGCGGGTCGCACTTTGTGTTTACGCCCTTTTTGCGCTAGATTCAGAAGCTGCAGGTTTTTATCTCTCTCCAAACAATATTGACTGAGCAGCAAAGAAGATCCAAACTCTACACTTCACATTTCGCTTCACGTAAACATTCATGAATTCACTTAGTTTTGCTGTTTTGCTTCCACCACGATAAAATCACACTGTCTCAAAATCACACTGAGCTCGCTGTCTCTTTCTCTCTCTGTGTACTTCAAGAACAGTTTCCCATCTAAAAATCTTTTTTCTGCATTATTCGCTTGCTTATTATGCACAAGTCTACCATTGTTTACAGCGCTGATGGCCGCTGTTTTTTTTCCTTTTACTTACTTCCGACAAGAAAGCCTCATTTCTGCTGTTCAATAGGCTACTGAACAAATTTAAACTTTTTAAAATTATGCAAAATTGTAAAACGCTTAGCTGTGTCTCTAATAAAACTTCTGTGACTTTGCTCTGCTTCACTTCAGCAGCATCAGGTAATGTTCAGATGTTGATTAATGACTTTCTTTCGTTTTTGATCTACTGCAGAATATTTTTAAGGTTATCTGCTATAAAATTCCAGGCAAGGAACATCGCCTTCATGTTTTTCTGTGTTTTATCCTTAGTTACTTTGACACAAAGGCATCTGCTGTGATGCTTACAGTTTTGATAAAGTCTCGCAAGTGTCAGCTTTCTTTTTATAGATATAAAAATATGGAAATGTACTGATACGTGATCAAAATTATAATATTTCTGACTGAGGCAAAATTTCCCCGATTCAAATCGAATCGAATCAAATCGATTCGGGACCTTGTGAATCGGAATCGAATCGATTCTAGAAATCAGTGACGATACCCAGCCCTACTCATGTGTATATATTGTGTGAGCTTCCCTGTGGTCATCATCAGATTGTCTGTTATTCTTCCAAAATGGCTCGCTTTTAATTAATTCACGTTTCATGCCTGGTTTTGTCTGCACTTGGGTCCTCACCTCTAAATCCAAGAGTCTGCAGCTGCAGACTCTGACAGCATATTTCAGATGCTGTACTTCTTCACTTTTACTTAAGTAACAAAATAAAACTGAAAGTATATCCTCCGGAATATGCTGAAAAATATAATGGCAAAAAGTAGCTTTTAAACGGCATTTCTAACTGCTGATCTGTGCAAAGGTAACGCACTAATGTCTTTATTTTTTTTGTCATGCTGCTAACTGTACTTTTTACTGTCACAGGCATGACTCTGCTTTGTGCTTTAGTTTTCTGCCTTTTCATCCCTATGCCAATAAGTACAGACAAAGAATACACCAATAGAATTGTCTTCATGTGTTCCCTCCATTTATGTTCAAACTAGTTTGGTACTGAGAAAGCATATTATGATGTAAAATAATCAGTAAATGCTCTCAAATGGTATAAAATTAAACTAACCAGTCTTTTTTTTTTTCTTTCTTTTTTTTTTTTTGAGGTGTAAAAATTAGAGATAGGCAAGCCAAAATGGATAGTCAACTACAAATACCTGAAAAATAACAAACAATAACTGTTTTGTTAGTTCCCTCACAAAAAGCACAAATCTGAACCCAATTTCGATACTGCAGTGACTGGTCATCAAGATTTATAGGATTTACATTGTAAACTTAAATATGTCTAAAGAAGGCCTAGCAGCAAAAATTGCAGACTTAAGTCCTGGGTCTGTAAGCTGAAAGAAAGTTCTTTCAGTAACTGTGAATCAATAATGATCTAACCTTGCCTGAAGGAGGTCAGTGAAAACTCTGAGTTGAAGAGATTCTCATCCAAAGAGACAAGGGGATGATTCAAACCCTCTGCTTCATTTAATACAAGGGTGATTACTGACACGTCTCAGTTTGACCCTTTTCCTTCTATCACACTAATGGAGCAGGTCGCTGTCACCACCATTCCCTATTTCCACAAAATAATATTGTAAGTCAACACTAGATTAACTGATTTTGCACTTTTAATTGAATCGGTCTTTTTTTTTTTTCACTGTTGAGCAATTGTTCTCTTGTTGATAATTAGTTAACACTGGTAAAGCTTAAATGGTCTTTCAGCATGAACAATACAGTGCTATTGACAGAATGAATGACAAAATTGACAGTGACAGGAAAATTAGCAAATTAATGTTCTACTCAAGATTTTCAATGCTGGCTCTGTGTAGCCATTAGTCAAACAGAGTTTCCATCGACACATAGATTGACATTGAGTAGAGGAAATGTTCCTTCAACAGCGACAGTAATAAATGTGCGCTCACTGAAGCACAGTGTTATTCAGCTCCACTGCCTGGTTGTTTTATAAAAGGCATCTGTTTTTATTTATGCTCTGACATTATAGAGATTTAAAATGGGATGAAGCGAGTGCTTAAAAATCCAAACCGTCATCTCCATAATCTCCAGTTCAGTAGGCTCCACTGGACTGAGAGAATGAAAATTACAGCCTGTCAGGCATCAATGACATAGAGGAATGTGAAAATAGTGGACTTTTAACACCCATCTTTTCATCTTACATACCCACAAAAACATTATTGATGGTCCATTTACCATTATGTCAAACAAGGTCACTCCCCCTTAGTTACATCGACTAGGAAATTGAACCTACATTTTCTTAGATGAGGATGAAACTGCATGATAATTAAGGTGAAAGTTTAATTGAGCTGGAATGCCTTAATGTAAGCGTAAGTAAAATATAGGTGTGCGTGCTCCAAATGTACATATTAAAAAGCATCTTCTTTAATACAGGTTTTCAAGCATGGTAAAGCATAACTTTCATTTTATGATGCTTTTTTGCACTGCTGTCGTCACATAATTCAGTTTTATCCAATTCTGTTTTATTTATATAGCGCCATATCTCAACAACAGTTGTCTCATGGTGCTTTATGTTGTAAGGTGTAGACTGTACAATAATGCAAAGAAAACCCCCCAAATCAGATGATCCCCTATATATGAGCAAGCACTTGGTAACAGTGGGAAGGAAAAACTCCCTTTTAACAGGAAGAAACCTCCAGCATCACCAGGCTCAGGGAGGGGAAACCATCTGTTGCAACCAGTTGGGGTTTGGTTGGTAAGGAAAGAACAAGGAAACACAAGGTTCCATTCATATTCTGTATTTTACATATATTTAAATGTCAGAGTAACATATCCCATAGAACAGACCACATATCCTCCTTTTGTGATTCGCTAGTTAACAAAATAGTTACACTTGGGATTATAAACTAGTGCCCCTGCCTGAGCTGAACTTAACATGACTCAGATTAACAACAAAAATAATGAACCAAGTGTCAAAGAATTAAATATTCCTGTTTTATTGTTGATTAACCACATTCAGGTATGTTTAAAAGAGTCTGTGATACAATTCTAAAGGCCTGGGAGCTTGAGGGTCCTGCGCAGTATCTTTGCTGTTGCTGGGATATAGATCTCAGATGTTGTTCGTGGGATCTGCTGGAGCCACTCACGAGAATTGTTGTCACAGAGCACTGAAAGGAGAGAGTGTGAGACTTTCCACACCATTCCTCAAATACCCTCCAATATGAGAACGCTTGTTCTCATACAATGATCTTGTGGAGGGGGCTCTAGCACTCTGAATAGTGGCTATAACACCCTGGGGGGCAATGTTCCCTCTAACTTTTCACGTGTCTGAGCGAACGCACAAACTCCCTGAGCGGTCCCGTGGACCACTGTGAGCAACATCAGACGTGTGCACTGTGGTCACGCCAGCATCGAATCCATCCAAGTTACATGGTTTATTAAAATAATCAAATTACAGCATTTACATTTATGTTAGACTACTTTTAATTAACTGCTTTAGCCCACTTACAATGAAAATATTAAAAAAATTGTTCATGACCTGTGTAGTATGTTAACACTATTGGAAGTAAAAATAACTTGAACTCCAATTTTGAAAACACAACTTTCTTTTAAAAAAAAAAAAAAAAAATCTCTGACTTGTATGTGTCTGTGGTCTGGGAGAGAGTCCTGTAACTCTCCGTGCCAGCAGTGCGCAATTGTGCACGCGTGCAGCTTAGAGGGAACATTGCTGGGGGGTCGATGCTTTCATCCAGAATGTCACGTTTTTCTCTGTCTGAAAGCCCTGACAAGTTCAGCCATCTTGCCCTCTCCTGTAGGACGATGATGCTGAGAGCTCTGCCTGCTGCTTGTAGTGCTGCTCTAGTGAGGTGGAGACACTGGTCCGTAACGACGCCCAGCTCTTCCCACAGCTCGCTAGCATCCAGGTTCGCAGCAGTCTGGTCCTGGCAACTGATTTATACACCTTGTCAGTCAGGGAGGACTGCAGGCGTTCAGCCTTGGAGGGCAGGGATGGACCAGATGACATGGAGAGTTTCTGGTTTGGGTAGAGATGAGAAGCCACCAGATTCTCCACTGTGGGAATTTGGTAGATGCCCTTCTCTTTCATTCCAGTGCAGTCAAATGCCGCCGCTCCCTGCATGGGGTTGGGTGACGAAAATGGCTTTGCCCAGCAGCGTGTGACCTTGTCCACGCATTCGGGGAAAAGCGGCAGTACCTGCTTAGTAGTGTGCTTTGCTTTGGGGAGCCTTTTACCCTCGTATCGTGAGGTGGAGGCCTCCGTTGTCACCACGGGCCATGGGATTGCCAGCTTTTCAGCTGCCCGTTTTGTAACATCAAATAGCTCCATGCCGCGGGACTGTGTGCCGGGGTTGTCACAATCGGCCCCTTGTGTCACAGAATTCCAACCAGAGGGGGCAAAGAAAACGTCGTCATACTCGTCCAAGACAAGATGTTCCAACGCTCCCTCAGAGCATTCGCTGAGTAGCTCGTCATTAGCCTCGAGGGAATCAGACAACATAGCTTCGCAGCTGACCTCGGCATAATCCACCAGCGGGAGGACGATATCCATCTCTTCGCCCCAGCTGGTGCCTGGTGTGGCTGACTCAGTGTGCTCCATCGGTGGGCTGATTGGAGGCAGCATTGGGTCCTTCTTCGACAGGCTAGCCTGGCGAGCTAGCCTTTGGCGAAGGCTTTTTAGGGTAAAGTGAGCACAGTGTTCGCACTCACCCGTTGTGGAAATAGCCGCTTGGGCGTGTTGCAGCCCGAGGCACATCACACAAGCGTCATGTGTATCTGAACGTGAGATTTTGCAACCTCAGGGGCAAATTCTGGGCAGCGGTTTGCAGTTTGCCATATTAAGGAAACTTGGTGTAGCTACCTTGGAATGGCTGGACAGCTAACACTGTCTTTGCTTGCTCGCGTGGACATTTAAGCTAGCACTCACGTTCACAGTCCAGAGAGATGAGGTTTCTAAGAAGCGAGAAGAGGAAATTGAATGACAGGTGACGCTTTGCGTCACACCCTTTTATAGGGAGGAGGGTGGCCCCTCCCTGACGCAAGCGTCACAACTGCCAGCCAATGCTGGCTGGAGTAATGACATAGAGGCTTCTGAGGACAACGCTGAGAGAGCGTTCCCCATAGTGAGACTCCGAAACGAATGTTTGAAAGAGAACTACTATTTCATTCTGTTGCCCACTAAAACCCTTTTAAATAAAAAAAAAACCAAAAAAAAAAAATTTGTGCTTTGGGGCAAATTTTCTCGTGCGATTAAATGCGCTTAATTAATTACAAAGCCTCTAATTAATTAGATTTTTTTTTCAAGTTGGACAGAAGTGTAAAATAACTTTAAACATTTTTTATATATGTTAGATTATTCAAAATAGCCACCCTTTGCTTTGATTACTGCTTTGCACACTCTTAGGTCAGGCGACTGTGGAGGCCATGCCATCTCTCGCAGCACTCCATCATGCCCCTTGGTCAGATAGCCCTTACACAGCTTGAATGTGGGTTTGGGGTTATTGTCCTATTGAAAAATGAATGATGGTCCAACTAAACGCTAGCCGGATGGGATGGCATGTCGCTGCAAGATGCTGGGGTAGTCATGCTGTTTCAGTGTGCTTTCAGTTATAAATAAATCCCCAATAGTGTCACCAGCAAAGCACCCCCACACCATCACATGTCCTCATCCATGCTTCACGGTGGGAACCATGCATATAGAGACCATCCTTTGACCTTTTCTGCGTTGCACAAAGACACAGCAGGTGGAACCAAAGATCTCAAATTTTGGACTCATCAGACCAAAGCACAGATTTCCATTGGTCTAATATCCATTCCCCTCCTTCTTAACCCAAACAAATCTCTTCTGCTTGTTGCTTTTCCTTAGTAGTGGCTTCTTGGAAGATATTTGACCATAAAGGCCTTATTCGCGCAGTTTCCTCTGAACAGTTGATGTAGAGATGTGTCTGCAACTGGAACTCTGTGTGGTATTTATCTGGGCTCTAATCTCAGGTGCTGTTAACCTGCGATTTCTGAGGCTTGTAACTTGGATGTATTCTTCCTCAGCAGCAGAGGTGGCTCTTGCTCTTCCTGTCCTGGGACGGCCATCAATTCAATTCAGTTTTATTTGTACAGCACCAAATCACAACATCAGTCACCTCAAGGCTCCTCATGTGAGCCAGTTTCATTGTAGCACTTGATGGTTTTCAGGAATTAACTTTAGGACACATTCAAAGCAATTTTCTGGACTGACTGACCTTCAGTTCTTAAAGTAATGATGGACTATCGTTTCTCTTTACTTAGGTAATTGTTTGTTGCCATAATGTTTTGAGTTATTTCACACTTTTTTTTGTTTACTACACAATTCCATATGTGTTCATTCAGTTTTGATGCCTTCAGTGAAAATTTGATGTGAATGGTAATGAAAATAAAGGAAAAGTAATAAATAAGAACCTGTGTCCAAACATCTGATACTCAATATATTTTAGTTTCAATCAATATATTCGGACTTTTATTACTTTTATTATTATATATATATATAGATATATATATATATATATATATATATATATATATATATAGATATATATATATATAGAGATAGATAGATAGATATATATAGAGATAGATAGATAGATATAGATATATATATATATAGATATAGAGATAGATATAGAGATAGATATATATCTATATAGATATATCTATCTCTATATCTATCTCTATATCTATATATCTATATCTCTCTCTCTCTCTCTCTCTCTCTCTCTCTCTCTCTCTCTCTCTCTCTCTCTCTCTCTCTCTCTCCTATCTCATGTTTTTATAGCGGTAGTTTGAGTGGACAATTTGTGCATTTAAGAGGAGTTCAGCTATCATTCTTTTTGAAACAAGTCATTACTAGGGCATATTGGAAGATTTAGGGAAGATAAGTCTACAATACATGACACTGATCAAAAGTTAGTGTGAACTTTAGATGATCTGTCCTTTATTTATTAATGACCTTTATAGCTGAAGTTCTATTAATTTGATTTTGTTTTTTCTCAGTTTTACATTAGGAATATTTTCTCATTAAATGTTTTTTTTCTGTTTGTCTACTGTACCTAGTTGTTTTTCTTCACAAAATGTATTTATGGGCTGACAGCATTTTGGTTGTCATTTCATTATAACCTTTAGGGACTCTCCAGTAATGAACATCCGGAAAAGCGCTGAGCTGGTAATTTTGGAGCAAAGATCTTTGGTTTCAAGTTTGATGATATCAAATATATCAAACATGTTTTGCATTTTGTGTTTGAGAAAATCTTTATTCAATCAATTTCTGACATTTACATATAGTCAACTGATGAACTGCTCATTAATGCAAATATCTAATCAACAAATCACATGGCAGTAACTCATTGCATTTAGGCAAATAAACATGGAAAAGATAACCTGCTGAAGTTCACACCAAGTATCATAATGAAGAAGAATGGGAATTTAAGTGAATTTGTTGGATGACTTGTTCTTGGTGCCACATGGGCTTGCCTGAGTATTTCAGAAACTTAACTGTACTCAAATGGCCTCACCAGGAACCAGATCAATTCAATGGAACACTTTAGGAATGTGGTGGAATGGGAGTTTTATATTTTTTTTTATTTGTAGCCAACAAATCTACAACAACTGAGTGATGTCATCATGTCACTTATGTTTCCTGTATCTTGTTGTCATGAAGAATTAAAGTAATTCTGAAGTCAAAATGGTTCTAACAGGGGTTCTAGTAAATTTTACCTAATAGTGTTTAATTTATTTTTTAATTCATGAGTTCATTAATTTTCTCAAAAAGATGAATGAGAGAAGGAAAAAGTAAATAAATGAGGAAAAAGGAGAAAAGAAGAAAGAAAATAAATGTTGCCAATGCTTGTTCATGTTTCAGTGAAACACACTCTTAAACAAGGGTGTCTGTCCACTAAAACTGTAAGCCTTTTATTTTGAAACAGTAACAGCAACACTGTAACAGAACATTCCAAGGGACCATTTCAGGAAGCTGTGTTCACCATAGCAAAAATTACAACATCAGAAAAAAAAATATTAGGCATTTTAAGCGATATTGTATTCAGATTGTTGTTCTGCTTACAGTTTTATTTCAAAGCATTAACACTATAGATGAAATAAGTACCTGGGTTTGAGGAGTGATGTGCTTGTATCCCAACACTAAAAGAACTACAATAAACGCACACTTACCAAATTAAATTCTTAAATGAACCTTTTTTTGTTCAATTAAAGTTTTTTGTCCTTTAAATTTATATATAATATGTCCAAGTTTGGATAATGCTGCTGAGGTTTGGTCTCACGCTGATAATGAATCTAATTACTGTCGTAGAATTATTAAGGAATTAGCTAAAAAGGAAGCAAGAAATTAGTTAAAAAGTAGCACTGACGAATTGGCTGCCAACCAAAAACCTACAGCCTTTATACACAACAGCAACAGTTACTAAAACATATGCAAGTATCTTGGACACCATGAAGAACCTGGTCTGAAGCAGACAATTTTACCTACATTGTTATGACGCAGTGCAGCATTGTGCTTTGGAGAGCTAAATTTAGCTGATAGCTGCTGGGATGGATTACTGAGAGGCTTGAAGGCGACGTGATATCTGGGAGGGAAATTACTTGAGCTTAATGAAGTACATAAGTCATTCCTCACATGCTGCCCACTATATAGCACACTCTCTCAATCTGTGAGGACAGTTTAGAGGGCACTACACATACTTGTAGAGGGTAATAGTTCATTTTCCTTGCAAGCTCCTCCATTGAGACCTCGTTTCAGCTTGACCCAGTTTGTGGAAGGAAAATTATGACTCAGTCCTTGCATTTAATAGCAATCCAATCATATATAGTATTAAAATATTTAATTCTGAGGTGGTGAGAGAAATACTCAGACATTAAACATAATAATGCTGCATTTAAGTAAACTTAATTAAAAGTAGGAATAGTATTACACAACTCTTCCAGATTATTATTTTTTTTTAGATGTACCAGTGTTTAAGCAGGTTTTTACTGTCTAGACAGTAACCTAGGTAGCACTAGGTTAACCTATTTTATATGAGAGTTGGTCGATCTTGTTTATATAGCACCAAAATAACCAAGAATATCTTCATTATTCTGATATCTACTCAGATATATTTATTTTTAGGGATTTTTTTTTTAAATCACTGCAACAGTCATAGCAACATATTTTATATTGTAAGGTAATGTTCTAACAATATTGAAGAGAATCTCAATGATCCCTGTAAGTACAGTTCTTGGCTAGTACGTAGTTATGTTCCAAGTGTTTTTCCGTGTTTTACAACCACTGGCTGTGTTTTGGTGAAGTAAGGCGATGCAAGCTGTGAATCGTTCCCCATCTTCACATAGCGTTGAATGTTTCGAAATCCTTTTCAAAAAAGCGTTTGTATCATCAAAGGCATCTCTGAGAAACTAAACCCACAAAGGTTTTATCGGAGCACCAAAGAGGGTTAGTGTAGTTTTTCATAGGGTTAACCGTTTCCAAATGGTTGGGGTGGTAGATTGGAAGTGAAGGGCGTGCTCCTGGGCGAGAGAGGGGAGAGTGGATGAGAGAGCGGCCCTAATGCGGCATCTCATTACAACCTCTGTCAGGATCCCTCTATTCTACCATCAGCTCCCCTTAACTTGGTAAGAGCCCAACTGTCGTTTCGAGTGAGTGTGCCGCCAAAGAGGCATTTACAAATAAATGAAAAATGTCACATTTGATTTCACTCCTCTCGGACTGCGGCGCCTCAGCTTTGTCACAAACTGTCTTTGTTGTTCTGGTCTCTTGCAGGTCCAGCTCCCGGTCGCCGAAGATAGATTCTGGCAGGCTCAGGCCCTCTACTTCTCTCCCAGGGTAAGCTCGCAGACAATGACCTTCCCGTAATGTTGCTGAAACACTGATTCCTCCTTTTTTCCAGCTCTGCTTCTCTCATCCTTGTCCTTGAATGGCATGCGAGCGAGCAGGAAGTTGAAGCTGGTTTGCTATGACCGGGAAAATAAAGAGCTGGTAAAATGGCGTGGCATGTCGTTTAGGGAGAGTCAGCGTGGTATCGTCTTTAACCCTTGGCTTTGTGGTTCGCCTGGGATGCCCTCGCTATTGCTGCTGCCGCCACCACAAAAGCGAGGAATTAAAGACACACTACACCTTTTTTTTGATGGCGTACGTTTGCTGAGAATATTTATTTCTTTAAATTTTGCCGAAAATTGTCGTTTGCTTTTTAGGGTTTCGGAATTGGGATATTTCTGCCTTTTATTTATGCCGCTTTACGGTGGCTTTTTTGTATTTATTGAAAGATTTTATTCCTACGCCGAACCGTATGTATCATTATTATTATTATTATTATTATTATCATTATTATTATATGTCCGCACTGGCAATAAAAAGTCTATGATCATCATTATTATCAAAAACTCTACAAAATTACGGCGTTTCTATGAAGTTCCGAAACACGAAATGCAAAAATGTTTCGCTGAATACTGCGAAGAATGACAAATATTCTATCAAAATAAGCACAACGTCCTGTTTGCATCAGTGAATTTATCAAATATTATTAAGATTTCAAAATGACTGAATTCAAATCCCGAACGTTTACATTCTATAGTCCATTTAAACTCCTATTTTTTCTATTACATTCATTCATTTACAGTGCAGTCCAAGTGAAATATGAAGCCATTTTAGATGGTTTCCCCATAGTGTTCTCCTTATTTATCGTTTTTATTCTTTTCCTTTAATCGCTTCAAGGCATGATTAATCTCATGGACTGAATTCTTATGCAGGTTCAAGGCTTTCATGTGAGCTTCATGACACAGTAATCTGATTTTAGACACAAGCAACTGAGGTAGAATGGTGTGTACTTTTCTATTTATAGATATCTAAACGTATCCCACAATCCCTACTACAGATTTCAGTCAACAACACATCCTCAGCATGCTAAATGCATCCGCACAATATTGACATCAAACGCTGGCACTTCTTTAAAGCTCATTCGTCAGATGTAAAACAGCATATACGTATTGTTTGATGTTTCAGTGACGTATTACAAGGATCCATCAGCTCGCAGCGCTGAACCAGCCAAATGCACGTTTTGATGTGTAATATCATCGTAAGAAATGCCTTTTTCATTCATGATCACTTCCTTTTAGCCTGCGTTTGCAGTTACCTCAAAGGAAACAAGCTGGACGTTACAGCCGCTTCAGATTTCACGTCATGTCGTGACACAGTCATATCCTGAATACTCGTCTAAAGAATGTATATATCTATGCTTTTACAAGTTGTTCTAAGGCTATATTTTTACCGTCTTCTGTTAGTGCTCACAGATCTTTGAACAATTATTGGAAAAGAAGTCCACTGTAGAGAAAACACTTTTACTCACCTGCTGCTGTCCTTACGCATCGCAGTACTGCAATCGGTGTATGCTCCTCAGTGAAGTGCCATTTGTAGCTTGTTGGGTTTTTTATGGGGTACAAATGCCCCATGCAGGCTTTTTGGAATGGGCTGTTAAGCCTCTTTAGTAACACTTTAAAGAGTGTATGTAGTGGGTGGGATGTCGTAAGGAGGGGGGGTATGGACAGCCTGTTAGAAGATCCTGAAGGCAGGACGCCTCTGCATTTAAAAGCTGTTAATGATGCATGTCGCTCACTGAGGAATCAGTGGACCGCAGCCACCATGTTTCTCAGACTAAACGTACGTGTGTGTGTGTGTGTGTGTGTGTGTGTGTGTGTGTGTATGTCTGAGTAGGACACCTGTTGTGCTGTCTGTAGCAGACCTTCCCTTTGGGAATCAGGATGAATAACAACAAGTAAAATCTGCTGTTGAATAGAAGCAAACCAGTGTTGTTACTCTATTATTGAAGTAGCTAAGTTGAAGAGTTGTTGATGGGGAAGTTTATGGCTTCAGTTTGATCTTATGGAGGATGCTTATTTGCAATTTAGTGGCTTTGCTGTTTTACATTTCTGTTATCTGTTTGGAGCTGCCTTTAGCTTGAACTCATGATTCTAACCAATCAGAATTGTCCAAATTCTAGAAATAATGTGAAACCTGAACACGTGCAGGGACTGAGGGCTTACTAGAACTGGGTATACATAATATCCTGTACTTAACTGTTGCTGTTGTTGACAAAGACAAAAATGACCTTGGGAGCCTGGATAGAGAAAGGATTATCTTTCAATAGACTTCAGGGGGAATGTGATTAGAAACCATCCACTTCAACAGTGAATTCATGTTTGAAATCATACTTTAATTATATAGAAAAAACCATTTTAAATTGCATATGTAAGGTTTTTTCACCTGACAGACGAAAGAAGTGAATCATTTAACAGGTTAACAGTTTGACAGTTAAACAGGTTTAAAAAATAGGATTTGGAAAATTAATACTTTTGGTGGCTTCAAAATAAAAGAGTAATTTACAGCTTATATTACAAACACAAACTCCCTGGATGTTCACAGAAGACAACACTGACCAACGATCACAGGATTTCTTCCGTCGCACAAAAAGCATACACAGAACATTCAGAGGAGTGTGGCTATGGCTTAGGAGGTAGTGGGTCTGTTAATAGGACGACTGGTGGATCTCCCAATCATGAACAACCCTCACTAAATGGAGATCATCTACAGGGTTAAAATCTTACCATGTACAATCAGGTTGTGGATGTGACCACTTCTATAAAAACAGCTGTTACCTCTTGCTAGCTGTCAAGCACGGTGGTAATGAAATGGTATGGCAGAACCTTAAGAGAACTGTACAAAAATGGTGTGAGAAACTACAGGGAGTGCAGAATTATTAGGCAAATGAGTATTTTGTCCACATCATCCTCTTCATGCATGTTGTCTTACTCCAAGCTGTATAGGCTCGAAAGCCTACTACCAATTAAGCATATTAGGTGATGTGCATCTCTGTAATGAGAAGGGGTGTGGTCTAATGACATCAACACCCTATATCAGGTGTGCATAATTATTAGGCAACTTCCTTTCCTTTGGCAAAATGGGTCAAAAGAAGGACTTGACAGGCTCAGAAAAGTCAAAAATAGTGAGATATCTTGCAGAGGGATGCAGCAGTCTTAAAATTGCAAAGCTTCTGAAGCGTGATCATCGAACAATCAAGCGTTTCATTCAAAATAGTCAACAGGGTCGCAAGAAGCGTGTGGAAAAACCAAGGCGCAAAATAACTGCCCATGAACTGAGAAAAGTCAAGCGTGCAGCTGCCAAGATGCCACTTGCCACCAGTTTGGCCATATTTCAGAGCTGCAACATCACTGGAGTGCCCAAAAGCACAAGGTGTGCAATACTCAGAGACATGGCCAAGGTAAGAAAGGCTGAAAGACGACCACCACTGAACAAGACACACAAGCTGAAACGTCAAGACTGGTCCAAGAAATATCTCAAGACTGATTTTTCTAAGGTTTTATGGACTGATGAAATGAGAGTGAGTCTTGATGGGCCAGATGGATGGGCCCGTGGCTGGATTGGTAAAGGGCAGAGAGCTCCAGTCCGACTCAGACGCCAGCAAGGTGGAGGTGGAGTACTGGTTTGGGCTGGTATCATCAAAGATGAGCTTGTGGGGCCTTTTCGGGTTGAGGATGGAGTCAAGCTCAACTCCCAGTCCTACTGCCAGTTTCTGGAAGACACCTTCTTCAAGCAGTGGTACAGGAAGAAGTCTGCATCCTTCAAGAAAAACATGATTTTCATGCAGGACAATGCTCCATCACACGCGTCCAAGTACTCCACAGCGTGGCTGGCAAGAAAGGGTATAAAAGAAGAAAAACTAATGACATGGCCTCCTTGTTCACCTGATCTGAACCCCATTGAGAACCTGTGGTCCATCATCAAATGTGAGATTTACAAGGAGGGAAAACAGTACACCTCTCTGAACAGTGTCTGGGAGGCTGTGGTTGCTGCTGCACGCAATGTTGATGGTGAACAGATCAAAACACTGACAGAATCCATGGATGGCAGGCTTTTGAGTGTCCTTGCAAAGAAAGGTGGCTATATTGGTCGCTGATTTGTTTTTGTTTTGTTTTTGAATGTCAGAAATGTATATTTGTGAATGTGGAGATGTTATATTGGTTTCACTGGTAAAAATAAATAATTGAAATGGGTATATATTTGTTTTTTGTTAAGTTGCCTAATAATTATGCACAGTAATAGTCACCTGCACACACAGATATCCCCCTAAAATAGCTAAAACTAAAAACAAACTAAAAACTACTTCCAAAAACATTCAGCTTTGATATTAATGAGTTTTTTGGGTTCATTGAGAACATGGTTGTTGTTCAATAATAAAATTATTCCTCAAAAATACAACTTGCCTAATAATTCTGCACTCCCTGTAATAAAGTCATACAGAAAGTGATTACTAAGTTATTGCTGCTTAAGGTGGTTCTAAAAGTTGTCTAACCTTGAAGAGCACTTAGTTTTTCAAAGGACTGCAAAGACTTTTTTTTTACATGACTGTTATGTGTATACACTTTCCCTGATATAAATGTTTAGACAATTCAGACTGTACTGGAAATGAAATTCACATGTAAATCCCATTTAAAAACAAGAGCTGAATTTGCAGGACGCAAAATACTTCCACAGTATGCTTCTGCCAGCATTGTCATCTTTAGTGCTGATGAAGAAAAATTTGGTAAAAGACACAGTTAATGAGTGTCAGTACAGTACAACATGGTCTGTGTCCTCTGTGTTGACGAAGACCTTGGTCAGTTGCACTCAGCTGCAGGTGTGTGTGTCTAGCCGTCCGTCCGTGTGTGTGTGTTTGTGTTTGGCATATGAATGATGAGTTCTATTCACTCAAGGTGACTTTTGAGGAGTCATCCATTTCTCCAATCACTGCCTCCTATTACTTGCTCCAGTGCACCACTTAGGCTACACACAAGCAATCATGGGCTGTTATCTGACTTTAAAGTATACTTCATCCTATACTGCAGACAGACTACATATAAGGTTATACATTTACATGGTGTTTGGACCAGAATTGGTGCTTATTTTATATAATCTCTTAATTTATTAACTTCAGAGATTTTAGATAAAAGGTTTCTAAACTGATTGAACAACAGAACTACAACAGCATGGCAGTTACTACAAATGAGCTTAAGGGATGTTTCCATTTTTATTCAGCATGTGGATTGATTTAATTATAGACTTGTTTGACAAAGTGTTACATGATCTTTTGTGTCTGCTCCCAGAGGGTTTACGATGACTGGCCCACTGCTGTACACTGTTCCACTCTGTGCTTCTTATCATTGCTGTTGCTAGCCTCACTGCTAATGTGTTTCACCACCAACTGTATCAGCATAACTGAGACCTTGTGAGATTTATAGTTGCCTGTGCTGTAGAAGAAGAAGAGTGTATGGATATTTAGCTCTCTATAAAAAGGTGTAAAGCTTAAATGGCACAACTTTTAAAAAGTTATTACAGCAGTGGCTGGTGGTGGTGTTAAAGAGTGGAGGAAGATGTGTGTGTTTTTAGGTGGGGCAATCCTCTTTGCCTGTGTTAATGCATGGTACTGCATTACACAGTAGCTACATGCTATACTGTGCTCGAAATAGTGGTGTTGTGTGTGCATGCTACATAGAGAGTCCTGTCATTGCGACTGTAATCAGCATCGTTGGCCTTCGAAGGGGGAAAATTATGTGTTTGATGACATTTCCATTTAACTTATGTGAAATCACCACAGGTTTATTCATCCTGTGTAACCTGTTTCATAATTGAAGAACCAGCTAGAATGCATATCACCATTTTGAATTTCACTGGATGCTATTGTGTCTTTCGACTGGGCCTGTGAACACAGTGGCTTTTGCTGATGAATGGACTTGGGGCTTCAAGGTTTCTATCTCCAAAGGGTATTTTGTCATTTTTCATTGAGGTGTTGTTTAGTGGATTTTCTATCTGAACTCTTCATATAAAGTACATATAGAAGGGTTTTAGCTATCTACTGAGCTAGGAAGAAGCTCTTTCATCAAGGGTAATGGGAGTAGTCTTCACCACTTCTTACTCAATCCAACACCGTTTCAAAACAACGAAAGCAAGTTGACTCAGGCAAGTACACTGTTAATGGTAGCAGCTTTCAAAGCACATTAGCTGGGAACATCACAAATGCATTAAATGAATGCCTACTTAAATTCCAAGTGCATGTGCTCATAATCATTAAGTGTCTTGCTACAATACGCCAACTCTTTTTCTATTTGCTTACCCAGGAACTCCTACACATTCAGGAGCTGATCAATCAAACTTGGCACCCAGGTACAGCTAAAAGTTTTTATTTATATTGCCTGCAAACATGCAACCACCTCCCAATGACCTGAAATGACCTATTTGTAGCATTTATGCACCTGCAGTACCTTATAAATGTAATTTTCATTTCATAAAAATAATATCTAATTTATCAAATCTACCATATTTCTCATTTAATATCTACCACCCCATGTTTTTTCTTAGTGTGATATATCAGTTTGCCAACAGTACAAACAGAACAAAGAAAACTGTAGCATAGGCATGTCCTGGTTCAGATTAATGACGGACTCCTGGCATTATTTACTTGAGGTTTTTTTAGTGGTGTCAGCGTTAATCTCGTTAAAATGACGTTAACGCCATAACCGCATTAACGTGGCAAATCTCCGTTAGTGAGTTAACGCGGATCGCCCCGTGCGTGGGGCTGCACGGCATCAAAGCTGTAGCACGGTTAGCTTGTTAACGCGTTAGCGCCGCACAGCGAAAATGTGCAGATAATGATGATGGTGTGATGAAATTGGAGGAGGTAGAATATGTGATAGCCACCACAGTGTCTCTACTTCTTCACTGCAGTATTTTTACACACAAAAATAAAAAGTAATATTATACTCGATCCTACTGAAAATCTTGAATTCAATTTCATGTTTAACTTGTATTGACAGTGATTTTGTCAGGTATCCTTGTGAAAATGGTGAAAAGTACACACACATTCATGCCTGAAAGTGAGGAAAAACAGACTTTTCTGTTATCATCCTGCATTCCTCTTCTGTGAACTCCACAGCTGACCATGAGTGTCAGCAGCATACAATCCGACCCTCTTGTCTATGCTGGAGGAGGAATGCATGAGGAATGTGACAGGGTGATGACAAAATACTGAGTGTCTGGTAGGGCATAACCCAAAACACCTAACCTAGGGTGCTTCTAGGACTATCCAGTCTTGTCTTATCTCAAAATACTGGAATAATTAGGTCTGACCTCAAACTAATGGTTTAAGACAGAATTATGATGATTTACAGTCGTTCTGACTTTCTTACTACAGAGTAAATCTGCTTTGTAAATACTGCGCATGGTTTATTGTACATTTGTGGCTTCAAAAAGGATTGATGGAAGTAAATTATTCTTAAAATGTTAATATTATCCTGGCTTGTAATAATAAACAGACTGTGATTAAAGGTAATAGATAAATGTATTTACATACTGTGAGTTTCTAAAAGTGTTTGTCAGATACCCAAATCACTTCATCTGGCTCTATGCAAGGAGTCCCATTTCTACTCTGAGCCCCTCACAAATGGCCAATCTCGCCACCTTATCTTTAAGACTGAGTGTAAACAGCCTGTGAAGGAAGCTCATTTCCACCTGTTGTATCTGTAATCATATTCTTTCAGAAAGACCACACCAGCCACAAAAAGTAAAGAGGTGACCAAACCCCAAACCTGCCACTTTGCTATGCCCAGAAACAACAGAATCAGTGACACAGACCATACAGAGCATTCTAGCTCAACCTCCACAAGTACGAGTGAAACTTATTGCTAATGTAAACCGCGCTCTCCGCCCCTGATAGCTGTATGTAATTCATTGATCCCCTATGGCCTCTCCTTGGGTGGTGGGCCTGCAGGCCCATGGCAGTTTGGGGCACACACATATAGCATGATAGAATACAATATTCTATAGTTCCTGGTGCCTTCATTTACATTCTTTAGTTTTACCTAAAGCCTGATTCACTTATTTGAGGTGGAAAAACGGTGACAGAGTGTTTAATGGTGTAGGATGTAATACAAATTTTTAAAATTATTTGGGCCTGATTAGAATTGCTGCTATTATTAGCATATATATTTTTAGTATTCTAAGAATTGAAAATTGTTTTTGCATTTATGGACTGTCATCATTTCCACATTGTGTTGTTTGATTTTTAAAAAAAATTGTTTTGGCTTCTGTCTTGTTACAATTAACATACAGAAGTTCACAAAACATTTCTGAAGAATAGTGCAGTATATCACTGGACAAAAAACTTTTGGGATTTTGATTTTAAATCCAATATAAAAATTTAAATGAGTGATTAGGTGCCATTTCCTGTTACTTCATTACTCACCTGAGAAAGTAATTTATTGCACACGCTTTGTGTTACTCTCACATACGATCTTTTAGTTTTTTATGTATGAAGATGAAAAGATGAGCCCAAACCCACCAAATCAGTGGCTTGTAGCACAATCACATAGAAAGAAAAAGGAATGTTTGTTTTTTAGGGTTAGGTTTATCTGTTGTGTACAGATAATGGATCAATGATAATGATAATGATACAATTGAAATTGTAATCTAATCACAGAATTTAGTACAGTAATGCATTACTTTACTGTGTAACTGAAAAAAATAATATGATTACAATAATTCATTGCTTTAGAATTTGTTACAGCCAGTGCTAGTTTTGGCAGTTTCACAATTGCATTTCATACTTAATACAACTCCAATTCATACAATCTCAGAATTCATAAAAATGTGAGTAGTTTAGATGGAGTAACCAATCAGAATCAATACATACTTGAATTTGGGGCATTTTTCCAAAACTTTGAGGTCAAAATACATTTTTCTGTTTTCTGGCTTGAGTTATAGAACTCATCCTGTAGAGTATCATTAAAACTAGAAGCAGTCATAAAACCTAGAATGATTCGACTTTGCCTGCTATCCGCTTCATAATAATAATGGATTGCATTTATATAGCGCTTTTCGGGACCCCTCAAAGTGCTTTACAATACCACTATTCATTCACTCTCACATTCATACACCAGTGAAGGCAAGCTACAGTTGTAGCCACAGCTGCCCTGAGGCGAGGCTGCCATATCGCGCCATCGGCCCCTCTGGCCAACACCAGTAGGCGGTAGGTGAAGTGTCTTGCCCAAGGACACAACAACCAAGACTGTCCGAGCCGGGGCTCGAACCGGCAACCTTCCGATTACAAGACAAACACCCAAGTCTTGAGCCATGATCGCCCCGCGATACCTTGCTTCAAGGTATCTCCCTGCTCCCTGCTAAAAATTTCCATTCTTACTCGCATGTGTGTGTTTGCAATGTCACCACTAACCTTGACATAGCGCAAAGAGGATACATCAACTTGTGTTTCAAAATGAGCCAGTCTGTCAGCTGGGCGCTGTATAACATCTCCAAGCATCTGATATAAATATTTGCTTCAAAATAACTACAACTATAAACTGTAGTATTATGGCATTGTGAGCTGTTTGCTGGCCACAACAACACAATCATCACTCACCACCTACCCCAGCTTGACAGATTTGGCTCTTTGAGACTTTGTCCTCTTCAAATGGTTAAATTTTAAGAAGTGCACAAAAAATAGGCATGCTGGAAGTCAGACACAAGGAGACGACCTTGACAGGGATATCAGCCAAATTTAAATCATGTTTGTTTTTCACTCTTAAGATGGTCCACATGGTCCACATACAGATATTGTGTGTGTGTGTAGAACATGGGAAATTTTCATCATGTCTAGTGTGACTAAATTGCATAAATATGCTAGATGCACATATCAATTTTGCAGAGGAACAATGGTAATGGCTTGATAAGATGGCTATGTGAGCCTGTTGAAAATTTTGTTTCCAGCTGCTGGAGACAGTAGGAGTTGGGAATGCTGATTTCATCCAGTGTTAGATGAGCCAGTTATTTAGTTCACGGGGTCTGAAAGTCAGGTGAAGGTTACACATAACTGACAAATAGCCTTGAGAGGAGCCAGTGAGCTGGCACATGGTTAGTGATGTAATCAACATAAAACCAGTGCTATAGCTAAAAGTGCACATCCAACAAAGGGCAATACCACAACAGTGTGTTCTGTCTGAGCTTCGTGAATCCACTAACACGATACTCTGTGCCATCATCAACCACAGAAATATGGTCAATACAGTCAGCTGAATGACCTTTCAAATATAAATAGAATCTGACTGATTCATTGTAATTGTAAGGGTTGCTTTGTCAATATATTTTCAGCAAGAATTATAATGTATTCATCCAATCATCATCAAGAGTGATGATTGGAAATATTGCCTATATTATGTGGGTAATAAAAAAAATCTACAAAATGCAAAGGATGCAAATTTTGTGGTGTCCTTTAAACATTTGACTCATGTCATATTTGTAATGCTTTGAGGATATCTAACACACAAACTTATTGCAGTTGCAGCAAAACCCCCACCTCCTCTTAGACAGCCTGGACCTTTGGTACCAGGTTTGAAAGGCCTGATAGTTTTGCACAAAGCCACTTTTTTCAGCTGGATGTGAAATCATATTTTCTTTGCTTGAGCAAAGAACACTTCTCTGAATTAAATGGACTATAAAACAAGTTAATTTGTAGTGACAAACATCAGCGCAGAAATTTATGGTAACTATAGTACTAGTCAGGTTAACTAACCTGTCTGGCAGAACAGCACTAGGGAAAACAGGAAGTGGGCAGAGACTGGACACTAGAGCTATATCCAGTTTTGTAAATATGCTTTCTCACACTTGACACATTTTTATTTAAAATGCTGTTATTATCAGATGCTCTTTGACCCTATTTTTGATAAGCGTCTCTTGCTTTGTAGGCACAAACTGCCATTGCTGGAATATCAACTTCTCCTGCAGGCTTTGTAGCACTGAATTAGGCTTTCCATCATCTGGAGAGACGTGCATGTGTAGCTGCATTTGTAGAGCCACCAGCAGGAGCACCCTTTCACTGAAAGACTTGTCACTGAACAAAGTTGGTAGTCAAGGGTTATATTTCACATTATATGTGGATATAAAACCAAGAGGAGGTGCAGAAGTTGTCGCAGTATTTTAATTTGAAGAACAAAATTGCAACCTAACATGCAAATATTACTTATTGTAATGTTTATGAGAATTTTCTTTTCCTCACTATCAGCTTTCACTGTGTTTAAGGAAGCCATACTTCAGTGAGCTTTATGTATTAGATTCTGTATTGGAAATAAAAGCAATTTCTGTCTCCAAAATTGTTAAGAATAGTCAAGGAAGCATTCTTTGTCCCCATGTATGAAGCGCCCATGTAGAAATGCACTAATCTCCCTCCCGAAAGGTTAGCCCTGCATTTTAATTGTCTCTGACATTTCCCACTTAAACTGCACACAGGGACAGGACATGCAGGTTTCACGAGCAGTGTGGAGGCTTGTAAACGTCTTTTGACAAAGTCCTTACATTTTAGTGTCTTTCTCATGGCGTTGTCAGTTTACTGAAAGAATTGGTCAATGAATTGAATCTTTGTGTATTGAATTAGTCTTTTTTAAAGTTTCTGCTGTTATTACATGCATATCTTTAAACAGTTTTTTCCTGCCTTCTGGTTTGATCTGTGTACCTTCTGCATGTCACGCCCATCCAAGTGCTTGTTGGGCTCTTCCAGCACCCTTTCCTTCCCGTGCTCTCATTCTCTCTTTTTTTTTTCTATCAGTTTCCTCTTTCTACCTATTCTCTTGTCGACCTTATCACATCCTGCAATGATACATAACTCAGCAGCACACCTGTGATCCGTGACAGCTGAGCCCCTGGCCTGGTGCAGTGCTGTCACTCAGCTAGCTAACTGCCATTAAACAGCATGACCCTGCCGCCCCATTAGGCTTGAGTCAGATGGGAGTGTCAAAATATTCCCCCATGCACCTTGCTGTTTGGCACTACTGTGTAGATGTGGTCTGGGTGGAATTAGCTTTGAGCTCAAGAGCCTTTTTAGTTTACAGTTACACTTGCAGTTACACTTATATATAATTTATATAATGTGTGTTTGTGTGGATGTATGTTTCTATGTATAATGTTTTTCACTGCCTCCCTATTATTCACTATTGGCTACCTCTCATATTTAAAAGATTAGAAAAGCCAGTAGATCTGCAAGAACTGATAACTATAGTCATAAACAGTGCCAAAAATAATGTAAACATTTTAGAAATAAATGTTTTAAAAAATTAATGCTTTCAAAATCCATAGATTCAATTTAGGTACATTTGCATGTTGGCATCTAGTCAAGTAATTTCATGGACGTCACATAAATTGTGCCTGCTATGAATGTTGCTTCATGTTCTGTTTGCACACATCATTAAAATGCTGCAAGTTTTAAATGAGTTTGTATAATTTCTGCAAATTAAGTCTGTGTCAGTGTGCATTTCTATCACCTAGTTTTTGCATATGTAAAAGGATATGATAGATTAGATAATTTTGAACCAGCACATTTTATTGCTGCAGCCCACATTAGATGACTTTTTCATTTCCCTCTTTCATAATGACTGACCTTGACTCTTCACTAAGTCAGCTTCTACAAAAAGAAAGAGGGAGTGGAAAAATATTAAGGGTCTGATTGGCAAGCAGAGACATAAATACCATGTCACATTTGACGGCCTTCTTCTTCTTCTTCTTCTTCTCCTTCTCCTTCTCCTCCTCCTCCTCCTCCTCCAGTTATTCATGTCCAGTTATTTACAAACCAGTATATATCACTATCTATTGTCTATTACTTAATTCTGCATAATGTCTTTCTAATCAGTGTAAACATCTGTCACGGTACCCCTTATATGAATTTTACTGTACTGTAACTTATTAATCTATCTTTGAAAACAACAAAGAAAACAAAATGAATATACAGAAAACAGAATAATCTTACTTTAATAATACAGTGAGCTGCCTTGGTTTGCACTCTTATATTGCTTCTTGTTCTTCATGTTATCTTTATTTCTTTCTTTATTTTTAGTCTCAAAGTTGAATTTGTTGGCCTTTTTTGTGTCTTAATATTTGACATTTGGTGTTTTCTTAATGCACATTCATAATGAGCATATTACTAACAGCCCTGTAGAGGTAATACAGTAAGATATACATATGACCTCATGCTATGATTTCATGCCCTGTGCCCTTTTTCTCAAATATTGTTTTCATAGTAACAGCTACTAAAACAGCAGCAGTGACAGTGTGTTAGTTAACCACAGAGGTTGCTCAGTTCACTCTTATTTGTTCATAGCTGTGTTTATGTAGTGTAACATTTATTATGAATATGCAAATTAGCTGTTCCACATTCATTACTACCAATTACTCTCTTACTTGGAGGTAATTAGCACTGATGATGATATGTTACCCTTTACTGTCACCTTGTGTTGTGGTGGCAGATATTTGAACGAGGTTGATGAAATAAGTGGGCTATGATATAATATTGCTATGCTAATGTAAATTTAGTTTGCAAAATAGCAGCACCACAGAGGCCCTAATACACATGACTTCAGCAGTGATGTCATATTGGCTGAGAATGGAGTTCTTCTGTGAGAGTCACAGATGCAGGCCAATTCATTTAACTGAGGTCACATCATGTTTGCACACTGTTGGTGAAAGACCTCGTCCTTAAGGTGTAAGCAGAAATCCTGTGGTTACATATAAAAAAAAGTAAAAAACATGGTTAAAGCAGGTAAACTTTCATTTGCTAGGAAACTGCATATAAAGACGACCATGACCAGGATATTTTGCTTTTACTTAATTATGTTTTCCTACAGTAGTTTCAGTCTTGTGCTAATTAAGGCTGATTCTGACTTCCTTTGAACTGGATGCATAGAAATTAAATTCTGTGAATTTTAGGTCAAAGTGTTTTTTGGTTTTGTTTTGTTTGTTTGTTTTGAAATATGTTGGATAGGTCCTTAAATCAGCAAAGCTCAAGAGGGATCTAAACTTTCTAAATTTCATTATAAAATTAAATTGATGGGGAGAAAAAGACGCTTGATAGAGAAAAATGAGAAGAAGACAAGCTGTCTTTTGAGATCTGCAGAATGCAAAGCAGGGCTTCCACCAGGAAAGTTGTTTGACCCAGCACTGCAGGGGGCTTAACTGAGCACTATCCAGCTGCAATACATCATTCTTTTTGACAAACTCAGTACAGCAGAGCTGTGTAGGTGCTGCTTTCAATGCATCAGACACTGCTGCTGATGGAAGTAGAGAGACGGATGATCAGCTAATGGTAAACATTATGATTTCACAGACTTTTTAAGTTCTTAATGCCTTTAATCACTTTTGCAGACTCTTTTTATGTTAAATTGGTAATAGTAGTACTATAGTGTTTTTTGGTTTTTTTTAAAAATATATATATACCTAAGAAGTGAACACTGACCACCTTATTTTTGGGAACTGACACACATCTTGGGGGGAAGTGTGTCAGGTTGGGCATCTGGAGGAAAGAAAAATGCCAAACCAAACATGTACAGCTGCCTGGTGTAAAATGTATTAGTAGTAGTAATAACATATGCAACTTATCCTGGTTAAAAAGCACAAAAATCTTCCAATTATAAAATCCGTAATCTTAAAATAACAGCTGTTGCCAGATTAGTTATTTAACTGAATACATGCACACATTGCCCTTAATTTATAGTACCTGTGGTATATTGCTGTCACTTTAACACATTGTATTTAGAGTCTGAAAGCAAAGGGAACCGTTTAGAAATTCTAGCAGGGTCTGAAACATCTGTTTAAGAAGGTGTCTAAGAATCTCTTGAATTCACCTCGCTTTTGTGGAACAAATCCTTGGTCCCCTATAATTTTACTGGTTTAAAATTTAAGTGTTAGGGCTGACACTAGAGCTCCCTACAGTGCTCAGCTGTCTAATGCTTTGTGCACTGTGTACTGTGTACTAAGGACAGATGAAGATGTGTAAAAAGTACAGCAAGAGGGAACATACAAGATAAAGGATAGAGAGGAAGAAGCACTAACTGTATGGTTTTATGTCTAAATTAGCAGCAGCATGAGTAGATGTGTGGCTGCAAAGCCCTAAATTCTTAATGGCAATGAAGGACACTTTGTATTTGCATCACAAGTTTCATAGTATCATAGAGTTTGGACTATCATGGGGTCGAGACTAATGGCATAAGTAACAAATAATGTGTTGAAGATACTTGGCACTGATTAGATCTGAAGGAAAGTTACAAAAATGACTTTGTTTCCATTTTGGCCAAGAAAAGCGTCATTTTTACAAAGCTCAGTCAAAATGTCACCTGACGGTGATATGGCCTGAAAGCTCAAGTTGCCATATCACAGTGGCTGGTAGAGGTTGCACCCAAAAGCAGGACTCAGAAACTCAAGGAGTAAACTAATAGGTGGTTTTAATTAAACTAAAATCACATGCAAAAAACAAAACTAGAAAATTCAAACCTTTGACAAAACAAGGAAAACATCTTCCAAGGGAGGACACAACCATGAGGGAAAACGTGACAGAGAACAGAAGGAAATGCAGGCAATAGGTATGTCCCAATTCATAGGCGGCATCCTTAGGAGGACCCAGCCTTCGCGGTCTACGTGGGCCGGGTCCTTCGAAGACCAAGAAGGCCAGAAGTGCGAGGCTGTGAAATGGGACGGTCTATCCTTCAGATTTGCGTCACCAGCTGTCTCGGTGGAGTTCAATAAACTCAGCCGTCTGCTCCTCACTCGCTAATATATAACATGACATTGGAGTAAACTCTCGACCATCTCACACTTCTGTGATTAATCTCAGCCAAACAGATTTACTCACGAACAAATAAAACACTGAAAAAAGCCAAACAATAACATTTTTAAGATATCTAAATAACTTCTATATCATGTTTAACCTGAGTAGCAAAAGACCGCAGGGGTCTGAAAACGATGTGCGGGGAGTCCGGTGTTCTCGCCAGCTCTAGTGAGCCTCGACCTCCCGGTTAGCTATCAAGCTGGTGGGTAACAGACATCTCCGACAATGTCGGAGCACTTTTGCAAATATGTAATGTCTTGATAAATCAAGCAGATATTTGAAGTTTACACAGCTATATTCTCGCCTGAAAATTTCTATTTTGTGAACTAGAAAGAGTAATATTAAAACTAGGGAGCTGCCCCCATTGTTGGAAACTGGAATTGGCTGGGCCGCGCTATGAATTCTGGGATAGGTTGGGCCTTGAAGGATACACCCGACCCATCCCTCAAATTCGGGGAAATGAAGGACGCATTTGTCGGCCAAATTGAGACAGCCTTCGTCGCCTGGCTGTGACGTAATCGGCCTTCAAATGCAGCCTCAGGAGGATGCTGCCCCTGAATTGTGACATACCTAATATATACACAAGGAGGATAATGAGGGAACAGGCTACAGGGTGGAACATAGCTGACACTAATCTGACTGATGAGACAGAGGAGGCAAAACTGATCATAATACACATGAAACAGACGACTATCAAAATAAAACAGGAAATACAAACCCTGAAACCATGACTAAGACACCTGGATGGGAGAAAACAGACACACATGGGTACATGACTGTGAAGGCAGAAAGACAGAGAGAAAAGACTCGGGAAAACAGACCCAGGACCATGATAATATAAATAGAATAATCCTTTAATTGCCCCACAAGGGGAAATTTGGTACTCACTCTTAATAGCTGAGCAAAAGTAAAAACAGTACAAAAATGAACCAGTTGCAGAAACTATTTCAATAAGGAGAGATCATTAGAAGGAATTGAACATGATTTATTTATATTGTTGGCTAACAATGTATTGCTGTATCTTTTAGAAGCCGTTAGCATGATGTGCAGAACTTTAGCTTCTTCTCAGTTTTGCAGGTTGTCTTTTAAGCATCAGAATTAATTCCTTTTATACTAACAGCCGATATCGAGCAGCCATTACCCAAATCAAGCAATAGGAAGTAAGAAATTTACTTATTTATTTTTAATTACACAAACAGGGCACAGTGTATTATGATACTGTTAAAGAGATTAGGAATATCACTGATACCTTCAATATATCTTTTTCTGCCAAGTCATTAACACATCTGTCTGCTGATAACATTACAAGCTCCAAAATATAAAGTGGGATTTACTTAATATATTTTTCTCTGTTAAATGGGGTGAACATATAGCCATGTATGAAAGAAGTTTGGATTGTATTAATTATCAAATTTTAGAAATAGACAACTTTTCATCAACAAGTGTGCTAGAATCCCACCAGGGATGGCTGTGCCATAGTTACTCTCAACCATTTAATCCATTGCTTGTGATTCCACCAGATGTGCAGCAAAGTGTTTCAGGAACATCCTAGAAGCTGCTCTCTGACCTGCATTCCTAAAAATGCATAACTAATCTGTTTTTGACAGAAGCTGAATCGGCTCAGAGCCGATTAGAAAGGCGGGGACTTGGATACAGTAATGGCATATAGAGTCTGGCCAGTTGTCAGAATAAGAGACCCTGTGCATAAACATCTCCCTTTTGACTGTCATAAAAATCTACAGTGGTACCGTTCCTGCCATCTATTTTCTAAAATATCTTATGCAATTTAGGGTCACAGAAAGGCAGAAACACACTTAAGACAAGTTGTACAGTAGACCCTGAACAGGGTGCCATTCTCAAGGATGGCACACAGAGATAGACAACCATTCAGTCTTTTTCAAACCCTTGGCTAATTTATAATCTGTGAACTTTAACATACATGTTTTTGGATGGTGGAAGGAAGCTGACATACCCTGATGAAACTCATACAGACATAGGGGGTACACAGGAATAACATGCAAACTCTACAAAGCCCCAGCAAGCTGGATTCACACAGAACACAGAACAACCAGTGCTGTGTGGCAACAATGATAAGCACTATGCTAACCAGTGTATAATTGTACAGTTAATAGTGAATCCATAAATACATCCATTGACCAAAAACTGTTTGACGGCTCAAGTCAATAAATTTAGGCTATGTTGTGGTTGCTGGTAATCATAGTCACTGACTCCAATATAGACCTTATCTATAAAAATCCTAAAGTCAAAGCCTCTAGCTCTATCATTCTATCATTGTTGAAATAATTAGAATTATGAGCTACATCTTAAGCTTTGTTCTATATCTATGCATATCTAAGCATCAATCTTTTGTATAAATTTACTTCGTTGTCAGAGTGGCTTGAATAAACATCCTTTTTTTTTGCATCCTTGTATAAGAAGTCAACTGCCCTTCAAGGAATGATTTGCCCATTCTTGTCTATTTATCTTTACTCTAAAATACAGCAATGCACGTCTCAAGCGATTAAAGTCTCCCATGAGTAAAATATGTCCTAAAATTCCTTTTGGTGCACTGTATCATGCAGATTTAGCCAGTTTAGCAGTAGCTGAGGGCACCGTGATGCTAACTGTGGATATCTATTTGGAATAAAAGAGATTATTAGGCACTAAGAGGATTGGCTGCTGAGAGGTATAATGTGGGACAAGCCTTTTCTCTCAGGGGCCCAGATAGCACACAGGGAGATGATCAATGGTAGAGGTAGAGATAGCACCATTGTTTAAAACAAGATTAGACAGATTAACACTAGTGGCTGTTTCCTCCAGGGCTGCTGTTAGGCGTTTTATTAAACCTAAACACTAAAGCATCTCTACGTTCACTGAAGGGTTTTGTTTAGATAAGAGCCCCTCTCTTAAGGTTTTTCTGCTTATTTTTTTTCTTCCCCTCCTTACTTATTTTTTTTTAAAGTCTGAACATTTTCACCCATGGCGTCTCTTCATTTTTTTCATTATCTGACCCTCTCTAAGCCCACATTTAGCCCAGCTTACCTTCCTCTCTGGAGCACCAAATCCTCTGAAACATTTTGAAGTTCAGAGCGGAGTAGATGGTTGAGACACACTCTTTAAAAGTGTTGCTAAATGTGCTTTTCCAGTAGCAAACATATTTTTTTAAAGCACTCCAAAGAAAATTGAAAGTGGAAGGGGAGGGATCCTCGCCCCACTAAATTGCCAGTGTTATCAGTTGGGCATTCTTTGACAAAAAAGGTGTATGGATTATTATTGTAGATATATCAAGGATGTTTTGTCCCTGCCCAAGCCTACCGATAGCCATCAGCACCCTCACAAGCCTGTCAATGCTGCTATCTGACAAACACACACACACAGTATGATATGCACTAACAAACATACAGAGCAGATGGGAATGATTGCAGAGTGGAATAGAAGACATGTATTTGCTATTTTTGATATCTACCGAGACTGATAAAGAATCTTTGGTACTAAATGTCACATGCAGTATACTGCACACAGATGAATGCACTGATGCTGTTCTACCCTTAAATCTCTTTTCCTGCAGGCCCAGCATTTGCTATTCTTCACTTCCCCAGACCCACTTCTTCACCATATGCCCTAAACATTTTCCACCCCTCTCCAGTCATCTGATTCCCAGCCATATGACACATGACACATCTGGCACTATTTGAACTACAGTAATCCCGAATGAATACTTACTATTTGATAGTGTTAGCACTGTCCCATTGCAAGTCAAGCTCTGCAGTTCCTGTAGTACTGGCCCTCATATTCTCAAGTATGATTAACCTACCAACCTGCGTGTAAATGTTTTGTTGTATGATTGGTTCAATTTGGCCAATTTTGCTTCCAATTGGTGTTGGGTTTTTTTTTTTTTAAACTAACTCACTACTACAGGATTGGTAGAAACATACACTTCTGAGCATGCATCAGCAATAGGAGAATCTTTTTTTTCTGTTTCTCTATGTCATGTGTAGAAAAATCAAATATAATTAACAATCTCAATGCACAAAGAAGAAAATAGGTTGTTTTGTGAATTATTTTGGAACAGACGTCTGGTGTTGGCAAGGTAACAGTACATTTGGTGTGCTTACAATTTGAAATACTATAATTTATAAAGGGTTTTTTTTTCTATAGAAGATCAGCTCAAATAATTTATTTTTAGGGGACAGCACTTCAAAACACATTACCATGAAGTGGTTGTATTTATCCTGATGTGAAATAGCAGCTACTCTATCACCTCTTACATTTTGATGATGGGGCCCCCTTTCATAATCTCAGCTCTGCTCTAATGTGTTGCCCTAATAAGCCTTAAATTGTCATCTTGGTTTGATTTAACTCAGCCATAATGAGAAATCTGCCTTTAGAATGACAGTAGCCATCCATTTATCCTTTCCATCTCTCTTTACATGGCCTCTTAACACCTCCCCCGGACTGTCCAAATTGAAGTTGGAAGAGACAACGGGGTTGGATTGTGAAATGACAAAAATATATATATTTTCCTAGACAGAATATTGGGTTTTTCATCATTCATATTGTAGACTTATGAAAGGCTAGGAAGATTATTTGAAAAGTTTAATTCAAAGAGTTTTTTGCAATAGATCACTAATGGGTTTGGTAAAATATATTTATGAGTTTTGTGACCGTGTTGACTTGATGAAAGTACAGAGTGAGGGCAAAGTCTAAAGGGATAATTTGCACAAGGAAAAGGTCTTTTGTGCTCACCAAGCATCACTCAATCTCCATTTTCCTCATGTCTCCAAGTGCATGTCAGAGAATGAAAGTAAAATGAAAGCAGACCCATTTCCATTCTGGCTTTGTTTGGTTTGTGACATCTTTGTTAGGCCTTTCTGTTTCAATAGGAATATGCCACAGAGTCTTCCTGTACAATAGTGCATCAGAACCTGCTGTATTTCTTAAACCAGAATGCATTACCTGCACTTTACTTTTCTTTTGTTGTGACATGTTACATCCTTGGATGTCATTAAAATAACATTGTAACAATTCCAATTTACTTCTACTTTGTACATCATTGCACATTTCTGAACACAAGTATGTAAATGTGGCGTATAGACTTAATATTAGATGTCCTTTTTTATTTAAAAAAAACGTTACAACTATTCATAACGAAGTAAAAGTAAATCAGTCTCACCATAATTAAATCTAGCAAAGGATTATGGATTTATAAATGCTAAACAGCAGCAGTATTTCTCCATATTCATCGTTTGAGTAGACCAACAAATATATTTAAAAGCATTTTTAGTGAAGTTAAAAAAAACTCACACTATTCACTAAAACTAAAATAAATGTGTGAATGTGACCTGTGATAGAGTGTGTGGAGAATAGAAAGTATGTGTGATCTGTTTCATATACAGCATGAACACAGATTTTAGGTCAGAACAAAAGAGTAGATAAAGTGAGTGCTTAGTTTCCTTTTTGCATGTTGTAATGCTTAATGTTAAATCAAAGTATATGTGTGTGCTCTGTGTGAGATAGTGATGCCAGGTTACGAAAGAGTTTTTATGAAAGATCCTATTTCTGTGTGAAGCATAAAATTAGCTGTGGCGCTAACCATACAAACCCTTAACTATAAACCAGATCACAACAACCTAGGCTACCAAGGGCTACCATAGGATTTAGCAGTTGGGGGGAGCTAATCTCAAGTGTAGTGATGCCACATAGGGAAAGGATTTACACTAGTAGATTTTACATTTTATTTATATTTCACTATAATTGCCATCATCATTTTAAATATCACTAAATTCGATTCTTTGCCTAATATTTTCATGCAATCTTGGAATTAAGCTTCAATTGTTTTTACAAGATGTTTTACAAAAACATAATTCAGCAACAAATATATGCTTCCAATACCTGATTTAAAAAGCTGTAAAATTAATTATGACAAGTTCAGTCTAGTTTATCAAATTTCAGGAATGTGTTGAAGGTGCAATAATGTGGGATGTATTTCATTTGTTATTACTGAGCAAGAATTTCCATGCCATCAGTCTGCAGCACAAAAAAAATTTAACTAATTCACCGGTAATTTACATTAATCTTCCTATCACATTCGACTCCTCTTTAACTGAAGGTGCTGGAATGCTGTTCTGGCCCACTTAAACTCTTGATAACAGCCTATGAAATGGAAGTGGTTTCTTGGTGTCCTGCTGTGCTGGATGATAGTTCTCACTTCAGTTGATGATAAGCCAGTGATGGAGTAACAGTGTAATTTTTGACATTTCACACTAAAAGCTCAGTTTAAATCACGTAAATGAGGAGAAAAAACCCCCAACGTCTGTTCCGTGTTGTTCCTTATTGGGATTGACCAACGCCACAATGAAAGCCCACTCTGTAGTTGATCTGTCCTTCAACTGTGTCTCCATGATGGAGTGGCTGTAACTCAGGAGTTGGAGCAGTTCATCTGCTAACTGGAAGGTTGGTGGTTTGTTCCCTGTATGATTGGGCCAAGAAGGCATGTTGTAGAAAGTGCTTTGAGTTCTCAAGTAGAGTAAAAAAGCACTACATAAGAATCACTCCATTCACCATGATCCAACTGAATTATTTTTCTTCACACATGCTGGCAACTTCAGCTGTGCAGCTGACCACTCCTGGACACTTTGTGTTTACATCCAACATGCAAGAATCTGTTTCTTTCATCTGTTGAAATCTCCGAATGATATAAGTGTCTCCAGATTCGGAATGGGCATTTTTATGCCTAGTCTTAATGCAGTCTGGCAGTAAATTAATTATTTATGACTATGAATTATCTCATCATCAAAACAGGCACTGTCTGACTCTAATGATCAGTGACAGTGTGTGTTTTTCTACACATCACATAGAGAAACTGTAACATAGATTCAATGCGAGTTTATACAGTCTTTTGGGAATATGGCAGTTGTCCTCCTCAGCCCTGAGCTACACTGAATCTGTCAGGGCGTTTTAAGATTACTTTTGGTGAAAGTACACATTGTGCATACCACACTTGGCAATGTTGGTTGACTAATCAGAGGAATGAAACATGCTGGCTGTGTTATTAGTTTGAAATCTATCTACTTACACTAATATGTGACTCAGTGTGTGCATTAGTTTAGCTGAGGGAAAGAGCTCCACAGCTTGAACAGATGTAAAAGAAAATGTTAAAGTCCCAGACAGTCCTCTAATTCCTGTATCTACCTTGCAATTCAGGTGTGAACACATATTTGATGTGATGGTTTAGTCAGAGGACTTGCATTTAACAGAATTCGTGGTCATCGGTTTTTCTCTCATCTGTGTTCCACTGAATGAGTTTAAGCTGGACAGCCTGTGACTAATGCGCTCATCATATGCCTCACAGTGGTACTCTGATTGATAACGTGATTTCTCACAAAGATGCTGAGGAAACTTGTACAGATCCAGGATGTGGTGCTACTTCACACTCTGCCTTGACAGCTGGTACTGCTGTGCAGGAGGAGGACAGCAGGGTTGCATTTCCTCATAAGCATCACAAAAATCCTTGTGTGTCACTTATGACATCTCTCATTGAGTTTCAAAATTGAAAATCAACAACAAAATTGTTTCAACGTGCATCTGAGCTCACACTGACACTATATCACAAAACAAAATAAATGAATAATAACAATTTAAGGAGCTTGGAAAGAAAAGCGTCTGGACTTCTTTGAGTTGCTTGAAGGCGTTTCACCTCTCATCCGAGAAGCTTCTTCAGTTCTAAGGGTCAATGGTGGAGAGTCCCAGATTTAAACCCAGTGGGAGTTTCCCCCCCAAAGAGGGACAAAGGATCCCCTGATGATCCTCTACCTAATCACATGAGCCAAGGTGTGAAAGTGGGTGTGGGTCCCAATCAGTCAGGGTTTCGGGTGAGCTCATTGTGAAACCTGGCCCCACCCTATCATGTGATTTCCTGAGGTCAGATGGCCCAGGATGGTCGCTCACAGTGGACGTAAGTGGACATTTACGTCCACTTACGTCCACTGTGAGCGACCATCTTTGAACAGAGGTGGTGGTTTACGACACCAACTGTCTGCCATCTATAATCCAGTTTTGAGATCCCTTCCCAGACGCCTTAACGCCCACTCACATCCTGGGCCATCTGACCTCAGGAAATCACATGATAGGGTGGGGCCAGGTTTCACAATGAGCTCACCCGAAACCCTGACTGATTGGGACCCACACCCACTTTCACACCTTGGCTCATGTGATTAGGTAGAGGATCATCAGGGGGTCCTTTGTCCCTCTTTGGGGGGAAACTCCCACTGGGTTTAAATCTGGGACTCTCCACCACTGATCCTTAGAACTGAAGAAGCTTCTTGGATGAGAGGTGAAACGTCTTCAAGCAACTCAAAGAAGTCCAGACGCTTTTCTTTCCAAGGTCCTTAAACTACGATGACCTGGATGACTGAGAACCTTCACAGACGAATAACAACAATATTTTTTCTCCACCTTTTATTAATATCTTGCAGTGACAAATGATATTGTGAGGTAACTTGCCAACTGCAAAGTGTTACCTCCTGCTGTGAGGGTTTTTTTTTTTTTTGGCTTCACTTTTTTGGAACAATCTCAAAAGTGCACAAATTGTTTTGTTTGTAAAAGAATAGTTCAAGAAAGAGAGGACACGGGACTTAGCCACAAAGTTTAAAACATTTTTCTACTTTTAGAATGAAAAAGGCAAAATTACAGTTTACAAAAAAAAAGCATAGCAGAAGCAAAAGACAAGGGCATACATGACTTTGATAGGGACTGGGTTACTAAACTTTATTGAAAATATGAAAGAACACAGCTCAATAAGGAGAATATACAGTACTATGCAAAAGTTTTAGGCAGGTGAGAAAAAATGCTGTAAACAAAGAATGCTTTCAAAAATGGAAGTGTCAATCATTTATTTACACCCATCAACATAATGCAGTGAATAAACAAAAGAGAAATCTAAATCAGATCAATATTTGGTGTGACCACCCTTTGCCTTCAACTCAGTATTAATTCTTCTAGGTACACTTGCAAACAGTTTTTGAGGGAACTTGTCTGGTAGGTTGTTCCAAACATCTTGGAGAACTAACCACAGAACTTCTGTGGATGTAGGCTTCCTCACATCCTTCTGTCTCGTCATGTAATCCCAAACACACTCAATGATTGTTGAGATAGGGCTCTGTTGGGGCCATACCATCACTTCCAGTACTTCTTGTTCTTGTTCACGCTGAAGATAGTTCTTAATGACTTTGGCTGTATGTTTGGTGTCGTTGTTCTGCTGCAGAATACATTTGGGGCCAATAAACAATCACTTATATTTCTGAAAGCATTCTTTGTTTACAGCATTTTTTCATACCTGCCTAAAACTTTTGGACAGTACTGTAGTTTATTGAGTACTTTTGATTTAACAAAACTGTTTAATTAGACTCACAGGGAACAGACACACATTTGCTCACAGAAGAAGGGCAAGAAAACTACTGGACCAGAACAACCGAATCGAGTTTGACAGCATGGCATAGCGGAAGTGACAAAAAGAATAGAATAGCAGCACAAAAAATGAGCGAGTACAGAACTAACTTATTGAATTTACAAAAAAGCTTCATAAGCACCTGGAAAAAATTCAAACATTGTTGAGTGAACAATGTCTCATAGTATATATGGACAATAACCTAAAAGTTTTTAAAGTTAAGGAAACTAAACAGTGGTCGTCAGTCACCCAGTCTCTTTTCGATCTGTCTGCACTTCACATGTTGAAGAGAAAACTAAATAGAGGAGGAAACAAATGGAAGACATGTAGGAAAGGCCTGGTAGGAGAAAACACTTTTTGGTGATGTCCATGGGTTCCAGGCTCCAGGTAGACATTGTCTGAAATATTCTAGATGAAGTATAAAAATGCACTTGTATTATTATCTATATTTTTTTAAACAACATCTTCTGAAATATGGGGGCTGTGTTTAAGACTGGTTGTAATTCCTCAACAGTTAATGCATAATTTAGTTTTTCTCCTCAAATTGATGCTGAAACTCATCTTATTATATAAGCGCATGCAGTATGTAAGAATAAATATATGGACCTAAATGCATTTCTATAGTATTGATATGTAGTGTTCAATGCCATTGGTGATGAAAATAAAAATGATAATTTACAAGTCTGTAAATTCACCCAGACTATTGCCCAGGTTGTCCTGAAGCCACCTTTATCTGCTATCGCTGTTATCTCATTATCCAACTCTTTTGCTTCTTTTCCATAATAGACCTCAATTTTGCTGTCTTTGAACTAATGCACCATTAGCAACACTGCATTTCAAAGCTGACCCACTCAGACTTTTAATTTAAGCAGCCATGTTTCCAGATGTTCCCAGCCTTTTTTACTTTGATGCCCCATTCCTGATTATTCTCTTTTCACACAAACATGTTTCCTTTCTCTTTAAAGCATTTCCTTACCTTAATACATTTATTTTCCTTAGGTAGACTGAGGCATGGACTGTTTGAGCTCCACATATTGATTGTTGTGGGGAATTTGATGCCTAGAGACTTGCTGTTCTCCTCTTCTCCTCTTTCCTCTCTCTTCCACCCTGGGGGAATTTTAAATGGAAACACATTACAATGAATCACACAGCAGGGAGCTCCATGATTGATAGCATTGCTTACCATTTACTAGTCACTGTCTGGAGATAAGCCCTGAATTTATGGAGTATTGGAAATCCTTGCCGTTGCTACATGAGGATTAGAGTGAGGAACAGCTCCCCCCGTACTGCCACTGGAGTCACCTGGTTAACAGCATAAGTGGAAAGTAAGGAGCCCCTTTTGTTATTTATAAAAAATTAGTATTTGTGTTTTTGTTTTGTTTTCTGGATTTCTGCTTTAAATGAAACTGGGAAACCTTGGAGGACAGTGTCACCTGCTTGTGAGTGAGTTTATGTTGTACACTTCTCAGCAAAGCAAATGTGACTTTCCTTATTTTAAAAAAAATCATATAGTTACTCTGTATACACCAATTGGCTACTTTAAGTACACCTTGCTACTACTGGGTTGGACCCCCATTTACCTGAAATCCTTCTTTCTTTCAACAAGATCCTGGAAACATTCCTTAGAGATCATGCAATAGCTGCAGATTTGTTGGCTCCACATCCATGATGCGAATCTCCCGTTCTGCCATATCCCCAAAGTGCCCTATTGTCGTGAGATCAGGGGACTGTGGAGGCCATTTCAGTACAGGGAAACCATTGTTCGAGCAGCCAGTTTGAGACAATCTGAGCTTTGTGACATGACGTACTATCCTACTGGAAGCATTCATCAGAAGATGGGAACACTCTGGTCATAAACAGATGAACATGGGCCGCAACAGTAGTCAGACAGGCTGTAGCCTTTAAACAATTCTCTATTAGTTCTAAGTGGCCAAGAAAATGTACTCACACCATGAACACCTGAACTGTTGATACAAAGCATCATGAATTTGTGCTTTCATGTTGCTTATGCCAAATTATGACTACAACATTTTTCCAATCTTCTATGAAGTAATTTTGGTGAGCCTGTGCAAATATTGGCCTTTATTTCCTGTTTCTCTACTGACTGTAATGGCACCTGGTGCCATCTTCTCCCGCTGTAGTCCACTTGCTTCGAGGTCAACATTCAGAGATGAGTAATCAGAAATGCTTTTCTGCATGCCTTTGGTGTAATGATTATTGGAGTTACTGTTGCCTTCTTATACGCTGAAAGCAGTCTGGCCAATCTTCTCTGACTTCTGACATCAACATAGCATCAACTCACTGTTATTTACTTACTCATATTTTCTCTTTTTCTGATTATTTTTTGCAAAAAAATGCCAGCAGATCAGCAGTTTTTTAAAAATTCTTAACCAACAACCATGCCATGATCAAAGTCAGTTAAATCACCTTTCTTACCCATTCTGATTCATTTTGTACATTAAAAGATCACCTCAACTATGTCTACATGCCTTAAATGCACTGATTTGCTACCATGTGGCCATATTTGTGTTGACGAGCAGTTGAATAGGTGTACCTAACAAAGTGACCAGTCAGTGTATATTTAGTTGAAATGTAAACAGAGAAACCCCAAATGAAAAGAAAATTACAGACCTCAGATTAATATAATAAGATATTTATGCTGAATCTTTTATATGCTTGTCAAATCAACCTTCAGGTAAATTATCCATTTTCTTCATAGTTCATTTAATACACATCTGATAAAAAAGATATATGTAATATTCAAAAATGAATAATTAGCCCATCTACTAAGGTGGGCACTATCACAGTTCATTTAAAATCCCTGAAGGCATATATGCAGGAATCCCTGGACTTTGCAGGGTGCAGATAGAAATAGTTCACTGAAGACTTTTGTTTAAAGAATGTACTTGCAGACCAGTTTTTCCTGTGCTTCAGACACAATTTGCAGACTTCAACTTTTCTTCTTTAGAAGTGGCTAACAGTTATAGATTTTAAACATCAAATGAAAACAGTGTTTGCACACATAAAGAGCTGTCTGTACTTTAAAGGCACAATGGTTGTTTGTTTTTTTACAGGGTGTCATTCTTTTATATCATAGAAGCTGCTTACAAATCTTAGACTCCATACATCATGGCCAACATTTTTTTTTTTTTTTAACACTGAACAGAAAACTGAAGCGTTCAGTTTTAAAACTGGTTTGTGATTTAAAGACTACAAATAGAGGATTGTGGTTTATGTCTCTACTAATACTAACGAATAGCTGTTTTCATTTATTTAATTAATTTTTTTTAAAGAGCGCTTAAACACTTTAATTTTTATACTTATAAAAGACTTGCTTAGCTGTTTTTTTTTTTTACCCTGGCTTTATGTATGTTGGACAAAATAGACTTAGCTTCAGTAGTTTACATGAGTTTGTGGACCTTAGCTTCTGCAGCTTATGAAGGACACATTTTTACAGATTTTATGTGTTAGAAACATCTCTGATGCTTGGTTTACACACCTCCATTTTTGGTTGTCAGGGGCAGCTTAGATCTCAGATTTCAAACCTCAGCAGCCATAGGACCAACGGCTTTGGGGTTTTTTAGATTCCTTGCAAGTTTGTGCATCACTCTGAAGAAAGTCCAACCTTACTGCATTTTTGAATTATTTGTTACCAAGCTTGGTTTACCAAACACCACTGCAGTTTGTATAATGGTGTGTTTAGCAAGTAGCCAGGAGGATGACTGATCAAAGTCTCATTGCTGCTGCACCCTGAACCATCGAGGCCATTTCATCATATTAATATCCTGCCACACTGTGACCGAATATTTGATCTACACACACTGATAATCAACAAGTCGTTTTACATCCACAATGTGCCAGCGCATCACACGTGGGGGCTGTTTCTGTGGTGCTGATCCCATTATGGAACATGACTTAATTCTCCTTGACACAAAGCCAATTCAGGGAGTGATTGTCTCACAGGTTCATCCTCTCTCATGCAGCGTGAGGGCAGAAGGGAAGTGGTGGTGAGGAGGTGGGTTGTATTAGGCGTTGAAAGACCACAGCTGAGGGGGAAATAGCTGTCAGGCCTGTGGAGGGAGGAACAGGACACAGTATAGCCTATCACTTGTGCTCCCTGAGAGACTTATTACGGAAGCAGGCCAGGGCGAGAGCTGGTAATTAATTTGGAGGGAACTGATATTGGTTTTGATGCACCAGAGACTGACAACAATGGCTGTCTCCTGCATGTACCTGCACTCGTGGCTATATGTGTCTGCATAAAAACAGGAAACCAAGATGAGCAAGGGGAGAAAGGGCTATTTACATGGAATGTCTGCAACAATGCATATTAATGCCTCCTTTAGTCGCCTCATCCTCCTGCAACTCGTATTCTCATCTCTCATCTCTCTCGTTCCTCTCACTCTTATCCATCTCTGCAGCTGCTTTAGTTAGATTCTTCCTCTATCATGAGTACGTGATGTTCAGGGCAGCATTTTTTTAAATAATGAAACTATACTCGGCATGGCAAATTATTAATGTCACAGAAAGGAAATAAGCTTGTTTTCCTTCAGCTCATTCATTTAGAAAGCTCCATGACTGTACCGCAGAAGCACAATTACAGCACTAAGGAATCGCAGAGATTGAAAGGACCACAGAATTTGCACTCTTAGTCATGCAAATCAGCTGTTAGGTCATATCCGAAGACAAATGCAGCATTATTTTCTAATGACTGAGGAAGAATGGAAAGAAAAATGTGAGTGACATGATCAGAATGGATTTATAATATCTACTGCTATTATTAAAAGTTTTTATCATATCTTTGGGTGTATATATATTGAATATATGCCATAGATTCATTTTTTTTAATTACATCAGGAACTGGAACTAGATGATAAATCTGTAACTTTTGAAGTTAAAACAAAACACAACAAACAAAAAAAATAAATGGGTTCCATCATTTAGCCCAGTATTAGCTCACAATGACATTGCCGTTATGACAGTTTTGTATGATGGACTGTTACCACCTGCTTTTGGAAAGGAGGGCGATCTATTTAATGGAGCTTCAGAAAATCAAGATGGATCTTGTCATAGTTTTGAGTGAGAAGGACACAATCAAATATAATAATTCATACCTTCATGGAAGGCACAATCTCCTGTTTTTATGTGACTTGTGGGGAAATAATGACTCAAATTTATGGTCAGTTTGAGGATGTTTAGGTGTACAGGTGTGTAGCCTTTAGATTTTGGAAATTTGTTGTGCGCAAAAGCTCATTTAGGCCTCCGTGACATGTTGGTGATTGTCTGGCAGCCACCGGTCACAAGGGTAAAAATGTATTTTCTGCAACTGATTGGTGAGTTGATGGATTTCTGGCAGTTGCTAGTGTGAAGCTGGTTGCAAAGAGGTAGAAATATTCAACAATAATTGCTTTGTAATTGCTTTGGGTGCTAGCAGGTTGCTGCGATTAATAGTTGTTTGCATGGAAGACTCTAACAGGTCTGCAAATACTCTCAAACTGCTCGACAAGCAGTAGTCAAACTGTTGAACTGTTAAAAGCAATAGAATCCACAGTGCCATTTAAAGATATTTTAAATAGCACAGGTTACCAATTAGACAACATATCAGCAGCATATAGTATATGCATGCTTGTGTTTCTGCTTCCTAAGCTTTGTCCATCTTTTTGATGTACAGGTCATTCTGACACTGTGATGCCTTCTGGTAGTGCAGTCCCCTCAGTTCTGACTTACTTCCCTCTCTTTGTTACCATCTGACTTTTTATTAGTGTGTATGTGTGTCTTATAAGTTACTTTGTGATTAAATTGGCGTGTTACACCCAACACTGTCAGTAACTCATCACATGGGCAACCTATGTTAATTTGATGTTTTGGAATGAAAAGAAAAATGTAGCATTTCTTTCTAATTAGATTGACCTGATTTCTATTAATTTGACATAGACTGGTCTAGTGAGACAAACCCTCAAACTGTACACTTAACAATTTAATTTCAGTCACAACACTCCTTCTCTGTCTCATTCTTTTCTTTTTTTTTAAAATGTGCATCTAAGACAGAGCCCATGGTAGTAGTGAAACTAGGTCCTGGGCTTCAAATAGCAGCCCATTGTATCCCAGGGGTCCACAGCTGAGGAAAGGCCAAGAGGAGCAGACATACACACATATACACACACACACACACACACGCAGACAGCAGGAGTGAGAGATAGAGGGCGAATTGTTTGATGAAAATTAATATTTGTCATTTGGTGCCGCACACAATACCCTGCGGACTCATACAGTACAGCGGCTATTGTTTGAATCCATTTCTTTTGAAGATATCACAATGTACCTGTGTTTTCAGCACAGTTTGGAGGATGTGGGAATGTGCAGTTCTTGTATGTTCGCTTTGATGTACTTCGGAACTGCTGGCTGTTTCCAACTTTGTTCCAGTCCGTTACTGGAACCTCATTGTTCATCAGGCTGGGAGGTGTCATGTGTGATAACTTTTGTGTGTTTTTGAGAGACAGAGTGATTTAATACCCCTGACAATAACTAAAATTGTGATTTGTTGATATCTATTTGTTATTTACTTCATATTTAAGTCTGTTTTTATTTATACAATGTTCCAAGATCTTTTTGAGGCATGGTTTAAAAGAACTAGTAAAGTAAAGTTTAAAAAAAAAAAATCCTAAGAAATTTGAAGGTACATAACAGCTTTTAAACATTGTTGCCCAGTCTGTATCTTAAGTGCATGACTGATAAAAGCTGTACCAAAGCTCACGATATAATTTTAAAGAAAACAAAATGAAAAAAGTACAAACGTTCTCGTTTTATGCATTCGTTTTTCCAACTGTAAAAATCAAATATTATCCCTGTCTTTTTCCCGGCTTTTTAAAGCCGGTGTCTTACTCACAAACAGATGCTTGCAGAGGACCATGGGGTTACATTTAAATCCATTATTACTGTTAAGTGTTATTTTAGTTTATGTAAGGTTAATGTTGTCTTCTTCTCCTCTCAGCTCTTTCTTTTATGAGTCCCCACGGGGGATCATCTGTTTCCCTTTCACCGTATCCCTGTCACACCAACCCTCTGCATGTCGTCCTTGACTACATCCGTGCCCTCTCTCCTCCTCATTTGTCTTTGGTCAACAACAGCAGTTTCCACTGGTTTGACAGTTCATTATAATCACATTTCTGCTGCCTTAACCCAACAAATGTGTTAAACCAAAAATAAAAGTGCCATTGCCAGTGAAAAACTAAGTAAAAACAAAGAACAAAACAGTTCAAATGGCCCAAAAACTTGAGAATTACTCAAGTTCATCAGTTCAAGTTTTTTTTTCTTTGCTCGCTCCTTCTTTAAAAGATTCATGAACTCATTGCATCTCATACTGTTGTGGCCAGTGCAGAACTGTGGGTATGCTCTGTAATGCTAGTGTGACCTGGCATGGTGAAAAGTTCTTAAGCAAACAAGAGACTATGTTTTATTGTGGTTAAGTTTTACATATGTAAATAAATGCAGTATTAATTGGGTTCTCTGGAGAATGGGCTGCCACTAGCAGTTGGCAACTGTGTGTATTATGCATGTATAACACAACTGGCAAACACTGTCTTGAATATTCACTTTTCTAGTATTTAAGTGAGTGCTGCTCTACTGGAATGCCTCCAACATACTTGTCCCATAAAACTTTGGTTTGACACCGCATAATACAGGACCTCTGGACTGTCAGTATAAATCTAGCCATTGTGCATCAATACTACAGAACAAGTTTCCTGTTGTGAAGGATCAGTGTAAAAATGTGTATTTGTTAGCAGCAATGAAGATAGCAGAAAACAATAAAACTGGCAGCTGCCAGTGCAGAAGATGGTCAATCCAAGAAAAAGAGCAGTGAGGGTTAAGTCACAGATTTGTAATACATTTGCTGCTAATGGAACAGATGTCTTGTCTGGCCAGTTGTAGTTTTGCTAACATTATAACAATTTTTCATCCCTCGTGTGCTCTCTGACGTATTAGTGTAGCTCATCATCCCATAATACCAACCTACCTCAGTGTCTCCTTGGAGCAGCATGGCAGCATTTTAACACTGGTTACCGTGGAGACCACAGCGGTGCCACTGGCAGAAGCAGCCTCTTGCTCATTCCGGATGACATTCAGAAAAGCCCCTCTAGTGTTTGTATGCACACACACTCTCTTACATGAGCATGCAGCCACACAACAGCACCCCCGTGTGCTATACAATAATGTTTCCTTGAATATACACAGTCAGAGACATATGCTCTTAGAAAAGATCAATGGAATATGGATGACACACACAAACATACAACAATCAGTCAACTCTCATCTGTTGTAACAGCTCTGAGTATGTGACTACAGCTTTCTAATACGCCAGAACTATAGTGGCTAACAGATTGATGTAACAGCCATGTGTGTGTGTGTGTGCATGTGGATTTTTGTATCCAAGTAGATCTTAAGTACTTGGTTATCAAGTGGATATAAAACTAGCAGATGTAAAGGTTTCCTGGATGTTCTTCTTTTTTTCCTAAAACTACCTGTACTTTTCAGTTTACTTTGTAACACCATCTTGCAGTGGTTTACACATTTTCCTAACATGCGAAAGCACACCCAAATGCCTTTGGGATTATGTTGGGAGGGGCATCTGTTGTGAAAATTGTCAAGATCAAATATGCAGAGCTATCTGCTGTGGTCACCCCTTTTGAATAAGGGAACAGCTCAGTCTTTACTTTGTTTGTACTCAACATCCACTAAATATACCTATATGAGGACTCATATAGGTATATTTTAAGTTTGATTTTCATTTTGCTTTATTGGTTAATCCAAATAACCTTAATTTATCATGGTTTATAGGATGCGTTGAAGAAATTCACATTTTTAGGCTGGCAAATACCAACATTTGGTCAAAGTTGCTAGCCTTTGTTGAGAAAATTTGGCACTCTTGCTGCCACAGTTGCAACAATAGTGAGATTTCATATGAGAGTCCTCCAGTGGGACCTCTTGGTGATGCTTGGATACAATAGGTACTCTACATCGTAATCTTTCAGCTTGGCAAGTTAAAACTGGGGCTGTTGAAAACTAGCACTATGCTTGATATACATAGCGATTACATGTGTGTGTGAATGTGTGTGTGAATGGGTGAATGACTGAATGTAGTGTAAAGCGCTTTGGGGTCCTTAGGGACTGAGTAAAGCGCTATACAAATGCAGGCCATTTACCATTTTACTTTTCATGCCAAAACAATAGCTAAAGAGCAAGTGATGATGATGATGATGATGATAGCATTAATAGTAATAATAATAGTAATAATAGTAATAATAATATAATTTAAAAATAAAATAAAATGAAAAAGCAAAAATAGTCCAGTACAATATTGCCAGGGGTGGCACAGCAAGGCCAAAGAACATAGTGTGCATATCACCAATCAGTATCTCAATACTAGCAGCTAATTCATGAATTTGTTTTCTAGTAATAAAACACAGTTTTTGCATGACAAAAATCTAATTTCCATTGCAATATTCATTGTGTCATATGTCATCTAGTTGTCATTTCAATGTTAGATCCAGTTTGTCATTTAAAAAGATGACAAGTGTGGGCTGTTTATAAGAAGGCGTTGGAGGAGTGTGACAGCACTGTCAACATCTCTGTTATGTTTGCACATATCCAATTTGATGCAAATTCTTCGTTTTTATGTTGCTTGATGTTGTGTTCAATGGTTCTTTTTGTTACTTCACAATTTGGATCATGGAGTCATGTTTTTCACTGCTTAACCGAGAAAAAAACAGGTAAGTGGAGATAAATCCTTTGCTTGAAAGACCAAACCAGCCCAAGACAGCAGGTAGATACTGGACATGAGATTACGTTTTCAGCCAACTGAACAGGTGACTGCAAGATAGAGGAAAAGCAATGTTAGTAGAAGGAACACGCAAGAGAATTTCACAAGAAAAAAGGAGCCTGATTACCAGACAACATGCAATGACAATCTGTCAGGAAAATGGTTGTTTGAGCTGGTCCTTAAAGTGCCCACCTCCACTTGAGGGTCAGAGAGACTGAGATAGAAAGCAAAAAGAAAGAAAACCCTGACAGACCAGAACTATCACATTCATTTACATTAATGACATACTGTATTTGGCTGCCACTAACAAATCATTGTAATTGGTGTAAAAAGAAATTGTTAAGGTGTTTTAGTTAACCTTTTTCATGTTTTACAATGAACAAGGGCAACTGATGGTCATTTTAGATTTCATCCATGTTAGAATAATCACATCAACAGTTGTCACCTTCTTACAAAACTTCTTGCTGATGGTCTTGTATCTCATCCTTGTGAAGGTCTCCAGTCTTGTCCCTGATGTTCTTTGACATGTCTTTCGTCTTTCTCGTGGTGGTGTAGAGGTTAGAATGACAGAAATTGATTCTTTGGACAGATGTGCTTTATACAATGAGCTAAGATCAGCAGTATCTATGATAAGTTGGTTGGTTGGCTTGTTGGTTGGTTGTAATATAGGTACACAGAAATTTGACCACATTTACCCCGTACTGAAGGCACTCTATTGGCCCCCAGTGTAGAGTTACCTTTAAAATTCTTCTATTAGTTCACAAAGCTCTCAGTGGTTTGGCCCCCTGGTATATTTCTGGCTTGCTCACACTCTACAGTCCAGTCAGACCTCTCAGGTCATCAAGTGCAGATTTTTCCCTCTTCCCAGAATCAGATCTTAGTCTGCTGAGGGTGCTGTCCGTTATTGTGGTCCTATTCTTTGGAACAAGCTATCTGATGACTTCACATCAATTACATCTCTCCGAATATTCAAGAACAAGCCTGTTGCTTTTTGTTTAATTTGGATGTTGATGTATTAATTTTAATGTTGTTTTGTTTATGATCTGATATTATAGTACATAATATTTAAAATATTAATTAGAAAGAAGAATATATTAATTTAGTAGCTTTATGATGGGGGTTTAGCAGTGCTGTAAAGTGTAGTGTATCCCTACAATCTGCTGTTGTTTTCTCTGTATTTTATTGTTAGTTAGCTATTACAGTTTGGCCGTTTGCTTTTGGCATTGCCAAAATTTTTGAGCACCATGTCACCAACATGATACCTCTGTTGTAACTGGACTTGCAACAACTCAGCAATATCCATCCAAACTGTTGGGAGGCTGCAGGATTTCAGTTCATAGTGCTGAAATCCTGTCATCAGGGTTCTGATAAAGTTCTGTCTGCAACAAATTACGAATCGTAATCTTTAACTGTAAGTGTTTATTGCATGTGTTTTTGTAAACCTAGGACTGGATCGGATTGCAGACACTGATGTCAGTTGCACTTTACACATAAGACTTGAATATTTTGGAGGAGTCCAGAGATGTGTTCTTTCCATAAGGAAAAGTGTTAAATGTCAGCTCATTTGTGGAGGTAATATTAGTAACTACATAGCAATCAGCTACTGTAATGGCCAGCCGTAAGTATTACAGTGGTCTTTCTTTAAAGCAAAAGGTAAGTGTAAGAAACTGAAAGGTCAGATTCTAATAAAAATAACAGTTAATAGCAATGCTACCTTTTTATCTGGTCTGTCTACACTGAGCATAGACTTCAGACAAGGTAGCTTCATAATGCATATTTTAATTTGTGTCTCACTTCAGCTTGTGCTCAGTTTTGTTTGCTGACCAGTAAGTAGTGCTGTGGATGTAAAACCTATTTCTGTCTGTCTGTCTGTCTGTCAGACTAATATCTGCAGTAACATATTAGAAAGGGGGCCTAAGAAGCACAGCAAGCTGAGGCCTACCTGAGGCCTTAGAAACTGCCAAGCCAAGACTCACACCTTTGGCTAACCAAGAAGAAGAAGCTAACCAGAGAGATAGGAGCCAGGACAATAAACCAGCTGTTCTCCACTGAACCATCCGAGGTGTATTCTCAGTGGCAGGAGAATAATATGAGAACATCCCCACCAAGGTCGGAGATGGAGCAATAAGAGCAGGAGAAGGATGCAACGCAGACTAGCAGACCGCAACCTCCCTGAACAAGAATCAAAGAAAGGGTCTCAAGCTTAATGAATTGGACAGCATCAGGCCCTGATATGTTTCACACCTACTGGCTACAGAAGCTAACTGAATTCCAAGAACATCTTTCAGCAAATGAACCAGATGCTAATGGATGACATGCATTGAGCATAGTTAACTAAAGGCTGGACAGTCCAGATCCCCAAGAATCCAAAGAAGGGACCTGTCCTACCTAACGACCAGATAATAACCTGCCTCAACACCTCATGGAAGCTCCTGTCAGGCATCATATCAGGGAAGATGAACAGGCATATGGTTTAGTATGGTTTGAGTAGGGCCCAGAAGGGAATTGGGAATGAATCCAGAAATGCCTAGAACTATACAAGATCAACAGGGACCCTAAGAGCCTTCATTAAGAATTTGATGGGAATGTGGCAAAAAACACTAGAGGCCAACTTCAACCCTCAAGATTTACAAAGGTGATGCTCTGTCCCCACTGTTGTTCTGCATAGGCCTGAACCTCCTCAGTCAGATCATCAACAAGACTGGCTACGAATACCGATTTTGGAATGGTGTGTCGTCAGCCACTCTCTGTACATGGATGATATGAAGCTGTACGCCAGGGGTGAACGAGACATCGATTCAATGATACACACCTAGGATCTAAAGCAATGAGATTGGGATGTGTAGTTGGATGGTAACAAAGAGAGCGAAGGTAGTCAGAACTGAGGGGATTGCACTACCAGAAGGCAACATTGCAGACAGTGAGGACTGATAGGCAAGGAAAGGGAGGTCTGGGTGTCCTTGCTTAGGCTAGTGCCCCCAAAACCCGGCCCTGGATAAGCAGAAGAAAATGGATGGATGGATAGTTTTTCTTCAGTAACATTATTCAGTTTGTCACATTCTTAAATACCTATTAAATGTCTAGCGCTGAGAGTTTTTTCTACTATTTTGCATGTACTGGTCCTATTTGAACTTTGATTAAATTAATGTCTGGGATCTGTTTGCTGTTGGACCATTAGTCAAAACCATAGGCTACTATGCAGGCAGGTGCTGAAACCTGAGAGCAGGTGTGCAGCTTATGGAAAATAATTACTTTACATACAATATTTTATTTATATTTTGTTTTGTGAGCTACAGTATATTTTTCTTTGTGTACAGGCTTTGAAAAGGTCACTTGTACGGATATTCATATTCATCGCTCTCTGTGGATTTAGCCAACTGAATTCAACAAAATAAGTAAATGTTTCACAATGCTTCATGGATGAGTTCCTACCGCTAGACAGTATAAATCTAGTATCAAAAGCATAGTCTGTTGTGTGGATCTAATCAGCAGCAACACTTTAAATATAATTATAAAAATTAATATAGTAATTTTAATTATATAAATCAGCAACACATCAACTTTTCCAGTTGAAAACTCTTAAAATACAGTGTTCCAGTTTTTCAAATTTCACTTGGCTAACAGGTCTTACCTTTAAAAATAATCTCTCATCTTAGTCCTGTGTCTGGTCTTTCTTACATCTTTGTCCATCTCTGTGCCACAGATTAGCTTTTTTTTTCATCTCCCTTGGAAACATAGAAAAACATTAGCATTAGCTACCAGATACATTGTGTGACAAACTGTGCAGAAATGCACAGTTTGCAATTACTCTGTTTATATGCCTGTCTCTTCTGTAGTGCTAGGTGTAGGTTTATTCATAATGTACGTGAATATATCAAAAGGATGACAAGAAAATTGGATGTGTTGAAGGTATAAGCATGGCTGAAGAGTGTCATAATTTTATCATTACAGAGCAAGTATCTCCATGCCATCCCTGGGAGCAACACTAGGCTGCAGCACATGAAACTATAACTAATTTGACAGTAATATGCATTAACCTGCCTATCAGATTTAATTGCTCATTAACGGAAGGTGCGGTAACACTGTTCCAGATCGTTCCGGCCCACTTTAACCCCTGGTTCTACCACTTGAGGTAGTTGATGTTTGGTTCTGAGGCTTTTTGCAGATCATTATCCTATTGTAGAAACCATTTTCCTTTCATCTTCAACTTTCAAGTTTCACATATGCTTCGCTGTTTCATTCCTGAGTTTGCTAGTATTTAATTGAATCTATTTTCCTCTGTATCGGTGAAATTTTGCCCTTCCGCTGGTTCCAGCACAAGCCCAAAGGAGGATCCAACCTCATGCTTAACGAGTGAGGCGTTCTTTTCAAAATATTCTGCAGCCATTTTATCTCTAAATATATATTTACTCATAGCATTCTTTGTTTGGCCATAGGAGCTGGCCCCAATATGCATAAAGTTCATTTTTATGGTAAGCATGAAGGAATATACATAAATATATATGTACACTACCAGTCAAAAGTTGGAGCACCCCTTCTCATTTAATTTTTTTGCTTTATTTTTACTACTTTCTACATTGTAGATACATACTGAAGACATCAAAAATATGAAGCAAGATATAAGGAATTATGTAGCAAAGAAAAAATTGATGAATAGCTCTAAATATGTTTTATATTTTAGATTCCTATAAGTAGCCATCCTTTGCTTTGTTCAAGGCACTGCAAACCCTTGGCCTTCTCTCTCTGAGCTTCATGATGTTGCTATGGTCGGCAAACAAAACTATAATTGCTATAACTTTGAATGCGTCCCCAAGGGCAGTCCCAAAAACCATCAAGCGCTACAATGAAACTGGCTCACATGAGGACCGCCCGAGGAAAGGAAGACCAAGAGTCACCTCTGCTGCTGAGGACAAATTTATCCATGTCACCAGCCTCAGAAATCCCAATTTAACAGCACCTGAGATTAGAGCCCAGATAAATACCACACAGAGCTCTACATCAACTGTTCAGAGGAGACTGTGTGAATCAGGCCTTTATGGTCATATAGCTGCTAAGAAAACACCACTAAGGAAAAGCAACAAGCAGAAGAGATTTGTTTGGGCCAAGAGACACAAGGAATGGAAATTAGACCAGTGGAAATCTGTACTTTGGTCTGATGAGTCCAAAGTTGAGATCTTTGGTTCCACCCACCGTGTCTTTTTGTGATGCAGAAAAGGTGAACGGATGGTCTCTACGTGCATGGTTCCCACAGTAAGCATGGAGGAGGAGGTGTGAGGGTGTGGGGGTGCTTTGCTGGTGACACTGTTGGAGATTTATTCAAAATTGAAGGCACACTGAACCAGCATGGCTACCACAGCATCCTGTAGTGACATGCCATCCCATCCGGTTTGCGTTTAGTTGGACCATCATTTATTTCTCAACAGGACAATGACCCCAAACACACCTCCAGGCTGGAGAGTGATGGAGTGCTGCACCAGATGGCCTGGCCTCCACAGTCACCTGACCTAAACCCAATGGAGATGGTTTGGGATCAGATGCAGAATGAATGAGGGCCAATAAATATATGAGCAGATTTTTATACCTTATTTTTACATTCACACTTCTGGTTAAATGGAATTTCTTAACAATATGAACTAAGGGACAAAAAATTAGAATATAAAACCTGTTGCTTTCACCAAAAACTATTGTCTTGTTTTGTTGCATCTGTTATTTTAAAAACAGTTGATGAGTGCAAGACAGCTGCTTAGCAGTCCTGTTGAGACTGTTTGAGTAATCAGAGAACTTATAAAACTTCAAAATTTGCCTTAATGATTGTGAAAAGCCATAACTCTGTCAACCTCATTAGGGTCAAAGACTAGTTTCAAACACTGAGAAACTTCCAAACTTTTGATACTTTTTTTAAACAGCTAAATTGTAAAAAACAAAAGTAATACACTAATCATTCATAAAATGTTGAAAAGAATCTTTCATTTTTAAGTTGGCTTTTAGAGTTCAGTTTATCTTCTTCCCACTAAACACAAATTCTACTAGGGGTATCCAAACTTTTTCTTGTGCATTTTTTTCCATGTAATCTAAATCTGGGTTAATCTGAAAGCTCCAGGCATGCGAAGGTTGTGAGCTGCACTGTGGAAGATTGCCTGCATTTAAGAGCTGGTTGTAATATTTTGTCATTTCACATTAAATGGTGTGCTCTGGGATCGAGGTTGCAGTCAAGTCAGATTAATGGCAGGCATGCTCAATAAGCAAGATGATCTCTCCACATTATATTTTCTCTTCAAATTTAACACAATCACTGCTGTTATTCTTGGACAGCTTTTGAATATTGAATTTCAAAGCAGAGCTGCTTCCCACTGGCTGAGCAGCTAGAATTAAATAAATGGTGTTTCAGCAGTCACATTCCTCTCTGCACTCTCTGATAACACTCCTAATTTAGCATCAAAGTGATTTATCTTTGGTGACCAATCAAACAACATATGTTTTAAATTTAAGTCCAACTTTTCTGTTGTAAGATTCATTTCACAGAACTAACTCAGACATTCCAGAGATGGGGATAAAAGAAAGACAAAAAGTAGGCAATATAACACAAACAGCTGGTCGAAAACCCTCTACTTTCTGCCACTTATCCAGGCCAGATATGTGGCAGAAATGCATAACCCTCCTGTAAAAACTCAACTTTTGATTCAAAGAAAGAGAGGTTCTAGTCCAAACTTCCTCTAGTTGTCAAGTTAATTTTTGTCTCATTATTTCATCATTGTCAAAAGCCAAAGGTGACCAAACCTAAGTTGTTGGAATGTAGATCACCTTGTAAATTTAACAATTTGTCCCTTGGTTCAACTAACTCTTTTACACAAAGGACCAGTACAAAGTCCACATATGTTGTTATTGTTCATGTGGTACCAATGCAGATTTTACTGTTTTGTTTTATGATGCATCTTTTATTGCATATTATTAATTATTTTTGTTGTTGTTTTGCCTGTCTGTCATTTGACTTTACTCCTTTGGACTTCACAAAGCTCCTCCCACTTTACCTTTGAACCTTTATCATTACCATAAGACAGAGGCTAGGTTTCCCATGATCTACGACTCTGGCTGGCAGTCAAAATAAACCCTTTGCAGCCACATCCGAGAATTGGGGCAGGGTATCAAAGACTTAAGAACTCGTTATAAAATTACACTGCATCTGGATTATTTGAGTGATTATGCATACACTGCAAAAATTTAAGCTTTTCTCATTTCCACAGTTTTGGTCCCTGTAGACCAAGAGCATTAGCAACCTCGTCAGTTAAGGCAGATTCTGACCAAGATCAATGCTGACCGAGCTGACTGGTTTTCTATTGGCTGCCCAGTCTGGTACTTGACCTACAGGGGGTGTAATTTTCATTGTTTGGGATGAACCAGCAAAGTGCATAATCAGTCACTAGCAATCTATACACAACCCTTGTTAGATTTCTTTTTGCCTACAAAACAAACAAGTTTATAGCTGTCAGACACAAAAACTGCAGGGCCTGAATTCATGAAGGAATTCATGGCTGTGACTGGAAATAACTGTGGGCTGGTTTTGCAGTTTTATCTTATATTTTTTTCAATTATTATTCTTTTTTATTTTGTTGTTAAAGACCATACATATAGACCATAGCTGGCATGATACACTATTATCATAATCTACTGTAATTTTTCTTTAAACATTTTAAGCTAATATAATTTCTGATCATTTTTTTTTTTCCATTCTAATTGTTAAACAAATGCAAAATAGACATATTTTCTTCATGGCATCAGATTTTTTCCCCAGTAATAGTACAGAAAGTAATATGTTCTAATTTCTCTGTCATGAAAAGTGATGGATTTTCATAGAAATTTTCCATGGCAGTTTAATAGTGCCTATATAATAATACCAATACTGTCTGCCTGATGCAGTCTCGGTTCTTTCTTGCTATGCAGCACCAGAACAGATGCTCTATTGTAACTTTCTCCTATTGTCTGAATCTTTCTTTTTTTTTTCTGACTCTGTCTCTCTTTTCCACTCTGCCTCTCCTCCTCTATGTCCTGTTTCTCTACTTTTCTCTTGTAAGCCTTTAATGGTGATAAGCTGTTCCATGCTGAATGTGTCCCTGTGTCTCCACTCTCCCAGGAGCACTATCACTGAACTCAGTCCTGCACTGTTAACTGAGCTATTGATTCACCTCAGATGAACGATTTTGGATACAGTATAGGAATGTGGTCTAAGGATACTAGGCAGCAGTGCACAGTTTTGTTTTGTTTTTCTGATGGCTGAGATGACTTCTCTTACCAATGAGGGACTTGTATGTAATGAGTATCAGCCTTGAAAACATTTGCTGTCTATCATAATGTGGAGAAAAAATTGATAATGCAGACAGACATACAAACACACATGCCAAGAAATAAATCTATCGAAACTGTACCTACTTAGCTGCACACGTTACATGCTACACTCTGCCACTCTGTGATTTTACAGCAGTTTTGTTGCGTCTGTGTCTCAACATTGCATTATATTATTGAAAACAAAGCTCTCACATAGGGCCCAATTGCAGTTTCCTGGTTTGTAGATGGTGATTTACATCACCGTCATCCTTCCTGCTTTCTCAAATAGTTTCTTTCTGTCATTTAAACAGGAGCTTTTCTGCAGTTATTTCCACTGTGTCATTGCACTGACACCGAAGGTCATTTGGTGTATATCATAGACACCAGAAATGTGAATAGGTTGGTTAATCTAATTGAATTACCTAGCCGGTGTCCATTACCTTTCACTTGTAGGCACTTTTACAGAGAAGGATACAAAATGCAAGTATCATCTTACATATTTAGTTAAAAGAAGCATAATAAATCAAGTTCAAATAACTCATGATATAAACAGTTAGCTGTTGTGTTAAAAGTATAGGGAAGAAAATGTTGTACAGTTCGTACAGTTTCAAAAAACAGTACCTTCACCAAACACATTTCAGTGCATTTTATTTTGCTACTTAATACTTGTACACAACTAACAAGGAAAGAGTAGACTTTCATAAACCATATTAGTGTCTAAAATATGCATTTGGTTAAATTAGCATATAAAATGCAAAGTTAAAATGACGTTAAGTGCTTCTACCACAACCATTCAAATACAAAACTAGTGATTTTTGAAATACAGTGGTCCCTCGTTTATCGCGGGAGGTACGTTCTAAAAATAACCTGCGATAGGTAAAATCCGTGAAGTAGCGAACTTTATTTTTTACAATTGTTATAGATGTTTAAAGGCTGTAAAACCCCTCACTACATACTTTATACACTTTTCTCAGACAGGCATGAACATTTTCTCACTTTTCTCTCTTGTTTAAACACTCTCAAAGTTCAAACCTTCGTAGAAAAATAAGTCCAGTATTATAGAATGAAACCAAAGATCAAACCCTGTTTTCAGGTCCAGAACATGGGAATAGAGCAGCTACCAGAGAATTCAACATTAATGAATCAATGGTACGGAAGTAGAGGAAGCAAGAAGAATGAGTTGAGTAAAGTTTGACTTATCTGACTGTTTTGTTTCGCATAATCCGGTGTCCCTTATGGGCCGAAAAATACGGTAACTTCTACCTTCCTTTAGCATGTCCAGAAGTCCAACTTTTTGTGCGATGGTTAGCATCTTCCTCTACCTTCTGGGTGCTTTTGATGGTGCAAAACGTTTCATCGACATTGTTGTTTGTTGGGGAGAAAACTTACAAACATATAGTACAGCAAACTGCTAGTGATCGAAGATTTATGTAAATTTGACAAGCTGAACGCATTCTGTACTGTACAGGAGACACGGCACGAGATTGATTGACATGTTCTACAGCCAATCAAGACGCAGAACACAATGCGCTGTAAAAAAAAAAAAAAAAAAAAAAAATGTAAAAAAGCATGCAAAATTGCACCAAAAAAATCTGCGAAACAGCGAGGCCATGAAAAGTGAACTGCGTTATAGCGAGGGACCACTGTAATAAACATTTGCTAAAAATATCATATTATTTTCAGGTTTTAAGTGGCTCATAATGTGAGAATACGCTACAATCTATAAAATAAATGTCTTTGATGCCTTCTAATTTTAAACTTGACTTGCTGTTATGATATAGAGTGTACTACAGGGTTTGTCACTTTTCTTTACTATTTATATTAACAGGGGAGCAACAAGGCTTAATGAGCTTTAAAATATTATCCATCTATCAATTTTCTGTCATTTTTCCCTTGCTGCATAATATATGCATCAGTCTAAGTGGGGTTGACCAGACTTATCTTCCCCGAGCCTCTACCTCTACCTCCACCTCTGGGAGGACACCAAGGGGTTCCTGGGCTAGCCAAGCGACATAACCTCTCCAATGCATCCCAAATCTGCCTTGAGGTATCCTTTCAGAGGTTTCTTCATGTTAACAGGGAGTTTTTCCCTCCTGGTGTCGCCAAGTGCCTGCTGATAGGGTCTCATGTGATGGTTGTCTGATTGAATTTAATGAAGGACAGTGTCTGAAAATATTGTCTTCTTTTGTGTTATATTTCATTATGAGTTTTGTCTGTTCTTTGGATCTCTATACTTTGTAAAATAGTCTGACAGAAGAGAGTGAAAACCATGGTTAAGATGGCTGGAGCACTCTCCTCTAGGGAATGAGATGGCAGACGTCAGTGAACAACTCCCACTGTAATTAATCTAAAAAGTGTTTAATCGGCTTGTTAATTAGCAGCACTCGGATTGTAATGGGACTCTTAAAGTCAGGTGCACTAGAAAGGTCAGACAGTTTCACATTTTACTTTAAAATGTAGATGTGTTTAATTAAAGCTATCAAGATCTAGTATATTTGTGATTAGTGAAGTCATTTCTAATAAGGTGGAAGGCTGAAATTATTATTCTATTTACAGACACGCACTCAGTGTTTGCTAATTTTACCAGCACACCTCCAAAAATGTAATTACACTATAAGACAGAGTGTCCAATAACTCCTGACTGGTGTGGGGTGTTAAACTGTTTCAAATGACATTAAAATGTAATTCCTGCCAGTAAGACCACAGTGAAAGAGGAGTTTACAGACTAATTTGGTTACATGTCCTTCATGCCTATGGATGGATGAGGCAGGAAAATTAAAGCCTCCCCCACTTTTGGCCCAGTATGTAGTCTTATACTTAGAAAATTATCATCTTCATGCCTAATGGCATATAAGGACAGACAAGCCTCCTCCACTGTTGGCTATTCGTGGATGACTTGGCAGTGTGACCACAACTCATCATCACTCCTTTTTAGCTTAGCTTTTTATGGACATAAACCAATGTCTGCTTTTATAAATTTAATTTGTGTTGACTTTTGGACTGAAATCTTGACGTCTTGAGACATTCTGGATTGAAGATTGAAGCAGATCTGTTGAATTTGCCCCATGATTTAATTATAAAGTGTGAGTATCTTGTCTAGTGTCATATAAATGAGAAACCAGACTCCTCCAGTCCTGGCAGTTCACAGCGTGCTTGGCAGCAAGACTTCTTGTCCATAATAGGTTTTTCCCATTTTTCTCTCTCTCTTTTTTTATAGATCATTTTGCATTTAGTCATTTCTTGCATTTCCTGATATTCTTGATAGCCATAAAAAGGCTACATTTATAAAATAAAACTGCAAAAACACCATCTAAATAATTTTACACTTGGTACCTAGCAACCATCAGTTCTTAGTAGTTGGTGCTCGTTATAGTGGAAAAACACTGGCTATTGTTAAAGTAATGCAATTAAACTGCAATATGAAATATGTCATTGCCCAGCTAATGCAATCTACAATATGACAGAAAAAAAAGAATGATTAAAATACATTTTAGCATTTGTCTGTGAAACCTTGAGGTAGTCCAAAATAGTTATTGGTGATTATCTTGTAATTTTCCAGTAAGCATTGGTTTAAATGGGAAAAGGTCATCAGAACAAAGAAAAGAAAAACAAATCAAACAACAACGTCAAAATGGCTTTTTTTTTTTTTTAAGAATTAATGTTTCACCGTATAGTGTGACAGCCTCTTGTCAAGGAACTCAAATCAATTCAGTTTTACTTATACATAACATAAAATCAAAACAGTTGCCTCGAGTGCCTGTAATGCGCAGCAGCACAAAGCATAGTTGCACAAATAACACTGGCACACTGGAAGAAGTAACCTCTGAGGGAAAAATAACTGTATAAATTCTAAATGTCCCTCAAACTCATTTTAATTAGCATATTTACGTGAAACCCTAATCATAGTACTCAGACTTCCAAGCCATCCAGACTCGTATTTCCTTCTCTTTGTTTATGTTCAGATTCAACTTCTTCTACTTCAACTGCACAAAACATTCAAAACTTGGCTTAAATATAAGAAAAAGTATCAACTACTCTTCATTTAAAATCTCATTAAATGGATATTCAGCTTCTGTTTATTACCAGCCATTTGCTGCACTATAATAATTTTTAAGAAGTAATATTCCCGCAGCTGACACACCAGAAAAAATACCATAAAATAATAAAAATTTACCATTAAAATATTGTACTTTTCAATAATAATAAAAACTTCTCCTTAGCTGTAATTTACATGAGCTCCTGTGTATTTTTGTGTTACATAAAATTTATTAAATGTGAAAAAATATTTAAAATACTTGATAGTATGGTCAAACACAGATGTAATGCAAAATATCAGACTAAAAATTACACAAAAATATTGTTACTATTTGCTTTTAGTATGTTACTTTATGTGCAAAAAAATGTGCAGTTAATAAAATGATATAATAACCACATACTAGTTGATTATATGTCTGTGACATGTGTTTTTATGTTTAACGTGAACAAGTGTTGTACATTTGATAGAATTTTAATGTTAAAAATGTATGTCCCAGATATAAAGTGAAATGATTTACTTTTTAAAAAAAAATATTATACAAAATATTGCAACTATATTATACTGTAAAGATCATTCAAAGTAAAAATTGAATGTTCAGACTGGACTTCACAGGAAGTCATAGATATAAACCTTGCAGTATTTACACTTCTTAAATTATCCAAGGCCACTTGATCCTTTCATATGAGATTTATGAATACGAGATATGACAACTGTTAAACAATTAGGGCACACTTATCTACGGCTCTCAGCATTTCATTTTGTTAACAAGTAGACCACAACAGAAAAGAGTTGGCCCTCTTTCAACACTCTTGATAACTTAATTTGAACTTATGTGCAGTTTATAACAATCCTCTGAGCCAAATGGCTCTTTAGGAGCCATATTAAAAAAAGCAGAATAAAAATTAAAAACATCCATCAGTTAAACAAAGGGTACCTTAAACAATCACGTTGAACATGGCAAGTCTCCATGGTGGTTCTTATCTGAGAGTAAACATTTACACACTTTGGTCTTGGTCTGTTAATGCTCTTTGACCTGGTTCTAACTATAAATTGCCATTTTCTTCCCCAGGTTTTTACCTTGTTGTATGCATGCCCTCTTCCAAAAAGCCACTCTGGGTCGGGGACTCCACCCTTTTCCGGCATATCTGTGAAATCTATCTTTAGTCTAATTATCTCTAAAAAGTGTTTTTATATTAGACATGGTAATTCAGTCGCAAATGTTTTTAATGTATTGTTGTCACCTCTTCTGAGAACTCTCCACCTTTTGTCTTGCTAAAACATTGTGGAAGTTTGTACACTGAGTGGCTGTCCTTTGCTGGTAGGTTATTGATTAGTTGCTAATGAAAGGCCTATTAAAGACAAGCATATTGATTCAGAGAGAACCCGATGACAGTTTCACTGCAAAAGGGACACAATGGAAAAAGACATGCAATGCCAAGGGGCCAAAGTATGAGGATTGAATAATCACTGTATATATTGGTTTAACATTATTTATATATTTCTTTTGATTACTCGTTCTATCCTCTAACTTATATACTGATGACTAACATTGTGCAAAAACAACCTTCTGTAAAGTCATGGTTGCAGTATCATTGGTGTTGCATTACTTATCAAAATCATTAGCTCTAACATTAATTACTCAACCCATTTCTTAGGAGAACACTGGCCCCTACGGCTGCTCCAGGCTGCATTGGTGCAGTTATCTTTACCATTTACTATAACAAGTAATTTTTTAGCTTTTGACAAAACAAACAAACAAAAACAAAAACACACAGTTGGTTAAAAAGCATAAAACTTAGGTCCAAATGCCCAGGGTCCACAGTTTCATTTCTGGCTGGCTGCACCATATGCTGCTTGTCATTCTTGTACTCTGTTTGCTCATATATTAGTTCCTCCCCACTGATTATATCAAATGTGCAAAAACGTATGAAAAACATATTTTTGCTCTTATTCTTGCTCTTGTGCAGAGCTGTAGTAACTACAGGGATTAAAGTGTGATAGGGTGCGATTAGAGGAACTGTGGTATTATAGGAGGAAGTTAGGACCGGCAGAGAAGTATGAGAGGGTGGTGCAGGACATGAGGACAGTAGGTTCGTGGCATCTGTAACAGGTGTTACAAACGGGTTTAAGGTATCAGTTCAAGCCAACACATCAGGGATCCAGTCTGAGCCTCTTCTTGCAATGTTATTATAGTTAGCTAAAACAAAAAACTAAAACTAGATGTGAGAAAACATTTTCCTTAGTTTTGGTATTTGTTTGTTTGGTGAAATGTTATAAGATGTGTTTTTTGAGATTCTAGATGTCTACGATATTGCAATTCGACTGCTTTCAAAAAGTTTGTTTTATATTGGAATACCTATACTATGTTTTTTTTTAATATTACCTCTGACATATGCCCTCCACGCAGTAAGTAATATAAACTAAACTTGAGCTAAAGATTTTTAAACAATAAAAACTAAACTAAAATAAGAAAATCCACTCTGGAAACTAAAACTAAACTGGATTAAAAACAAAAAGTAAGCATTTTATAAAAATAAAACCTAGTTAGAAAATACAAAACTAGCTCTCTAACTAATTAACAATTATAACTGCCTCATTGTTTTCGATAGTGATGAAGAGGTTAATGGATGAGGCAGGTGGGAGTCTCCATGGAGTATGAATTGTAATTTGTAGTTAGTGGAGTTTCTTTCTGTTGAATGTGCTTGCTCAGAGTGGGTTGTTTGATTGTTAGGGTTTTCTCTGCATTATTGTAACTTATGATGTAAAGCGCCTTAAGCTTTTGTCATTGGTAATGATAATAATAATAATGGATTGCATTTATATAGCGGTACTGTATAAATAAAGCTCAAATTACTTGTAGAAAACTTTTAGTTTTTACCTTTAATGACTTTTTAAGGTCATTGTGATGATGATTGATAAAGTAGCTTTCTGTGTAATAATGGGGTCATAAAATGCCTTCTCACTGTTTATTTACTGTGGTTCAGGGGGTTGGGAAGCTCATCTTATAACCGGAAGGTTGCCGGTTCGATCCCCAGCTCTGTCTGTCTTGGTCGTTGTGTCCTTGGGCAAGACACTTCACCTACCGCCTACTGGTGATGACCAGAGGGGCCGATGGCGCGATATGGCAGCCTCGCCTCTGTCAGTCTGTCCCAGGACAGCTGTGGCTACAACTGTAGCTTGCCTCCACCAGTGTGTGAATGTGAGAGTGAATGAATAGTGGAATTGTAAAGCGCTTTGAGGGTCTCGAAAAGCGCTATATAAATGCAATCCATTATTATAAACTGCTTTGTTTTGAAACACTTACAGACCAGAACAATGGACCAACTCTGATCAGTTATCTACAGAAGGAATGGCTTTTTTTTTTTTTTAAATCTCTCTGTAACAAAGCAGACATGAAAGTGTCAATACAGTACATCTGTAATGGTGTACACCTTTCAGAGCCTACTTGGACTGTCTCCAGTTCCCATTGTTATTGGAGCTCTACAAGCAGTTTCTTTAAGACTGTGCCCATATCCAGTGTCCAACCTTAAGGGAGGAGCTCTGAGCTTGTTGTATGACTCACTCTTTACACCGCTTCAGTGAAAGCTATTGCAAAGCCAGATTGCTGTGAGATTTTATCTTATTTTATTTTGTTGTCGCTTTAATCAGGAAAATCAAACATATTAAACAATATGATATATTTTCTTGCATGACTATGATTTTACTTTTGCAAGGTTCCAAAAGGCTTTTCTAACAACCATACTGAATTAATTGAGAGAACAATACATACACAAGTCATGATTTAAAACGATACCACCCATTTCAGTTATTCAGACAAAAAAAGCTACTAAAACCATACTGAGACAGGAATTGGTATATATTGTAAAAAAAATACATCTAAGTGTTGTTTTAACTTTGGTTTGGTTGAACTATGAGCTATTCCTTAAATAGCTTCTTTCATCCACACAAGCCTTTAGCTCTGACATATGATGGTCACTTTGTTTGGTCTTTACAAGAATAATAGTCAATAATATTTTCACAACAAATTCATGTTCACAGTGCTTTGTGGCATTTACAGTATACTGTTTTGTCTGTAAGATTTTTAAATTTGTGTTGATTTATTTTGTTTGCTTCTTTTACTTCGTTGTAGTGGTAGCAACAACTCCTCATTTCTACAGTGAAAGCAAATGTGCTTCCAGTACAGTGGCTACTGTGTGTAAGGTGTGTGTCTGTGTCTATCTGATTACAGCAGCCAATGTAAAACATAACCGCAGAGGATTACAGCATAGAAGCTGAGAAAAGTGCCAATTACACACACAGAAACACACACCCTCTCATACACACACGTACGCTATGCTGGCAACACTGCCAAACAGGTTAGTTGAGTGCAGGTAAGAGAGGAGGAAGGACTATGCTAATGTCAGCACTTGGAGAGAGAAAAGCTAGCCTACTGTTAAACAGTTCAACTAAAACACAGCCGGGGTAAACTAACAGGTGTACAGGTGAGCAGTGAGGGCAGACATTTATCGTAGACAGGTAAATAGTCAGAAAGGTGTAGACAAGCAGTCACACAAGTTACCAAGCAGTGTGTTTTATAGACAGGCAGAGTGTCAGGTAAACAAGCAGCCTGCTCTCCCTGTCTGCTGTGGTGTTGTAGCTGGAGAAATACAAGCAGAGGCAGCAACACAGAAAAGAAGCTATTAGAAAGGTCTTTATCCTCTGCTGCCCCCTCTTTGAGACACACAGACTGAGGCTACTCCAAGGCTATTCAACCAACTCGGCTTTGAAAGGTAAATGTGTAGATTCAGTTTGCTTACATCTCAAACACTTGATCTGTACGCGTGACTGTGTATGCATGCACTTCATCCATGCTTTAATCTATCTGTGTGTTTCTATGGAGTTGGTTAGATTCATTTAGTTTAACATGAATCTCTGTTGTTCTGAAACTCCAGTAAATGGTAAGTTAAGAATATCCTGCTGCTTCTTTGTGAGTGGCAATAGGCTAATTCAGATACATGCAAATTGTGAATGTACTCTGTTATATTTTTGCACTGAAATTAAAATCTAGCCAAAATGCAGTGTGAGATTAATGGGAATAGATGTTTCTTAGAGTTAAGCAAGTTATTTCAGTTAAATTTGCTTTTGTTCCTGGGTAACTGAGTGAAGGCCAATGACAATGAGTATGTAGGCACACTGGTTACCATTCAAAACTCTATACCACACCAGGCCAGCCCTGTCTCCCTGTGTTTTATGTATTTGTGTGCCATTTTCTAGAGGATCCCCTTCAATAACATTTGTTAACATAAGGTCCACACACTGGACCTGCAGCTCAGTGTGCTGCTGTGGTGTTTTCTTACTGTGTTTTTCATGTGTCACAGGCAGTATGTGTATATACACACACACACACAGCCAAAAGTTGGTATTTAACAGGTGTTGAGGCTCCAGGCATCAGGTAGCAGCGCATCCCTGTGTGTACTGAAGAGATACTCTGGAAATGATTTACTTTGTAAATCTGAATCACAATTATTCCTTAAATATGAAAGGAGGCAATGGAAATGAATCCTCACAAACAACAATTATGGAAAAAATGAAAGTTATGCTTAACAAGGGAATTTTGTTTAAAAATCGTTCTTGGTTCATATTGGTTCCTAAAGGTATGTGTAAATAATACTGAAATTTGCATATTAACATTACTTTGCAAAATCAGATTACTCAGGTTACAAATACAATGAAATAAAATTTGGAATAAAAAGTACATTAAATATTAGTTAAACACTGGAACACAATAATCAGGAATAAATGGAATAATCAGGATAAAGGAGATCAGTGGGTAGGATCTAAAGTGAAAACAACTTCTTTACGTTTGAAACAAGTGCTGTTTGAAGGGGTTACAGTTTGGAATAATACGGCACTTTTGTACTGTTAATGGACGAACATAATTAAAAGAACACATTTTATATGTCACATGTCCAGTTTGTAAGGGCTTGTGTATGAAATAAAAGTCAAAAAAATCAAAATCATCAGTAGTTGTAATATTACAGAAATATTGCTGAAATTGTGTTATATCACGAATATATTGTGGGCACCATTAAAACTAGAACCTCCGACTTTCCAAACCCCTTTAGAACCGCTTTAGAACTGCTTGAATAAGCTGTTAACATTTGATATATACCTAACAAGTCTAAATAACTGAAAATAACTTGTAGCATAAGAAAAATATTTAAAAGAGGGGAAAAACAGAGAAACACACGGAACCCATCATTGCCGGTATTTTAAAACTGAACTCACAGTTGACTACAACAAAATCAGAAACACATTTTTGTTAATTAATCAATGTAAAAACTAGAACTGTAAAAATGTATCACTCCATTCACAACTGTCTTCTTTTCACGAAACTTGAAGTCTCTCTCACGTCCAACGTCTACCCTGCCCTATTCAGTCTGCAAGCCTCTTCAGTTCTCTCAGCTCTGAAATCTGTCTGACTTAGCTGCCCTGCTCAGACTTTCAGGGGAGATGATGAGACCTCGAACATTCAAATGTAATTTATACCAATTTACAAGCGGCCCACATTAGTATTTAGTTAACGGTGTTAACTAAATACTGAAAGAAATAAAACTGAAGAAAGTTGCACACATTCATGTAAGCCATTTAATACTATGTTATTATACAGCACTTTTCCTATTACACCTATCACCCTGCCGATTTGTCTGCAACAGCTGCGTCACTCTCTGCCTGCACCATGTTTAATTTCTTCATAGTTTTCCCATATTAAATCTTTCTTTCTTTATGAACTCAGTTGCTTTGCTGATTAATATTTTTAAAAAGCTCATTTGGTTATTAATGCTTTTTTTCTGATGGTGGGCACCGTTAGCATCAACACTTCCATGTAGATGCCTTGTAACGAGATTGGAAAACCCTGGGGAAACCTTCATGTGACTTCTTAGTCTGAATACTGAGGTTAGGTTAAGCGAAGCTAGATAATGGCTACCCATCCTAGATATGTTCAAACTTGCTTCATAGTGTAGGGCCCAGTTGAGTTATTACAACATAAAGTTGATCATTTGTTTAGTTTTTCCGTTTTGTGTTTTTTCACCCAACAGGTGTGAAACATAATTAACTTAAGCTTTTGTTATTGGAAAACTCGTAGTCTTCCCTGAGGCTTCTGTGGTGCAAGTTAATTTTGATGCCTGACCTTTGTGAACTCACCTCCTCGCCTTCTGATTTCTTCAGATTGTTTTATCAGTAGCAAAGCTTTCATATCCTGAACTTCAAATCTTTGGCTTTTTTATAATTCTATAATTTTATCTTCATTTTTCTGTTTCTGCATAGCACTTTAAAAATGTTCACTTTATCCAAACGGCACATGGATATTTTTTTCTTGTTTTGCACATATTCTTTGATTTCTCCATAGCTTTCCTTTTTCCTCTCTCCTTTTTTCCATCTTAATATCATCTGACATTCCTTACCTGCAAGCAGACGTGGTATCACCTGTCGTCTGTTCGCTTTTTCTTCTGCAACACGATCTGATGTGTCTCTCAAACAACAAAAGGGAACAGAGAAAAGGAAGGGGTGGGCGACAGTGGAGAGGGAGGAGGGAGAGGATGGGAGGCTGGTCTGCGGTTGGTATCTTAGACAGTCCAGCACTTTCTTTGTTATCTGCTCTCAGTGTGGGAGAAAAGCATCCCACCTTCTATATTATCATCAAGCAATGATAAGGATGGCCCTGGCTACTCTTCTCTCACAAAGGCAAGCTGATGCCTCAAGGCCATGTATGTGTGTGTGTGTCTGTGTGTGTGTGTCCGTCCATGTATCTGAAACCATGTCATGAAGACTCCAAAAACACCAAGGGATGTCTTATCCTTTTATTCTATATAGAGATAACAGTGTTTTTGATTTTGATTTTGTTGCGACTTTGAGATACTGGCTTTGGCTCACCTCAGTACTATGGAACTCAAAGGCACTGTGGCATTCAAACAACCCTAAAATTCACTGAATGAAAGTTTCTGTCTCCAAATATATTTGCATGGTTTTTTAGGATAAACGACCAAAGAAGCGTCTGTACACATGCTTAAAAAGTTTTCATTAGCTCGGCTTTTGTGGAGAATATCTATACTATGATTAGATTGGCCAGAAGTTGAAACAAGTTCAATCTTGTCAACTTAGCTGGAAAAGTGTTCATTCAGGCAGTTTCTGTAGTAGATGCATAGGAAAAACCTCAAGAGCTGGATGACATATGCAGTATATGCATCCATGTGCAGGAAGCCAGAGAGGATTCAAGGTAGCTTTGACTGGTCTGCCACTTAATTGGTGTGCGGGATCTGGGGATTTAGTATTGTTGGGCTTTGAAAATATGTGCATATTTATTTTATTGTATTGAAATAGTTTTTTGTGTTTTTACGGGTGAAAGTTGCACCACACAGTTTACAAAACATCACATTTTTCTTGACATTAAATGCGAAACGTGTCCATATGTCTACTCTTCTCATCTTCCTAAGCGTTGACATTTTGTCGTGTGAAACAGGAAACAGGGAAGATGGGAGCTTCTCCCCCTTCTACTCTGTTTGTGGGTGGCAGATCAAATTGAGCACAAGGAGATTATTTCTGATTGGATCACTTCCAAACTTTTCCCACCTCTCTATAAAACTTAATGAATTAATTCTAATTTAATCTCATCTCTCTGGAACATTTTCATCTTATTTTTATTTGTCAATGAAAGTGTCAATGCATGACATCATTGTTTTTGTCCTCATGCATCAGTTTTTATTTTGTTATCGTCTTGTTTTTGTTTGTTTTTTATCGGAAAAAAGGTTGTTGACAAAAACTATGACGAAAATTATTAGTCAAAAAAATTAACACCATTTACTTATAAATTAAAATGGAATGTGAACAAATAACAAAATGAAAGTTGTAATATCAGACATATTATCCACAAAAACTTCCCTCTTGTTCATTTGATTGATGTCATTGGTAACTCTATCCTGATGACTTCAAGCTTTCATTCATTAGTTTCATGTATAATGAAATACAACATGGTAATCATTTTGTGAATGATGCTCCTTTCTAGCTTAAAATATAAGATAATGCAGAGCATAGGGCATGCTTAATTTTGCACTTGACAAGTTGCTGCTGTGTGAGTGTATATCTTCCATTCATTCATTTGTATTGCTGATTGAGTTTGTCTTCACTGTCCTCTGCTTAGCGAGGGAAAGTCTTCAGGTGGAAGGACAGCTGGCACAGTACTGTCATGCAAATCATCTTTGACACTGGACACCAGAAGCAGCAAGTTGCATGGTCGATGGGGGTTGAGAGAGCTTTTAGATCGGTATGCGTGCCCATTAAGTGCCATCAAAGGGGTCCATATTAATGATAATGATGTTGTTGCACTGTAGGATATGTTTGTGAAGAAGCATCCTCGCAACATAAATTAAAAATAGCCAAACTCCAATCAGTTACAAATGTTACAGTGTTGTGTCAGCAGTGTTTTAAACAGTAATTTTTCAGTTTTTCAGAGCCAGGAGGCAGAAAGGAATGCATACAGCATATGGTTATTAATGATTAAAGTTTCTGAACATAAAAGCTTAAAATGATTATTTAACAAAACTGCAGTTGTTTCTATGTAAAAATCTAAATCTAAGTTTAAATATGGATTAATTATTACTTGGTGCTGTCAAAGAACAGGGCATTTTATATGCATTTCAAAAGGGTGAGCAAGATAGAGAGAGTTTGGATTGTGCAGCACTACTGTATTTTTTATTTTTGATTGAATTATTTTTCATTATTAACTTAAAACTTGAAATGAACCAGTGAAGGAATGTTGGCATGGAACAGAAAAAAACAAATGAACATAAAAGATAAAATGCCAAATTCCAAAGTTTGGTTTGTTTTAGTTTTAGGATAGTGTTACAGGCCTTCTATTGGGTCTGTTTTATACAGAAAAGTAGAGACAGGAGACATGAGTTGCGTTTGGTCTGCAGGCTCTTCCTCGTCTTTTTTATTAAACAGAATTTCACAGCGTCCTTTTCTGTTCAGACACACATTCCTCTTTTAACAAAAAACCCCATCATTCAACCCATTTGGTTACCTTGTTTTCTCACATGTATAAGTTGTGAGTACAAGTATATCAGTCTCCTTATTTACAATAAATCTGTAATTACATTCTGCTGCTGTTCAGCATCAACAACATCTCTGTGCAGCAATGTTAACACTGCGACCAACCTGCCTATATTACCATTGTACAGTCTTTATATCTTAACAGATTCAAACATATATTACATTTGTAAACAATAAACAACCATATCCTGCAATTGCCCACCAAACCGTATACATCAGACTATTTACTTTTAACAAAACAATAAGAATTGAGTTATGCTGAAACCATCTTTATCAACTGTAAACCTTCCAGTAATGTCAGAATAAAAGAGGTGTGTCTCTGAGCTACATTTGTCACAAAATAAAACATATGTAATAAGATCAGCTACCTCTTTGCACTACAAGTGGAATCGCGGCTTCCATTACAACTGGCGGGAAAGTTAGCTTTTTCTCAAGCTATGAAAACGCACTTTCTCACAAAATTTATGGTCTTTAAACTAAGACAGAAAAAGGTTTCTTGCCTTTATATGGGCATCGGAGTTAGCTAACTCGAGTTACTAACCTGTTTTATACAGAAACGTAGAAACAGGAGACATGAGTTGCATTTGGTCTGCAGGCTCTTCCTCGTCTGAGGTACAAGAGCGTTGCAACGGCCTATCGCACTCACAGCTACTTCCCCCTATTGGCGATACCACGCAATTACATTCTCATAACTTCAACTGAAAAGTGCAATATCACAATGCCTTTTACATCACTAAATATTTAAACCCAATTACAATTGTGACCGTACCCCTTTAGGCGTCACAATAAGAAAGACTTGCCCGCTGGCAAGACTATCCTGTGTTGGTAATTTTTTTTAATAAATGTGAGCACAAGATAGAGGAAGACATCATACAATGAATTTTGATTATAAAATCTTATTTGGTTTTCATATGTGCCCATTTTCAGTGATATGAACTTTAATAGTAGGGAATTAACTAGGCATATTATTCATTTCTTTCTCTCTTTTTTTTTCCTTTTCTTTTGCCCCCGATTAGAATCACTTAAACTTTTGAAATATTTTTTTGAAATACTTATAAAAATAGAATTTGCACCTACCATTTACAGATATATGTAACTGCTGGATATATCGTGAAGTGATTTAGACCATATGATCAAAGTCATGCTTCAACTGTTTGGTTGTCTCTCTGTTTAGATATACATTTTTCTGAAAGTGTCCAGTATTTGCAGTCAGGTGAAAGCGTTTTTCTTTCTGGCTTTCTTTTTCTGTCTGTCTGTAAACTGTTGCCTTCAACGCCGCGAGCTGCAGGCTAGAAGTAGAAGGAAGCAAATGAGCTCTGAAATACCGACTCCTTGGTAAAACACAGTCGGAATGACCTTTAGTTAACGGACAAATTGAGTTGCCGCCAGGGCACACTTCTGACTGTTGAGTGAACACTGTGAAGGAGAATGCATGTCTATGAATGCTGAAGTCGGCAAGTGCTTGAGATCAAGCTAGGGATGTGTGGGCCATATTTTATTTCAATAGTTTCACAATACAACAGGCTCCGGCCCCCTGCGACCCTGAATTGGATAAGCAAAGAGTTTTGCTTGATCTGTATTCAAGTAAGCTAAACATTGGTAAATAACTAATACTAATGTCAGGATTGGAGGAAAATCACCTTTATGAAATATATCCTTATAACGTCTTGATGCATTCTCAATCATCCAGGAAAGTAAATCTCCAAAAGTTGAATCTGTTCATCTGGACGTGGCGTGCAGATGAACAGATTCAACTTTTGGAGATATCCTTATAACCAATGTTAATAACCTGTTGGCACACGGAGTTAAGTAATGATTAGGGGCATGCTCATCTTTAATTGTTGGTGATTGTAGAAATAAAGAAAGAAGTGATTGGTGCACATGAAGTGTACCTGTCTCTGGGTTTCATTTACATAAAGCCAGAAAAAAGTCAAGGTTTTACATTTTGCAGTTCGTCTGAATCTAAAGGCAAACTAAATCATATATTCGGTCTGCATGCCCTGCTTAGAATCAGTTGTGTTTTACTGTTCCAAGTTACACTAGATCATGAGCAGAGCTAAAGCTGACTTCTTAAAGATTACTGCCAAGAGAGAAAACAGCTGTGATTTTGAATGTAGTAACTGGATGTTTCTGTGACACCAACAGGTCGTAACAGGAGGACTTCTTTCTTTCCCAAGGATAACTTAATTATATATTTACATAGACATGGTTCTGCTGGCTCCACAACACACTAAACCTACTTCATTCAGTGTATTGATATTGTCTAGAGATGGTAAAATTCACTGATAATAATTCATTAAAAAATGAATGTTAATAAAAGTGTATATATCCTTGAAAATAGTTTCCAACTCATAGGTATAGCAACACTACAAAATGCTGGTAAAATGAGTAATTTTATTATTATTACATATTCAATTCAATTCAATTCAATTTTATTTATATAGCGCCAAATCACAACAACAGTCGCGAAAGATTGTGAGCCATCAGAAGCTGTATGTGTTGTTTTTTTTCATTGTTTAAAAAAATAAAATAATAAAAAAAACCAAACCTCAGGATAGTGATATGCAAATAAGACAAAAGGGACAACTTTAGCTGTCATTGCACCGCCAAGATCCTTCATCTTTCTTTTTCCTTGTAATTAAATGTAACAAAACTGTTTGGTCTATGCTTTGGAGACAAAAGCTTTTTGTCTATGCTCGGGAGGAGAGCAGTCTCACTACTCCCTGACTGAACCCTAAGAACCAATCTTCCCATTTTTATCATCCTGGGAACTAGGAGTGTGATCCAGTACACTGATGTATTCTCCAGATGAAATGAGATATTTGCAATAACTGTCACAGGTGCCCACTTTACACATGCTACAACTTTAGTTTTTACCAGATTTTTGGTACGCCACGACATACCTCGAGAGCTTGAGTTTGACCAAGTCATCTTTCTGATGTTTTAATTCCTGAGATCAGACACAAAACTCCCAGATTTGTAATAAACTACCAGGGAAAATTAGTAGGCTCGCTCAGAGTCGTCTTACCATTTCTTTAAATATACTGTTTTTAATAATAATTCTGTAAGCGAGGTACTCGGAAGGTTTTCAGTAATGCCTCTCAGAGCGTTTTGTCATGTCAGTGTCAGAATATGTCAGAGTATGCTTTACTTAGTAAGAAACAGCTTTGCATGCAAGCATTTGAATAACTTTGACATGATGCTTGGTGTGTACTGTCTGTCTGTTCCTGAGATGAAGCATGTAATTACACTTCAAAGAAAATGGAAGTGAGTCTGCAAATACTGCAGCCTTGTCTATGTGGCAGCACACTGTCATGTGTGATGCCGTGGCTTGACGCAGAGCAGATTGTCACAATGTGCAGTAGTCTTTCATCTGTAATAACTCTGACTTCCAGTAAATGATTAAGACTTTAAAATTACCACTATTTTTAAAAAGAAACTCTAATCTCTTTTTTTAAGTTTACGTCAGTATTAAGGTACTGCCGAGGAATAAACCAGCTAAAAACAACAACTGCCTTCAATCTCCCTTGCTTCATTTTCCATATTTTAGTGAAGAAAGTACTCATTACAGCTGCACACGAAACAGAAGCAGCTTAGCATGCATAGCATCAAGACTGAAACAAACCGGGGCATACATACAAAATATCTTAGACTCATGTACTCTTACACACATACACTCATCAAAGACCATTTTGTGTCCATTTCCCTCCCTCCAAGCAGCTCCTCTCCTCCCCAGTCAATTTGACAAATCCATTAGGGATCCATTACAGACTTTATGAAAAGCAGCTACATTATTTTTCTTCCAGCGCCGAGGAGCCACATAAATAAGCCCAGTGATAGTAATGGCAGTCCTGATGGGGGTTTAAGCGGGATATTTGTGTGTGAGCTGACATGTGTGTGTACACTTGTCCCTGGATATGTCATATTTATCCCTGCACAAATGTGATAGCTCTATTTATAATTTCTAAGCTCTTATATTTGGTAACATTTCACTGATTTCTTTGATGCTGTGCTTTTGGTAGTTCTTTTCCCTAAACTATCAAAATCATCATGATGCAGTTTCGTAAGTTGCATGTGTGTCTAGAATATGGTTTATGTATTATGTTTGTTATTGAATGAATGAATGATCTTTATTCGTTCAATAAAGATCATTCATTCATTCATTCATTCATGTTCTTTGTGTTCTTTGTTTATTGCTATATGTTTTGTATGTTACCAAATTCCCCCTGGCAGATACGTGTGTTAACTCAGTTGATAAAGTGGAATGCAAACAATATGTCACATCTTAGACCTTTAGTCACCTTTAAAGGGCATTGTCATAGAACGCTACAAAGCAGTGAACCATGTTTTGAACACATTTACCTTGCTGCATGCTTACCTTTCACACTGATTTTCTTTCTTGCTGCTTGCTGTGACCTTCATGCTCAATGGCTGCTACTGTCTTTGATAGCCATATCACTACTGGACAGGTCCATATGGTACCTCCACAAAGCTCTGTTCAATACTATTTGTAAGCTGTAAGGTGACCTGTAGCCTCAAAGCCTGCAGAAATGCCTTTTTTTCAGCAGATTCAGAATGAATTAAACTTTGTGTTACCAATTGGATTATTACTGATAAAAATTACTGATTGTATAGTGCTGATTACCATTACAATATGCCAAGTGCGCCATTTTTTTCTTGCTGTTTTTCCTCTTTGGTTAGATTTAGGCACTAAAATCTACATTTTAGTGTTTATATGCTAACAACTACAGCAATTTTTTACAAAAGAGATAGATAGAACATGGTTTGGTCACATCTCCGTCACTACATTAATCAACATTGAGCCAATGCATGTAATTCATTAAAGCGTCAATGTTAGCGCTTTGGCATCTGCTGCATTGATTTTTGGAAGCACAAGTTACTGTGTAACGGTAAACTGATGGAGTGCTAATTTATCAGCTAATGCTAGTTAGCTTGGTTAGGTTGCAGGTTGCATTCATAAACTGTAAATCTACTGCAAAGTTCTTGACTTGATAAAACCCCCAAACATTTCACCAAAACTGAGGTGGAAACTTCTGGTATGGTGTTTACCACACAGCAAGTCATAATATTAGAGAGATAATCAATTAGATATGCCCCAAAAGGCTCCAACTGCAAACGCACAATGAAAATGTCAAGTTTAATGACTGAAAGCAGAGAATGAAGCCTCGTAGATTGTCTTTATCCAGACAGCTGATGATCAATGTGGCCACGCCCCAAACTCAGTTTTTAAGTTTTTCTAAAACAAACTTTGGAATTTGGCATTTTTCATATTCCATTAACAAAGTATTCGTAGAATGCAAAAAGTTGTTTTTTTTTTTCACTTTTTAATAATCATTTTAACATGGGGATTGACACCCTGGGGCCAGCCTCATGTGGCACGTAAAGAAACTTGCTTTTTTTCCCATTATAATGTTTGGTTACTTTTTCAGCTCTGAAGGTTGACCCTTGGTCCGTGTCCAGTGGGCACTTTCCAAGAATCCATATGTGAGAACCATAATAGCAGAAATGAAAATGACACCTACCAGTGCAATATTTAACAGCCTGTGAATAAAGTGGCCTAGTTACAAGTGTCGCAATTTACTACTACTGACTGATATCATTCATTGTGATTATAGACTTTAACATCTTCATCTTCGTTGAAGTTGTTTGAAATTACAGCTGTCACATAGATATACATAGTGGAGTAAAAGGTGCACTGTTTCTCTCAGAGATATTAAAGTTTAAATACTCAAACTGTATATATGTAATAATTGTACTGCAGCACTTATTTGTGAATTATATCTGACATTGTTATGTGTTCACCCAGAGTGATTGGTAGTAATAAAATTACATTTTTGGTCATAGGCATGCACAGACCTTATTGTGACGTTCATATTTACCAGACTGTATATAAGTAATGAATACGTCACTGTATAGTTAAACCTGGCCTTCACTAAATGGCTTTATGCTGTGACTTACATCTAGTTCGGTATATCTATGTTCAGTTTGATGCCTGGCAATGAGACAGAAAATGCCAAACTGGTACTTGATTGTGTGGTTCATATAGGGACTCACACACACACACACACTCTCATACACAGAGAGAGAGAGAGAGAGAGAGACAATCACACACACAGGCAAGCACACACACACATACAGGTGAACACAGGGCAGTGATCTCTTCGACATGCTGTGCTAAAACATGATTCCAGATAAGATGTGTTTTTCTACTGGATACATGAACTTTGTTGGCTGACATGCACATGAACACAGACACACACAAATTCACACAAGAACGCACAGATATACTTCTGTGCATGAAAATGTGAGAAATTGTGAGAAAAAAATGACATCAAAAGCAAATAGATAGCTAATAGATTCTGACAGGTGGAAAATTGAGATTTCTCTTAAAATTGAGAAGTGGCACTGTAAAACCAGGCAATCTCACCTTGCTGGTGTTGAAAAGACCTGCCACGAGGAGGAAGAGGATATTAGACAAGCTGACAAGCTGTCACAAAACTCAACTGAGCTGCACTTTATGCACAAAGAGGAAAGGCCTAAAGGTGTGTCTTCTTGCCTCGTGACTTAAAGATGGATTCTCGTGTTTATGAGACTACTTCTGTTTCAGTCCCCCACAATCTGCCCAGCAGGACACCCAGATGTTTTGTATTTCTTTTCTTGCTCTCTCTTCACCCTGTCTTGGCCTACAGCTTCATCAAAATCCCTGTCTTCCACTCAAATGCCACAAACTATAACAGTTCCTCTAAAATAATGTCAAATGTACACCTCCCTGGGGACTTTCTTGCTGTTTTTACTTAACTTGACAAATAGCTCAAGTCATGTTGTGCTGTGGTGAGTTAACAGTGATAGAGCACCAATCAGACGTGTAGAAAAGTAGAAAACTTTGCACTGGTGCATACATGATATTGTGAAATCTTTGCTCTGTTTCATTTCCTTTGTTCATCGTTAGTATTCTTCCATCTTGTCTCAGTCCTGCTGCAGAGGCCAGGACCCCTGACACCTGATGTATTAGTTTGTCTGTGGACTCAGCAGTAGATGTTTTGATACCTTGAGTTCCTGCAGGGTGTGTGTGTGTGTGTGTGTGTGTGTGTGTGTGTGTGTGTGTGTGTGTGTGTGTGCATTTTATCTCATCACATGCAGGCCTAGTGCTGTGTGTGCATACATAAATGCCTGTGTGTGTGTATTTGTGGAAAGAGTGCAGTGTAATTGCATGTACTTTTTCCACAGATGGCCACATGGTGTGTAATCAACACCTGCACCATCGTGTGGGTGTCACGGGTCAGGAATTGGTGCTACAGTATAAGCTGCTCTGCTCCACCACCAACTGATGTAGCCAGTGGATTAAGCAATTGTTCTACCAAGGAGACAAATACTTACCTACACTATATCTGTCATGACCTTACCATTCAGTCTGCATTGAGTGTGCAAAGTACAAAGGAAGTGTATGCAATATAAAAAGAATACAGTTTATATGCTTTTAACTCTTAGTTGCCTCTATTAGCAGCGAGCAGACAAACAGCAAATGGCCCGACAGCAAAATATTTTGCTCACCGTCTTCGGGGAGACTTCAATACAAGCAAATCTGAAATTAACCTACCAGAACAAGGCAATTTATCAAGTAATATCTGGGAGCATGTTACTGACACCTACGTCATTACCACAGCAACCCATCCAAATACTTATATGATGTCTGGATACATAATTTGATCTGATCATATAGAAGTATTTTTATAGAGAAGGCCAGTCTATCCTTAAAATCTGCTTTGAGAACACATATCTGATATGCCTGATTGTTCAGGAACATATGATGTGTTAACTAAGCCTTGGGATTTGAGTCACATAGCTGGTTTTATCTGATCATGATGTACAAATGATTCCCTGCCACCATCATCAAAACCCTCTAATAACACTACAAAATGCTGCTTTGTATTTTACCCAAACGTGAGGTGCTGTGCTGTTTTGACCAGATATAAAAATAAATCATTACACTGCCATTGTCTTGCAAAATAAGCCAGTTAAGAGAAAATCCATGTATGCCATCATGTAACATTAGTTGTAAAACTTTAAAATAATGACTTATCACATTTCCCTTTGCCTGCTTTCTTTTACAGAACTTTCCTGTGTGCTTTGTGTTCAGCAGTACTCCTACTGCAGCACTTGAGAGCAACAACAACTCCTGCGCTGACTAGAGCTCAGCCTTGTGAGTATTCTCATTTTTTTTAAGGATTGCCATTTTATCAGCATAAAATTCATTAATTTTGGCAAGAACTTCATAATAAATAAGACCTTCTTATACTTTGTGTTTCAGTTATTCAGTTATTATTCCTCAATATATAAAAAAAAAACAGTCAACGAATCAGATGTCAACCTGTCCATAATATAGTTACTATGCTGGCAACAGGATGCCTTTAGTTGGTACTGGTACTCGTCTTCTTTCCTTTTCTCTCTATGGTAATAGATTGATTAATTCACAATTAGCTCCAGTGTTCAAAGTCCGTCTTTGTCTGCTTCCAGTAGTAGGGAACATCTGTTTTATGAACACACACACACAAACTCTAGCTGATGCTCAAACAAATACACACATACAAGTTGCGGCACATCCACACGCACGCACAGACAACTACAGAGCTTTCGTTGGGCGGGGGTGAGACATCTGCTGTTTGTTGTTCACAAATTATTGATAGCAGTAAACAGAAAGTTGAGGGGAAAACAGGCATTTCTCATGCTGATGAAATTTTCACGACCTGTCAGCCCATTCAAGCCAACACTTTGTTACCAAGTAGGATGGCATGACAACAAGAGACGCTCCTTCAATATGCTTTTCCCATATCAAGGAGAGTGCAGGGGAGTTACAGAAACAAAGAAATTCACAGGAAAGAGACCTGAGACAGGTGAAACACTTTTTTTTAAAGTCATTTGTATTTGAAAACCCAACGGAAATGAATGTAGAGCTATGCTGTTGCTATAAACGGCAGTGTGACCTGAGCTAATGATAAACATATTTATGCATTTTAATCATAAAGAGAAAAAGCTCTAATATGTCTTACAGGAATAACTTAATAACTTGCAGTACTTTATGATCAAATAAACACAGACATAAACTTCACAAGCATTTTGTCTCAAGGTGTTAACAAGGAGAAACATTTATCCATCATCATGGCATACTTGTCAAGTTGTAGTATAATGTAATTAGCGGAGGGTGTATGCATGTAAATGATGCCTCTCTGCTTGGCTCTCACCATCTGTATGCCTCTTACTCCCCAACATGTGGCCTATCATTAAACCAGATTAGTGGCACTTGTAACTAAGACAGAACAAATGCCCAGTATCCTAGGTGTAATGTCCATATACTGTATAATTCTGCACCTCATTATCTCATGAAAAATGCCAGTGGATAGGAAGGCAAGGCGTCAGACTTTAAAGGAAAGTAACAGGGTATCCTATCACAAACACGCTTTGGCAAGACATGCAGAGGAACATCTCTCGCCTCATGCTGACAAGTAACAAGGAACTCCTCAATACTGGCATTACTGTAGCTAAGAGGGCCAGATTAAAATGAATCTAAACATCTTAGGAATGGTTTGAAAAATTCATCCACCATGTGTCATTTTCAGCAAATAATAAATAGTTTTATGTAACGTTGTAGATCATTTTTTTACTATAGTAGAAACAATATTTTACAAATCTTCAGGCAGGAAGAAAATGACGTCCATGTAGAGTGCAGACAGGGAGCACAAACGCTATGTTTTCATCTGATCCAATTTATGTTGTTAAATTTGTAAATAGTGGAGGAAGATGTTTCTGTCTGTGTGTGTATTTGGTGGCGGTGGTGTTGGCAGGGCTTCTGAATTCTGGTCAAGTATATGCAGAACATTGTATAAAACAGCTGTTGTTCTTTTTCAGTGTGATGCTACAGTATAGTTTGACTCAAGAATGAAACTTATAAAGCAGAGCTTTATATTGGGTTCTTCTAGCTCATTACAAAATTTTTATATACACTAAAAATTACAGTTGATATTGCAAAATGTTGATAATTTTTTTATATACTTATTTACTGCAGTTTTTTTTTTTTTTTTACATGAGTAAACTGCTCTTTTCTGTTTTTAAATTTTAAATTACTTTTATGTAGCTCTTTTCCCATTAAGAAAAACGTCCCATCAATGAAATGTTGGTATGTGGGAATATTAAAGTAGTAGTACCGTAAATCCCGGACTACAGAGCGCACCTGATTAAAAGCCGCATGCTCTAATTGCAGAAAGAAAATCAATTTTGTACTTGTACAGGCCGCACCGGATTTTAAGCCGTATGCGTTTCACTTGTAATATGAGATATTTACAGAAATATTACACGTGAGGATTTTTAACGTTTAATTTAATTCGTAAGGTAACATAAACATGGTAACATAAACGTTATGGTAACATACAAAAATACACACCGCAAATGCTTTTTTTCCTCGAACAGCGACTGTACCTTTAAGTATACGTACGTATCGGTAACACACAAATTACATTGCTTATGTTTTTTTTACAGAACAGTGCACAAACAACATTACAACGTCTCTTAACAACCGGTAAAAATATATACCGTATATATACTACTTATCAATTTTATTGGTCTACTGTTACCAGGCAAAATGTTTTTGGCCGCATGAAAAAAAATATGCATTAGCCGCACGTCAGTATAAGCCGCAGTGTTCACAGTGTGGGAAAAAAGTAGCGGCTTATGACCCGAAAACTACGGTAAGTGCAAATTTCGGTATTATGCTGAATCTAGCAACGGGCAACCTCCTGAGCTGAAAAATGTATGCAAGTGGCAAAAACATCTGTAGGTGCCATGCAGCTGGCTGTAACAGACTCCCATGTTAAAATGTCCATCTTTGCAGCATTAAAGAGTATGTTTAGGTCTGATGCAAACAACAAACAAGTTTGACATCTACATGTTGTATTGTCATGCAGTAACACACTTACTGTGTATGTGTGCTGTTGTCATTTGGAACATTTTTAATGGACTGTCTAATAAATACTATGGCTTACTTTGTAGTACAAACCTTCCAAGAAATACTGTATTATTATAAGGTCTACCTTACTATATAAAGCACGTTGAGGTGACTGTTGTTGTTATTTGGTGCTGTATAAATAAAACTGAATTGAATTGTTCGTCCTTTAGTTTTGGTGAATGATTTTCTTAATTATCACTAACTAGCCAATGTGTGTCTTTTATTGCATTCATACTGTTTATTGAATGTAGCTTGCTTACTAAGCTAGCTAGCATTAGCAGATAAATTAGGACTCCATCCTCCTTATAAGGTAACGTTTTGGTCCAAATACTTAACAAAAGTTATTTTATTATTGCTGCTAATGTTGAAGATTCAATGTTCACACCCAGCAGGTGATGTCCTGGTGGCTACTGTTTTTATACGGTCTATAAACTTTAGAGAACACAGAGATTAGTTGCTTATGCAAAAAACACAAAATCATAATATTAGTGCAAACAAGTGATCATAATTTCACTCATCAGCCTTTAATTTGGGACCAAACTAAAGAAACACCAAAATGCAAGCATGCGGCAAACAACTGAAAAAATTTCAGTGAACTAACATGATTTCAACACAAGCACATGCACAAGCACAACATGACAGCTAACATTGCAATGCAAAGCAAATTAAACATGTAATGTTACAAAACCAGGCACAATAGAAGAATAGTGAGCAGCAGACCTAGCAGACATATTTGAAGACTTTAGAGGCAATTCTTTGAGCAGTCATTTTTCAGTGGCTTGATATCTTCACAGAAATCAGTACATAGCATTTGAGCAGCACATGTGTTATAAACAGGAAAATCAGTTTGGAAAAAGTGAAAGACATAAGAGAAAGGACAAACCAAAAAGAACTTTGTAAAAGAATATGAACTGATGAGTATTATATCTGATGTGCAAGCATCAGATTTAAGATAGAGTGTGGTGATGGGTCACTTCTCCAAAACTGGATAGACTGAAAGAGTATCAGGATAGAAGTTAAACATGTGTCTTTGGTAATTTATAGCCGCTGTTGCTTGAGACACAGCCCAGCACACTTTGCTTTACACAGTGCTTTGTCTTACAAGTCAAAGATCTAAGATCTCAGCTCATCAACGAAAATACCTCAAAAAACAAACAAAAAAAATGTGCTTTTGTCTAAGTTTAAGAAGGGTCTTTCAATGTATTTTTTTTAAATACAGTATAAGCAATAGCAATCAAATAACATCAAAAATATACTAGACAATCCCAGGTCACTTCAGGGATCAATGTTGTGTTTTCAGAAATTTTGAAGTATTCCACAGACTGAACAAAAAACAAACCAAACCAGAAAAATTGAAAAAAAGGCCTTCTTTTCATTTTTTATTCTCTTCAGGATTCTTTACTTCTCTCAGAGATATCTTCTTGCTATTCCTGGCCTCTTTATTGACTCCCACAGCCGCCTTTGTTATGTCCCCACTGTGCTGCCTGGAAAAGTGGCCACCTTAAGTGTTCTCTTACTGCTGCTCCCATTGTGGGAACATATTTCTAAAACAACACAAGATAGGCAGACTGTTTATAGTCTGATATAGAAGAAGAAAAAGGAACCCTCTTTAGATCCAGAAGGAAGAAATAACTTGAAATGCATCGACTGTTTGCAGTCAACAAAATTAGTACATGGAAACATTCAAAAAAATGAAGAAGAGAGGCGAAGGAAAGCAAGAAGTGTCATTCTGTTTTTATCAAACGCAATGTTTGAACTATAAAGAGGATGAACATCTAAAGTGAAAGGTAATGCCAAAGTAAACACTTGTTTTGCTACTTTATTTGATTTTATCACGGTATCTCTTTGAACCTCCAGTTTTCTGGTATCAGTGAACTGTCTCACTTTTAACCTGAATTTATCCAATTTATCCCTCTGGTAACTTATTCTGAATCCGGACCAAATTGACTGTTATCAAAGCCAGTCAGCAGCCTAACTGCTAACCAATAGGATTGCTGAAAATACAAAAATTATGTTTCTACCAGATCCTAATAGAGATACAAGAGTTTATAATAATGTAACAAACTTAACTAGCAATAAAGCCTTTCAAACTGTTTTGCTGTTGTACATTTTCGATGAATGGTTTTGGTTGCAAAACAGAGCTTCAAGAATGGAAGGAGAGTTTACTACAATAATGATATTACAAAGATCCTTTTATTCCCAACAGAATTTCTCACAGTTGTTCGGTTTTATTTTTATTTCATTGCTCTGCCTCAGAACAAAATGAAGTGCTCTTTATTTTAATATTATGAAACTGGTTCACTTTTTAGGTTCACTATCACCACTGTAGTATTACTTGACCATTTAAAGTGTCATAATTCACAGCGGGTGGATGCAGAAAGAGGTCTGCTCCATTTTTGTGTGTTTCCTTTTGTCCTTAGGATTAGTTGATTGTTTTCTCTAACTTGCTGATTGCATGTATAGTACATTCAAATTTCATTAAGCAAGCTGAAATATAAAACCTAAAGAACCAATATGAAGGCCCACATATTAGCAGACGTTGTTTGATGGTTATGTTCAAGATGCCAGTAGCTTAATTCTCACGCAATATTAATCTTCGTACGAGTCTGTGGACAGAGATGATTAAAAAAAAAAAAATCTTTCCATCAAATACTAATTTAACGTTAATATACACAAAAATAGTTGTTTTGTCTTTGAAACCAAATGTTCAATTATGAATTCCTTTAAAGTGGTTTGTCTTTCTTATCTTTTTATCTTTTAGAAAAAGATTAAGGGAAAAGGGAACATTTCCCAGGCAAGAACATTCATAGTGAAATAGTTGTGTAATTACTTTGTGGATACTGTGGATGCGCTCTGTCTTATAAAGTAACCCCACATATGTTACGTGTGGCTGTTACTCAGGAGGTAGCTCATCTCATCAGCTCATCTACTAATCAGGTTGGTGGTTCGATCCCTGACAGACTCCCAGTAGGCTTGCAAGTTTCTCTCCAATGCATGTGTTATGTGTGAATGTGAATGTTAGATAGAAAGCACTCATTTAGAAAAAGCATAGAAATAAAGTGTTTGGGGGAATGACAAGTTTTAGACAATGGCAAGTTGTTTAAAGCACTTTGAGTGCTTAGGTAGAGTAGAAAAGTGCTATATAGTCCTAACATAAAGGATATTAAAGTGTTTTGGATTACCCTGCATTAAAAAAAGTGATCAACAAGGACACAGCATGTTGAAATAACTTAATAATACTGATCAAGTTCAAACGTGACAGTAGGTTGTTCTGCTGGGTCTGAGGACCTGTTGGGCATTCCAGTTGTTGGTTGACCTTTCTGCTAAGCGTGGGCCTCGATATAATCCTAGAAGTACAGAAAAGGGCCAAGGATTGAGCCAACCAATCTTGTATTCTCTTTACCCTTTTCTCTTCCTTCCTCCATTACTCTTCCCTACTCCTCTCTTTGTTCCACCCCTCTTCTCTCTTGTGGACAGTGAGATTCTTGGGTATGTGTGTTGTTAATAATTCAGCCTGGAGGATGGATTTTGGTCTTCATTTGCAGCAGGACATGCCGTGCTCCACTGAACAATGCACTCATGTCCAGGACCCTAAAGTGTCTTCGGAGGCAGAAATAGGAAAACCCCTTTTTTCCTTTCAGTGGCTGCTGGGTGTCTGAAAATATGGGGAAAGAAAACGGACAGGAGAGAAAGAAACAATGACTTAAATTAATTTTCTTTGCGTGCACTCTAAGAACTAAAACTGATAATTACTTAAATATTTTGGTGCAACACTTTTACACTCAAAAATAATGAGTAAATACAAAAACAATCACATCTCTTAAATACACCTTATTAATTGAGTAAATCCAACTAAAATGGAATAAGTTGTTATGAACAATTAAAGATGTTACAGTAACATACAAAATTGAGTAAATACAATTGAAAATGTAAGTTAAAACAACAGTAACCAAAAGTTCAAACTACATAAAATATTAATTAGGAAATGCTGAAATGCTTGGCACATATAACCTACACCATTACAATTATTTGTTTTTAAATAATGGTTCAATTTACTTAATATTTTAAAGTTAACTTAAGCAAAAACGTTAATTACAATTAAGTGTTTATATATACACATATACATATATACACATATACATATACATACATATATATACATACATATACATACATACATATACATACATACATACATACACACACACACACACACACACACACACACACACACACACAGGAAAAAAAGAACCACGTCAGTTCAACATTGTTCACAATGATTTATTTTAACCAGCTTTTTTGTGAATCACACATTTAGCAGATTCCTTCTCTGAACACAGTGAGCTGAAATCTGTTCTACATTCAGTGGATAAAACTTGGATAAAATTTCAGTCACAACAGCCTTATATAATAAAATTGCATGCAAATTGGCATGCTTGATAAAACTCTGTAAAACTGGCATATTGATGCTAACAACAAGAAAAATGTACCTGCCATACAAAGAATAAAAGTGGCTCAAGTGAACGCAGTGCTTTACCTTTTCAGAAAAGGTCAAATGACAAAAATAAAATTAAGATCCCAAAAAAATATAAATCCTGAAAAGAAAAAAACATTTGCACTGTGACATAGTTTTTGAACATCTTATTTTGATTCCAAAAAATTGGGCAGATTATAACTAAAGAGTGACCAAAAAACATCCATAATTTAAATAAAAAGGTTTCAAAAAGGATTGCGCTAAGAAGAAAAAAAAAAAAAAAAAAAAAAAAAAAAACCATACAGAAGATACTCTCCCATTTACACCTTAATGTGAATCTGGAAAGTTAATACAAAAACACAGTTTATGGTACAAACATTATTTATGAACAGGAATGTCAACACAATGTAATGCCGCAACTGAACCTTTTGATGAGCATTACATGTCACTTAACAAGTCTAACACTTTAAGAACAGCCCTGTGAAATTTTGTCTACAATGAACAGAGGTCATTTTTCAGTCTTTGAACCTTGACAGAAAGGTTTCCTGGATCCAGCTCCATGAACACTTTTTGAAATGCTTCAAATGTGCATTTGAGATTCTTGGGGTGTTTCAGATCCAGAGCATAGCACAGTCCCAAAAGATAGCAACAGGCTTTGCTCAGATTCCCAAGTTTGCCCAGAACAGTAACGCCTTCAATAACAATACCCACATCAGTAGGTTCGCCTGACCTGTCTTGATTCTACAGCAGGTAAATCTTCATCACCTCCTCAGCCAAAGCCTCTTCAACAAAGACAGCATCAGCACCGTCCTTTAAAAAGAGAAACAACTGTTTTAAGCTCACATATTTCCAAACATTGAAACAAAAAGTTTCATTTGTATGAGATCACCGGTACTCATAATATGTGGACACTGTGCTCCAAAATCTTTGAGCAAATGCTATTCTTTTGTATGCTTTGAAGTGTTTTTTTTTCTTCTTTAGAACAGTATCTTAAAACTTTTCTATGATCTCACAAGCTAAAATAAACTACTAATATTCCTAAAACAGATTTATTGCACCAACCTCAAAGGTTTTGATTAAGGCACTTGGATCCTCTCCCAGATGGTCAATGAGACATCTGATGATGACTTCTCGTTTTTTCTCGATGGAATTTCCACTCTGTAAAACAGGAAGTCTCAACTGAGGCAAAATTTGTACATTTAAAACATGACTTACCATTTCTAGCTTAAACATAACTATTTTTTTTTCTGTTGTTGACCTGTTTTCACACCCACCATCAAGGTAAGAACACCTGTGGAGCTAAAATATTGAACAGAAACCTCAGAAAAGCCGTTTTTAGTGGAAGGGCCTCTTCAATGCTGTGTTGGAACGTTTTTGTGGTTAGAAAATGCAATCTTCCTTACCTGAAGCAGAAGGTTTAACTGTGCCCTGTGGCGTTGTCCAGCAGCACCTTTCTTGGCTTGAAACAAGGACAGGAGTTTGGATGAATACAAGTCCAATGATGACATGAACTTTGGTTCAAGGTTCAGGGTCGTGATCCTATGAAACTCTGCACTGACCTGGATGGGAGAGGACAAAAAACCAAGGCCAAAAAATCTGAAGGCCAAAATTCTGATTCAATCAAAAAAAAAATCTTTAAGTGAAACTACCATTTTTTGCAACCTGGACCTTATTTTCTAACATGCAAAAGATTAATTTACTCATCCAGACATAAATCCATATAAGTGGAGTTGTTCAGTATGCAGACTAAAGCCTTAGTGGAAGATAATACTTTATGTTAAGCTTCTAAATTTTATGTTATGAATTGCTTGCACTATTTCCCTGTGAGATTGTATAATGTTGGAGGGAAGAGGCGGAGCCAGGTTGCCCTCTGAACCATCGTCTGCCAGGCAGCGATGCGAGAGGAACACACCGCTGAAGTGGCGCACATATTCAGAATCGCGTCAGCGGCTTTACAGAGAAAGCCTTTCAGCTCCTCTGGCAGCTCTGCTTCCTCCACCTTCCTGGAGATGACAAATGCTAGCAAGGCAGTGTTGTTAGTCACTGCAGCTGACTGAACAGTGCATTGATGTGCGCGATCAGTGAACCTTGCTATCAGCTGGTCAAGTTTGGCGGGGTGGGCCGGTCGCTGTCCAACGACCTTGGTCATTTTGGTGCCGAAAACTGAAGAGAGGCTCGGCTCTAGAGGGGGAACAGGCGGAAAACTCCGGTCTGTGAAGCCCTCCGTTTCATGCGAACTGTGAGACCTAGACAAGTGTGAGCGTAAGGCACCCCATGTCTTAAAAGAGCAAGGACAATTCAAATGAAGACAGGGTATGGAATAGCCATGACCAAATGTACCATGTTTCACTCGATAATGTTTGAGTAGTGACACTTTTGATGACTCCTCATGTTTGCAGAGTTTACACTGCCATCTCATCACCTGTGACCTAAAAAATTGTGAGAAAATATGTCTCACAGTATGAAGATGACAGAATGGTGTATAACCATATTTACAGTTTTTGTATGATTAACTGATTGAATAACCAATACTCACTACCAATTCAGGTGGAGGATACAACTTACAAATAAGTCAACATGGAACAAAGTACAATACTTAACCACATTGAAATAATCTGAATCACATCACCATGCTGTATAAATAAAAAGATAGTATGGTGACACTAGATGACAGACCATGAACTCATCAATATATTTACCGAACTGAAAAATTCTCAAAATTTAGATTTGGCATTTGTATGACTAAAATAACCCACCACAAAACCAGTATAAATATTTAGGTGGTATCACCATCCACTACTCAGCTTGTATAAAACAATATCATATCATTCCAAAATTTAACACATCAAGTCCTCTGAGTAAAATTACCTGCTTTACTTTGTAGTTGATGCAGATTTTTTTCTCCGGGTGGTGAAGATGGTGCTGAAAAAATACAAATCAAAACTTTATCATTACAAAACATGTCACTGAGTAATCTGCCATAGCATCAATCTCTTATAAGAAATTTTAGCTTGGATTGAAATAAACATTTATTTATGTAAATTGGGAGTAACTATACTGGAAATGATGGTACTTTTGGCTTGACCCAAAGGACCAAAGCTTTTTTTTTTTCATTATTTTCTGGGATCTGAAAGGAAGTAGGGCCCCGAGTCTAAATTTACTTAAGGCCCCATAGTACTTTGGACCAGCCCTGGATGAGGTAATCTGCTGACCCGGGCGGTCCTCTCAGCGTTCTCTCAAAAACTGGCCCTGTTCGGGACAAAGCTGAAAGCAGCGTCTTATATGCTCTGAAAGACCCCACATAGAACAAGAAAGCTAAGCAGCATGGTTGCTGCTATGAACTGTTCCGCGGGCAGGTCTTCTTAGTTACCAAAGCCATTGATGACGTCTGTTCATCTCCTCCTGAACAATCTGACAGAGTGAGTCAGGCCGCGTGACTACCGCAGCTCCCGCACCGCGACTCAACAGGGCCATTTTCTAGAAATGTCTGAGCACACCTGCTTTCACGTGGTTCCTAAAATGCCCCCGATTAAACGGTCAGGTCGCTGGTACCGGGACATTCCGGTCAAATTACCCGGAACGCAGATAGCGACTCAGAACGTAAAAGGATAAAAGGGCGCGGTTTCCCGCTGCCTTGACTGGAAGACGGGTTGAAAACTTAAATTAACGTGCACAAACACGCTGCGAAAAGTGAGCCACCATGACAAACGCTTTCTTCAGAACATGTCATAAAAGAACGGTGTGGATAAAGACAGCTAATGTAAGAATTGGTCACTTACCTGAAAACGTTACCAAGTCTGCAGTGGATGTGTGTCTGTCTCGTTCAACGTGCAGAAAATCTCCCATGAGGCCATGCTCCTCGCGCGCGGTACACGCCAAAGGTCATTAGTCTTACTCAAAGTTTTAAGTTAGTATTGGGGGACAAAATTATATTGATTTTGAACCATTAATAATTAAAGTTCAAGACAATGATAAGTATGAATACCAGTGTCTCAGTTATTTTGAGTACTTTCTATGAGATATATTGAGTAGATTTAAATAATGCACCCTGTGTTTCAAATACAGAATTTTTTCTTTTAAATAAACTTGAACAAAAGAGCTCAGTTCAACTCAGAAACTGGTGTTGAAAATTTAAGCATTCTTTTCAGTATTTTCAACTCAAGATAACACTTTTGTGATTTTCAAAGATTTAATCAAGGTCATCTAACTTAGAATTATAATGATATTTACTAAGCCCCTGAATAATTTTTTAGGGTGTGTCCACAGAGCGCATTCTCTGACAAAGAGGTTATTCTTTCAGCAGAGGTTGATGTCAGTGTACAAGGCATGAGAAGATCAGGCATTTTTAGAAACATTGTTTCTCCCATTTTGAACCACCTCTGATAGATTTGAGGGTCATTTTTGCTCCATTTCCTCTCTTGATCTTTTTGTATTTTTGCGTTTCCATTTGTTTCTGCCATGACACATTTTCATGTAGTGGCATATTAGTATCCATCAGTTTTGAAGGGCAGGGCGATCAGGGAGGGATGTCGACTGCTGTGTGTCATACATTATGTCGCAAAACTAATTTCCTGCCTAAGTTTAACAATGTCTGTGTCCTCTGAGAGGTGATACTATATGGGGGTACAAATCATGAGGTTCTATGTGTTTCACATATTGTGTATGTGCGTGGAAGCTGGAAAAAATGTGGCAAAATAAGGCCAGAAGAAAAATCATGTTTGCGCCAATGTGACATTCAGAGTTACTCTGGTGTCACGCTAATTGATACTAAACATGCTGGGCTAAATTAAGTATTGTTGGAAAATACTGACATGTTTATAAATGATTATGAAAATTAATGTATTTATTATAATAACACTATAGCAAAGCTAAGTCTGATGCATGAAGGAAAGAAACAGTAACAAGCAACTGAGAGTTAAGATGAATTATTCTGTGAATTTGCTATAAGTATATCCTTTGGTCCTGGTGCTGCTTTTAGTTTAATTTATTGGCTTTGTGGGTGAAAAGTGTGTGAGACACACGACTCCAAGTTTAGGGTCTATAACTGAGTCTTGTTTGGCTAAACCTTGCCTTATGTAGCACACTGGTGTTCATCAGTCATTAAGCTTTGACAGAAACATTTGAAATATAGAACTTACTAAATAAATAGTTTAAAACTTAATTTGTACTGTCAAAAGAATGCCATCTTTTTCAACGGTTTGTTTGGTTATAGCGCCCACTAATGCATCGTTACTCTAAGGGTTGCTTGCTTAATTACTTTTACCCAGACTTTCTTTTTATTAGCAAACAAAAATCCAGCTAGTCCAGACCCTCTAAGACAGTAATAATAATAATAATGATTATAATAATAATAGCCTGCCTTTTGTTGTATGGTAAAAAACAATAATTTCACATGAAATCGTTTAGTCTTTTAAACCAGAATCTTGAGCTAAAATATAAAAATATGTAGCCATGAAAATTCCCTTTGAGAGCTATCTCTGGTCTTTTTTCAACATGTGGACCTCATGTTAACAGAAAAACAAGTGTTATATTGATTTTACAAAACAGAAAAGGAGGCAGTGTTTATACTTTGTAAAATTTGTTTTGACCTAAAGGGAGAAACTCATTTTTCAATGGAGTGTTACCCAGTCTGTGTTCATACGTCTATATTTTTGCTCCAGCTTTATCACTTTCTGGTTTTGACGTGATAATTATACACCTGGATCATCTGCTCGCGCTTTTTGTTGTCATATCCAGTCTAAGAAGCTGAGCCCTCCGCCCTACATCCCTTCATCATTCTTCATCTCACAAAATGTCTGTGGTTTAAATATGAAATGGAGAATGACTGACAGGCTGGCACAAGGAAATAACTATCACCATTTTCTTCTAGTGGTTAAAGCCCTTTAAAAGTGTCAGGTTTGGTGGAGGGAGTGGGGGTGCTAGTAGGCAGGTGGGTTTCTTATCTCTACTAAACACCTGTACCTGCTCTATAGTGCCATTTAAGAATTCATCACTGCATAAACAGGGAACACAATGCAGATTTTTGGGTCCCTTTATGAAATACTGCAGGCTAACTGATTATAGCTCCTGGGAACAGTGAGCCTTGTATTACTGAGTCTTGCATTGGCTTGTATTGCTTTGCAGAGGCATTTATGTTTTAGATTTTTTTCTAAACTCAAGATATATATCTTTGTGGTAAAATTACTTAGTGATATTTTTTGGAAATTTCTTAATTGTTGGTATCTCATTTCTGTGATTACAACCTTGCATTAATTTGCCCTGCTTAGTAAATTTGTACTTAAGAATTTATAAACTCTAAATCGTTCCCAGACCTTAGATTCCATGTTTATTTGTGTACAGCTTTACAATATGTCCAAAATAATGATCAAGCTTTTTCTTTCATGTTTCCTTTTTTTTCTTTTTACAATTACTTCAGATATTAGGTATCCAGTTCAGTACTTGTCCAGCGTCATTATTGCTCCCCCAACTAAGGGGTAAATTATGTTTCTAAAATAGCCTTATTGCAAAGGTCACAGTGGAAAACATACAGAAATAGAAGTACTCAATTTAGTCCAATTTCCATCATTATATAACATAGTCGTGCAAACTGTTGGTTTTCCTGGAACGGCATTTCTATGCAAGTAAATGATAGTCATCTCCAGTCTTACGGTGGATGACTGTCGCACCTTGATTGGACTGACTCAAGCTGGGAAACGAGAGAGTCCGTCAGTCTCAGACAGCTAATTAACATGTTGATTTTAATTAGGCTGTCATTAAGCTGTCACTGGTCTGAGGAAAAGGGTGGTGTGAATTTGTTCATTTACCATGCAGTTAAAATCATGGTAAATATTAACACATTCAAATGACTCAATAGGGTCATGCCTTTAATGTGAATATACTAAGATGAAATTATGGCACATGGAATGGCTTGTCATTTTACATACGTAAGAGACAATCAGCTTAATAATCATCTGTCTATCTATTTGTTTGACACCAGCAATTTAAAGATTCGCACTTTTGTCCTGTCGTTTCAAGCTTGAAACAAAACACAATTTTTACAAAGCCAATTGTTTCGCACCGAGTGTGCTTTGCAGATGCTGGTGATGAGTCTTCATTTTTAAATGCATTCGTCAAAGTCAGAGACAAGAAAATTATAGAGAATCCAATAAAGTATTTATTTTTGTTCAATGTCAAAGAGGTGCAATTTCCCATTTAGAAGCCCAGTAGTTTTATTTCAGAGCAACAGGCCAGTTAATTTTTGTTGCAGGCTAATACCTCCCTTTAAACGTGACATAAATGCCCATCACTTTCTTTTTTCACCTCTTCTTATTCCATTAAAAAGTAAAGGGAAAGTGAAACTGCTTTGAAGCAATGTCATCAAAGTCGGGAAGTCTGTTGGGAGGGGGCTGATTTAGTGGATGGCAGGGATAAGAGGATCTTAATGGAGAGCAGCACTTTCTGTTTTGTTAGATGCAGTTAGATATAGCAGGCTGGTGAGTGACTACTAATGAATGACCAGACAGGTCACGCACAAACAGACACACAGTCAGATGTGAAACACAATGAAGAGTCTGATTCTCATTTGGGTCTATTTTCTTCTTGGTATTCTGTCCTTTGTGACTCTTTGTGTATATCTATATCGAACAGCAGACTGCAGCATTGTTACACTAACAGCAATGGTGGATCACCAAACAAAAAAAGGCTTGATGTTTATAACCTTCTGGCTGACTTTGACGTTATTCTTCACGCATGCTTCATAGGATGATCAGGTGAACACCTAATGAGCACGTGGTGTGAAAAAAACAAAATGAAACAATCTTTAAATAAGTCTGAAAAGAGGTCAAAAAAACAGAACTTAATGGAAAAAGTTAAAAACCCAAAATGTTTTAAAATATACTTAGCAAATATAGCAGATTCTACACTTTTTCTTTGATTAGGGATCCTACTTTGTTAACTTTAATCAAAAGAGGAGGACCTAAAGAACAGATTCTTATCTCACCATGATAGTAGACAAAAACATAACGTGTTACATTCTTGGTGTTTCACAATATTGCACAGGCAATTTAAAGCACTAATATTCTTAAAAGGGAAAGTGAAGTAGATAAAGGAATAGACTGCAACTATGCCTGTAGTTGTGTCTCTGGTACATTTTATGACTTTGCATTCTAGGGATTCAAACATGCTCAGAAATTTTAGCCAGTCAGGAGGCTCAGGGCAAATGACTCAGTTTACATCACGTGGGCCCTTGCAGGCCTCCAGGGTGATGCTGACTTGGAAAGGATAATTTGAGATTAATTTTTTTTAGCTCTTTATGTGTGACCATCTGTCAAGTCAAATCATGTCAGTTTTATTTACAAAGCCTAAACTTACAAAATATAAATTTCACTCAGGCTACAACCCTGATCTTTCCTGTGTTTCTTAAGAGGTTGTGCTGGTTTAGCTAAGTGATTACTTCTCAGCAACTGCTCAATGCTTCACACTCAGAGGGCTGAACTTGTGGGTGCTGTCAAGTGCTTCTCCCCGCCCCCTTTGAGGTTGCGTCAGGAAGGGCATCTGGTGTAAAACTCTGTCTAGCACTGTGGTACAGTTTGAGCTTACCAGTGCATCACATGCATAGATTCAGGGGAAGGAAAAATGTGTGTACGTGCTTATTAATTCATTAATAAAATCAATGCAAAGCATTTCTCATGTGGCTGTTAACGGTGCTGTCATTTTCCACTGGCTTGTATTAGGAAGCCAGCGGTTGGTTTATACATTTACTTGACTTTGCCAGCATTTAGCATGGACAGCATGAGAGCAGCCAGCAGAAACAGGGACAGTTAAACCTGAAGTACATCACTACGCTTCTCCTTTTTGTTTCTGGCATCCTTTCCATTGTTGTTTCTTTGAGTCATTTTGGAGAAAGGTTTTTTTAAAATATTTGTTTGTTCCTTTGCTATAACAGCTTTTTGTTTTTGCTAAGTGTTTGCTACAGGCAACTAGCTGGCTTGTTTTTAAAATATAATCCATTCATCCATCTTCTTCCACATATACACATTGTTGCATTTACCCAAACCTAAATGTTCATTTACGGGTAGTGTTACAGAAATATGCAGAAAGTGTCAGTTGGTGTTGGTTTTCCTGATGCACCGGCCATGGCAATATTTCATGTCAAGAGATAAAAGTAGTCTTTGCAAGCAAAAATTCTGCATTAGTCACAAGTTTGTCAGCCAGGAAATGATTGTGTTTGGAGATTTTTGCACTTCTTATCAGTTTGGTTATTCTAACTTTTTTTTTTTTTTTTTACTTTTGATGTAATTAATTTATTAGATTTAGGCAACAAAAACATGGGTTTAGGATTGTGGTTTAAGTTAAAGTATCCATGTATTACATGTATGTGTATTACATTTATGGTATAAATAATGACATATTACTCTGAACTTCCATACATGTTTGTTTGTTTGTTTGTTTTAAGGTCAGCTCTACATCTCTACATGCATGTCTACTGGACTCTTTGTCCACTCCATTCATAAAATCTTTCTTAAAAAAAAAAGAAGTGGGATTAAATTAGTTTCATCCTGTAGTCCCTTGCTTCTTTCATCCACCTGCTCTCTCTTACCCTTTCTGCCTCTCTCCAATTTGAGTGTGTTGGGCCTTTTGCCAGCAGTTAGATCTCAGTGGGGCCCATCCATATGGCCAACATGTTCAGCAGTCATTATTGGCCCATTTAACACATCTAACTGTTCAACATTTGACATCTTGTCAAGACAATTAGTGTAGATTATTCCTGCCTAAGACACTGTGATGTTGATTTTCTCACAAGTTTCTGGAGATTTGTTTGTGTTGCCATGCATGATACTGGTGCTATAAATAGTTGTGCATGTGAAAAATATAACAGCCTACCCAATAGTTCTCACACTCACGCTCTTATCCTTTTTTCCTCTCCCTTTTTTTCACCCTTTCCCTCATCCTGTTGTATTTACTTCTTCAACAATGCTGTTTAACATCATGTTAATGATCTCAGTCAACCTATCTGCACGTTTAACCTTGTAACCAATGGACACTTAATTTTCTTTGGGTGTAAGCAAAAAAATTCATAATGCATAAAGAAACATGTTTAAACTTGTTTTAATTCTAAGTGTTTTATTTATTTACTTTTATTTATTTTATTAATTAATGTATTATTTATTTATTTGGGCAGGGGTATTACAGAGCATTAATATTTCACGTTTTTTGTTTTAAAGGGTGGCATGACAAAAAAAGACCTGTCAGAAAATACTGGAAAAAACCTGCAAATTTCCAGGGCCCAGTCAGGTCCCATATTAATTACTTTGTCAAACAGTTTACGCCCAAAGATTTTAATTTGCAATGATAGCTTATACAACAGGGCTAAATAAAAAATACCTACATTTGAGAATTTTACACCAATAAATTTCTTTTTGTTTTTGTTGTTGTTTTTTTGTTGTTTTATAAATGATATAAACATATCATCAGTCTGTGGATAGAAATTTGCAATAATCCTTACATGGTTAAATAGAGGTGATAAGTTTTACAAAGGTTTTATATATTTTTTTCATTCTAAAGAAATGGTACATACATATATCCTGTTTATGTATACATATGCTATAATATTAACATTTTGAGAGTCTGCATAACAGGATAGTGTGTTTGTGTGTGTTTGTGTGTGTGCGCGCACTTAAACTCAGGTTTATGTGATATTGCTGTGTTCATCTTTGCAGCAAACCACATGTGTTCTTCTTGTTTGACATCATTGTGTGTGTGTGTGTGTGTGTGTGTGTGTGTGTGTGTGTGTGTGTGTGTGTGTGTGTGTGTGTGTGTGTGTGTGTGTGTGTGTGAGAGAGAGAGAGAGAGAGAGAGAGAGAGACCTACAACAGTAGAAGCGCATTCCTCCCTGAAGAGAGGTGGAAAGTGTAATTACCTGGCATCTGTCTTGCTCTACCTCATTCACATATTTAATTCCATCAACACTCCTGTTTTTCTTAATCTATTTCCTGATCAGTTTATCTCCCACATCTTTTTCTCATCTCTTTATTTTCCTCAATAGCTATTTTTTTCTGATTTCTACAATTTTCACTAAACATTGTTCTTCTACCTCATTTACCTCCATATTCTCTTTCCTTTCCCACCCTCCCACTTGTCTACCTGTACCTCCCTTTTATCTTACAGCTCCAATCTGTTACTGTGTCACAGGAAGTTAACAGGTCAAGCATAAAGACTAATCTAAATTTCATTCTCTCTACTCCAGAGAGAGTTTATGATAAAGATGGGAGAGAGGGGTTGTATTTTTATCTAAAACTCTCTTTTCTTCTTTCAGTCTGTGCCAGGTATATCGCCATTTCCTTTCTTCCTGATTAATCTTTTGCCATGGTGCTTAGTAATGTAAGACTGCTATCACAGTAGTAAAGGGCACAGATTCATGGTTCCAGCATGGCCCTGCAGTTGTTCTTGCTGGTATTAGGCAGAGCTTTGAAAGAGAGAGGGACACATATAAATCTGGAATACTCTTATATTTGTGCTGTTGTTGTACTGGAGGAGTAATTAAATACTCTAAAGAGAACTATGAGCAGTCCACTGTTGCCATTTTTTTATCTGATTTCTCTGTCATTAACAGACTGGTAGATAATCCATCCATCCATTCTCTTCTGCTTATCCTTATCAGGGTTGCAGAAGGGCTGGAGTCTATCCCAGCTGTCATAGGGTGAGAGGCGGCGTACACCTATTTTCTCATCTGTTAATCTCGAATCACCAGTTATCCTAACTCCACTAACTGCATGTCTTTGGACTGTGGGGGGAAGCCGGAGTACCTGGAGAGAACCCACACAAACACGGGGAGAACATGCAACTCCACACAGAAAGATTGCAGATTGGAAACCAGTGACATAAAGAAAAGTGAAAGGGATCAGTGCTTTTTTTTCAGATTCATTATTCCTAGCTTCTGAATTCGTACAATATGTTACTGCACTTTTGAAAAACTCTTTGCGGTTGGAAATAGTGGCTACAATCCAACAAGTCCAACAAACAAACTACTGTAGAGGCGTAGTTAAGTTTACAGTCTGTTTTTCTTACACCATAATACTAAATGAAGAAATAAAAAAAACTCTTTCAGTCAATGGTGAGCACCATAAGATGTATAAGCAGTACATTGGGACCTTGTACCTTCATTATAGAACACTAACTACCTTTTAATTTTTGGAAGTTGCTATAAATCTGTCATCAACTTCTGCAACAAACAGATGTGTTGCTTGGTGATCCTTAAAGACATTCGTGCCCCTCACATTTTAATATATACCCTGGACAATTTCTATGAGTAAGTTTGAGTCTTCATTTAATGGTCTGTCTTTCATAATCAGCTCAGAAACTGTTCAAGTCTATTTATGTGTAAAGGAGATGTTACATCCTACACCACCACAGACTCACACCCTGAAGAGAATACTTTATCATATGTATTTAACAGATCACATGGAGAGAGACATTAAACTGTGAGTGCTACTGCAGGTCACAAAACATTCATGCCCTTTAAGAGTTTCTCAAAAGAGTGATATTATAAAGTGTTAGTATGCATAAATTCACAACGTTGACCTCCATGTGACATGCTGGAGAACATGAAGTGTATATTAGTATGTGGAATCTTACCATGGGGAGCATTGTTGTCTTCACCTTCCACACCTTCACTAAATTTCAGCACATCATAGCTCTCAAGCTTCTTGTGTTCCTTCTCCATGACGTTGCTATCACTTGGTATTGAATCAGTCACTACAGCCTTCTTCCTCTACTTGTCCACTTCTTGGTTAGCCATATCTCGTTTGTCTTAGCTTAGTCATTCTCAACCAACGTCGGGGGTCTGTCCCATTTTGATCTTGGAACTACAGGGCCATACTATTGCAGATGTTCCTGTATAGGCCTGGTATATTCCAAGTATGCCCTGCCTGCTACCGTTTTAGACTCTTCTGTTATGAGCTGGATTGTCTCAGGGGCATCTCTGCAGAGTCTGCAACTTGAGTCCAGCCTGATCTGGTAGACCCCAACCTCTATTAATGTTGTGCTTAAAGCTTTGTTCTTGTCCTACCATCATTAGCGCCTCTGTGCTGTCTTTTAGCCCAGCTTTGTCCAGCTACTGGTAGGATTTCTCAATATGAGCCAATATGTCTATCTGCCAGTGGTGCATGCCATGCAGGGACTTGTGTTTCCAACGGTGGTCCCTCTGCTTCATTCTCTTCTATTTCTTTCTATGGTTTCTACCACCTGAGATATTTGCTAAGCACATAATCAGCTGTGTACTCATTAATGTTTTTTTCCGATGCACTCATGAATGTTTTTGTTTCATCCTGGATAGTGGTTCTGGCAATCACTAGTTTGGTCACCCTTCATCCACTTAGTGTGCAGTCTCAGAGTGCTGGATTTGGGTGAAACTGTTGATACATTGTAAGGAGGTTGTTTGTCTTGATGTTAGTGGCTTATATCTCCTCTTTCAACCTCCTCTGATGTTCTTCCAGTTCAGCTGACTCCTCAGGATTTGCCTTACTCTCAGGCAGGTAGTTGCAGCTTTCCTAGTGGTTAGTTCATGGATCCCATTTGCCTGTGATTCCAGGCTACTTGTAGTTTTCCTTGACGTTATTATCATGGAATCTTTATCTTGCAATATAAAGCACTGAATTGAATTTAATGTCTGTAATATTGCCTTCTGAGTACCTTCCGACTAACCTTCCCTCTCCTTGTTGCCATCCGAGTACACCTCTCCAGCCCCAACGTCACTGCTGTAGATCCTGGTGATGTGGATCACTGAATCAATATTCCATTACTCTTGGCATACAGCTTGATGTCATCCATGTAGAGGACATGACTGATGTTTACCTGATTTCATGGTCATTTTTTTCTGCGTACTCAAGTTCAATTAAATTCAATTCAGTTTTATTTATATAGCTTGTAATATCAAAATCAGTCACCTCAATGTGCTTTGTATTGTAAGTTAATGACCAAGAAAAAAACCTTGAAGAATCAGACAACCTCCTATAAGAAAGCATTTGTGACATTGGGAACAAAAAAACTCTGGCAGAACCTCTGGTAGATTATTACTGGTTGGAGCTAAAGGGAATTCTAGATTTGTCGTAGGTGTGATGTGGATTGTGAATATTTGTCACCACTACAGACTGGAAAGAGTCCTGAAGAGAGTCCTGAATACTCGGAGCAAGAAGTAAGCAAAGCCCTCTCACTAAGGACTTTGCAAGATAAAATATTTTGTGTAACTACAAATTGAGGACTATCAACATAGGCATAGAAATTGTGAGGAACAAACATCTTTTCAAGAGTAAGACCAGATTACCTTGTACTTTATGGCTACCAATGAAGACACACAGACTTGACACACTGCACACAGCTTTGTGAATGGGTCTGTTAGCTTTCTCAGCGTGCCCCTAACAGGAGCTTGATGATGTACAAGGTATTTTGATGCATTGAAATTTTAATGATGCCGTGAACATTTAGTAGCCTAGTTAAAACGTCTATGCGAAAGAGGAGTTACTTCACAGTTAAAAATGTCAGTGGTTATTGTTGATTTATTATAAATGACTGGGTTAACATGATGAGTATTATGCAATATATAGTCACTCCCTTGCATTTGTGCTCCCCATCACTGTCTTCTGGCTAGTTACAAATTGTCGGATATGAAAACCTTTTATTTGTACTGATACAGTAATGAACTCACTCTGAATGCAGCTTACTCCATTAGCTTACTCCCCTCGTCCACAACCTGTGTGCCCTTCTCTGTGATTATGTGTCATGATGGATGTGACCAGGTAACTATATTTAATCATACTGATAGTCATGATGGAGAATTTACTACCTTGAACTGGCAGCATGGCAGTGACATATGTTCACACACACAGACACACACACACACACACACAGACACACACACACACACACACACACACACACTTGTACATTGCCAACACATAAGTCCCTTTGGAAGGATAGCTGGCTGGTAGTGCTACAGAAGCTAACCATCTGTACTGTATGAAGAAATAATTGATGGTTGGGATAATTCAAGTTAATTTTATTATTATACTTTCAAGCAGGTAATAAAATGAAGACCTTAGCCTGCATTGGTAATTCTTTAAAAATAATCTATGCATTTTTTTCAGAATAAATAAATATTAATGACAACAACAGCTGTCCCACTCCTTTCCCATTAATGAGGAGTAAGCGTTAATGTTTACATATGTATATTGCCAAAGTGTGCCAAAGTCGCATTGTTACATTAGCGAACCAAAGTTTATTTTTACTCAGCTAAAACTAAGGCAGTTCAGAATAGCAGTGCTAATTAAAACTAAAAATAATATTCATGCTCAGTTCTCTCTTCAACATAACAGCTTGTAATAGCATCTGCATTGTTGCAGATGCAGCAGCAATGCATCAGTCAATCTTCTACTTCACTCTCCTCGGGTTTTAAACAAAATAAAAATAAAAAATTGAACTCGGTGGAGCTCCTCCACACCTCAGAGAGAGCACCCCACCCATCTCAAATGCTTAATACTTGGCTCCTCAAAATTAAAAAAAAAAGAAAGATGTGATCCCCAAATCTCTGCCAGTTGGCTATACCAAGCAATTCTGTTGATAAAAATATAGATAAAAGTTGATGATAAAGCGTATCTGGCAAGTAACAAGTCTGAGCTCATACCTGCAGTTTGAACTATGCTCACTCTATAGTTGTGTAGTATATGTATTGTCTGTGTCAATGGGCCCAATAGCCCCAGACTCCTGAAGCACCTCTTGCATGGAAGCCACGCGAAGGGATGCAGATATGTGCCCTCTTCACGTCCCCAAAGCACATGAAAAATGGTTGGGAAAACTACCATAGACACTGTCTAATGTCTTTTCAGAAAGTTTTTAGAGATATCCGATTTGTAATTACAAATTAGATGCCGATGTGTTTATATTTGTTTTTATCTCTATTAGTTTTTCTTATTTCCTGTTCATGAGTGACACACATGTAAAACTGGGGGGAAGATAGGAACACAAATAAAGGAAAAAAGGATAGGTGAAAGATTGAATAAAGCACTGGAGGGAAAAAAGGAGTTAAGAGGCAAAGTATGAGGGGAAAAAATAACAAATAGGTGAGCGAGGGAGAGATTGTAACGAATGAAGAGGGAGGTACAGGTGGGCAGAACCAGCAGATGGAAAGTTCAGACCCTGCTTGTTTTCTCTGAAATGTCACAACTGTAAAAATGGTTTTATAAAGCATCAATCACGGTGGAGCTGTACCTCCAGGAATAGTCATGGGGCTTCGGAAATGAGACCTCCACATTGAACTGCAGAGGCAATCACCACTGTGTGGTTCAGGTCACCACACTGCTCACAGACAGGAGGAAATGGAGAGGAGAGGACCTGAGTAATAAATGAGCAGGGAAGAGAAGGGAGGGAAGAGAGAAATGTGAAAAGGTTTGGTATTAAAGCTGCTAGTAGCATTTTCTGGTGATAATATATTTGTTTGACTATCCATATAATAGGAGATCATACAGACCAATGGCATGATTAATCTCTTCAGACAAGACAGAAATAACAAAAAAGTCACCTTTTCTTTTTCTTATTCTTCATGTCTATGCATGGAAACATGATTACATCACTGCACACTATTTAATTACAATGCATATCTTCCATAAAACACTTTATACAAAGTTTATGCAAGTCTCTAGGGGTTAAACAAGCTGGCATTATACATTTCTGCCCACTGTGTGTTTGTGCAAGCTCAAACTTTCTGAACCATCTGTCTATACACGTGATAATATGGTTAATAATTGCCTATTTTTTATGTTTGATTTAATTGTTTCCTTTCTTTCTTTCTAAGTTACATCTTGCACAACCCTGTTATAAATAAACTCATCAATTTCACATATCAGTCGGAAAAATATGCACAATTGCGGTTAGATTTCACAGCTAGCAAACCATACTATTTATCCTGTAGTCCCTTGAGTTTTTTTAGTGCATAGTGTTCCTTTATTGAATGAAGCTTTATAGCAGTTGTTACACTGATTTTAGGCACCGTATGAAATTTTATATGACATGCAAAGTGCTTCAGGTTCTCTGGTATTTATGGATACAACATATTACTCTGACTTTGCAGAAGTATGAAGAGTACGTCTTTTATTGGTAGTGTGTGTGTGCACGTATTTGTGCGTGTGTGTCTATGTGAGTGCTACCTACATATGCAATCTGAATTTGTGTGTTCTCAACTTGATTAACAAGGAGACGCTTGCCGGTAATTTATGTTGGGTAAACAAGACAATAATACTGTGTTGCTGATTTATATTCACTTGCAGTAAGGTTCACTGATAAAATGTGACTGTTATTTATTGCTGTTTTATCAGTGCATCTTAAAAGGAAAGATTTAAGGTTTTGAAAAACTTGTTCCAGAAGCAAAAGAACTATTTCTGAGAAGAACAGAGTGTTGGAGATGTTTCTTGAATTGAGTTTTCTGTGGCATTTGCTGTATTTCATATGCCCACTTTATTGTGTCAGATTATTTTAGAGCCACAGTGAGGTAAGACTTTATTCTACTTTTTGAAAAATTATTATCTAAACCATATCACTGTTATGTATTAGTTTTAGTTTTATCTTTTAAAAGTCACTGTTACTGATTATGAGGATACTCCCACAATCAGGATGTGAAAGTGTTGCTCATAGTCCCCAATACAAATGACACAAACCATAAGGGTGAAAAAAACATACTGTGCGGGACCCTCAAGCTCCCAGGCTTCTGGTAGAGGACCTAAGACCACCCAAAAGGGTGAGAAGAGAAGTTTGTTTTTATTTTTATATATATATATATATATATATATGTGTATATATATATATATATATATATATATATATATATATTTTTTTTTTTTTTTTTTTTTTTCTTGTCCTGATGTCAGTGGCTTCTATCTCCTCCTTTGGCCAGCCTATTACCCCAGCAGGGTACCTGATCACGGGCAGGGCGTGATCAGGTACCCTGCTGGGGTACCTGAATTCCTTAATGACTTGGTTTCACCCCAAGTCCAGCACCCTGAGGCTGTACGCTAAGCGGAAGGAAGGGGGCCGGGGACTGGTGAGTGTCAGCACCACAGTCCAGGATGAGACAACGAACATCCAAGAATACATTGGGAAGATGGCCCCAACTGACCGAGTGCTCAGTGAATACCTCAGGCAGCAGAAACCCAAGAAAGAGGAGGGAGACGAGGAACCATCATGGAAGGACAGGCCCCTGCACGGTATGTACCACCGGCAGATAGAGGAGGTGGCTGATATCCAGAAATCCTACCAGTGGCTGGACAAAGCTGGACTGAAAGACAGCACAGAGGCACTAATCATGGCAGCACAAGAACAAGCTCTGAGTACAAGATCCATAGAGGCTGGGGTCTGTCACACCAGGCAAGACCCCAGGTGCAGGCTGTGTAAAGATGCCCCAGAGACAATCCAGCACATAACAGCAGGGTGCAAGATGCTAGCAGGCAAGGCATACATAGAACGCCATAACCAAGTGGCCGGCATAGTGTACAGGAACATCTGTGCCGAGTATAACCTGGAAGTCCCAAGGTCAAAATGGGAGATGCCCCCAAGGGTGGTGGAGAATGACCGAGCTAAGATCCTGTGGGACTTCCAGATGCAGACGGACAAAATGGTGGTGGCTAACCAACCGGACATAGTGGTGGTAGACAAACAGGAGAAGACGGCCGTAGTGATCGATGTAGCGGTTCCGAATGACAGCAATATCAGGAAGAAGGAACACGAGAAGCTGGAGAAATACCAAGGGCTCAGAGAAGAGCTCGAGAGGATGTGGAGGGTGAAGGTAACGGTGGTCCCCGTGGTAATCGGAGCACTAGGTGCGGTGACTCCCAAGCTAGGCGAGTGGCTCCAGCAGATCCCGGGAACAACATCGGAGATCTCTGTCCAGAAGAGCGCAGTCCTGGGAACAGCTAAGATACTGCGCAGGACCCTCAAGCTCCCAGGCCTCTGGTAGAGGATCCGAGCTTGAAGGATAAACCGCCCGCAGGGGCGTGCTGGGTGTTTTATATAGATATATATATATACACGTATATATACATACATACATGTGTATATATGTATGTGTATATATATATGTGTGTATATATATATATATGTATATATATGTACGTGCATCATATATATATATGCCACTTCCACGAGTGCTTCAGTTACTGAGGGCATCACTGTTGCCTTAAATCACCACATCTTCTAGAGCTCCTCTCTGAGCCTCTGGTATTTCTCGAGCTTCTCATGTTTCTTCTCCCTGATGTTAGCTACATCGGTCACTATGGCTATCTTCCTGCTTCCGTCCACCACTACTATGAGTTGTTGGTTAGCCATATCCAGTTTATCCGTCTGTATGTAGAAGTCTCACAGGATCCTAGCTCGGCCATTCTCCACTGTTCGTGGTCTTATTTTGACCTCATGATTACTGCCTCTGTGCTGTCTTTGTCCAGACATTGGCAGGATTTTTCGATGTCAGCCACTTCTTCTGCTTGCCAGTGGTACATACCATGCAGGGCCTTTGTCCATTATGGTTCCTCCTCTTGCTCCTCATCTTTCTCAGGTGTTTGCTCCCTCAGGTATTCACAAGGTATTCACATTAAGACCCTTTTCCTCATATACTCATGGTCCTTTGGTGTTTCATCCTGGCTAGTGGCTTTCCCAGCCACAACCACCATTTGCCTGTAGGATTCCCAGGTACTTGTAACTGTCCTCGATATATGCATCATATAGATCTCTGGCAGTGCTTCAGAGTTTGAGCAATGAGGATATACAGAAGAAAGACAATCAAAAGACAACACAAAGCCATATAGTCACAGTAGTTTGCAATGATGGGACCATGGAAAACATTGTCGGGAGAGTAGCAACATAATGGGTTGACAGAAAGTTCTTTAAAGTCATGTGAAATACCTTTGCTTTTCTATTCAGTAATACTATTAGAACATCAGAATCAAGGAAGACAGCAAGGAAATGAGCAAGGACTTCACAAATGTGTTTTTTTTTAAATTTTCTCTTCATTCCTAATGTTTATATTTCAACCTGCTTTTATTTTCTGATTCTGCACCCTCTCCTTCCCTCTGCACGCCCCTGCCTTTTAGAGTGCACCTGACTTTTCAAAAAGTACTAAGGGCATTTGCTGCTCTTCAGTAATCAATAAATAAATACCCCATTCACTCCAACACTCTTTTTTTAACCTGTGTAATTCCCAATGCAGTGGAGCAGTACTTTTGTAACAGAACAGTGTGACCTCTTGCTCGATTCAGGGAAGCCCACACACATTTATAATTAAAACAGATCTCTTTTTACTTCTGTGGAGTCTGATCATCTCTAACTTTGTAGGAGGGAACAGGGAAACTGGACATCAGCCAACTTTCTTCTTTTGATTACCTGATAATCAAATGATGTTAATCCGTTTACATTTTTCAGCCATACTCTGATTGTGATTGAAGTTAATTGAAAAGGAAAATGTTTTGTGACGGGTGTGATCACAAGTGGGGATGAGGTCTGCTGGGTAGGCTTAGGTTGTAAAGGTATTGTCCAATGAGTCTGACATTTGTAGTTTTAATCTAGGTAGAAAAATTGCAACAATAAAAAATGGCAGAAAATGTAACATTTCATTGTTTGCTTTCCAATAAGCCATTTAAACCTGTCACTTGTAATTCATTTCAGCAACATGCTTTCTTTTCACACAAAGAACAATAATGTGCTGTTGATGTGATGAATTTTCATATTATATTCACACTCATAAGGTTGTCAACTTTGTTTCTATTGGATACACTTTATATTTTTCAGGGCATTCATGTGCCCCTAAGGATGAATTATAATAAGTTAATCAATCTCATTACATTGCCCCAATTTAAATTTGACAAGATTTGGATTTTAAGAAAAGTAATTGCACAACACAATTTGCTAAATATCACTGCAAATTTCAAGTTTTATGAAAGAAGAAAACAGCAGTTTGTTTTTTCCAAAATATGTTTATTCAAGTCGTATTACCTTTTTAACCATTGATATACACAATGTGCTAAAAGTGAGCAAAGACTTTAGTCCACAAATTTTGTCCACAGTATTTTCAGTCCCTATTAATCTACTCATTCAAAAGTTTTTATCTTTTCGACATTTTAGAACTATACCAAAAACACCAATCCCTACAAATAGAATTATGGGATATTTTTTTATTCCTTTAGCTGCACTTTGCCTTGATTACAGCTTTGCGTGACATTTTCGTATAAGGTTGTCCCATGAAATGATTTACAGATTAAAAAAAAGGTAGACCTTGTCAAAAGTAAACTGGTAGAATTCCTTGCAAAGTTGCACTTGTGCTTGATATTACTTTGAGCTTGGACTGGTAGGACCGATACACTGGTACATCTGTTTTTATCAAACATTACAGTAAGACGCGTTCAGCTATTCAAGGATAAATTATTCCTTTGCTAGAGACACCATTAGTGATTCCTTTAAGGCCGCGTGGCTACCACAACATTCTGCAGCAGCCCTGGAGCGATGGGCAATGAGCCAAAAATACACCTGCATGCTCTGTAATGGTTGTTTGGGCAAGAAGCAGAGTGATGGAGTGCTGTATTAGATGACCTGGCCTCCACAATCAACCTACCAAAAGCCACTGAGATGTTCAGAAATTACTTGGACTACAGAGTGAAAGAAAAGCAACTAACAAGGATTTAGTATATGTGAGAATTCCTTAATGACAGACTGAATAAATAAAAAATCTCAAACAGCTGACGGAGATAATGAAACTGATTTTAGTTGTTTTCATTCTTTTTCTTTTGCTGTGTTACTGTAAATGTGTCACTGTTATTTAAATAGGGAAAAGTACACTTACAGGTCTCGGCGTGGGAAAACAATGAAAAATCCTTAAATGTGTTACTGTATCCAAACTGTCAGTGTGTGAGTCCCTTCACTCTTTCTCTCTGTGTCACACACACACAGACTGACAGAAGCACATTTATGCATTTTGTCCATCTCTTGGATGTTAAAGATTCTCTGCCATACTCTCTCTTCAAGGCTTTATCTGTGCTATTTTCAGAGACCGCAGTAAGTGAAGTATTGTGAGAAGTGATACAAAAGCTTCCTTAAGAGAGGAGAGCGAGAAAGAGAGAGCGGGGGGAAAAAGAGTTCGTAAAATATGCCTATTCATCTCTCCTTCTTCCTAGTTCTGTTTCACTCCATGACTCTTTCCAGACTAGTAGAGAGGGCACTTCAGAGGCTTAGTCAAGAAGACTGTTCAAAGTATTAAATAATGCAGGTAGTCGACAATTCCTCCATTTCTCCTTCCTTTTTTCCCCAGGCCATTTTGAACACCAGATCCAAACCAGTGCATAAGCTGTGAATAACAAATGTGACACATCATCATAAACACATTTCTGTTTTTCTCCCGTCTGGTACATTATTTAAAATAACACAGTACAGATCAAATTGAATAGGCAGCGTTTGAATGCTTTTATGCATCCATTTCTAAACATTTGATGCCAGTTCACAAGCAAATTGCTCATGTGTTTACAGAGGAATCGTATATTTCTGCTTCATTTGGACCGATCAATCTTGTGTTCTTGTCAGTGTGTTTCTGAACTTGCATCATGTGTGTACTTAACTTTGCTTCTATGATCCTTGAGGGGTTAAACGTGCAAAAAAACCCAAAGAGTTTGGCAAATGATTAGATTCACCCTTATTGGGGATTTATTTTAATTAGGACTAAACTGCTCACGTTTGCCAGTGTGACTGTCTGTTTGTAGCAGTCATGCATTTGTGTTGCCATCAGTTATGGACCAGGTCATGTCAAGTCCTGGCATTAAAGCAGGGATGGTTTTATTATTTATTGAGATGTAACATTCACAATAGAAGCTTAATGTCTGTGTAGTTAAGAGAGAAAAAATAATTTCCAATTTCATATAATTCACAGACCATATGCATTGGGTTCTGCAGGAAGTAGTTAACACGTCCCAGTGTTAAATCGAATTCTGAATATTCTTCTTTTATGAATAGCAGAAAAGCTTATTTAGTATGTAGCTGTCTGTGCATCGGCCCATGGGATATTTGCAGCTGATGATCTTGGTATTGATTTAACATTTCTGTGCACTAAAAACATATTTATAAATAAATAAAATTACTTGAGGGAGCAATTCTATCTGCTGCAATTGTCATTCCTGCCTTTCATGGATAAATAGTATGGTAGGAATTCGTGTTAGTCAGCAGTATCATCCGCGAGGTTCGGGCCTTTGACAGTGACATCTCTCTAACTCTGATAATAGAGCTCATTTTTAGACCTTTCTGCTCCCCCACATCGACATACAGCAATTTGGGAGACGCAAATGTCAACACTTGTTTTCCTGTAGTGTCATAGATGCCTTTGCTTATGGCTGTATCTGCCTCTGCTGGTGTGTGTACACATATGATGCCTGGCAAGAGTGCATCTGCTTGACTGCTCCGTTTGATTGCTCATTCCTGTGGCACTTTGGAAAATGTTAATGGAGGGCAGCTAATGTCAGATACAGTTCACTGCCATCTGTACGTGACCTACAGTCACCCCAACACAGAGCTATCCAAAAAAAAAAAAAAGTACAGAAAGACTTACCGAATGGCTTTAAGAAAGTCAAAGAAAGTAAAGAATGAAAACCTCTCTTGTTTTGCTGTAAACTGCTTAATTGCGTTTATGTGTAGTTGTGTTTATTTGTCTGTGTATGTGCAGGCTTCACACATTTGTGATTTTGTGATTGAAGCGTGTTCTGTTGTGTAAAGCATTTACATCACTGTGTAAGGAAGGTGTGAAGCAGACAGACAGTCAGGACCATAATGTCCAGTGGCCCGTCCGCCACTTTAGATACTGTTGCACTGTCGGGGTTTTCACAGACACACACACACACTGCTGTAACTCTGACCTGAGATTGCTGTGTGCTGCTACTCTCATCCTTAGAGGCACTGGACCATACAAGCACACATACTCACACACAGACAAGCTCACACTCACGTACACAATGATTTATGGCCTCCAATATAGTCAATAAGAGCCAGGGCCAAGATGAAGGACTTGGGCAGCAGCTAGCTGGACATACACATAAAAAAGAATCACACACAAACACACAAACACACACACAAAGCAAGCCCACACAGACACAGGTATATACACATACACTGTTGTCCATTAGCTAAATGTACGGCAGGGAGCTCCTTTCCACTTTGACTCTCTTTATCTCATTCTTGCTTCATGCCATTGTTACTCCCGCTGCTCCGTGTGGAAAAACTCACAGTCCACATATCCATATACTATACTATACTTTTATCATAATTTATCATAACACAAATATAAACAGATATAATATTTTTATATGGACAAATTTGGCATCAGAAATTAGTATTACCCACTTTAGCACTCATCCATTCAATATTCCATCATTTTCAATATGTTTGAGTGATTCCGTGCAAGTCGCCTACTGCTTGTTTCAAATCTCCTCACACCATTTCAGTTTGATTTCAATCAATTGGTAATTGTCATTGAAAGCATGTTAGCGTGCTGAAACAAGCATTTAACTCAAAGCTCCACTGGGGTAAAACAGTTTCACGGAGCCATGAGGATGGTTGTAGAAAATGAATACTGTCATTAGTAAGTCTGTCTGTTCCATTGACATTGCTTTTAGAATTAAAAACTTCTATCCGAATTATTTACACAAGAAAAAAAAACTGTCCTTGAAAATGCTTAGTACTTATTACAGTATATTTCAGTTTGTCTCTGAACAAAGTCATAGTATATAGTATCTGTTCTTTCTCAGGTCTTCTCCTGCTTTTATTTCTTTTTTCTTCTGTCTTTATCATCCCCTATTTGATCGCTTACTTTTGTTTTCTTAATAAACACAGGAGTATCTGGAAATAAAAGGAATTTTTTTTACAACAGCAAAAACTGTGGATCTCATAAAATCTATCTTATTTTATCTTATTTTATCCATCCATCCATCCATCCATCCATCCATCCATCCATCCATCCATCCATCCATCCATCCATCCATCCATCCATCCATCCATCCATCCATCCATCCATCCATCCAGCCAGCCAGCCAGCCAGCCAGCCAGCCAGCCAGCCAGCCAGCCAGCCAGCCAGCCAGCCAGCCAGCCAGCCAGCCAGCCAGCCAGCCAGCCAGCCAGCTACCACCATCCATTGTTAATTGTTAAAGGTGGAATACAATAATGCAAAGCCAGAATAAATATGTCCTTGAATTTATTACTACTGTATTTAATAAAGCTAAACTGCTTCATCTGCTTAGGAGAAAGAATGCATTTACCAGAACTCAAAGTCACTTCTTGATTATTTTGCATAATGCTTTTAGTTTGGATTTAATCTAAAAACGTACTCTCTGAAATACAAAAGGGTCCAGCTGGTAAGAGGAAGTGTGACTCATAAATGTCATGTGTATCCACTGAATTACAATATTGCCGCAAAGTTACAAATTTTTATTTCATATTGAACGGATGAAAGTTTGAAAAAAATTCAAGATATTTTGGTCCCCCCTTATGTCTAATTCTAATTCCAGTACGCCCCACTGGCCACCAGAGGAACTGACATTCTTGACTGCAGTTTGAGTCCAGATTTGTAGAAACGACACTCTCTTGGAAGCACATAAATTGGTTCAAAATAAATATTAAACATTTCATGAAAAGTGAAAACTCTGTACTAAATTAGAGCAAAAGACTCATTCTATTGTTATCCTCCCTTCTCTCTCTCTCATTCAGAGAGGGGTAGGAAGTAACAGCAACCGACTGGTGTATCTCATGGAGTGTATCGGCCGCTGACTCTGCGTTTTCCAGTGCCTGGGTTATCTCTGTGGCGTAATGAATGGAGTTCGATGGAGTTAAGTTGAGATGAATGGAGACAAGTTCTGGATTCTGCACTCAGGCCTTATCACTGGAGTATGAAGGTAGCTATTAAATAATGGCTACAACATACAGTGCATAGAAAGGGACTGGGTGATTTAAGCTGGCTCATCATTCAAAGAAGACAATTTATCCACATAGTCTCTGTTTGTTTTCTGCAGCTGTTAAAACTAGTTCTCCTTATATCCTTGTATATATACATACATACATACACATATATGTGTGTGTCCGTGTATGTGTGTATATATATATGTAAAGATGTAAAGGTATAGGTACAGTGGTCCCTCGATATAACGCCGTTCACCTTTCACGGCCTCGCTGTTTCACAGATTTTTTTTTTTTGTGCAATTTTGCATGCTTATTTTTTTCACAGCGCATTGTGTTCTGCGTCCTGATTGGCTGTAGACCATTGTCAAACATTCTCCTCTGTGCCTTGTCTCCTGTGCAGTACAGAATGCGTTCAGCTTGTCAAATTTACACAAATCTTTGATCGTTAGCAGTGTGACTCTGAAGTGCTGTACTGTATGTTTGTAAGTTTTCTCCCCAACAAACGACAACGTCGATGAAACGTTTTGCACCGTCAAAGGCACCCGCGGTAGCACCCAGAAGGGAGAGGAAGATGCTAACCATCGCACAAAAAGTTGAACTTCTCGACATGCTAAAGGAAGGTAGAAGTTACCATATTTTTCGGACCATAAGGCACATTATAAGGCGCATTAAGCAAAACAAAACAGTCAGATAAGTCAAATTTTACTCAACTCATTCGACTTGCTTCCTCTGCTTCCGTACCATTGATTCATTAATGTTGAATTCTCTTGCAGCTGCTCTATTCCCATGTTCTGGACCTGAAAACAGGGTTTGATCTTTGGTTTCATTCTATAATACCGGACTTATTTTTCTACGAAGGTTTGAACTTTGAGAGAGTTTAAAGAAGAGAGAAAAGTGAAAATGTTCATGCCTGTCTGACAAAAGTGCATAAAGTGTGTAGTCAGGGGTTTTACAGCCTTTAAACATCTATAATAATTGTAAAAAATAAAGCTGGCTACTTTGCGGATTTCACCTATCGCGGGTTATTTTTAGAACATAACTCCTGTGAAAAAAGAGGGACCAATGTATTTCAAAAATTACGGAACAAGCAGAGACAGAATCAAGTATAACACGCAATGCACATGGTGAGGGGGAAAAGGACACATTGGGAAGCAATGGAATGATAAAGGTTTAAACCGATCCATCATCAATCAATCAATTTTGTACTTCCTATGCAAGTTTAGGTCTTTAGGGTAGCACTCTTAGTAGAGATTCCCATGCTTCCCTCTCTATATCTTCTAGTTGATCACTAAGGTGTTCTTAAGAAAGCCAAGAGATATGATCTACCCAGTGCGTCCTGGGTTTTCCCAGCCGAGTCATGGCAGTTGGATATGTCTGAAAACTCTCACCTAGGAGATGTCTAGGATGCTTCTTTGTCAGAAGGTCGAACCACCTGAACTGGTTCATTTAGATGTGGAGGAGCAGCGTCTCTTCTCTGGGGCCCTGACCAAGTTTCTTGCTCTGTCTTTAAAGGGGAGCCCAAATATTAGGAAACTAATTTCTTCTGGCTGTATATGTGATCTCATTTCTTTCTCTGCCTACCTATTCTACCGACTACTAGTCGCTACAGGTGATGTTATGAATGTAAACCCCAAGATACTGGAACTCCTCCAAATGGGGCAGCAACTCCTTCCCAACCCGAGATAGGCACAACACGCTTTTCTGGTTCAGAACCACTGACTCAGACTTGAAGTCTTATCCATGCTGCAAAACAAATTAATTATATGGGTCAAAATAGTGAAATCATTTTTTCTGGGGGGTTTTTTTGTTTGTTTTTTAATAACAGTGAGGCACTCTTCTGTGTGGATTTACCTCATTTACAGCTGATACAGCAGGTGATTTTTGAACAAAAATCATGCTAAGTGCACCATCTGGAAAATTTTATCCAGGTTTTCATCTGACAAAAGCAACAGTGAGTGCAATCAATTAGCAGTCTGAGACAGTCGGCAAAGCATACTCAAAGCACTGTGCTGGAAGAGTAGTCTCTGATAATTGGTAAACTGTCCTCCCATTGACATGATGAATAACCATGGAGTTTCTGGAAAAGAAGCTCTCTAATATTTTCCTAAGGTGGGATAACTGCCACTTCAAATGAAACTGAAGATTGTGTTCATAAGGAATAAAGAGGGGGAGAAAGGTAGGTGGTGGTGAGGAATGGAGGAGAGAGTGGAAATGTATACTGAAGGAGTGGGGAATGTTCTGTGTGTGGCTCATTAACTTGGTAGATGTAATCAGTGGGAGGGAGCGAGACATTTTGCCAACAACTAATGAACAGCATGGGTAGTATAGTGGTGAAGCCATACTGTACGTGCACTGGCTGAACTCTCTAGCTCGGAGACTCTGTGTGTATTTGCATCTATGCTCTTGTGGTAAATAGGATGCATACATAGTAACTTCACTGATCTCGCTGTGAGAAATTCAAGTGATAAATAGCAGTGGTACAAGAACTGATTTACAGAGTTGCAAGACCATCACCTCTTTCACAAATCACAAAGTAGCTAACCCAAGTGAAATAAATACTCTGCCTGTGCCATGTTTGGCTTATTTCCTCACCCCTGTCATACATCATACTAGAATAATTGCCTTATGTAAAGTCATATGATTCGGTATTTCATAAAATCATCATGCCTGTTTTTGTTCTCGTATCTATATAACATCAAAGAAATCAAAGAAGTTATGACTTTTCTTTAAAATAGTTGCCAAATTCATATTTATGAGCTTATCCATTGTAAAGATGATAAAAGATAATACCTACAGTGCATTTGTGTAAGTACAGCTTGCATCCCCAGCACAGAGAGCAGCCATATGGGACACATTATGGTCTCACTATGTGGTGTCGTCAAACTGACAAGATACCGTGATTTAGCACTGCTGGAAGTGGATGGATCCATGCTTACCTTCAAAGTCATCTGTCTCCTGGCTCTGTGCGAGCCTAAAAGCCCCCAGGGACATAGTACAGCATGTTGGCCATTCAAGTACCTCTCAATTACTGCTTTTAATTCCCCTTACATTGCTGGTCTGTCTCCATTAGGTGTGACATTTCTCTGAAAATGTGAAGGATATAGCAGATTTTTTAATGATTGCCACAATCCCGGTCTGCTGCAGATATTTGTTAGAAATCCATGTTTTCATATAATGAAAGACAAAATGTGAATAGCCGAGCTTTAGATGGCATTTCCCTGCAGCAAACTATTTAATATTTCATTTAGCCTTTAAAAAGCTGAACGCTCCGTGGGTTTCTTTGAGGTTTCAACATTAATTAATTGATTGATTTATTAATATTTTGTGAAAGAGGCCATTTTCTTAAATGCAATAGCTAATAAATGTATTTACTCTGAATCATCTGAGCATTTTACTGTGTTGCCAGTACTGTCGGTGTATAAATGGACATTTTATAGCCATACTCGTAATTAGATTTAAATTTAGATTAAAACATTAAAAGAAATGTATATTCAAAAGTAAATCAACTATATTATTCCACTTTAAAATACACAAAATTAAAAATAGCAATCAGACGTTCCAGATTAGGTGCACTGAAATATCGTTACTGGGTGCATGTGACAAACGACCTTTATACACTGTAACTGATAGAATTTTGCATGTTCGAGTGGTTAAAAAAATACCAAGCCAATGTCAGAGACTAGGGAATTAATATGCAAAACAGCTAAAACAAAGTTGTTGTTTTTTTTTTACAATTTCTTGATCACAGTCACTATTTTTTCATTATTTGGACCAGCACTGACAAAGAATAGTTCCTTTGAATCAGTGATCAGCTGAAATTGTAATGCGTAAGACTTCAGACTGAGCTGCAAATGGTTGGTGTCATCATGAACCAAAATTATATAATCCATATTAACAGTGAAATCAATCTGTGACCTCAGAACTATAGTATAAGGACCTATGTCTCAGCAAGGCTCCTGGGGATTACTACTTATTCAGCAAGAGGCAGTAATTTGTTGCCCTTATGCCCTTTAGTAGGTTACCTTGCCATGACACTGACATGCTGACGTTAAAATGCTTCAAGCAAGGATAACTGTTACTACTGCCTTGTTACTGAGCTGTCTCCTTTCTAACAGATAGAATGTTTAATATATTCTATATGTCAGAACATCCCATGTTATTTCTATCTATCTATCTCTGCAGTGTTGTGGTTATACTCAAGAAAAGTAATGTTTTACACATTACTTGTTACTTTTCTTAAAATAAATGCAGTGTGTTACTTCATTAATTGCCAATTAACCATTTAAACCATAGACTACCGTCCTATACACCAACACATATCCCTATCCTAATGAAGACACACGTGCAATTTTTCTTTTACACATGAACACAAACCAAGGTTGCAAATCAGCCAGAAGTGACTTCAAAGCAATCTCCACAGTGGTTCTACTTTAGAAACATGAACAGGTAGAAACAGAGGCTTCAAGCCTGACTGCTCATCACTGCCTTTGTTACCTGTTGAAGTTCAGGCTTTGAATTTTTTCTTTTTCTCTCAGGGGGACTCTCTCTCTGGTTTACTGGGACAGTGACTTTGGATATGTGTCACTGTACAAATACACCCTATTACAAATGTTGAAACACATGCACTCATTAAAACAAATAAATAAATAAAATGATTTTAAAAAATCAGGTTGCCATGTTTTTTTCAAAACCTTTTTTTAAAACCTCAGAAATAACCCTTATCCTTTCACTGTTTTTCTCTCTCCCATCTTGATATGCCCTCAAGCTGATCTGGCAACAGAGTGACCAAATCTGACCTATTCAGTGTCATTTTTAGCATGTTTGGCCGTTTCTGACATTGCAATTTTCCACACAAACGGTGACAGACTAGTAAAAGAACAGATTATGGTTTAAGAATATTCTTTTGATCTGTCAAGATGTCAACAGTGTATCTGTGTGTGTTACTGATTTGCTGCGTTAGTGATTTACTTCCATTAGTAATTTGAATCAATATGTATGGAGCACTTTTTGCTCCATACATATGGAGCAAACTGATAGGCAGTCAACAGGTGATGGGGAATCTACAGACAGCTGCCACTACTCATCTTAATGCAGGTAGTATTAAAAAAAAGAAGCATAAATTCCTTGTTTGCACATGACAGAATACGATTTTTAATCATTGATACACAGGGGGCAAAGTGCCTTTGCTTATAATGGTTCATCAAAGCTTTATGACTAAATTATTATTCTTTAAAAATGTTTTAAAATTCTTTTTTATTATTTAAAATAAGTGTGTTTCTTGTGTTTGTGCTTACACTGCTGAAGGGGAAAAAATATGCTAAGTTAAGGAACACCTTGATAAAGTTCAAGCTGAACATCAGAATGGCGAAGAAAGTTGATTTAAGCAGCACTGACTGTGCCATGATTGTTGATGTCAAACGGGCTGGTATTAGTATTTCAAAAGCTGGAAATTCCATTTGGTCTACTGGAATTTATCCACACAACACATTAGTATTTGCAGAAAATTGTACCAAAAAAAGATATGCAGAGTACAAAGCAGAAGATAATCTCTCAATGCGCAAGACGTCAAACCTTGAAGTAGTTGGGCTAGAGCAGCATAAAACCACACATTAGAGGCCACAATTTTGTACAGGCTCATCAATACGGACAATACATGATTGGAAAAATCATGTCACCTGCTGTAATGACTCTCAATTTCTGTTTCAACATTTAGATGGTAAGCTCAAAATTTGGTGTAAACAAAAATAATATACTGATCCATCCTGCCTTCTGTCAATCATGGTGATGTTGACCAGTAAAGTATGTAGTAAAATAATGATGTTATCAATTTTGTTTGGCTGGCCTAATAAGGTCTATAAAATATATTATTTAACAAATTATAGTGAGATTTATTTCACTTCAGATAAATATATTTAGCAAACTGATTGTTAATCAATATATCTAATTAATCATGGTTAATTAAGTGGCACCTAAAGATATCGAGGCGATTCTTCATTAAAGATTTAATATTATGTAAACTGGGAACAGATAAGCTGAGTTACCAATTTACCTTTAATTGTTTGCGTTAAATGCTCCAAGGCTGCAAATTACAAGAAAACAATCCTATTAAGTTGAGGCCGAATGAAAAACAATTTGTTTGGTTTTTCACCTTTAAAATCCTGATAATGACTCTGAAATGATTAATGCATGCAATTTAATTGCTGCACTGAACAGAGCTTGCTGCTCTACAAAGAATGAAAACTGAGAAAGTGAAAGGGGGAAAAAAAATAAATGAAATGGTTTCAAAATAGAAATTTCCAATGAGAAGAGGGAACTGTGTATCCAAGAGCTAAAAGCAATTAAAAGAGTCAGAACACGGTCTCTGTGGCTTCTTGAACTCTGATTAAATGTTCTGATTGCAAGAGAAATCACTTTCTAAGAGGGAGATCCATACCTGCCTCTAGTGTAAAGTGGCCTATTGGTAAATCCATTATCCTCAGAGACAGAGGTGTGTTAGACAAATGCTCTAAAAGAACATTGTTAAGGATCAAAGGGCAGTATTTCACAGATTCTGCAAGCTGCTAAGGTTGAAAGCCTGAGCTTTTTGGGGGGTGGGGGTGGGGAGGTAGTGTGTGTGTGTGTGTGTGTGTGTGTGTGTGTGTGTGTGTATTACATTTACTGAGAATCTGAATCCCAACTCGTCCTGTCCTAACACAAAAAATATTTGCCTAAAGTCTCATGGTGTCCATTTCAGATGTTGAGGAACTTCTATTGAAGGCAACCCATACACATTGAAAAATTAGAGCTCAGTGTGTAAACGTGCTCCAAGGATCGCATGCAAGCATAAGATGAACTTGGAGTGACATTACTCGGGCTAAACTGGTGTGATTAGGACTGCATATAACCATCCAATTGCATGACCATTTTTCTTTTGGTCAATCAAAATTGCAATATCTAGCATCTACATCTAGCATTTTGGGTCTTTTACCAAGTGCATGCTTGAAATAACAATGGATACAATGGATTGATGAAATTTTCATGATGCAAAAAATATACGAAATGGGCAGTGATATTGTTTGAAAGACTGTGGAAAGACCTAAAAGACATATTGAGGATGTGTAATACTTACATAAAGAATGATCTTTACGGCAGGAATGTCCAATTAAATGTAATTTATTTTCTTTCTGAGCTAGAAGGCTTTCAATTCATACTACAATCTCAGTTAGTTTCACTGCCCCGTCCTGGTACAGTGAAGTCATGTATAACTAACACAGGATCATGATGGAGCTCTTACTTTCTTATCTGATAAAATACAATGAAAGCAACATGGAAGACCATCAGCACACTTAAACCCACATTGCTGGGAGTGCCTGTACACATGTTTTTGTGTTTGTGTTTCTTATTTTACTCACTCGTTTAATTGTTGTTAATAACGCAGGGGATTTGCGTAAATCCCAGAATGCAGTTCACATCTAAAACTGAATTGATGCTTCAGAGTTGGGACCAGGAAGCAGAGTTGCAGTCTTGCAGTCACATCTCTCTGCAGCTTCTCTTCTCCTGTTATGCTCCCAAAACCCCATCCCTTTAGAGACTGATGTAAAAGCCGAGTGCATGCCAACCCCAGCTCAACACCCTCAGGCCCAGCATGTGTTTAGACATTTGTAATAAGGTATATGTGTACAGTGACTACTATCCAAACTCACTGTACCAGCAAACCAAAGAGAGGGTCCCTGAGTAAGAATAAAAAAATTCAAAGCCTGAACTTCAACAGGTAACAAAGGCAGTGATGAGCACTCAAGCTTGAAGCCTCCGTTTCTGCCTGTTCCATGTTTCTAAAGTAGAACCACTGTGGAGATTGCTTTGAAGTCACTTCTGACTGATTTGCAAGCTTGCTTTGTGTTCATGCAAAAAAACTAAAAGAAAGATTGTATGTGAGTCCACATTGAGATGGGACTTGTGTTGCTGTGTGAGACTGTAGCCTATAGGTTTATATTGTTAAATGATGATTATGAGACAATACGTTTCAGGCCCTTTATGAAGAAACATAAAAGTAATGTAGTGAGTAATGAATTATTTTATCTTGGGAATAATGAAGTAACATAATGAATTACTTTCGAGAAAAGTGTTCTGTGTAAAATGCATAATACACTGACAACAAAGAGAGGAAATACCTCAAACATGGACAAACAATTGACCACACAACATGCAACTTATTTGCACGAATGTAATATCTTTAATATGCTGCTTAGCAATGGGGGTGACTCTCAAAGGAGAGCCATCAAGGACCCAATGAGAATCAATAAGAGAATCGATAAAGAGTTGGATTGACAAGAGAATCGAGATAAGAATCAGAATCGCTAAATTCTTATCAATTCCCATTCCTACATTTATCTAGTAATGACTTGATTAATTTCTTCACAAACAACAATAACATTAGAGAAACAATACTCATAACCATCTTGCAGACGTATCGTTAAGTACACCTACTTTCAATACTATTGTTATTTATTTAAACTATTTATTTAAACTATCTCTCCGATTGATCTCTCTGAGTTAACTTCAGTAATCACGTCTTCCAAACCACCAACGTGTCTATTAGATTCCTTTCCTACAAGACTTCTCCAAGAGGTCATACCATTAATGAATATTTCAATCTTAAATATGATCACTTTAAGTCTATTAATGGGCCTACCACAGGCCTTTAAGGTAACAGTAATTAAACCATTACTTAAAAAGCCATCATTTGTTCAATGTAGTTAGGTTACTGGATTTCTAGTCATGGAAATTAGCTAATTATAGCTAACCTTCTTTTTAACTGAAAAATTCTTGAAAGAGTCATTGAAAAAAACCCTACCTAATATGATACTGTGCAGATGACACCGAACTTTATTTCTCCATAAAGCAAATTTATATACACACCAATTACCTAAAATGAAGGAATATCTTAAATACACAAAAACCTGAGTGACTTGTAATTTCCTGCTTCTAAATAAAGATAAAGGGGAGTTTTTTCTTTCCACTGTCTCCAGGTGGTTGCTCCTTGGTCATCTGATTCTTGGGGTCTCTTTGCCTTATTGTAGGGTCTTTACCTTACAACATAAAGTGCCTCAAGGTAACTGTTGTTGTAATTTGGTGATATATATAAAAAAAACTGAATTAAACCGAACTGAATTCAGAGCGAAGGATCTTCGCAAAGTTTCAAAAAAGGAGGAAACTACTAACAAGAGGCAAAAAAGCTAATCAGTTCACATAGGTAAAACAGGTTTTTATCCATAATAACACAGGTATTTAGAAAACCCCATCAATAAGAAACCACCAATAAAATGTAGAAGCTTTTGGGTTGCTCAGCTTTTCTCACCTGGAAACATCAGCAGGAAACTGAGTAATTTTGTTCCCATACCAGAAGCCTTTGCACCAAACAGAGGAAATTAACAGCCTTCCAGTGACAGATTATAGTGGTAAGTGGCATTTCCATTCCATTTTCCTCCCAAAACAGAAAAAGTTTGGAGCCATGACTTTTCAACTGAGGTCGTTGCTCCCACTATCGTCTATTTGCGTGATTTTTAAAAATGTAATCCATATAATAATTTGACTTCAGATCAGAACAGATATGTTATATGCCTTCACCATATTTCCAGAAAAAGGCATTTCCTTACTTTCCACTCTCCTACTTTGACATTTCTGTTTGGTTGAGTGTGCAGACTAGAAGTTGACCTTTTTGGCAGACTACCAGTGCTGATGGAATGGCTTTGCCTGTCATGGCTTCCATTAACCTGTAGTCCCTGGCTTCATGGGGTCATGGATCTGTTATGTCAATAAAAAGTGAAATATCATTGAAAACTTACATAGACTGTATTCTTTTAATCAAACTGGCATCCCTGGTTCAAATGCAGATATGCATGCATGTATGCAACCAGAAGAAACAGAAGGATGAATGATTAGAGGTCACCGCAGGAGGTGTGGATTGGGGCTGTTAAGAAGAAGAGTTGGAACATCTTGGTGGCCATTTTATTATGCTCACTGGAGCATTTATGAAGCAAAGAGATGAAGGAAGAAGTCAAGTGACATTTTCATTAATTTGTTGTCAGGCATATACTCTCCCCACCAGTGAGCTTGACATATAAGTCTGTTTTCTTACACAGATGAATTTCTCATCATGGGACGCTGGGGCATGATTAGATGAAGAACTGAACTAGTGTGAAATAGATATGGATTACTCTAGTGCTTGTTTAAGCTTTGCAGTACCATGTAATGTCATCATTCTAAAGAAAATTGAACTGCCTCTGATTTGAGCTAAAAAATCAGGTGGCCTGCAGTACATATTGGCTTATATTAAAAGCCACATGTAAATTTATTTTCCCATCGTCTATATCACATTGATCACCTTTGAATTTTGTTACCGATAACTTGATAGTGAAATGTTAAATATATATTTTAAAGTGATTAAAGTGGTTAAGTGAAGTCTTAACTCTTAAACCACTTTTTGTCTGTGAATTCTGAGAGATGTTTGGAGCTTCTGCAGATGACAGCTGACTCACTGATGATTGCCTCAATCTCATATGGCCCAGTGTACCTCGGATATAGAATTCTGAACAGGGATTTCAGCAAAATATATTTGGAAGATAATACAACTTTCTGACGTTGATTGCAGTGAGGGTTTGGAGTCTGCTAGCTGGCAGTTCTGGTCTATGGTGCACTTTAACGTTTGGCAGATATTAGATGTATGGAAAAGAAGACACATGGGCAGAGCTTACCCCATGTGTGTTCACCCACCTTTAATGGGCCTGAGCACTGGGAAAGGACTGCGCTGGAGTCTAAACCATCCATCTCCAGTATGAACTGCTGTGGGTCCTATGACAGGTGTAGTGGACTATTGTCTGAGCAGGTGAAAGGCAGGCTCTGCTTCTTTAGAGCAGAAGGACACAAGTTTTGTTAATGGAGACATTTGATGTAGTAGCGGATGAATCAGCAGTACAAATTTGTATAGCTGAGATAATTTCTTTGCAGGTGGTAGTAGTTAGCCATTCAACAATCCCTTTGACGTTCTTTGGGTCCATCTTTGCCTCAAAAAGCTGCGAAATGTGAAACTTGCATTTATCTGCTTTTACATACAGCCAGTTCTCCTGCACCTCATACATATTTAGACATTCATTCTGACCTACTAGTGTGTTGATTGCAGTTTTTCATTCATCTCCTTTGTGTATTCTGCCTAACTTTAAGCCTTAATGAGCTCCACTTTAGTAAACATTGTGGTGCCATGTAATGGTTCAAAAGCCAAACTGATGATGGACATGTATTTTTGACAGTGATTTGGTTCACCCCTCAGAAGTCTGTGTGCGGTCTCAATATTTTACCTTTCTTGGCCACAAAGAACAAAAGAGCACCTAAAAGAGAGAAAGCATACTGGTAAATACCTGCTGCCAATGATTCCTTGATGCACAGTCCTTCTTCATCCACTGGCCACTGCTGGGCAAACAGGGCACCAATAAGGTTGATGGAATAGTCATAAGGTCAATCCGGAAGTAGAGAGAGGGCCTTGTTCTACCTGAACACCTCCTGTAGGGAGTGATATTCTTTGGAAACAGAGGAGTGAGTTAGTATTAGCAGACGCTTGTTTGGCCTGGGAAATGGCTGACCTTCAACAGTGAGAGAGGCAAAATACACTCCAAATTTCCACTCTTTCTTTCAGTCGAATAATTATTGATTATGTTTGTCTAACCATGGAAAGCCTGGGATAACTAGTGTTTGTCAGATAGAAAATATAGTACACAAAATACTAACAATGCTTGCCAGAGACAACAAGGTGGACAGGCTCTGTCTATTGAGTGATTCTAGCCAGGATCTGTCCCTGCAGTCCTGAAACTATGAAAGTCATATCAATGTGTTTTGCTGGAATATAAAGTGGTTGAGTTAGATTAGGATCTAGGTTTTATTCCGCCACAGAGTTAACTGGAGAGGCTAAGCGTGTTGATTACAACATAGGGTAGATGGCAACATTAATCGAGGTTGATTGATTCCCGAGGAGCCGCCCACCAATATTCCTACATTTACCGGTGGGCCGGACTTTTTGGCTGCACGGAGCATGCAGCAAAATGCCCAGCCCGACTACAATAGAGACACTCTTTAATCACAATTCACATTCCCTGCCCGTTGGGATCTAACCACGCTCTTCCCAGCTTCCTCGGCTCAGCCACGGTATCAACTGGACACACATTTATTAGTGAAGGCGGGCAAGTGGTCCAATTTAATCTTCCAAACAGGTGAGCTGATAATGGCAGAGGGAGTGGGAGGTACTCTTCAGTCTGACAGGGAACACTGGGAAACAGTGGAGCACAAGGGTTAAACTAGAAGGTTTATAAAAACTCAAGGAAGTCATGCAAGGGCGTGGCTTCACACTAACATAGTAGACAGTCTGGTGTAGAGTGGATATCAGAGCCCGTCCTTAAATACTGGCTGAGAATGAGATTTGAAGAGCAGCAGGTGTGAAAGCTAAAAAGCGAGAACATGTTCAACTCTCCCTGCACTTTGGAATGAGTGAAAAGACCAAAATGGAAAACACACCAATGCAGGAATATGACAGATGACTGCATTATTGTGGTAATATAAGCAGCAGAAGTGAAGCTTCTTATGTGTTAATGTTCTTTAATCCAAATCATTGGAACAGAATGCTTGTGTGTGACAGTGTAGTTCTTACCATTTTTTTTTATAATGGTAAGAGATTTACAGGCTACAATGTCCATGTTCCCTTTTCACTCTTTAGCGCAAAATATTATCTTGTTAAAACACTATTGTTTATTATTTATTACTGCAAAAACTTTCATTGAGCAAGAGAGAGTTTTTCACTTCCTTGTTCTTTTGTAGCTCCGTTCCTTTCTTCATTTCGCCACCCACCTCCTCCCCATACATCTCCCTCCAAGCCATTAATCTTTATCCTTCATCATTCCTTCATTCATGCCTCTCTATCCCTTATCTCTGTCACTGCCATCTCTGCTGCATTCTGTCTTCATTTTCCAAAAGCTCTCATACTGTTAGGGGCATGCTCAAGTCAATTTTCACATGGTCGACTGCTCGCTAACTGAACATCTAGACATGTGTTTAGTGTTTTTGTGATATTCTTTATTTGTGTTTCGTTTTGTTCGCATTAAATGATTTACGTAATGGGGGCAGTTTCTGGCAGGAATTGTATAGGTTTCTGACCATAAATATGACTGAGCTGTGCCTTTGAGATGTTTTCAAATAGATTTAATTGAGATGTATTTATTTTTGAAAGTATGGGGCTACAGTACGGATGTAAATCTCTATTTTATCTCACTAACAGATTAGAATAGGTGCCACAAGTGACAGTTGATATAACTTAAAGTTAAATATAATGACAAAAGTTCTACTCCAAGTTCTTTCCATACAATCCGGTCTTTAAGTCTGACGTCACTAGCCGTGTCTGGGCTCAAACTCCGTTGCAGGTCCATAAATCAAACGATCACTGTGGCATCACTGAGAGTTGAAAAACTATCTAAAGTCTTTCATCTGTAATAAAATGATCAGCGTTCTGCTCTACCAGGTGTAACAATTGAGTTTATCATCCAGGCATCCATGAAAACGAAACGGAATTTATGACATTTAACGGAGTTAGAAATTAGCAGCATGTTAGCTCGCTAGCTTCCAACTAAATACAATATAGCCTGTCCTGACTGAGGGATTTTGGAAACAAATTCAAACGTACAGCTCTGCTATCACTTCCAACATAAATGAAGACAGAAAACTAAACAGCAGTGACGTTTGTAGGGTTACTGAAGTTTGGCTAGCTGGTATATAACAATGTGCTATGTGACTGCTAGCGACACAGCTATGTGAGCATAATATAAACACGCTAACTTTTTTCCACTTGATAAAAGTTAACGTGAGGATTCTCGTCCGTCAGGAACAAATGTAATCTCATGGCAGGATGCTGTTAATGGACCAAACTTCAGCCAGGAGAACAACTGAGATAATTCATCCACAAGGATGAATAGGGTTAGTCATTCATATACTGCTGCATGGGCTGGGCTGTAGCTACATCGTAAGGTTTTAAAAACTGAGCTTTAAAATGATTAGTGGTAATAAAAGCCGAAGGAGGCCAACAGTGATCACTGACTGTTTTTAGGAGCTTTTTGAGATTAAATAGAAGAAGATACAAAACATTAAACATGTTAACAACACAAAAGCCATATTAAACGCAGACTACTTTAGGCCCGGAAGCAGGATTCGCCACGTCACCACTTAAAGACCGGATAGCGACAAGAGTACTGGTGGTGGGGCAGAAGAGCTACTGAGATCGGTACCCTTGAACTTTACCTAAGTTTGACTGGTCTGATTGGCCTGAATGCATATAATTCCACGTCTGAGAATATCACTATGTTATTATGAAAGTATTAGTAGGTCCCTGTTTCTCGGTATTATTGTATTTACATTTAGTATCACATTATCCGTGTTTAATTGTGTTTTTTCATAATCTTAACCTTCATCTTCCCAGTCCAGTATTTCTTTCAGTCCGGTCTACTTTTCTATCCCAGTACTAACTTGACCCCACATGCTGTTTCACCCTTTCATATTTAACGCTTTTTCCTCAGAGATTCTCATCTTTGATTTTTGCGAGTCTTTTCTTCTGCCCCTTTCTCAATTTTTTTTTTTCCATATTTCTCTGTCAGATTGCTTTTTCTATATCCCAGATATTTCTCTACCTTTTCTCTTTTTCCCAGCAGGCGAGTATAGTAATGTTCTGTGATAGAGAGGATGATTCATGATTGACTGGCAACAGAGAAGAAGACATATTAATCAAAATGCCGTTGTAGAGCTCTGCCACAATGCAAATGGAGTGTTAATTGACTGCTGGATGGGTTTGAATAATGGCCCAGGCTTTTCACTTCAATCAATGCACATCACAACAATGGGCTGACAGCAGGCTTTCACAGTGTAGGTACATCCCATAATGCTTTAATGCTTTTTTTCAGTTCTTTGTTTTAGTATAACAGAGAAGGTTGACTGTTTATGCCTGCACATTAGAGACTTGATGTTAATTGAGAGAAATCACAGGTTACGGACTGATTTGGAGTTCTTCTCTGCATCTTTTTTAAAATGTGATTTGAAATGAGATTCAAAAATGAATGGAGTCAAATGGAATAGAAGGATGATACTGTGTTTATTCAGCATGCAGCTAAATCAAGAAAAATGAGCTGCCAAAAGTTGGGCATTCGTAGCTGAGAAAACACTCACTGACTTCCCAATTTCATTGTTTTGGATTTGAAATGAAACAGGGCATTTTTATTTCACAGCTCAAATTTTGCAGCCAAAATAATGAATAATGAATTTTATATTACAATGGATCATGTGACTACTTGAAGTATACAATATGTCACTTTTGGTAATAATTATTCCATTTTATAACCCTTTTAGTGTTATGCTCCTCTTGCATAATAACATAATTTCCTTAAGGATTAATAAAGTATTCTAATGGTGATTTTTATTCTTGTCACTGCTATTCATAAATACAACAGGCAATGTTTTTACTGGAGGTATTTTAATAATTCACAACACACTACCAATACCTACCAAGTATCTGTTTTTAGCAACGTGAATAGGAACATTGTTGAGGTAACATTATTTATCTTAACAAGTGGTGATGACCAAAACAGAGGTAAAAATACTTTGTCATTTATAAAGAGGGTAATTTTTTTAATCTACATTTTGTACAATGTTTGCTAGGATACTAAACCTAAAAAACCTATTAGCTGTTGTGTTTTCAGGTTGTTGCACTGATCCCTTGTGATAAATAAAATTGACGTGATAGATGTAGTTTTAGCTGAAATGTTGAGACCCATATCACAAGAAAGAAGAAAACTCAAACTCGGAACATTCGACATCATAAAATAACTAAGTTCCTCATTTTCTTAGGCACGTTCAAACCCCATAACTGTTTTTATAAGATATCAGGGTCATTTGGTTTCCATCAGGTTGCCACAAATCACTTACCACATCATCAGGATGAAATTAACTCGTATTTATTCCTTCATTTTTAAAGTTTGTCTCTACAGTCCTAAAACATGTTGCTCCATGAAGGGCCCATATGCATGTCTCATTTTTCCAACTTCAGATGGATACCCTCTCTAGGTTTTTTTGCTTTGACTGTCATGTGCAGTCTAACACATATCTCCAAACACACACGCACACACACCCAAGCCTACATACATACAAACACACATTTCACTCCATTTCAAAAAACATCTGGTGTACCCTTATCCCCTACCCCACAACACCCCGTCCCTCGCAGGAGACTAATAGACTCATTAGCAGTCTCTCCAATAGAAAACAGAATGCAGGAACAAACTGGGCACCTGTAATGTTATCCAGTGCTACTCTTAATTACAAAGCATCAGGCTGCTAAATGAGCTCTGCTGAGGGACCATGTGGGGAAACAGATCGGCAAACACAGGATCTCACCAGCTGTAGGGAGGTGCTTGATCGCCATTACACTGAAATCCACAGGATTAAGACAAGCTCAATGATGAGAAGAGGCCTTGGAGGTTCGCCGAGCACTGCTGCCGGCAACTGTGATTGGAGAACAGTTTCTGCAACAGAAGACACAAAGCGAAAGTCTGAAAACTGGCTATGTGGTTGTGGTTGTAACCAGCATTGCTATGGTTAAATGCACTCCATAAAGGAACCTGCTTATAAGCCTAACAGAGAGTGCCAAGTGAACCCTTAAAAGTTAATTCATATGACTTGTTTTGCAAGCAGTTGAACAGCCTACGACAAAGTCAGTGATAAGGTTCAGGTAAAGTAGCAAAATGGCAGTACTAAAAAAATCAGTTTCTTTTCAGAACTTATCTCCATTTTCCATCATCCTAGACTGTGTTGAAATGCGTAGTGGCATAACCTTATTTCTGAGGATTTGTGCAATCAAGTTTCTAAAGGAAGGAAGCAAATACACAGAGTTTAATAGGAGTATAAGCACATCTTTTTCTACCAAAGAGATAGCAAGTCACACTAATCAGTGATCAGTCAAGGTTAATCAGGCTTCTGTATGAACATCTTCATATTAACCAAAACTAAAATGCACTGAAGTTAAATTCAACAGACAGCAAAAGATGAATGCAGCATGGTGGAATATGTGAATAAGAGAAAGCGGCATTCATATCGTTAAGTAGATGATCCATTAATCTTGTCTATATATTCTATAACCTTCTCTAATCACACTGAATATGCATTGAGAGATATGAGCTCCACTTATCATACTGATTGCACTATGGAAAGATGGCAACTAAAACCAGTAATGCCTTGCTCATCTGTGTTTAGCTTTTAGAGTGAATAATCTATGGTGTGAGACACAATAATAAAAAACAACAACTTTTGTATTGTATTTTTACAGTCAATTTTTTGTTGAATAGAAAGAAACAACTCTCCATTAAAACTGCCCACAGCCCACAGCTGCTGACAGTTCCGACTGTATCATTAATTAGTTCATCACCAAGTATTTAAAGATAAGTCGTCAGATCAGCTGATTGAATTGTTGCTTGGTTGACACTATGTTTTCCACTTCACTTCTCCACTCTCTCCCCCTCTCTATTTGTCTGGATTACTATGGCTCTCAAAGGGGGAAAAAACGCACGTTAAATTAGCACATTAATAACCCGATGTTCCTCAAACACTAATTCAATTAATTAACCCAAAATGAGATGTTTAATTTCCTCTTGCGTTAACAATCGCAATACCTTATGCTAAAAAGGCAAAGCATCAGGTTGAAGGGTAGAGATGAACTGCTGTCAAATTGAGCAAAGCTTAATTTCTATGCAAATGGGGAAAGCATAGGGGTAAAACTTGGTGCACCGTTCATGCTAATGCGGAAACAGTGGGATTAATTATATAATGTCCACTTTGTGCAAGAACTCTGGTATTTGGAATGTGGCTCAAAAACATTATCTATAATGCTGTGGTAATTAGTGATGAAACACACAAAGCACGCGTAATCATCTTTCGGAAATATTTTCTTTGCACTTTCTAAATAGATCAAAAAAACTATAAGCTATTTTGTTTTAGTTATTTGTAATGTGAAAGATATTAAGTTAAATCAGACATGCTTCATGGGGTTGAGCACATCATTGTAGGGCTTGTGTATGTGTGTTATGTCTAATCTAAGGTGAGGAGAATTGATTTCTGAAATGCAGCAATAATTACATTCCATGAGAACAAATGGATTTGAAGAAGGACAGGCTCTGTGGGAAGATCAGAATGTGCACAAATAAAATTGCAAACTGTTTTTTAACTGCCATGACAATCAAGGTCACATTTTCAGTGGTGTGAAACTGTGTGGACAAACTAATCAAAATTCTGGGAGGGTTAAGATTTGTCACATTATAGGAGGAACATGGCAGGTTATGAAATCATCAGTTATCTAAGCTCTACAGGGGACAGCTGCATGATGGGACCGGAGCTCCCCAGAGTTTTAAGGGTTAGCTGACCACAGATAATGTCCGCTGGGACATAACTATGGCTTTACTGCAATAAATAAGTAGATAAATAAATGAAAAAAATGTAGCATACACTTTCTTTACATCTTGAAATTTTGAAATCTAATGTACTGCAAACCAAAATTATAATTGGAAAAATACCTAAAATATCAAAGGAGATTCAACAAAATCAGAATTCCTCTACTCTTAGCAATCTGGAAAATACAAATATACAAGTCAGCAAGCATTTTGGGGATTGGATGCTGTCTGCAGTCTTGTTGCTGATCCGAGGTCAAAAAACATGATTACAATGTCAGACTGAATGAATACAGTGACACAAACGGGTCAGTCAGATTGGCTACTCTGACAAGCACAACAACATAGTATATTTGATTGGTTAACCTGATATATGTCGATTTGCTTTTTCTGTCCCCACTGGAGTTAAAATGAAAATAAAGCTCTAAAACTGAAAACTGAAATCTTCACAGGATTACAGTCAGAATTTTAAGTTTAAATGTATAGATAACCTCACCAACAAGACTTCTCCACATTAAGCACATGTGGCTCTCTGTTAACTTGCTGTTCTATTCTTTGTCAAACGGTTGTCCAGTACTGATCATGTCTCCCTGCTCTAATCCTTTCATGGCGCATAATGCAGCAATATGCACGATGAAACAATATTACTATTTGTGCGTGAAGCACATTATTAGAATTTTTAGTAATCATAGACATGTCCCGACATTTGAGAGATCAGACAAAATTTCACAGAAGATAATCGGAGTCTGTGAAATCTTAATGTTTTAGCTTCTTAATCTTGCCTTCTTTCCAGAGTGTTATGGAGTCCTTGGACAGTTCTCTATGGCTTCATATGCTTATATTAACTTTGGTGAAACATTCAGTGGGCCAGAGGGTTCACAGGAAGTGGAAGGCGGAGACACTTGATTGTGTTTTACAGATAGCTGTAGAGGGCAAATAGTGGAGGAAAGGGTAATTGAAGACAGTTCATTAGATGCTGATCCGGATCCCCCCAGAGGGCCTGGTGAAGGCTGGAGGGAATAGGATTCAAGCTGGGCAGAGAATTAGACAGGATTTGCTGCAGGCTTTGGTTCCTCTGGACAAGTTCTTACTCATTACTCACTTGAGACAGGCAGGCTGACTTGCTAACACCACTATAATACTCACATTATTAGCTGAGGAATATTACTTGGGAGATAGGTCTATATAAGGGGCAAGAAACGCATGCTAGTGTTTAAAATCTATCATCCAAATTGCGTGCTAGTCTTGTAATAATGGAAATTTAAGATTTCAATGTATTTCAAAATCAGCCTGCAATATAGTGATTCTCAAAGAACAGATATAGATCACATTCACAACATTATTGTTTTATTCAGGTTGAAAAAAAATCTATATATACTGATGCTATTACAAAAGCACACATAGAAATTCTTTCATCTGTGAAGCTCAGTCTTTTACTGCTTTGACAATAGCCTAATCTATATACATTTTATTCAGAGACAGATTTTCCAATTTGAACTTGTGAATTAAGTTAAATGTTTTAATCATTTTATCATTGAGACATGCACTGGATGTATATTTATACATTCCAGTAAAATGGCCAACATAAAGACCTGTTACAAATGAAATAACAGAAGTTGCTAAACTGCACTAGATCTATGTAAAAAACATGGAATCATGAACTAGAAGGGCACTTGTAGAGATGGCTGCACAGATACCTCTGCTTTGGTGTTTAAATCTCTATAAATTATCACTGAACTCTCACACTACTATGTACTGCATTATGTCATAGATGCTATTTGGAAAATCCACAAAAGTTTCATTTAATTTTATGCACCATTTTCACATCTTTAAATTAGCAGTTTTGGTTTTCTCATTTCCAGGTGTGAAATGTTGCTGTTTTGATGAACTACCATTTATCACTTAAATTGTGTGGGGGGAATAAGAGGATCACCTCTGTTTATTTTTCTGTAAACGTCACCATATAATACTTGCTTAAGGTCATTTTAGGAAGCAAATTCCTAAAAAACAAATGCACTACTGCTCACATATCTTATTGACCACAGCGATACTTATCGATAAGCAATAAAACTGATCTACATGTAAGTTGTTTCAGAGCTGTCTCTTAATTAAGAGACAATAAACATAGGTGATGGTGAGTGTTCTTATCAGATAGGTGAGTTATAATAGCAGATGGTTCCACCATCTGCAACACCATCTTATAACATAACATTTATAGCATTGCCTTCCATGAGTGAAGCACTTGCTTTAGGTCTGTGAAGGTTCTCAGTCATCCAGACCACTTGCTTTAGGGTTAAAAATGTTTCTTATAAGAAATGACATAGGTAAAATGACCCTTTGAGGATAATGTTGCTGACACTGATTAAGCAGGAGTTGTGTATGTCTTTTTAGATAAGGGAGAGGACATCCAGTGATTTCCTGGGCACCTCTGAAACACCTTCCTTTCTACAGAGAGCCGACATAGCAAACTATCAAATGAACATGTGTAGCTGAATACCAGTCTTTTCTAATGCCCTACTGTAATCATGCCTGTGAAATTTTTACATCTGATTTTTTTTCTCTCTGAAGTCTACAATTATTTCTTCTTTTTTTTGCCTTTCCTGGAGGTATTCAGAGTTAATTTGTTCTCAAAACACCATTTGGTTGGCTTTTGAACGTTATCCCTGTATGTCCTTATCCTTCACCCATCTGCAAACTTCATCTGCAAACCTTTTTAGATTGGAAGGTGTACAGTAAGACAAAACTAAAAGCAAACTGTTTAATAACAAAACTAAAGTCTGAAATAAGCCAAGGAGAACATCAGAAAACACAAGGAACAAGGAAGGTGCTTGCTCATAGCATTTCGTCTGATTGTTGGGATTTTCTCTGTATTATTTCAGGGTCTTTACCTTGCAATATAATTAGGATATATAATCATTAACATACACGGGGAACATGATACTCCCATTTTCCCTTTGTCAAAATGTCTATTTATCCACTGAGGTCTAGCTGGGAATTGGAAACTAGAGAGGAATAACACGCAGCTGAAAATAATCAAGACAGACACAAAGCAAAACTGAAGTGACCCAGAGGCATCTCCTTGGTGGCCATAAGAAGAGCTGTTTTAACTCTCCAAATGTTTAGTAAAGGAGCTTAAGTGCGTATTTTTTTTTTACCTTATTTAACATAGGATACACTGGGACCATGCTCTGTGAAAGGACAGGAGAAAATTCTCCATAATTCATAGCAACAGACCATCAGACTATTCATTAAAATGATCTACGGAATTTCGTAGATTATAATAACATTTTCCATTTCATTCCATAACTTGTTGAAATGTTTTACATTTTTAGCAAAAGGATGTCAAACGCACAATTGAACTCTGAACATTACATGACTTTCACAAAATCTGCTTATTGTCCAAATCTTGCCTTAACTTAACATAAGCTTTCTAAATTCATTTAGCATTAGTAATGTTCGTTGTTGCTTTGCGGCTTTTATGGTTGTCGTAAATTAATATTTACTTTGGGTCAGCTGGGACAAGTGATAAATGAAAGGAATTTACCTTGGACATAGAAATCTTAGGCAAGTGAGTGAAAACAGTTCCACTGGATCAAAATCCAGCAGGTAAATATAGGAAAATAAGGTGTGTTTAGTTTTATAAACTATGGGGCAGATTTACTAAGTGGGGCAAATTACTGAAATGCCAGAATCAAAGGGTAACCTGGGAGCGAACCCAGATGGAAGTGGAAGACCTAAAATTCTAGTAAGTTGTAAGATATAAGATTGTTGATAAGTTGACAGTTTACTAAACAGAGCCCCAGCCTAGGAATTTGTCTACGATAAGTTTTAAAGTGAATCTGCATGTAAACGGGATTAACTGAAGACATGTAAATATGACTACCGTTATCCAGTTTTCAGTTCCTTAAACCAGCACTCCCCAACCCCCGGGCCGGTCCGTGAGTTGTTTTGTACCGGGCTATGAGAGTTGAGGCTTGGGTGTGAAATTTATGGTTTTCAGGGTTTTTATCGTTTTTTATCGTTATTTTCTGTCGTTTTTATTGTTAACTTGGTTTCCCTGGGTCTTTTCCCGTGTGTTATGAATAAATCTTATTTTTTTTGGTACCGGTACTGGTTTTATTTTGTTGTATTTATCCGCTGCGGCTTAAAGGCCGGTCCTGAAAATATTGTCGGACATAAACCGGTCCATGGCGCAAAAAAGGTTGGGGACCGCTGCCTTAAACTATTTTAATCATCGGCACCAATGTTACAGATATTTACTTCAAATGATCAAAAATTAGTGAAATTACAATTTTATACTTTTTTGTTCGTTCTAAGAAGCACTGCTTAAAACACATCTTAATGTTACAAATAATTTCCATGAATAATATTGAATTTTTTTTTTTATTTCACCTACAAACTTTGTCTTTAAGTTCCAAAACAGTGATGGGCTGGCAACTGACACTGATCTGATATAACAAGACAACATGGCTCATTCTAGTATTGTATAGCAGAAAGGCAGGGTTCCAGGCTCCATATTCTACAATAATCAATACTGCTATTTTGTGTGGGAGATGTGACACTGTCATCTCAAGGCATTGAAACTCAGTAGTCGTCTTCTCCTGCTACACTGTGGTGTTTCTCAGCTAGGCTTTTCTGCATCAAAATGTCATCATTTCTACCCCTAGTCTTTATTCACTTTGCAAATATGGCTTTTTCAGAAAGGATGTTATGTACTAATGGTACTTATGAAAGTGCCGAAGTAAAGCCTTTGACTGTTACAATTATTCGAAAAAAGGAATATTTTGATAGAAGCAATATATCTGCCAAAGATAAGCCACTACATAGTACATTTCTTTTTTGTTTTTATTTTGCTATGAAACAATTAATTAATGTTTTATGTGGTTGAGTAACAAAAACAGCAAGTAGATAGCAGTGAAAACTTCTCTTGCAGGCAGTTTTTATCACACTCCACTCCACTTCTCTATCCTCAGATCATAATCTGCTTTCCAGAATTTGTCATGCTTTTATAGTCCTTTTATTGGCTTTATTTCTCTCTGTCCTTTACTCTGATCTTCTCCTCTTCTCTTCGTTTTCCTTTCATCTACCTCCACTCACCTCTCCTCCTTTGATTATCAGTTCTTGTAAAACTTTTGTACTCCCCTGAACTCCTCTTCTTTTTCTCCTCTCTTGTGCACTCCTTTCAATAGCTTTCTCATACGTACATGCGGAGAAGTACTTTCTATGACCTGGTTGGAACAAGGGAGAGTATACAGCCTAGCAGTAGCAAAGCAATTTATTTATCTTTCTCTGTCTGGCTTGACCCCTTTTTGTGGGAAGCAGATTGCTTCTGAAAGTGAAATTTGAGGGCAAAGCTAAGGTCCTGTTTCATGGACATGTAGATATGCCATTTCCTCCCCATCAATGCCATGTCAAGGTGTTAGGCTGAGAACATCTGCTGTTTTTCTGAAAAATACAGAAGGCTTTGACAAATCTGTTTTGGTTGTGGACTTGCAAAAACAGCAGCCAGTGCATGAGCTATAGTGAACTTATCCAAAAGGACGCTTCATTTTTCCGTGTGGATGTAAAAGATTTGAAAATGTCAGGTTTCTGGTATAGAGACACACTGTCTAGTCTACATCCTGCTTGTAACAGAAGTCAGTCATGTGTGTATTTTTAAGCACGGTAGCACGGTGGTGTATAGGAATTTCTTTCACTTATGTATTAATCACATTATTTTATTGTAATGCCTTGGTGCCACTGGATTTTAACATGTCTGACACCCATACTGTAAGACAAATGGTGGGGGTCTAGTTAGGAAGTTGGGGGAAGCAGACAACTCCACAGGAAGAGTCTTTTGTCTCTTCCAGGGAGTGGTGAATCTTAAGGTGTGAAACATCTGTGTACTGCCTTTTGTTCCTGGAGAAGGTATTTAAGTGAGAGCCACACTACTCTCAGTGAGACTCTGCTGACCCTGCCCCGTGGTCATGCAGGCTCTCCACCAAGCTTGGTTTTCTGTTCTGTGTGTTTTGATTAAAGAATGTTGGCTACCGCTCACCGCTCATCTGCAGGCTTTATTTAAGTGGAAAACTTCCACAACAGAATGGCGCTGCGAGCAGGGTGGTCCGTGTGGTCGCTGAACAACGGTTCCGTGGACGGGCTGATCACCCTTGAGGGAAAAGGTACCTTTGTCCTACCGGCTGTTGAAGCAAAGGAAATGGAGGAGTCACGGAGCCGCGTGTTTCAGCAACCACCGAGACCACCGATTTTGAGGGGACTCCTGCAGATGGGTGAGTGATAGCTAACTTGTAACAAGTCACGAGAGTTTTGTGTCTGGCAAGAAGTGAGCGTGTTGCAGCCTTCGGGGAGCCCAAGAAGGTGTGTTACGACCTTCCAGGGCAAGAGCTCCGAGGGAGTCTTCGTGTAGAATCACGGAGAGTCTTCGTGTAGAATCACGGAGTGACATCTCTAGCGTCTTCTAAAAGATCCTAACTTCTTCAAAGGAGACTGGGGGTGGCGGTGTTCGTTCCTTGGTCCGTAGAAGGCAAGGAACCTCACGGGGGACGCCTCGTGTAGTAGGAAGAGAATCTAGATTCCAGGGGCAGTCAGCGGAGCCGGATTAGTGGCTCGAGCGGCGACTGCGGCAGACGTTCCACCAGGCGGCCAGAGACAAAACTCAATGTGTGACTGTATGTTAAGAACTGTGGGTAAAAGTATGTTGTGAGATGAAAGAGAATGGTTGTGTGGGAAAAGTTGGTGTGTGTGTAAAAAACAGAGAAAAATGGGGTTCAAAATGTTGAAAATAGGAAACAAAAACAAGAAGAAAAAAAAAGAAAAAGAGAGGAGTGTAGAAATGTGTTTAAAAGTTGTTTCCAACTAGCGCGAGACGGTGGTACTGCAGGCCACCAGCTCCCCTAGGGTGGACACACAAAAATTTATTTTTTTTAGCAGAATTGTTGATGAAAATAAGCAATAAAATAGGAAGAGAGTAGAACAACTACAATCTCTCTGGGTTTTTAAGAAAGGGGAGTTCAGAATCAAGAGAGAGGAGATGTGTTGTTTTAAGCAGTGATAAGAATGATCAAAATGTCTCAGTGTGTCACTTGCAGGTGAAGAGCAGACCCTGATCAATTTTTCACGTGCAGCAGTCGGAAGAAAATTATAGGTTAACATCATTTAGAAACACTCAAGCCAAGTTTTGGCTGAATTGTTTTACAGCTTGACTTCCATGTGTTTGTCACCCTGAGAACACAAGCTCCAAGAATCTCTCCCTGAAGACAAGAAATGCAGTTCCAGAACAACGAGATGGATATCAGGAGCTCACAGCAGTGTCCTGAGCAGTGAAGAAAAGGTCCAGCAGCAGCAGCAGCTGTGCAAGACAGCGACAGCAAGGAGAAAAATGGCATCATCATGACTGGATGGATGGATGTGCATTTCCAACGAGCTGCAACTTCACTGTGTGTAAATGGACCTTTGAAAAGACTGTCTGAGTTGGATATTTGCCACTTTTGGAGCAAAATGGCAAGATGAGACAGTGGAAAACACAGGACAACTGACTCTCACTGGACTGCTGCAAGGGGGAGAGATGAGATGAGACCACAGTGGAAGGAGCAGGGGAGAACATGGCTGTTTTTAGTGTGGGAACTGAAATTTGGGTTTAGGAAACTGGGAAGAAAAATGACTGCCTTGCGTGGAGAATTGAAAAGTGTCTGGAGCACCGCAAAGAAGAGAGGTACACAAAAATTACACAAACAGAAAAATGCATTAATCCTACTAACACAAACACACACAATGAAGCTCATGAAGACCAAATAGCATTTTAAGCATGCATTGCTGTTACCATCATCTTGTCCGGTTCACTTAGTGGGTTAAGAAGTGATACATAGACTAGTGAACTAGTATTATTTTGGGGAAGGATGATTGAATTATTGCAGGGGTGAACAGAATGCTGCAGGGGGGTCAGATGAGTGGGGACTAATAGATTATTGAGTTTCTTGTTTCTGATGTGTGGGGGAGGTCTTATCATGACACACATCTGGTTACATGGGGGAAAACAAAAACTCGTTATCTAATAGAAAATTGTTGTGTGAGGTGTGACTGGTGGATGAAAGTTTTGGGGAAGTTTTGCATTTTCTTTGGTACCACTTTGAAACTGCCAATTAGTTTTGTTTTGATCTATCATTCTAAGAATATGCTTAGACAACTTCTAAAAAGAGGCCTTCATGTTTTTTGATTTTTAACAGTGCACTGAGATTTTTGTTTGGCAATTTTCTCTTTTGAAGCAGGCCTGCAAGATCGGGACCGAAAGTGCTACACAACATGTTGAACAATCGCAAGTGAGTTTCTCCAAAAATTAAAATGGGCTCGGGAGAAAGCCACTTATTTGGGACAATCAGAAAACAAGTCCCTGCCAAAAAGGATTCAGCGAGGTAATCCAGTCTAAATTCTTTTTTTTCTTTTTTGAAATGACGTCATTGCTGGCAGTAGAAACTTATTGCGTCACGAGGTTCTACTGTCAGCAAATAAAAATGGGGACTGACTGGACTGACAAAAGCTTTGACTGACTTGACACCAGTATGCAAGATTGCACCTCCACCTTGACCTGACAAAAGGGTGGATGTATGTATGTATGTATGTATGTTTCTTTTTACAGGAGCAGAAAGGTGACAGCAACAGGTTACATGGGCTTTTTGGGCCGTGCTGACTTAACCTTTTAATTGTCACTTTCTGTGTCTTTGAATTTACCAGCGGTGTGTTATTCATGACCTTATATTGTTTACAGTGCAGAGGTCACTGTGAGAAAGTGTGCATACAGATGCGCTGCGCTAACATCTATTTTTCCACAGCAGAGGGCTAATCATATGATCCAATCACATGATTTGCAGCAGGACACACCACTGGCTAATGTTTTACCTTTTCTTAAGACAGGGCCTGGAGTGAAGCTACTCCAGGGGAGAATCCCTGGGAATTTTTAAGAGACAATGCACAACTTCATTGTGCATGTCTAATTGTGCTAAGCTGACATAGGGCAAAAGAGGGTTTTCCGTGGAAGTTTTCATTTTTAAATTGCAGAGACCGTGACATGAGGGATATGGAAGGATTGACGCAGATACAGACCACGACCGGGAGAGAAGGCTTCAACAGGACCACTGAGAAGCACGGACCATCTGCAGGACAGCAGACAAATGACAGTGGGCTGCACCACTGGGCTTCCAAAGGATTGTCACGAGGAGATTTTGAACAGCAAAATCTTAAAATAAAATGAAAGAGTTTCGCCGTTGACGTTGAGGAAGACAACTAAGGTGTACGACGTGCTCTGCCTTAAATCTACAGCCGCATTGGAACGGAAATCGAGGGATGAAGAGAGCATGCCAAGCTCCAAAAGTGACAGCACAGAGGGAGATCAGCGTTGGAATTATGACTCTGTAAATGTAAATGGGACTGGGAATGACCATCTAATGCTTTTTCACTTTGCCATGCAAAGTACTTTGACACTCTGGAGAAGACCTTTCCTCTGTATCATTGTTGTTGCCATTTGCATGTGAGAGCTTAGATTGGGGGGAAGATTAAAGATGAACAAAGGGTGGTGGGAGACCAGTGAAGTTAGGATACACAGTGTGAAACTCCTTTAAGTGTAAAATAATGTTGATGTAATATACAGAATGTTGGGAAAGAAATTCTGGTTTTAATGTGATTCTTGATTTGAGAATCAAAGGGTGGGATTGTATAGGAATTTCTTTCACTTATGTATTAATCACATTATTTTATTGTAATGCCTTGGTGCCACTGGATTTTAACATGTCTGACACCCATACTGTAAGACAAATGGTGGGGGTCTAGTTAGGAAGTTGGGGGAAGCAGACAACTCCACAGGAAGAGTCTTTTGTCTCTTCCAGGGAGTGGTGAATCTTAAGGTGTGAAACATCTGTGTACTGCCTTTTGTTCCTGGAGAAGGTATTTAAGTGAGAGCCACACTACTCTCAGTGAGACTCTGCTGACCCTGCCCCGTGGTCATGCAGGCTCTCCACCAAGCTTGGTTTTCTGTTCTGTGTGTTTTGATTAAAGAATGTTGGCTACCGCTCACCGCTCATCTGCAGGCTTTATTTAAGTGGAAAACTTCCACAACAGTGGTTAGCACTGTTGCTAAGAAGGTCCTGAGTTCAATTCCACCATCAGGCCGGGGTCTTTCTGTGTGGAGTTTGCATGTTCTCCGCGTGTTTGCGTGGGTTCTCCCCGGGTACTCCAGCTTCCTCCCACAGTCCAAAGACATGCAGTTAGTGGGGATAGGTTAATTGATTAATCTAAATTGCCCATAGGTGTGAACATGGGAGTGAATGTGAGCGCGAATGGTTGTCTGTGTCTCTATGTGTTGGCCCTGCAACAGACTGGCGACCTGTCCAGGGTGTACCCCACCTCTCGCCCTATGACAGCTGGGATAGGCTCCAGCGCCCCCCGTGACCCTGAAAAGGATAAGCGGATGGATGGATGGATGTATTGTGTTTGCTTATTACTTGAATGGCATGGAGTAAGAGTAAGAAAGTGCCATTAATACAGTATGGTGGTAGTTGGTTACAGATTTAGCTAAGCCATAAAGACAGTAGGGTAGAAAACTGCCTTTAATTCCTGACAGCTATATTCTCTTTTAGGCTTTGGATACATGTGGAATGCTTCACCTAGAACTGTTTTTTTAATCTTTTGTAAATTTATGGATACAAAAGAAATCACATTTTACTAGATGTCATTCACATTAACTGCACTATTCCACACTTCACTCCTCTAATCTATACCACCTCCTCTCTCCTGAAAACACTCCGGTTTATCTTCCCTTTACTTCATTATGTGGTCTTAATCATTTTAATTGTGACTAGATGGAATTCAATACAACATTAGAGCAATTACACGGTATTCTCACACTACACTGATTACTAAATTGTTGAAATGGCCATTCCTTCTAGTAATTAAAAGTAAACAATATATTATCCACAATGCAAAGAATACCTTAGCATATGCAGTATGTAACTTTCAAAAGTGCAGAAAAATTTGCACTGATTAACAACTAATTCTGAACAACTAGTACTCCTTTTACCATTCCACTGATCAGTATTTTTACTAATTATGATGAGCCATAGATTATTAAATGTTTGAATGTGCAGATTCACGGCTCATAATTAGGATATCTTTTGTGTCAAATTCAACATGGTGCATGATTCCGCCAAATCAAGGAAATTCTTTAGTTGCTAGTCATATCTGCTCTTTTATTTATCCTCTATATAAACAGTTAGTTCACATATCATCACCATCTGATGAAGGTGCCAGTGAATTCTCCTCCTGTGTTTCCAGCTTAGTATCTTGTGTGGGACACCAGATGGCAAACCTGAAGGTTGTAGCCTCTCCCTTGTAACGGCATGCATTATTCAAAACTCATTTATCACAGAAAAGTCCCAGTGTAGCCACATTAAACATTTGCCTGGTCGTTTGTTTATGCCTTATTTATGCCTTCAAAATACAGAGCAAGGTTTGATATGTGCACAATTAGTGACCTATATTTAACCCAGTGTGACATAATGAAATGATGTCTGCTAAATAATGCAGCATGATTCACTTTATGCTACATTCTATCTTCTAGGGAGATACATGAATATAAAATGCTAGACATGAGACTCGGTACATAGTGTACACCTTAATGTACTTTCCAATACTCTTCTTCATCTTCTAGCGATTTATCTTACTGTGCTGAAACATTGGTGTACATTCAGCTGCAAATAAATCAGTTTCAATAGGCTGAATTTATCTCTTTTTTTTGCTTGTGTACTTAGAATATTATTTATTATTATTTCAAACTTGAGACACAGTTTTTAACGTGACGCTGAGCTTAATAAGCCTCTGAAAATGAATCTGTTGAATATGGGAACATGGGGTTTTTAATGTTAAGCAGGGTTGAAACCCATTTTGATTTAGTTAATGTACACACATGCACCCACAGGCAAAGCTGCTGTGAGGCCTTGGTAGTAAAGTCAGGGTGGTGATCCATGTGATCAGTAGCCAGCAGCCAGGCCCTGCGTTCACAGTGGGTGAATAGAAACAATACTATTGTTGTACAAGGCTTCAACCCTGCATGAAAATGAGCTGCTCTTTTTTTATTGAAATTCTTTGACACTGACACACTGGCAATGACTGTTATAGCTCCATTGAAAGTCATAAAGTCCACAGGCTACCTTTAAATCTATACAGTGTCTATACTGAGGGAAATACTTGAAAGACCAGTTTTATAAGTTTAGATCTGCTTTATATTTTTCCACTTGAGTGCCAAGTTCCTCTTTTTAATCTCTTGAAGTACACACACACACTCTCCAAAAACTATTTGTGAATCCATCATCAAATAAAATACACTATATCCCCCAAAGTATTGACTCATCTTTGAATTCAGGGCCTCCAGTCACATCCATGGACTCAGGTTTATAAAATCAAGCATCTAGGCATGCAGACTGTTTCTTTATACACTTGTGAAATCAGTAGTTCAGTGAATTCTAGCATGGTACCATGATAGGATGCCACATGTGCAACAAATTCCCTCTCTTCTAAATATTACACAGGCAACATTTAGTAATATTATAACAAAGTGGAAGCGACTTGGAACGATCGCATCTCAGCCCCGAGGCCATGTAAAATCACACAGCACAGACCCGGGTCACTGCTGAGGTTCATAGTGCATAGACATTGCCAACTTTCTGCAGTCACTGGCAACAGAGTGTAGAGAGCCTCATGGAATGGGTTTCCATGGCCGAGCAGCTGCGTCCAAGCGTTACATCACCTACGCACTGCACAATCTCAGATGCAGTGGTGTAAAGTACGACGCCACTGGACTCTAAAACGGTGGGGATGTGTTCTATGTGTTTGGTGTGGAAAAACTTAACTGGTCCAAAGAGAGTCCTAAGATCTACCCAGTGGAACACCTCTGAGATGAATTAGACCAGAGAGTGCAAGCCAGGCCTTCTTATCCAACATCAGTGTCTCACCTCATAAATGCGCTTCTGGAATAATGGTAAAAAATTCCTATAAACACACCCAAACCCTTGTTCAAAGCCTTCCCTGGAAGATCTAAAGTTGTTATAGCTGCAAAGGGTGGGACAACATCATACTAAACTCTATGGATTATGGATTATGGATTCATATGCATGTAAAGATAGAAGAATTAATACTTTTGGCAATATAGTGTATTTTGTACATGACTTCATCACATTCCATCTCCATCATTAGAAATAGAATATGTACACTTGGTGCACAAAATCAAACTCAACTTTCATAGCCTAAGTTTCACAAGATGTTATATTCCTTTGAGATTTAGGGTTAGTGTTGAAACCTTATCATTTTTACAGATTTCATTCATGCACCAATATCCTTTTTGCCATGTTCCTGTTTTCTGCTGCATATAGACTTCGCATCTGGGAAAGTCAATAAACTCCGCTGAACTCAGTGTCACATTTATAAATCCAGCTGGAGACAACCTATGTTTGGTGACATGGTTCATTGTCATGCTGGCAGTAGCCTTTAAAAGCTGTTAAATTCTGACCTTAAAGAGGTTTATCTGGTCAGCAGATATACTCAGCTACACCAGGGGTAATTATAATTAACTGGTTTAAGAACCTAAAGTATTCCAAGAAAGCATTCTTCTTACCATGACACAATCCAGATTAGATTATTGGATTTATATGTTTGATGCTCAATTCTGATCTGTATAAAATGAGACTACTCAGACCAGCTTACCGTATTTTCCGCACTATAAGGCGCACCTAAAATCCTTTAATTTTCTCAAAAATCGTCAGTGCGCCTTATAATCTGGTGTACCATTTGTATGAATTCTGGTTGTACTTACTGACCTTGAGCCGATTTTATGTGGTACACGGTGCTCAAAAATCTGTCAAAAATGTTTTAGTACGACTTTGGTAAGCTACGAAGCTGCACCGCTTGATGGATTGTTGGAGCATTACGGCTACCGTAGTCAGGAGATTCGCGAACTCGGAGTAATGTGGGTCCAAAATTCTGTCCTCTTCAGGTCCCAAAGTCAAACCAACACTGTGGCATCACTGAGAGTTAGAAACTGTCTAAATACTTTCATCTTTAATAATATGATCAGCGTCGTTGCTTTACCAGGTGAAACAATTAAGTTTAACATCCATGAAACAGAATTTATTACATTTAATATAGTTAGAAGTTAGCAGGAAGTTAGCTCGCTAGTTTCCACCTAAACATTATATACCATGTTCTGACTGAGAGAGTTCTGAAACTAATTAAAACGTACAACTCTGCTATCACTTCCAACATTAAGGAAGACAGAAAACTAAACAGCAGTGACTTTTGTAGGGTTAATGAAGTTGGGCTAGCTGGTATATAATGATGTGCTAGGTGATCGCTAGCGACACAGCTATGTTAGCATAACAAACACAGTGAAGCTGGAGGATGAACGCTAACTTTTTTTTCCACTCGATAAAAGTTAATGTGAGGGTTCTCGATGGTAAGGGACAAATGCAATTGCATGGCAGGATGCTATAAACGGAACAAACTTCAGCCAGGAGAACAACTGAGATAATCCATCCACAATACGAGGTTAGACGTTAATATACTGCAACAACATGGGAATAGAGCAGCTGCGAGAGAATTCAACATTAATGAATCAATGGTACAGAAGTAGAGGAAGCAAGAAGAATGAGTTGAGTAAAGTTTCACTTATCTGACTTTTTTGTTTCGCTTAATGCGCCTTATAATCCGGAATGAAAACAGACACATTCATCGACATTGCGCCTTATAATCCGGTGCGCCCTATGGTCCGAAAAATACTGTATATTATTCTAGCTTTCAAGTTTACACTTTCAGTGAGCCTGCGCGTTGAACACAAAGTAAGCCTCTGTTACTCTAGTCCAGGGGTCTGCAACCTTTAACACCCAAAGAGCCACTTGGACCCGGTTTCTACGCAAAAGAAAACACTGGGAGCCGCAAATACTTTTTGAAATCTAAAATGAAGATAACACTGTATATATTGTTTTTTACTTTTGTGCTTTGTGCGAACATATAAAGTAAGTAAGTAAAGTTTATTTATTAAGCGCTTTTCACAGACAGGCAGTCACAAAGCGCTGTACACAAATATTAAAATAAACAATACAATCAATAGACATTAAACACAATGTAAAAGATCAAATGTAAATAATGTAAAGAATATAAAATACGTAGATCAACAAAAGGCTTGTTTGAACAGAAAAGTTTTTTAACTGCTTTTTAAAAGAATCCACAGAGCAACTAAGGCGTGTTGCTTATAAAATCCATGAAGTGCTACAGAGAAAATTACATTTTATTTATGTAATTAACACATTTTGAACTCTTAAAGACATATAACAAAAGGAAAGACACCGCTGAACTAAAATGATCCATGTAGCAAACAAAAACTGTTGTGAGCCGCGACCCTTTTAAGTAATTGGAAAAAAAGCACTATGCCGCTTAAAAAAAAAAAGAAAAAAAATATTTGCAAAATTCTGCCTAAATATCCATTTTACCTTGTTAATGTGTGTGGCGGGGCGTGGTCTGCAGTGCCGCTGCATGGGAGTCGGACGCACCTGAGCGGCAATCGCGCCTCGCCGCCTTAAAGTCTGTGCTCTCTCTGCTGTTGTGTTGTCGGGCTGTGAGCTGAAAAGCTACAGCCGGCTGTATGCGTACAGCAACCGTGTGTGAAAAGTGGTCAATAAAGAGATGCTGAAAAGCATGTCCATGCAAACATCGTCGGGTCTGCCGTGATATGTTTACAATGAGACTTCTGGTCCCAAACCTCGGCGCACAGAGTCCGCAAATCGGGGCTTTCATCTTTACGCAGGACTGTAAGCTGTCATCTGTGAGGCGAGAGCGGTGTTTGTTTTTAACAGTTCACGGTTGAGAACAGCTGCTGACATAATGTGGATCCGAAGATCCATAATTGGCCTACCTGGGGTTGAAAGTCTCGATAAATGCACGGCGTTTCGGCGGGTACACCGGCTTCCGCGAGTGTGACGCTTATTTTGAGCATGAAAAAAATAATAAGATATAATTTTATTTTTATATTTCAAAATCACAATAATCTTCCAATCTAGAACTACAAGTTTAAAAAAAGAACTAAACACAAATAAAATGCACTTCAGCGAAATTCTTCTTCTATTTTCCCAAACCACCCGGAGCCTCAAAATAAGGACTAAAGAGCCGCATGCGGCTCCGGAGCCGCGGGTTGCCGACCCCTGCTCTAGTCCATCAGTCTCAGGGTTTGAGGGAGGCTTATTCAGCTGATAATTGGGCAAGAAGTGGGGTACACCACATGGTCAAAAGTCCATCTCATAACTAACATAGAGAGACAGACTGCCATCCAAATTCTGTTAATTAGAATCACTAATTAACTTATTGTACATATTTGGACTGAGAGCACAAACTGGAACAGACTGCCTCTGAGGACCAAAAGAGAGCCAGGAAAACTGGATCTTGTAGTTATAATCCTAAGCGGGGCAGAAAGAGAACTCCAAAGAAATATATACCTTAACAGGTTCTTTTGACACCATGTTTTTTGAATTGTTTAGGTTACCTCAGCATCAATGCAACTTTTAAACTAATGTTCAAACCAACTATATGTATGTTTTCTACACTGAGAAGCTTTGTGCTTTGCCAGCTATTGCTCCTCTTGAGCATTAAAGAGTTTTCCAATTACCAACAAGATGAATCGTAGACAGTCCAATCAATGGCTTTTAGAGGGTTTCTGCTGCTATAATAAAAAGACAGAGATTAAGGGCTAAAGGTATTTCTCCTCCTCATTTGTCATATTGGAAACCAGAGCGATTATGGGTGATTCTAAACAGGAAGTGATGCAATAAGATCAAAGTGATTTACACAACAATTCTGATGAAAGCCTAAATAAATAGAAGAAACAATAATATGAGGTGACCTTTTGAAGGGACTATTTTTGTTTAATACATTTCTGTTCTATGTATAATGTAATGAACAAACTGAAAACAGCATTAAATGTTCCACTCATAGGTCTAAAACTATCATTACACATAAAATGGATGCTACTTATGAGTTAGATGCATTAGTCTACATGCGACCATAACTTAAATTGACACTGAATGAAGCGAATGAATTTCACCCCCAACTGTGGCAGACTCACTGAGCCTGGTTCTGCCACAGGTTTCTTCCTGTTAAAAGGGAGTTTTTCCTTCTCACCGTCACCATGTGCTTGCTCATAGGGGGTCATCTGATTGTTGAGTTTTTCTCTGTAATTGCAGGGTCTTTTCCTTACAATATCAATTGCCTTAAAGTGACTGATGTGATTTGGTGCTGAATAAATAAAATTGAATTGAATTGAACTGAATGAAAAGATACATTTCAGTGAGTATTTTTTCTTATTCCTGTGTGCAGTAAAGTATGCAAATTACAGAACAGCGATATTGCTATATTAAACAGAGCACCACCTGCATTCTCCTTAACATTATTAATTTGTTAATAAATAAAGTGTACTAAATCTGTACTGATTCGTCATTTTATTTAATTGTTACTACTTATTAGTTTATTTAGAGCAGCCAATAAAGCATGGAATAAAGGAAGATACTTTATAGATACTTTGTCATTATAATTTAATTCACTTAATGCATTTGGTTTTCTAATTGAGTGATTAATAAGCAGTGTTGGGGAGTAACGGAATACATGTACCGCCGTTACGTATTTAGAATACAAAATATGAGTAACTGTATTCCGTTACAGTTACCGTTTAAAAAGGTGGTATTCAGAATACAGTTACTCTGTTGAAATAAATGGATTACACGGCGGTACTTCCCTGTTTCATATTCCGCGGGTCAGGACTGTTTGGGTTTGTTTGACAGCTACGTTCTGTTGTTCCAGGAGGCAGCGTTACGGTTGCCATGGTTACAGGGTGACACGCTCTCTCTCTGCGCGTTTCCTGGGTGAGAGAGCGCCTCTTTGTTGTTGTTGTTGCGCTAAGCTAATAGACAGAATGCTACAGGCATGGCCCTAAAGAATGTAGCCTGATGGGCAGTGTAGTCCGTGCTGCAGGGAGAATGGACTACCATACCCGTTATGTGTCTGTGAGCGAGGGAGGGAGAAAAAGGAAACGTCCGAGCTGTCACGGAGCAAAAACGGGAGCTGGAAGCATGTAAATATAATAATAACCACAGCAGCCAAGAAGAGTGCCTGACGAGCCCATTTGTAATTAAGCTATTAAGACTCAACTGTACACTGTGTTCGTGTTTTCCTCCGGAAAAAATAAGTTCCGTTGGAGCAGCCTTTCAACGCCTCTCTCTGTCTCCCGCAAGCAAAGTTCACCAAGACAACAAAGTAAAGCTAGTTTTCGGCTACCAGCCCGACACGGAACCCGACGTATTAGCCAGAGGTCCCTTTACTACGTTTCGGAGCCGTGGACCTTCAGTAACAGTAATAAATCACAGCAATTGTAAACAGCATGATAATATACTAAGTAATCCAAAGTATTCAGAATACGTTACTCTCATTGAGTAACGTAACGGAATACGTTACAGAATACATTTTGGGGCATGTATTCTGTAATCTGTAGTGGAATACATTTTAAAAGTAACCTTCCCAACACTGTTAATAAGTCAGTCTAATATAACAATTTTCACACTCATAGTTAGGTTTATTTTTTTATATCCTGGTGTTTGCTGTTGTAAAGGCTACATCACAAATGCTCCGACCCATACATATTTATGTCTCCTCTTTTTGTGTCTTTGCCTTTCTCTTGCTGTATTCTCTTGTTATTTAGCACATATAAAACGGTTTTATCTATGTTAATTAAGGCCATGGAGAATTAATGAGATCTGTGTGAAAAAATATATTTTATTTCAGCTTATTTTAGCCATCCTTGGCTCAAAACAAAAGTCTTAGACATATACAAAAGTTATAACCTGGTTTTGAAGTAGTTAGTGTAGTGGTTTACACATTTGCCTAACATGCAAAAAATTTATGGTTTGCGAATAGAACAGGACACAAGTCCCTTGGAAGTCAGACGAAGGACAAGCACGCTCCTTGTGAAAGAGGGAGAAGCCAAAAGACATTTGTATACCTGATTTAGAACTGAAACATGCAATAAAAATCATGTGCTTGATGAGACAAGATGATGAAAATTTTAACAGTATTTTAACAGTAAGTTAACAGCATGATCAGCTGATCAGCATCTAAGGGATAGCATACTAAAATGTATCTGATAATCATTGTCTGATATTAGGCTAGCTTGTTGTACTTTGTTATGTATGTTGTTATGTATGTATGTTGAATTTCAATCTTTTTACCAACAGTTTACCAACTGTTAAGCTACATTAAGCTAGCTTGCAAAGTAATATGAAATAATATTAGATCTTTGTGTCATATTCTAACTTGGCATCCAGTTCCATGCCATCTGCATTATCTGACTCACAAAAGATCTGTAAAGTGAAGACTCACACTGACAGTTTGAAAGGAAGAATTGCTCTGTTATATAACAATGCAATCAATATTTTAGTTATATTATATTTTAGTTTGTTCATAATGTGGGGTTTTTTTTGTTTGCTTTTTTGCATGGCAACAGCGTATGTGCTTGGAATGTTGGACTATATTCCGTTATATGAACAGAATAATACACATTTAAATTTGATTATATTATTATGTTATATTTAAAATATTCGCACTGTCAAATTCACATCATTATTCACATCAGCACCAATCCTTACATCCGCTGAAAGAAGAAGTGAGAAAGTGTGTTTGAGACCACTTGCAAATTTGATCATTTTTGGATGTGACTATGTATTTTTCAATGCGTATTCTTCAAGTGTGGGTCACAATCAGAGTCACAATTTAATGGTCAATGACCCACTGATTTAGACAGATAATCCATTTGAGTACTCAGTCAAAAAGACAAATGTGCAATCATTCAATGAGAAAGCTAAAAACTAGCAAGTCAGATGGATGTTTGCAAAGTCAGTCAGTGGGTTAAGTCACTGAGACAGATGGAGATGAAGAGATCAAAGTGGGAAAACTAGATGGACCAGCAGTCCAGATGGCTATAGAGACAGATCCCAGCCCAAGTTAAGAGTGCTGCAGCCAACACATTACCAGATAGAACTGTCTCACCAGCAGCCAACTGCCCAAGAGCTCAGTAGGCTGCCTGTGGATGCCAGAACTTGCGAGTCTGGGAACTGGGTCAGACAAATAAAATTGTAGTTAGAGTTTGATACTCCCTGGATCGCATGCACATTAAATGTCTTTTTCTTTGACTCGTGGAATCATGTACAGTATAATGAAACACAGTTTTCAACAGTCATCTGCCATTCAGAAGGAATGTTAAATGGGTACAGTACTGGACCATTAGAAGTCTATATTTGTTTTTAGGAGTGCATTACATCCTTAATGTAAAAATTATTGTGGTCTCACATCTCAGGTAGTCAGTTATACCCAGATAGTGAATCTGTATAAAGAAAAATAATAATATATGTACAACTTGTGATCGATGAGAGTTTTTGAATATCCGTTTTTAGTTTAGGCTAAAGCACTTATTGAGAACATTTTTTATTGAAAAGCCATATCCATTTACATTATATGTAAATATGTTTATTAAGTGTTTTTTAAAGTAAATGTGTAGAGAGAGCCATGCCATCAGGTTGAGCTGACATTTCAAAATAAAGGGTTACTATGCAGAATTTTGAATGGGTAAGACTATTGTATGTTGGTCTTAAATCTTAGAATTCATTTTATACTGATTCGAGACAACAGTGTGGAACTATGTGGTATGAGATGCATTGTCTGCGATTTTCATTAGTATTAGTTTTAGGTCCTGCTGAAGTGTACGTCCTGCTTCTGACCTTGGGAAACAGGTCTTGGAGAAATGTTGAGTTACAGATTACAGACGAAAGAGCTTTTAGAAGGATTCATACGTCTGTTTTTTTCTGATCCTGTAATAATAATAATAAAAATAACTTATGACGCACGTTAGACAAAAAAAATAGGGTTGTATAATAGAGCTGCAGACTAGTTTTGTGGGAAAAAAGTGTTTAAAATAGTCTGTTTAAGACTCTACCTTTTGACATGTTCAGCTAAATACTTTCATGGGGTTTTTCTTATGTTAAATGCATAAATTATAGACTGTATTTAAAGATGGCTGACCAATCATCACCTCCTCACACTGTACAAAAGTGAGACCGTTATATTGCAAAAATCTGTGCTGCCATCTTTGCTGATGAATTATTTTGCAACGAAGATTTGATACAATGGTAATGGTGGAAAAATAACACTGATGTCCAACCTCATTCCCAGCAGAAACACATAACACAGACACACTTTAAACTTCATGTTGTAAACCAAAATATCTTTACGTCTGTGCATCTATAGATGAGAATTTGTGTGTTTGTAAAAAAGATTTGTGTTTGTAAAAAATATTTTCACAAGTTACAAATTGTTTTTGTTAAGGTCTGGTTACAGATACAAAGCAAAAAACTACGTGTAAAACTCTGGGCTCAAGTTCCCTGGCTGTGTGTGAGTTTCAACTTACGAGTACGAATTTTGACCTAGTTTTTCTTCCTTTCAGCTGATTCGTCAATGTCATGTCAATCCTAAATATAACAATCCAATCAGAGAACAGATGGGTTTGGCTGTCGGAGGGGTGCTTTACTCAGCTTCAGGTCCTGGAAGGGTAATACAGTTTGAAGCTGGAGGATCTCTATATGAATATCCCATAGGGCTCATACAAGCTAGGTCCCTTAACTTTCTGTAGCTGTTGAAAGGGTAAAGTTGAGCTATACCAGTGGTCAGAAATACCATTATTACTTTAGTATTACTTTAACACAAAGTCAGGGTTGACCAGGGACCATTGTCGTGAGTTACACCGCGCAGCATAAAGGACGCGGCATGCGCTGCGCTCACCGCTAACAAAGAGCTAAGGATCCAAAATTTGTTGCGCTGGCTGCTGTGCTGTGTCGTTTTTTGCAGCAGCTCAGCGTGTACAAGATGCGCCTGCTCCTCTCATTTACTACTACCTCTCATTTAAGAATTATTTAACGGTGGTGATGAGTAAATCAAGACCATGTAAAAATGCTCATGGTGTAAGATGGTTATTTTTCTAACACTGCATATACATTGCTTTACAGTCCCATTCATAGCAATCTTAGTGTTACACTCCTAATCTAGGCGTGTAGAGACGCACATAAGATTTGAGGAGAGAGAAGCAAGTACCCGCCCTGGTCCCCAAACAAAACAACCGAAACCGGTTATGAGTAAAAAAGGTGATTTTATTTAGTGTCAGGAAGCATAGCTCCAGGGTGAACCCAGGCCAAAATAATAAAGAATACCAACTAAACCAACTAACTAAACCCTAAGAAAGAAACAAAACAAACAAATGACAATACTATCCCTCGCTTCCTAGCCCAGAAACAGGAGGAAACAGTTCAAAAGAAAAGGCGTCTCACCCCTTCAGCTTCAGCCTATGCACGCATAAGCACTGAATTTATACACACAAGTGGCAGCTCTCACAGAGCACGCTTACACATATACAAAGCAGCACAAGAATTCAGAAACCAGGGCCAGGTCCGCGTCTGCTGTCAAAACTGCTCACTCTCCCACTCGCTTGCTTCTCTCTCTCCCGGCAGCTGTCAGAGCGGCTTTTTGAACCCAGTCACATGCCCCATGGTCCAATCAGCAGCTCACTGCTCTTTATTAGAAGAAGGACCTGCAGAGAGTCTTAAGACACAGTAAAGGAACACAACACAGCAGCTCACACAGACTTCTTATGGCCACAGGCCGTAACACTTAGTTTTCTGATTAACCAGTCTGCATGACTAGCTGCAGCAGCAGCTTCTAGATCTGTTATAAAAGAGCAAACTCTCAAGTACCAGAAATGACAAATCCTCAAATGGCCACTTGAGACTGATTTGTAAAGCAAGCAATTCCCATAGACTCTCTTGTTAAAATGCTGCAGCATAAATAAATGGAAACAACCCTTTCAAATAGCATGGTTTGCTGTGTGGGTTTACTAACAGACTATTTAGGCAAAATTTTTTAATTCATTCATTCATTTATTTTGAGTAAGAAACTATAATTTTAGTTTCACATGCACACATTTCAGTAGATAGTGGTGCATGTGCTATGTGCAGCTGTGGTTGTTGTTACTATCAAAGTTTGTTCAAATATGTAGATAATTTCAATAAGTAGATAAACAAAAAAACATATGAAAAATAATGGCCCAACAATGATTTTTCTTTTTTTAATTAAAGGTTTAATTTTCATGTATTGGTGCTCTGACTACAGAGAAAGCTGGTGGATGCCAGAGATGTAACTGAGGTGCATTATTGTGAACTGAAGCCAAAGTACAAGTGAACAGCAGTTTAAAAAGAATTGAATATTGATTGTTGCCATGCTGAGCTTACATTCAAGGTATTTTCTCCCAGGTACAATTGTGCTGTCAGTCAGCCAGATGAAGTCAGTTTGTCCAGCTATACTCCTCTAAGCAGCTCTCTGCTGCTGACAGACAGAAAGTTTGCAAGGACAGAGATCAGAGTCAGTGTGGATTTAGTGGATTGAAGGATCATGTTTCTCTTTTAATGTGAAATCCCAGTTTAACCAAATCCGAAGTGCTCTGAGGCTGTACAGTATGCTAACATCAGCCTGCATACATGCTCACAATGACCATAATATAGTATTATTAATCTATAATAATAAGCTGATGTTAAGCAGCTGTGCTATAACAATTATCAACAGCTAAATACTTACCTTGCTTAACATCATGTTAAACTAAGTGCTAAACAAATCTGCTATCCCAGGTCAGAAGTCAAGTTCTCTGAAAATGTTGTGTGAGGGCAATAACTCCCCTGGGATATCATACCATTCATACCATAACTGTATTTATTAAAAATCCTGCAAAAACCTTCAAATACCATTGATGCAATGTCAAGGTCAAGTTTTCTAAAAATCCTGTAAGTGCTATAACTCAAGAAGAAAGTCACCTAGGATTTTCAAAATCTAGGATCCTTGATTTTAACTGCAAGAATTTTTGCCATTAAACAGCTGTGCTGCTAAGCAGGCTACAGTCATGTATTTTTTTACTTTGTACATGAGTAGCAGCAATTGAAAAAATTCTGCCCTTGAATTAAATTATCATCACCTTTTAAGTTCAAAAGAGGCAGGATCTTCACCTTGTTACATTCAGTATTAATTTGTAATGTTGTCTTTTTGTCAGTAGTCATTACTTGAGCCTCTTTTTGAGCCACTGGCCATGATATAACCACTGCACATTTTGTCCTGCCAATGGCAACTAATAAGGCCTGCAGGAAGGGCACTCTGCGTGCTGTGTGTATGCCTCATTTTGATCTGAATACTTAAGGGAGAGTATTCATATCTAAATTATCAATTGCCTTAGGGCTGACTGAGATTTTGACATTCAGCCATTTCTGTTTTTTTCTTTATATTCATAATCGCTTCTATAACTTTATTATACCCCTTTTCTTCTTTTTATTAATTATCTTCTTGTGTTTTTCCTTGTTTTTAGCCTTGATTTGAGCAACAATAATTCCATCCAGCTTTCAAGCAAATGCTGAAGTGTTAGACTTTGCTCCAAAACAGCCAATCAGCTGGGTGAGTAAATTACTGTTTGAATTATATGCTATATTGTCCACTTTATAGTGGGATTTGTAGTATACCTCAAAATTTTCATCTGACTCATTGAAATGGAATGTACAGAGGCTGTACTCATCAAATGAATCGACCTTGCTATATTGTGACCTATCTCTCTGTTGTCAAAAAGAAATAAGCCTCAGATATGAAGCTGATGTAATTTTTTTCTGTACTGAGTGCCTTGTGAGCATGCTTCTATATTTTAGCCATGAAGAGGCTTGACCTCACCTTAGAGGACAGAGAAACAGCAAAAGTATTAATTACATTTAAACCTAAACTATCCTCCAAATAAAGAAGTTTAGATCATTTTTTTGACTACAGATTGAGTAATGGCACTGTAAATTATACCTATGTAAATTTTGATGATTAGTATTTCCCCCATATACACCTCTTTAAAAGGACATTGTAAAAGTTCAGTTTGTAAAAGTGTGGAGCCGTCCAACAAAGGCACCTAACCTTTTGATGGTTTGTTAAGTTTGTCTACACAGACAAACTTAACAAACCATCAATTTAAAATTGTATCTGTAAGCGCTTTGTTACTAGCAGCCTGTCCCAAAGATATATTTTTCCCCTATTTCTTTAGTTCAACAGGTCTTATGGAGTGAACACTCTGAATTTCAAACATTCGTTTCAGGTAGTAGTCAGTATGTGCAGATGAGGTCAGGGGAGGAGAACAATCATTGTACAGCCATCTGTAAAACAAGGCGGAGGCTTTCAAAAGGTTTGTTTTTTCAACATGGCGATGATCCTAAACATACTGGCAATTCATATACTAAAATTATACTGGAATAGGACAAAAACATAATGGAAGACTGTTAGTTATAGACTGGCCTTCCTAGAGGCCAGACCTCAACATTATTGAAGCATCTTGACAGAGAACTGAACAAAAAGCAGCCAATATCCAGACAAGACCTTTGTCCTTCAAGAAGCCTATTACAGAAGTATAGTTAAAACGATTACAAGAAAGCTTGCCTAAGAGATATCAGGCTGTGATGAAGAGTAAATATAGTCATACCATATGACTTTCAACCTCATTAGATCTGTACAAACACTTTTTTTGCCTATTATACTGAATTTCCATGCATGTTTGCATGTTTCAGTTAATTGCTTATTTCTTATACACACACAATTTCCATACACACAAATGTGGTATGAGCGATTGAGTGTAAGATGTTCAAATGACTCAACCTAAGTTTAGACCTTGGGCTGATTAATATGTTTGAGTGGAAGACTCTTCCTACTCTGCATTTGGTTTGAGGATTGTGAAATATAATGTGACAGCTGGGGGTTGATTCATTTACACTGAAATATTCCTTTTTGGTGTAAACCAGGTTTTTAGTCAAATTAAAACTATTCTTGATCAGTTTCCAAATCATTTATTAGCAGAGCAAGAGCTACACAAGACAAATAGGCATGAGCCAAATTACTTGGTGATAATTCAGAAAGATACAACATGAGTTAAATACTCTAGATAAACTTTTGGCTGGTGGACAAATAAAGACTGATAAAAGCACTGTTTGTGTTTATTACTTATTTAGACTGTGATATTGCTCTCTTCACATATTACTGTAGTTAGTATAATTTTGTTATAGTTATAACACATTTTTATGACAAAAATGTCATAATAAAACCGTGTAACTTATCGTTATAATTTATTCAGGGTTAGATTTCATAAGAAAGTCATCAATACTGATTTGCAGCCAGCCATGCAATATCTGCCATAAGAAATCGAATCACCGGCTGTTGTTGTAATCCTAACAATAATGGAATCTCAATCCATTTTACCCTTTTCCTTGTGCTTTTAAAAATAAATCATACATTTGGGCTGATACTCGGAGTACTTGCTATCTTTCTTTTTCATGTCTTTCTCCCCCACACACACATAATGGCAGTGATCCTTTGTATCTATGCTCTCACAAAGGCATAATCAATTTAAGAGTTTGTCTTGGGTCATTATTACCTGCTGGAGGACCATCTGTTCACTGAGACTGGCCGAGAACTCTGCCAGGTACACACACACACACACACACACACACACCACAACCGTTCACATACTCCCACCTAGCCTGAAGCATTGCCAGGTAGATTTGGGCTACACTAAGATGTGAGATGTTGAATAATTGTGCTTCAGGAAGAGCTGAAGAAAAGAAAAAGCTAGCTGTTTGTTTTTTTAAGGATTTATGTTTTCTTTATATACAAATGTTTGTCTATATCTACAGGCATTTCTCTGGCTATACTAATGTGGTAAATGTGTATGAGAGCATGATGATGTCACTACAGAGTATGCAGTGTGTTAGGTACAAATGGTAACGGCTCTCAGCTACCTCAGCCAGCCAACTGGTGTAGTTATTAATTAAAAGAAACATAACAAAATATAGTTATACGCAAAACATTAATACCCCAAAGGAGGGATTGTTTGATTCATGTGCAATGGATTGTCAATTCAAATGTAGAACAAATCAGCACAGTTTATTTTGTTTACTTTTTGAATCAAAAATAACCAAATGAATAGGATGGGAAAACATGTATGCTAAGGTGCTGCTTGTCTCAGTTATGTATGTCAGTTTTTAGTCTCCGATTATTATGATGGAAGAAAGATCGTTAAGTGCGAGAGGAACTGACCGGAAAGACAGGATCATGGCAAAGCTTGAAACCTGGATCCTCCGTAGCCGGTTACCAAGACTAAGTGAAGTACCCTCAGAAGAGCTACTAGATTATGTGAATGCAGCACTACGGACAATACCTACCGCCACCATTACCAAGAGAGTGATCAGTGAGATGCTTGGCTATAAGTTGAACAGTCACAAGGACCCTCTGTCATGGTCCTGAGTCTGCCGACTCAGTGTTTTGTGTTTCTTTATGCTTTTGTTTATTCTGAGTATGTATTCTGTTGTGGAGGTATGTAATAACGACAGGAGAGGTCTCAGTGTCTCACTCCAACTTTATTAACTGACCCTCTAAAAGAACTTCACAGAGGGGCTGACCAAACACTAGCTCAGCTGGGGAAGCGCCGAGATCCTCCTTAACCGCAGAGCGCAGCCCAAGCAAAACCCACGGGTGGCGGTCAACCCAATTGCCATCCTTTAAGGAGGCGCGAAAAGCAGCCTTAAGGGACCGGTGGAACCGTTCGCACATCCCATTAGCTTGCGGGTTGTATGCAGTTGTGCGGTGGACCTTGGCCCCCAGGCCATCAGCCATGGCCGACCAAAGCTCGGAAATGAACTGGGGGCCTCTGTCTGAGGTAATGTCCGCGGGGGGCCGAAACGCGAGACCCAGGTCGACAAAAAAGCCTTGGCCACCACTGCTGCGGTAGTGGACGCCAGGGGGACCGCCTCCGGCCACCTGGTGGTGCGGTCAACAATAGTCAAAAGGTGCATAAAACCTTGTGACTGCGGCAGAGGACCCACGAGATCGACATGCACATGGTCGAAACGTTTGCCGGGTATGAAGAACTGCTCCAGGGGCGCCTTGGTGTGTTTATGAACCTTCGCACGCTGGCAAGGAATGCATGCCGCTGCCCATTCCTTAACCGATTTGCGAAGGCCCGGCCAAACAAATTTAGAGCTGACCAGTTTAACAGAGGCCCGGACCCCCGGATGAGAGAGAGCATGTACCGAGTCAAAAACTTGACGACGCCAGGAAACGGGAACCACCGGGCGAGGGCGGCCGGAGGAGGGGACCGCCGTCCTGCACAGGTCTGTCCTCCAGTATTAGGCCCGTCTGCGTGGATTTAAGCGCGAGGATGTCTGGGTCACTGCTCTGATCGGCAGCCATGGCGGAGTAGTCCATGCCGAGAAAGACGGGAGAAACCAGCGCACGGGACAAACAGTCAGCCACATGATTGGATTTACCAGCCACGTGCTGAATGTCCGTGGTAAACTCAGATATGGCTGCCAACTGGCGCTGCTGGCGTGCACTCCATGGATCAGAAACCTTGGACATGGCAAACGTCAAGGGTTTGTGGTCCACGTATGCGGTAAAGTGACGACCCTCAAGAAAAAAACGGAAATGACGAGTCGCCAGATGGAGAGCCAGTAGCTCCCTGTCAAAAACACTGTGTGGGCCAATTTCTTGTTGCGTTCATACACGCCTAGACAAAGAACGTAACAGAATTGGGGGCTCGTCCGGGATACCGTCTGTCTCCGCTGGAGGGTCCAAGGGACCGCTTCAGCATTCTGTCGTCGCTGGAGGGTCCAAGGGACCGCTTCAGCATTCATTCGTCGTCGCTGGAGGGTCCAAGGGACCGCTTCAGCATTCATTCGTCGTCGCTGGAGGGTCCAAGGGACCGCTTCAGCATTTGTCGTCGCTGGAGGGTCCAAGGGACCGCTTCAGCATTCATTCGTCGTCGCTGGAGGGTCCAAGGGACCGCTTCAGCATTCATTCGTCGTCGCTGGAGGGTCCAAGGGACCGCTTCAGCATTTGTCGTCGCTGGAGGGTCCAAGGGACCGCTTCAGCATTTGTTGTCGCTGGAGGGTCCAAGGGACCGCTTCAGCATTCATTCGTCGTCGCTGGAGGGTCCAAGGGACCGCTTCAGCATTCATTCGTCGTCACTGGAGGGTCCGAGGGACCGCTTCAGCATTCTGTTTCAGCTGGAGGGTCCGAGCGGCCCGTCCGGCATTCGTCTGCCTCCGCTGGAGGGTCCGGAGGACCGCTTCAGCATTCTGTTTCAGCTGGAGGGTCCGAGGGGCCTGTCCAGCCTTCATTCGTCTCCGCTGGAGGGGTCCAAGGGGCCTGTCCAGCCAACATTCGTCTTCGCTGGAGGGTCCGAGGGGCCTGTCCAGCCTTCGTCCGTCTCCGCTGGAGGGTCCGAGGGGCCTGTCCAGCCTTCGTCCGTCTTCGCTGGAGGGTCCGGAGGACCGCTCAGCATTCCGTCTGCCTGCAGAATAGCGGCCAGTGCCTTGTGCGCTGGTCCTCTAGGACTACAGCATTCATGGCTCTCTAGGTCATGAATCAAACATTTTCATTTGGGGTTAAATGTTTGATTTTTGGGTGGGGGGAAATGTTATGATTTAATGTTGTCAGTGTTCTGTTTTATGTTATGTTTAAGGATTTGTTCTCGTTTCCTGTTTTATTGTGAAGGTCTGCGTCTCATGTGAGTGTGTTCAGTTTTACCTCTGTCTCGTCTTGTTGATTATTCCCAGCTGTGTTCCCCACCTGTGTGTAATCTCCCTGTGTTTCCCTGTGTGTATTTAAGTCACGTCCTCTGTCTTTGTGTTTTTGGGCTGGTCCGTCTGTGTATCCACTAGGTTCCACTCGGGTGTCTGGTGTTAGTATTTTAGTTTTGTAACTAGTTGTAAATAGTCTTGTCAAGTCGCAATTGTGTATTATGTTCACCTTGTACATATTCTTCACTGCAGCAGCCTAGTAGGCGTGAGAAGCCACTTTTTGTTGACTGAGTTTTCTCCTGTTTTCCGTTTAGAAAGTTAGGTAAGTGAATTGTCTTTTGTTTGGTTTTCGTTTGAATAGGAAAGCATAGGGACCATTAGGGAGTTTTGTTTGTTGTTTTTGGCATTGCTCACTGCTGAAGCTAATAAATGGCTGCTTAGCATTTTAGAAGATATTGTTGTTTGTGTATTTACTTGGGTGGTCTGTGTGTGGGCCAATTTCTTGTTGCGTTCATACACGCCTAGACAAAGAACGTAACAACTGTAATTGCGCTCGCTGTCACGTAGCGTACGGCTGAAAAAGGCGAGCGGTTGCCAGACACCCGAGATTCGCTGTTCCAGCACCGCACCCACCGCTATGTCCGACGCATCAGTGGTCAACGCAATCGGCGCTGATGGGGATGGGTGGGCCAGAAGGGCAGCATTAGCTAACGCCGACTTAGCATCAGAAAACGCTTGGATGCCTTCCGGAAACCAGTCAATGGAGTCATTAGCCTTTTTACCTTTTAACGCCCCATAAAGGGGCTTCAGCAGATGCGCCGCTCTGGGGAGAAAACGGTTGTAAAAATTCACCATCCCCAAAAATTCTTGCAGTGCCTTAACATTCGTGGGACGCGGAAAATCTGAAACAGCTCGTACTTTGTCAGGCAACGGAACCGCGCCCTCGGCGGAAATACGGTGCCCGAGGAAGTCGAGAACCGCGGGCCAGACGGATTAATGATCAGTCCATGCTCCGCCAAACGGCGAAAAACCTGACGCAGATGTAACATGTGTTGCTCCTCCGAGCCGCTGGCCACCAGTATATCATCAAGATATACAAAAACAAAGGGCAGCCCGCGCAACACCGAGTCCATCAACCGCTGGAAGGTTTGGGCGGCACCTTTCAGGCCAAAAGGCATGCGCAGAAACTCGAAAAGGCCGAAAGCTGTAATGACGGCGGTTTTAGGGACATCCTCCGCGCGCACGGGAACCTGGTGATATCCCCGTACCAAATCGATCTTCGAAAAAACCGAGGTCCCCACAAGATGGGCGGAAAAATCTTGGATGTGGGGAATGGGATAACGATCGTTCTCTGTGACATTATTGAGACGGCGGAAATCCCCACAAGGTCGCCACCGACCGTCGGATTTGGGCACCATGTGTAACGGGGAAGCCCAGGCACTATTCGAATGCTGCACGATGCCCAGGCGCTCCATGGTGGCAAACTCTTCCCGAGCAACAGCCAGTTTGGCAGGGCTGAGGCGGCGCGCGCGCGAACACCGGGGGCCCTACTGTAGTTACGTAATGCTCCACCCCGTGCTTCGTCACAGTGCTCGAGAAAGTGGGGATAGTGAGTGAAGGAAACTCAGAAAGCAAACACTGAAAAGCGTCACCCGAAGCTACTGAGTTAGCATGCACCACGGGCTGAGCACCCCGAGTCAAACAGGGTAATGAGGAAAATGACACAGCATCAATTAAACGTCTGTGAGCAACGTCAACCAGCAGTCCGTGAGCACAAAGAAAATCAGCGCCTATTATAGGCACAGAGCTAGCAGCAACAACAAAGTTCCACTGAAAGTCACGGTCATGAAAGCAAACAGTCACCAACCTTTCACCGAAGGTTTTGATGGGGGAGCCATTAGCCGCAGTTAGCGATGGCCAGCAGCCCTCAGCTAGCCTGTCCGAGCCAGCCGGAGGAAGAAGGCTCTTCTGTGAGCCGGAGTCCACCAGGAAACGCCTCCCCGAGCGTGAGTCCTCTATGAACAGCAGCCGTTCCTTGTTGCCAGCGGTCGCGGCTGCTACAGAGCGCTGGCGTGCCCGTTTCCCTGGGTCTGGAAACTGCAAGGCGGGAGACAGCGCCGTGCCTTCGCGCCAAAACGCTGGTGATAAAAACAAAGCCCTTTTCCGCGGTGCCGCCGTGCAGTGATTCCAGCCACCGTGGACGAGTCAGAGGGCCCCTGGAGCATCGGTGAGGGGGTGGGGGAAACCGCTGGTGAGTCCGGGACAATCGCCTGGACGCTGAAACTCCTGGTAGCCAGGAGGATGCGATCCGCCTCTTCCGCAAGGGAGCGGTAATCCTTCGTGGCCAATAGCGGGGAGTTGGCAAGGCCAGCGCGCACCGGAGCCGGCAGCTGTCGGAGAAAGAGGTGGGTGAAGAGGAATCCTCCGTCATCCGTGCCCAGTAAGGACAGCATGCTCTCCATGAGCTCGAGAGCGGTGCCGTCGCCCGGGCCCGCGAGGGAAAGGAGTTTCTCGGCCCGCTCAGCATCAGAGAGGGAGTAACGCCGCAGCAGCAGCACCTTGAGGGCGGAGTACTTGGCTTGGGCTGGGGGGTCCCGGAGGAGAGTCATCACGCAGCGGGTTGACAGCGGGTCAAGTGAGGCCACCACATGGTGGTATTTAGTATCGTCGGCTGAAACTCCACGAAGAGCAAACCGAGCTTCTACGTGGACGAACCATGAAGGCGGGTCTTGAAGCCAAAAATCCGGCAATTTAAGCGCCACAGCAAACGCAGCCATCGGCGGAGGTGGAAGTCCGGCGGCAGCCGATGCTTCCAGGCCGGAGCTGGCCTCGTCGTCGAGCCCTAGCATGTTCGCCACAGGGGTCACCAATGTGGAGGTATGTAATAACGACAGGAGAGGTCTCAGTGTCTCACTCCAACTTTATTAACTGACCCTCTAAAAGAACTTCACATACAGTAAGCGCCAAAATCTCCACCCCAGCACTTCCCTTCAACTTGGGTGTGAGTGGAGCCACCTGGTGGTCCGCCACACTGTTATGATTTGCCATTTGTTAGGTTTCTGTTCTGTGCCTGCCCTGGTCCCACTTCTGTGTTCTTTCTGTCTATGGTGTCACACTGTCTGTTTGAATCTGTCTGTTTAGTTCAGTGTCTTGTCTGGTTCTCCGTGTCTGAGTTTCCTGTTTTATTCTGAAGGTCCCCGTCTCATTTGAGTGTGTTCAGTTTACGTTTCCCCTGTCCCGTCAGCTCTGATTTCTCCCAGGTGTGTTGCCCTCCTGTCTCTCATCCCCTGATTACTGCTGTGTGTATTTAAGCCCTGTGTGTTCTCCTGTCTGTTGCCGGTTCGTCTGCATTCCATGGTGTTCCGTTCCTCTGTCTGCATCTCTCTGCCCCGCACCCCATTTCTTATGATCTCAGACAACTGCCTGCATTTGGGGTCCTTTTCCTCCTTCACCACATGGCTCACCCCGGCAGCCGTGACACCCTCAGTGGAGAAGGAGACTAGAGGCCAAGATTAAGGTAGCGTGGAGGGAGGTTAGTCAACTATCGGAGCTGCAGAAAGGTGTGACAAAGAAGGTGCCTAAGAAGTACAGCAAGCTGTCTATACCTTAGGCCTTGGAAACTGCCAAGCAAAGACTCAAAGCCTTGGCCAGCCACAGAGAGAATAAACCAGCTGTTTTCCACACAACCAGCCAAGGTGTACTCTCAGTGACAGGGGAACAGTAGGAGAACAGCACCACCAAGGCTGGTACGGAGCAATACTGGACGAAGGACACAACCCATAGTGGCTGGGGTAAAGCTGGTTCTGTTGGCTAGTAGATCTAAGGGTAGACCACGGCAACCTCCCTGAACAGGGTCCAGTAACCATCACAGTGGCAGAAATCCAAGACAGGGTCTCCATTATGAAGATTTCTACTGGCTGAAGAAGCTGACTGCACTTCACGAGCATCTGGCAGCACAAATGAACCAGCTGCTAGTTAATGAGAGACACCCGGAATGGCTACCAAAAGGCCAGACAGTCCTGATCCACAAGAACCCCCTGAAGGGACCGGTCCCTTCCAACTACCGACCAATAACCTGCCTCAGTACCACATGGAAGCTCCTGTCAGGCATCATAGCAGCTTAAATGAACAAGCACATGGATCAATACATGAGCGGGGCACAGAAAGGAATTGGCAAGAATACCAGAGGCGCAAAACACCAGCTACTGGTAGACCAAGCAGTCGCCCAAGACTGCAAGACAAGGCTGACCAACCTGTACACTGCCTGGATTGATTACAAGAAGGCCTATGACTCAATCCCCCACACCTGGATCCTGGAATGCCTAGAGTTGTACAAGATCAAGAGGACCCTAAAAGCCTTCATCAAGAACGCAATGGGGATGTGGCATACAACACTAGAGGCCAACTTCAAGCCCATAGCACAAGTGCAATCGTATGCCACCTCTTGTACATGGATGACATCAAGCTATATGCCAAGAGTGAAAGAGACATTGATTCAGTGATTCACACCACCAGGATATAGATTAATGATATTGTAATGTCTTTCGGACTGGAGAAGTGTAATCAGATTACAACAAAGAAAGGGAATGTAGTCAGAACTGAGGGGATCAAACTACCAGAAAGCAACATTGCAGACATTGAAGACAGCCAGAAGTACCTGGGGATCCCACAGGCAAATGGGAACCAAGTTGCAACCACCAAGTACCTGCAGAGGGTAAGGTTAGTCCTGAGGAGTCCATGGATCATGAAAACAAGATCCAGGCTATCAACACCTACGCCCTGCCCGTTATCAGTTAGACTTCTAGGATAATAAGCTGGCCAAAGGAGGAAATAGAAGCCGCTGACATCAAGACGAGGAAGCTCCTTACCATGCATGGAGGGTTTCACCCCAAGTCCAGCACCCTGAGACTGTATGCTAAGCAGAAGGAAGGAGGCCAGGGAGGTGAGGTTCAGTACCACAGTCCAGGATTTTTTCTTAACTGTTTTCCATCTGACATTAAGAGGTAGCACAGAGGAAATCATCCACATTCATCTTTATGGCCTATTTAAAAGCACTTGTTATTTTGAAAACAGATGCCTATAGACTTTCTAAATACAAGCAGAGGTGAGCAATTAATTTTTTCCAAGGGGACCCATGAGAAACTGGGACTGTTGTGGACAATTGCACCTGAACTCTGTTCTGCTCAATATTCATTGTATCTCTTAATAAACTCACATTTGTAGGAGTACAGTAGATGTTAGAATTATGCAGTGAAAATCAAAAATAGGCAGAATATAAACAACATTTTATCACTGTTTAATCATCATTCCCATGTTGTCATTTTTAGCTCCAGCCTATCCAAGCATGCAGTTACCTCTGCGAACTCCCTGTCATAGTCTCTTCCACTGACAGCATTGCTGCCAGCTTCTTTGTAATCTCAAATTCATTTCAATTATTATCCAATGTACAAAGACGAGTAGCTGGACTGTGTTGCAGACATCACAGCTCTCATCCAGAACCAAGGAGAAAGTCAGAACTGTCTGCTTTGTTTTTCAGCTGAAGCTCCAGATTTCCAGCAATGTCCTTGATCCTTCTTGTTACAGTTCGCCTGGAGGGGACCACATTCTCAATTGCTTCTTTTTTCTCAGATCATATTAATGCAGCATAGACCACCAAACACTCTGACAAACTCTTCATCAGTGAATGGCTCAATGTTTTTTGCAATTTTGGAGGAATTCAGAAAGCTCCATTCCTGGATTTGTTTGATTTGCTAGTTGTATCGATCAAACAGCCCTCTTTTGAATTTTGATTTAAATGAATCCAGTCTTTATTACCAGGGAACTGTTCTGAATGTTGGTGGATAAAACACAACCAAGGCAATCTGATCACGTTTTAATGAATTCTTATGAAAATTATTTAGTAAATGACAGTACTAAATAATAAGATAGTAACTTCAATCTTTCATGTCGTTTATACATCACAAATATATTGATGTCAGAAAAAAGTCATTCAAAACATCATATCATTTTGACTGTAATTGCAGTTTCTCTTACCAGTTCTTGTTTCATATATATATATATATATATATATATATATATACACAGATAAATATGAAGGCATGCCGGCTCGGACGTCGCCCGGATCAACAAGGTCCGCGTCAGGTGTTGAGGAACCAGGGCACCCTGATGACAAGTGGGCTACTGGAACAAGAAGGCATCGGTGGGCAAGAGACGAAAACAGGGCGTTGTTGGAATGCTACTACGCAAGTAACCCTGGCGGAATGGGTTACATGAATAGGATGAGGGACCTATGGATTCTTCGATACCCAGCATCCACAATGACGGCGAAACAACTAGTAGCTCAGTGTTCCAACATTCGAAAGAAGGAACTGCTCTCACAGCTAGAGATTGACGAGATACAACATAAATGCTACGGCAAGGAGGAGTCAGGACGCCAGGTCAGGGGGGAGATATCATCACCCCCACCCGAGATTGGGTACATAGCCCCAAGTGCGATAAGAGAAGGATCGTTGAGTGCCAGAGGAACTGACCTGAAGGATAGGATCATGGCCAAGCTTGAAACCTGGATCCCCCGTAGCCGGTTACCAAGATTACGTGAAGTACCCTCAGAAGGTCTGCTAGATGATGTTAACGCAGCACTACGGATGATACCTACAACCACGATTACCGACACTAACAAGCTGATCTACACTACGGCAGCAGTGATCAGTGAGATGCTTGGCTACAAGTTGAACAGCCACAAGGGGCAATACCCTCCATGGAGAAGGAGGCTAGAGGGCAAGATCAAAGTAGCACGGAGGGAGGTTAGCCAACTAACGGAGTTGCAGAAAGGTGCGACAAAGAAGGTGCATAAGAAATACAGCAAGCTGTCCATACCTGAGGCCTTGGAAACTGCCAAGCAAAGACTCACAGCCTTGGCCACCCGCTTGAGGAAGTACACCAGAGAGAGAGAAGGCAGGAGAATAAACCAGCTGTTCTCCACAGAACCAGCAAAGGTGTACTCTCAGTGGCAAGGGAACAATAACAGAACAGCACCACCAAGGCTGGAGACGGAGCAATACTGGAAGAGCATATGGGAGAAGGACGCAACCCATAACGGCAATGCTCAGTGGCTAGTGGATCTGAGGGCAGACCATAGCGACCTCCCTGAACAGGGTCCAGTAACCATCACAATGGCAGATATCCAAGAAAGGGTCTCCAGTATGAAGAGTTGGACAGCACCAGGGCCCGACATGGTTCACGCCTACTGGCTGAAGAAGCTGACTGCACTCCACGAGCGTCTGGCAGCACAAATGAACCAGCTGCTAGTTAACGAGAGACACCCGGAATGGCTAACCGAAGGTCGGACGGTCCTGATCCCCAAGGACCCCAAGAAGGGACCGGTCCCATCCAACTACCGACCAATAACCTGCCTCAGTACTACATGGAAGCTCCTGTCAGGCATCATATCGGCTAAGATGAACAGGCACATGGGTCAATACATGAGCGGGGCACAGAAAGGGATTGGCAAGAATACCAGAGGCGCAAAACACCAGCTACTGGTAGACAGAACGGTCAGCCGAGACTGCAAGACCAGACTGACCAACCTGTGCACTGCCTGGATTGATTACAAGAAGGCCTATGACTCAATGCCCCACAGCTGGATACTGGAATGCCTAGAATTGTACAAGATCAACAGGACCCTAAGAGCCTTCATCAGGAACTCAATGGGGATGTGGCGTACAACACTAGAGGCCAACTGCAAGCCCATAGCACAAGTCACCATCAAGTGCGGGATCTACCAAGGAGATGCTCTGTCCCCACTGCTGTTCTGCATAGGCCTGAACCCCCTCAGTGAGATCATTAACAAGACTGGCTACGGATACCGACTACGGAACGGAGCGGTTGTCAGCCACCTCCTGTACATGGATGACATCAAGCTGTATGCCAAGAGTGAACGAGACATCGATTCACTGATACACACTACCAGGCTATACAGCAATGACATTGGAATGTCGTTCGGACTGGAGAAGTGTAGTCGGATGGTAACAAAAAGAGGGAAGGTAGTCAGAACTGAGGGGATTGAACTACCAGAAGGCAACATTGCAGACATAGAGGACAGTTACAAGTACCTGGGGATCCCGCAAGCGAATGGGAACCATGAAGAGGGCGCTAGGAAAGCTGCAACCACCAAGTACCTGCAGAGGGTCAGGCAAGTCCTGAGGAGTCAGCTGAACGGTAAGAACAAGATCCGGGCCATCAACACCTACGCCCTGCCCGTGATCAGGTACCCTGCTGGGGTAATAGGCTGGCCAAAGGAGGAGATAGAAGCCACTGACATAAAGACAAGAAAGCTCCTTACCATGCATGGAGGGTTTCACCCCAAGTCCAGCACCCTGAGGCTGTATGCTAAGCGGAAGGAAGGGGGCCGGGGACTGGTGAGTGTCAGCACCACAGTCCAGGATGAGACAAGAAACATCCACGAATACATCACGAAGATGGCCCCAACTGACAGCGTGCTCAGTGAATACCTCAGGCAGCAGAAACCCAAGAAAGAGGAGGAAGGCGAGGAACCATCATGGAAGGACAGGCCCCTGCACGGTATGTACCACCGGCAGATAGAGGAGGTGGCTGATATCCAGAAATCCTACCAGTGGCTGGACAAAGCTGGACTGAAAGACAGCACAGAGGCACTAATCATGGCAGCACAAGAACAAGCTCTGAGTACAAGATCCATAGAGGCTGGGGTCTATCACACCAGGCAAGACCCCAGGTGCAGGCTGTGTAAAGATGCCCCAGAGACAATCCAGCACATAACAGCAGGGTGCAAGATGCTAGCAGGCAAGGCATACATGGAGCGCCATAACCAAGTGGCCGGCATAGTGTACAGGAACATCTGTGCCGAGTATAACCTGGAAGTCCCGAGGTCAAAATGGGAGATGCCCCCAAGGGTGGTGGAGAATGACCGAGCTAAGATCCTGTGGGACTTCCAGATGCAGACGGACAAAATGGTGGTGGCTAACCAACCGGACATAGTGGTGGTAGACAAACAGAAGAAGACGGCTGTAGTGATCGATGTAGCGGTTCCGAATGACAGCAATATCAGGAAGAAGGAACACGAGAAGCTGGAGAAATACCAAGGGCTCAGAGAAGAGCTCGAGAGGATGTGGAGGGTGAAGGTGACGGTGGTCCCCGTGGTAATCGGAGCACTAGGTGCGGTGACTCCCAAGCTAGGCGAGTGGCTCCAGCAGATCCCGGGAACAACATCAGAGATCTCTGTCCAGAAGAGCGCAGTCCTGGGAACAGCTAAGATACTGCGCAGGACCCTCAAGCTCCCAGGCCTCTGGTAGAGGACCCGAGCTTGAAGGATAAACCGCCCGCAGGGGCGTGCTGGGTGTTTTTTTATATAATGTGTGTATGTATGTATATATATATATATATATATATATATATATATATAATGTGTGTATGTATGTATATATATATATATTGTGTGTGTGTGTGTGTGTGTGTGTATATATACTGTATATATAAATTTATATTGATTTATCGCTGTTAAGCTACTCTTAAAATCATTAATTAGATTTGTATGGATAGCTGATAGTAGAGGTATAGACAGGAAATTGTTATAAAAGAAGCTTGAAGACCACCATGTAGGATGTAGAACAAATGTAAACATCGAGTTCATTGGCTCAAACTAGATGGCTGTACTGGCAAAGAGAGAGAAGGGCAGTATTATTTCATGAGGCATTAAGGTAAAATTACACATCTGTCTTCAGTGGGTCATTAAAGTTTATAAATATGACGTAGAATTTTTTTTTTAAATTCTCTCCATGAATGAACAAAACTAAAATGTATGAAGTCTGACCTTACCATTACCTTAAATAATGTCTTCACTATAATAATTGGCATTATGGGGATTTGCTTTTTTGTTCGATATCTTGCATAATGTGAATGTGGAAACAGATGTAGATCCCCTCAATAATAGTCCAGTGATACCTAGACTACACACTCACATATGCGCGCTGTGCATTATGCTCTTGACATAGGCTCTAAAATGAATATATCCATGCAGTTTGGAGAGTCATTGCCATAAAACCCCAGTTCTACACCTGCTTTATCTGTATATACTTGCCATCGACAATGTGATGGTCTTAGTTTTAAGGGAGTGGGAAGGTGACACTGATTATGTGTGTGTATGTGTGCCAGCATGCTGTGACAGTGGCAGGTGATAATGAGTGATGTGCATTAGCTGTTCAGCAGCATGATCCAGGCTATATTTAGCGCTAATTGTGTTTTTGTGTACAGAGGGTTTGAGAGAAGGTGTGACTTTCAACAAAGTACAAGTTCATCATAACTGAGTCACAGGGTGGGTGAGCAAAACAACCTCATTTGTCTTCCTGATTTCCTCATGACACTGTTTGTGAAAATGTGGGTGTTCCTCACATTTCTTTGCAGAATTAAAAAGTTTGTGGAATGTTAGCCACTAACATTTTTAAATTAAAACCATGTTGATTCCTTAGAACTTGCAAGACATTTAATCTCTCCTTTAGAATCGTCACCTAAAACCGATTTAAGGCAAACCAACATATAACTTGTAAAGGAGAGCTGACACAGCAGTTGTAATTTATTGATCTACAAACTGAATCCATATTTAAGTGATGTGATGGGGATTAAAATTTCAAACATCAGCATCTGCATTCTGGAACATCTGGATTAGTGAATTTGACTTTCAAATTTAATTAAAATGATTTAATAAAAATATTGCATTGAAATATTTAGGAATAAAAGCCATTTTTATACACAGGCCTCCATTTCAGAGGATGAAAAGTAACTGAACTTACAAGAACATTTATGGCTAGATGAGGCCTTTTCCTTCATTCTTTCGTCCAAGGTTAAGCAAAAATCTCTGCAGTCAAATCCAAGTGTTGAACCTGCATTTGGTAATTGTACATGTGGAACTCTCAATATGAGGTCCACAAGAATGTCAGCGTGAAGGAGGTCATTGGTAGACTAGAAAACCCAAATAAACCTATCCAGTCTTTAAGTGATGACTTGATGAATCTTGCTTCTGGGCTCAAACTACCCTGTGTTTAATAAGGCTGTTGTGTATTTAACATGTTTTAATACTTTGTATCTTGTTCTATTTAATCTCAATAAGCCCCTAAAAACAGTCACTGATCACTGTCAGCCTCTCTCGGTTATTATCGCTAATCATTTTAAAGCTCAGTTTTTAAAACCTTACGATGTAACTACAGCCCAGCCCACGCAGCAGTATATTAATGACTAACCTCGTACTGTTGATGGATTATCTCAGTTGGCTTGCTGACTGAAGTTTGGTCCATTTACAGCATCCTGCCATGAGATTGCATTTGTCCCTAACCATCGGGAACTCTCACGTTAACTTTTATCGATTGGAAAAAAGTTAGCGTTCATCCTCCAGCTTCACTGTTTATATTATGCTAACATAGCTGTGTCGCTAGGGATCACGTAGCTTTCATTATATTCTAGCTAGCCAAACTTCAGTAACCCTACAAAACGTCACTGGTGTTTACTTTCCTGTCTTCATTTATGTCGGAAGTGATAGCAGAGCTGTACGTCTTTGTTTCGGAAATCCCTCAGTCAGAACCTGGTATATTATATTTAGGTGGAAACTAACTTCCTGCTAACTTCTAACTCCGTAAAATTTCATAAATTTATTAATATAATTTCATGGATGCCTGGATGTTAAAGTTAATTGTTACACCTGGTAAAGCAGCAACACTGATCATTTTATTGCACATGAAAGAATTTACACAGTTTTTAACTCTGTGATGCCGCAGTGATCGTATGACTTTGGGACCTGCAGCGGAGTTTGGGCCCAGGCACAGCTAATGACATCAGACTAAAAGACCGGATTGGAGCGATACCCAAAACTTTATGAGTTTTGGGCCAAATCTACAATATGGTAAACTCTTAAAAGCTCAGCTAAATTAAAATACTTGGAAGACCACAAAAGTGAGTGATTACAGAATTCTTTCCTTGGTTCAGACAAATCCCTTCGCAACATCAAGCAAAGAGGTTTTATTGTCAGAGTGTATAATGAGGACATGGTTTCATGAATGTTAGGGTCTATAACAAGGTGAAAAGAACTGGATACACACAGGAAGTGGAAGTCCAGATAAGGCTTTATCAGGACACATCTAAAAAAAAAAAGCCTACACAGTTCTAGAAAACAAATCTTGGGATGGATGACATCAACATTAACTTCTCTGACTGACTCACAATAAATGATGACCCAAGTATTAAAAGCAATCTTTATATTTAAACATATGTTCATTTTTCCAATAACTTTTGACCACCTTAAAAAAAACCCACATATATAGCTACTCTTGCACATTATGATTTAGGGAGGCAAGTGTCCTAAAACCAAAACTATATTGTGGTATGTTTGTTTGACTACCATCTAATTCTTTTTTTTACCATCTAAGTCATTTTTTTCTGTAAACTTTAAATTGAACTTTCTGATTCATTGCTGACCTCTAGCAACATGCCCACACTGACATAGACCTGTGTGTTATTTTGCCAGAGGGCTATTGTCTGTCTCAAAGTACTTTAAGTGCTGTCTGAAAGGCTCACCTCAGGGCAAAAAACATCCCTTTACTACCATAGCTTGTCTTCTATATCAGGCCACGCAAAGCAGACACTCAGCTGTGGTTCTTGGATCTAGCATGCAATGATTCTGTTCACCACAATATCAAACATCCCTTTAGAATATCGGAACTCTCACACTGTCGATATTTTACACCTTTACAACAAGCTTAAATATTTATATAACTAAATAAAAGAAGCTCCAAATGATACTTGGATGGCAGGTTACCTACTTTGAGTTCTTTTTTCATCAATAGTTTAGCTATAGTCAGTGTTGGGAAGGTTACTTTTAAAATGTATTCCACTACAGATTACAGAATACATGCCCCAAAATGTATTCTGTAACGTATTCCGTTACGTTACTCAATGAGAGTAACGTATTCTGAATACTTTGGATTACTTAGTATATTATCATGCTGTTTACAACTACGTGAATGTACTATTGCTGTGATTTATTACTGTTACTGAAGGTCCACGGCTCCGAAACGTAGTAAAGGGACCTCTGGCTAATACGTCGGGTTCCGTGTCGGGCTGGTAGCCGAAAACTAGCTTTACTTTGTTGTCTTGGTGAACTTTGCTTGCGGGAGACAGAGAGAGGCGTTGAAAGGCTGCTCCAACGGAACTTATTTTTTCCGGAGGAAAACACGAACACAGTGTACAGTTGAGTCTTAATAGCTTAATTACAAATGGGCTCGTCAGGCACTCTTCTTGGCTGCTGTGGTTATTATTATATTTACATGCTTCCAGCTCCCGTTTTTGCTCCGTGACAGCTCGGACTTTTCCTTTTTCTCCCTCCCTCGCTCACAGACACATAACGGGTATGGTAGTCCATTCTCCCTGCAGCACGGACTACACTGCCCATCAGGCTACATTCTTTAGGGCCATGCCTGTAGCATTCTGTCTATTAGCTTAGCGCAACAACAACAACAAAGAGGCGCTCTCTCACCCAGGAAACGCGCAGAGAGAGAGCGTGTCACCCTGTAACCATGGCAACCGTAACGCTGCCTCCTGGAACAACAGAACGTAGCTGTCAAACAAACCCAAACAGTCCTGACCCGCGAAATATGAAACAGGGAAGTACCGCCGTGTAATCCATTTATTTCAACAGAGTAACTGTATTCTGAATACCACCTTTTTAAACGGTAACTGTAACGGAATACAGTTACTCATATTTTGTATTCTAAATACGTAACGGCGGTACATGTATTCCGTTACTCCCCAACACTCTTTTTAGTCTAGATATGAAAGAACAAAGTAAATTTAAACTGTGATTGTTCCTGTTTCCTATTGTCCTGTATCTGCGAGCTTGACTTGAAAATAGTGCATTTACAACATTTTCTTTTCTTCTTTAATAATTCCAACATTTTAAAGATACAGATAAATGCATTTTTCTTGCACTCATAGCTATAAATGCTTATTTTACTTTCTTTACTGCTGACTGAAGTGCACAGTGGATGAGAACTCTCAGCAACAGCTAACTGATAGGCTTGATGTGTAATTAATGGTCTGACACGGGCTAATGAAGCTAATGACGCTAACTGCGCTAGCATATGGGAGCCCCATGGGGATCCACACTTGGCGCTCTAATTTAGATAAATGACGCCCCAGGTTATGCTGGGCTATTTGCATTTCATTTGGTGGAGGCCATAGAAAAAGAGAGGATTAAACAGGGGATGGATGAGAGAGATCACAGAAAAGGTGTTAAGGGTTGGAAAAATGGGGACATGGAGGTGTTTATTCCAGTGAAGGTGCATGTATGTGTATGCTCTTGCCATAAAAAGGGACTGAAAGCTGAGTGGGCTAATGGCAGAAACAGTTTTTGCAGTGTGTGTGTGAGAGAAATAGAGAGAGAGAGGGCAAAAGAGCACACCACTTAGCCACAACAGTGCCTAATATTCTGAATGACTGCGGCATGCAACCAAAACGTCTGTGACACATTTGGGTGTGAACACTATCCTTTTAGAACTTCAGATTAGGGTCGTGAGGCAGGACCTGCAGAGATAAGATGTACTCTAGTGCAGCATCTTCGTTCTCAAACTATTTGATGATGGGGAGGTCCACATTGTGCAGCTGGGAGAGATCGGTGCCATTCATGACAAATTTCGCATAAGTGGTAGTTATAGAAGTAACAAAAACATCAATGCCTAAAACCAAGATTAGCCAGCAGATGACTGCATTGCAATAAAATGATCAGTGTTATTAAAATTTCACTTCATTTGCTCAACAGATAGAAAGTCTCAAGAATAAAGTATGGATTATATTTTTGGATTGCATCATTGTAGTATATGAGACATCACGTGTCAAATCTATGTTGAAACCAAGACATACAATACTTAATTAGATTTACAAAAGTTTTAATAGCTTCACTCTAACTAGTCCCTTAGGGATTTTGCGTATTCACAGTCAGTAATTCATGAACACACTTCAGATGACTGTCACCAGTTTTACATTTTTAAGACAAAGATGGACTAAAATGTGTCCTATTTAAGTGCTGCCCATGTTTTCTCTTGCTGAGCATGCATCCAGTGATGAGCACCTGAAAATACAGCAGGGACTGTAGAATTCTCATTATGTGAGTTTGCTGCTGAAACAAGTGCATTATGTAAGTTGAGTTCAAAGGTCTCTAAATAACAAGTCAGAGTATAAAAGGAGTGAACAGTTTAAAAAAAAAAGTTTTTAATTTAATGTTTTTATGTTCCACAAAATATAGGTTTCTGCTGCTCATATATTCTCATATAACAATGAAAGCAAGATCAAGTATATGAGCAATAGATCCTTGTCGCTGTTTGTTGTCCAATGTCAGTCACTGAACCCCTTTTGGTCCCTTTACAACTCATCTGGTGTTCTGTTCTGGTGTTTACAGGCCGTTGATTTAATTTCACTGCTGTAGTGCTCCCCACAGCTACCACAAGTGCCAGATGTTTGTTACATTTAGAACTCTGGAATTGGTGGTGTCTGTGCTCATCTTTGTATTAGCTTAAAAGAATTCAAGAAGAGTCAAGAATTAGTCAGTAGCAGTAAGGGCTGCTCTCTGAGACTCAGTTGAATCCACCATAGTATAAACTGCTTGTTATGACAAATGCAGATGGACCCCGTACCCCTCCCAGTCAACCAAGAACTGGTAGCCGCGACCCCGACGACGCACGTCCAACAGTTGGCGAACCGAATAAGCAGGAGCATCATCCACCACCCTGGCGGGCGGAGGGGGTCCAGCAGGTGGGCACAGCGGGCTACTGGACACCGGTTTAAGCTGGGAGACGTGGAATGTGGGATGAACCTTCATCAATGCAGGCAGCTGCAGCCGCACTGACACAGGATTGATGATGCGCTGAACGGTGAAGGGACCCAAAAAGCGAGGGGCCAATTTCCTGGACATGGACTTGAGCGGAATGTTCGCAGAGGACAACCACACCTGCTGTCCTACAGCATATTGGGGTGCCAAATCTCAAAAGGCGAAAATCCGGTGGCTGCCGAGGTGAGCGAGTTGTAGGCGTATTCAATCCAGGAGAGGTGGGAACTCCAAGAAGCAGGATCAGATGAGACGGCACAGCGAAGGGAAGCTTCCAGCTGTTGGTTAGCCCTTTCAGTCTGACCATTAGATTGAGGATGATAGCCAGAAGAAAGGCTCCCCCCCACCCCCAGAGCAGAACAAAACGCCTTCCACACACGGGAAACAAACTGGGGCCCCCGATCCGACACAATGTCCTGGGGGATCCCGTGCAACCGAAAAACATGATCAACAAGCAAACGGGCGGTCTCCAGGGCCGAGGGGAGCTTAGGCAAGGGCACAAAATGCGCAGCTTTGGAGAACCTATCCACAATAGTCAAAACAACTGAGTGAGAGGCGGAACGCGGCAGATCGGTAACAAAATCCACGGCAATGTGTGACCAGGGCCATCCCGGGACGGGCAGGGGATGCAACTGCCCGGGAGAGGCCTGGTGGCGGCTCTTATTGCGCGCACAGACCTCACAAGCGAGCACATAATCACGGGCATCAGTCTGTAGAGAGGGCCACCAAAAGGAGCGCCGCAAAAGAGAAACCATACGCTGAACGCCAGGGTGACAGGCAAAATGGGCCGTGTGGAGCCAGTGCAGGACGCGCGCACGCACAGAGGATGGAACATACAACTTGCCGGGCGGGCCCAAACCCGGGTTAGGGTCGCGACGTTGGGCACGACGAATCTGGGACTCAATCTCCCACGTGACAGCCCCCAACACGCAGGAACCAGGCAAAATGGTAGGAGCGTCAGCGGCCACAGAGCCAGATGAAAACAAGCGAGACAAAGCGTCAGCCTTGGTGTTACGAGAGCCGGGTCGGAAAGAGATGGTAAAATTGAACCGGCCAAAAAACAACTGCCACCTGGCCTGTCTGGGATTAAGCCGCTTAGCGCACCGAATGTAGGAGAGGTTCTTATGGTCTGTCAAAACCAAAAACGGATGTTCAGCCCCCTCCAACCAGTGGCGCCACTCCTCCAGAGCCAACTTAATCGCCAACAGCTCACGATTACCAACATCATAATTCCTCTCCGCAGGGATAAACTTACGCGAAAAAAATGGATGAAGGCGCCCATCTTCAGGCGAGCGCTGAGACAACACCGCCCCCGCCCCCGCGTCAGACGCGTCGACCTCCACCACAAACTGTCGGGAGACATCAGGGTGAACGAGGACAGGCGCGGAGCAGAACAGTTCCTTCAGTGCAGAAAACGAACGTTCAGTCTCAGGCGACCACACAAAAGCTCGCGCCGCGGAGGTAAGGCTAGTGAGAGGGAGCACGACACGACTATAGTTCTTGACGAACCGCCGATAAAAATTAGCAAAGCCAAGGAACTTCTGCAAATCCTTGCGCGACGCAGAGGTCGGCCACTCAGCAATAACTTGAATCTTGCAGGGATCCGGCCCGATCTGCCCCTTCTCCAACACATAGCCCAGAAAAGAAATTGAGTCCGCATGAAAGTCGCATTTCTCAGCTTTAACAAAAAGCCTATTTTCCAGCAGCCGCTGCAACACGGCGCGGACATGACCGACATGCTCCTCCACCGATCGGGAAAAAATAAGAATATCATCAAGATAGACAAACACAAAACCATTCAAAAAGTCCCGCAACACGTCATTAATAAGACTCTGAAACACTGCAGGCGCATTAGTCAGACCAAAAGGCATTACCAAGTACTCATAATGTCCTCGCGGAGTGTTGAAAGCAGTCTTCCATTCATCGCCCCGCCGAATGCGCACGAAATGATAAGCACTCCGTAGGTCCAGCTTCGTAAACACGGTGGCCTCCCAAAGGGTTTCAAAAGCAGAGGAAATCAAAGGCAGGGGATACTTGTTTCTCACAGTAATGTCATTGAGACCCTGATAGTCAATGCAGGGCCTGAGCGACCCGTCTTTTTTCCCAACAAAAAAAAAACCGGCCGCCAGAGGCGAAGAGGAAGGACGAATTAAACCTGCCTCCAGCGACTCCGAGATGTACTTCTCCAAGGCCGCCCTTTCTGAAGGGTTGATGTTATACAGCCAACAGGAAGGTAACGGAGCCCCTGGTAGCAGTTCAATCGCACAGTCATAAGGGCGATGAGGAGGCAGGGAGCCAGCACGCTGTTTACTAAAAACGAGCTTCAGGTCGTGATACTCCTTGGGAACAGCAGAGAGATCAATAACCTTCGCCGCCGGCTCAGTAGCAGTCGCTGGCAGAGACGGCAAAGCCAAGCGCAAACAGTGCAACAAGCAGTGGCTACTCCAACTCTCCACGCGGCGGGCTGCCCAGTTAATGTGCGGGTTATGGCGCTCAAACCAAGGGAAACCGAGAACAACAGGCGACTCGGGAGAGGAAAAAACAAAAAACCGGAGACGCTCGTGGTGATTTCCAGAAAGGATCAATGACAGGGGCTCAGTCTGGTGAGTGACTGAAGGAAGCGATTGCCCATTAAGGGCAGTGACAGACACGGGAACGTCTAGCGGACACAAATGAATGCCGAGAAGGCGCACAAGGTCACGATCAATCAGATTTTGTTCTGCACCGGAATCTAAAAGCGCATGAGTGGAGTGAGACATGGCAGGCACGTGAATGACAGCAGGGAGTAGCATGAGAGGGGCCTGGGAAGGAGAGGAAACGTCACCCATCAGTACCCCCAGAGTTACTGATGGGCACTGCCTTTTGACAAAGCCGGACAAGAGGCGACAAAATGGCCCGAACGGCCACAATACAGGCATAGCCGTCCCTCAAACCTCCTACGACACTCGACCGGAGTGAGTTTAGCGCGACCCAACTGCATGGGCTCCTCTAGATTGTCAGCGGGAGGCAAGTCAGCACGAGCCGGACAGTGAGAAGGATGTGAAGCTGGAAACTCAGTGCGCACGGGCACATTCCCTCCCTGATTACCATGGGTTCGGCCCCCCCTGTCTTTCTCCCTTTCTCTTTCACGCAGCCGATTATCGATGCGAATAGCCAGGTCCACCAGAGCTTCAAAATCGTCAGGTTCATCGCGAGTAGCAAGCTCATCCTTCATGCGTTCAGTTAAGCAATTAACGAATGCCCCGCACAGCGCATTATCAGCCCAACCTGTCTCAGCGGTTTTAACGCGGAAATTGATGGAGAAATCGGCCACCGACTGACTGCCCTGCCGCAGCCCAGACAGCTGCCGCCCGGCTTCGTCGGCGCGCAGGGGATGGTGAAAAATGGCCTTAAGATCACGAATAAATTGGGCATAGGAAATTGTCTCGAGTGGATGGAGAGCGAGGTACGATTCGGCCCAACTCAGAGCACGATCCCGGAGAGAGCCTATAACAAAAGATATTTTAGAGGCATCATCCGAATATGCCTGAGGGAAACGTCGAAACAAAAGGGAGACCTGGATCAAAAACCCTCCACACCGACCCAGCTCTCCTGAGAACGGAGTCAAAGCCGGGGGAGCAGGATCGCGAACCGAACCCACAGGTGGCTGACTGGGTGGAGTGGGAGGAGAGGATGGCTCGCTGGAGGCAGCCGGGGGAGCTAATCGAGCGAGTGTCGCCTGAATGGCGGTCAAGGTGTCGTTAACCCGACCCACCCACTGTTCAGATTGCTGAAACTGTTTAGCCAACCTGGACAGTGACTCCTCGTGTTTGAAAGCAAATCGCCGGTAGCGGCGTCCGTATGTTCTGCTGGGTCCATAAATGTGTTGGTCGGAGTATTCTGTTATGACAAATGCAGATGGACCCAGGAAGCAGAACGCACGGAGGCAGAGTTGCAGTGAAGACAGTTTATTTACAGTGAGGGGGGAGGTATTTACAAGGACAACAACGGTGTATGAATGGGGACACGGAGCCAGGACGTGCTGGTGACGAAAACACACATAGGTAGTGCACTCGATCTAAAAAAGGAGAGGGACGAGAATTAGGAGGGTCTTGCCTGTTAACCGAGAAAAGCTTAAAACTTTACAGAGAGTTGGAGAGCTTACTTGGCACTGTTTAAAGCCCAGAACCTCCAGGCGAGGCAAAACAGTCGAGGCAAAATCCTAGGGAGGAAACAAAACTCCTTACAGTCACCAAAAGTAATCCAAGGGCTCCAACAGGCAGGGGCAGAATTTCAACTCTCCAAAAATGCCAATACTCCGACACTAGTCTTCTGTCAGGTAGCTCCTAAAGAACACTTCTGAAGAAAGCATCTGATGAGTAACAGGTGTGCCAGGTTCAGTGACTCACTGCCCCGCCTACCTATACAAAAAGGCAGGCACCAAAAACACATACAGACAAAAACACCACATAACCAAAACCCAACTCCTAACACTGCTAGGTCCATAAATATTTGAACAACAACACAATTATTGCAGTTTTGGACAGCAAAGATATGATTGAATTAGATGCTTTTAGCTTTAATTCAAGGGTTTAACAAACAGTGTTATAGTTACACATTTGCACTGTGAGTTAGTTTTGTAGCATTTGGATGAATCTCAGCAGAGAGTGTAGTCCTGCATACTTCGTTTTATATCTATTTTCAAGTTAATATATATTTATATTCAGTTTATACTTTTGATTTGACTGCTTTTATCAGCAATCAAATCAGTAAACACAAGTGACATAGTTCCAATGGCAGCTATATGTTCCCATGCCATAATATGATTGTTGGGGTTTCTTTCTAATATTGGAAAGTCTTTACCTTACAATATAAAGCACCTTCCATAACTAGGAATGCGCTTTAGATGTTTTGATAAAGTCTCATCTTGACTGTTATTGTGTGCAACCAGTGGTTTGCACCTTGTTGTAAACCTTTAATTACAGTCATGCTAAATGCAGTACTTTTTAAACCAATTAAATTAAAGTTGAAAGTTTCCTTCAGTCAGATCTTTTTTTCATATTTTTAAAAAAATAAATAAATGTATAAATGTCAAAATACTTACTTTCTATCTGTATGTGACTCTAACCTCAGTGTGACGTGGAGTCTAGATCCATTTACATAACAATCTTTATTCTGGTCTTAAGTATAATTTATTTAAAATATCATTTGGTTTCTGAATTTTCAATCGCATTCTCGACAAGCTTAGTGTTCTATTGATGTTCCACTCATTACCTAACTGTAATTTGGACAAGGGCTTTACACTAGTCTGTTTTCGCTAGTCTTCTTTCCCACTTTCTATCAAAATGCTAACAATTTAATCAAATTAATACCTGACATGAACACATTTCAATGCTGAGAAATTTTAGATATTCATACATTTAAAATATTTATCATTTGCTTCTTTTTTGTTGTTAAATTAAGTCTTTACATTTGTGATCATCACACAAAACATAGTGATGGTCTGCTAATATCTGAAATGTAAAATGTTATTCAGTGTTGCCTGCGGTACTTTTCCATTAAATATCTGACTGTTCTGTTTTCCAAAATCCACCCACCACGGAACAAGAAAACTTGACCTTCAGCTGTAATGGACTACATAACCTGTTGACTTGTGGGTAATGCAGTTTTTAATGGACTGGCTTGAACTTTTAGAGTCAGGAATATAGCAAGCATAACAGCATCCAAGAGAACCAAGAGAGAAAACAAGAAAGAAAACTGATATTGAGAGGAAGAAATACAAAAACACCCTACCAGATAAGAATGTTTGGCTGTTATTGTTTTCCGTGTCTAACATCGTGAGACATGGCCTGTGGTATTCAGGAGATTTAATGCGGAGGAGAGAGTGAGGGATCCATAAAGCCTCTGCTCTCCTCCAACACCCCAGGGGAAGCCATCTTTAATTCATGAACACTATAAAAATAAAGGTTTTTCTCTGATGGCCCTGCAGCCTGTAACAAACTCTCACAGCTACATGGCACCGTGCAGATGTTAATGCTGTGGTTATGGATGGATACCGGCATGCGAGACCCAGGATATATTTTATGCAGAAATGAAGTCTACCTTTGGCTGTGCTGCTAAATGGATTCCAATAAGCTTCATGTTGATTTTTTTTTTTGCTCTGCAGAGATAAGACAGACACATGAAGGCTAGACTTTGTGTAGTACCAAGCTAGCATAGTTGGCTAAAATAAAAGAAGTAGTTAGACTTCTTAATCTTCGAAAGATCCTATCGAATATAAACCAAGTTTCAAGACTTTCTTAACAAGCCCATATTGCAATTTATATGTACCACATCAGTTTTGGTGTTGGATCCTGTCATAGCTGTGAATCTGAAAGTCTTTTAACAGTAGCAAAACATCTTTCTAATTGTGTAATTAACTATTTCTGTTACTATCTGTAATGGTGTACTGTCATTTCATTCCTTAAAGTATTTTCCAGTTTGAATGTTACAGATTCTCCCCAACACTTGCCACAACTCGGGGGCAAATCGAGATAGAAGCTGGTACTAACTTCTGAATTCATAGGTCTCTGCAAGTTAAAAGAAAAGGTGTATAGTTATCTTCTGGAAAATCATATGGTATAACACAGTCTAGTACATATGGTACCAAAACACAAGAAAGTCCGTGATATAAAAAACCCTACAGTAAACCTGGTGTGACCTGGGCCTCCCCATAATGTTAGCTCACCAAATAGAGATGTATATATGCCTTGTTCCAGTAGTCTTCTCATTAATACATCCTGGTTGCTTAGTGCCAATGCTGGGTGTTGCCTGAGCCGGTATGGCTTTAGATATGTATCTCTTACTCAGGTTCCAAGTTGAGCTTGGGTAGCATGAAGGGCCAGTCAAAAGTGGTCACAGTTGTAATAGGACCATTAGGAGTTGTAACCTCAAAAATTGGAAGAGTTGCTCCAACAGAGTCGAGGTGTAACATCAAAGGTCCAAGGAACAGCTAAGCTACTCGCATATATGTGCGCGCGCGCGCGTGTGTGTGTGTGTTTAAGAAAACACTGAAAACACAGCAAGACTGACTACAGCATAGCAATATACCCCTGTTTTGTATGCTTTATGCTCTGTAAGTCTACTCGGATGGCATAAATGTGTCAGGAAAAATTATTTACACATTTGATTTAGTTATAATGATAATAATAATAATAATAATGCATTGGATTTTATATAGCGCTTTTCAAGGCACCCAAAGCGCTTTACAATGACATTATTCATTCACGCTCACATTCACACACTGGTGGAGGCAAGCTACAGTTGTAGCCACAGCTGCCCTGGGGCAGACTGACAGAAGCGAGGCTGCCATATCGCGCCATCGGCCCCTCTGGCCAACACCAGTAGGCGGTAAGGTAAAGTGTCTTGCCCAAGGACACAACGACCAGGACAGAGAGGCCGGGGATCGAACCGGCGACCTTCCGGTTACAGGTGCCCTTCCCTTATGTGTAAATGACTTTATATCAACTAGACAGGCAATTTTTAAAATACTATTTTTCATGTCTTCTCAAACTGTTCTCTCCACTTTAGTTCTCTTCACTGTCCTTGTTGTCTATCTTAATGTCGTGCCTATTTTTGACTCAAAATGTTTAAAGCAGTGAGGTAAATAAAAATGCAAATATATTTAAACACATTTGTGGGTATGCTTAAAAAGTCACCATTGCCAAACAGTGTTGCCCTGAGAAGGCAGAAAAAAAAACACAATTCTAAACAAACAAAATGAAGAAAACTTAAGAGTCTCTACACAGACCTTGCACGCACGCACACACAAACGCACACACATTGTTTTATTTATAGTTTATGTCATATCATTTTAATACATTTTTAAGGCAAGTAATTTTCTCTTCATCTTACACCATGTACTCCTGTGACAAGTGTCAAAAAAGGAATTCCTCCTTCAAATGCTGCTTGACCATTTTTGTTTTGTTTTAATCATTTTTAAAAGCATTAACTAGACATTTGGCTTAAGAAAATTTCTGTTGCCTAAGGCCAATGCTCTGCAGAAGAGGGTTAATGTTGAACATTGAATTCATTGCTTATTATACTGACGCACTTTGTAGAATTCGTGGTCAGATTAAATTATATTAACAGTATTCTCTCCCTTAACCTTGAGTCACATAAGTGTGAAAAATTATATCAGCAATATCATCTGGAGTTTGTAAGGATGTGGCTGTATTTTGCTTTTCAAGCTGTGACATTAGTTTTAGGGTTTTACAGCTTACAGCTGTACGAAATCCACAATGACATGGATAAATAATAGATAACCCATTAGAATGGGGATATGTTGCAAATTGAGAATATAACCTAATATAACCCTTGTTAGAAGTTTAGAGTGTAAAAGGTTTGCATTGGGACATTAAAGGCTCCTTTCACTTATGCTTCCAAAGTTAAGGAAAATGCATGGCATGAAGTAAAATGCCATCATAGCAAAAAAAAAAAGATTTATTTTTTTTCTAAATACTGACTTAAACCAGACAGTCCCATGTATCTGTTAGCAAATAAGTCTGCATTTTAGCACACCCACACATGCAAGCACCTCATTTGCTGCCAACCACCACAGAATGTGAACGGAGCCTTAATGGAGATGCTCGATTATTCCATTACACTGCTGTTTGCTTTTCTTATTTGTCCCCAGTGGTCTTACCCTTTCTTGCATTAACCTAGAATACTACTGGGACACAAATCAGGGTGGAAATTATTTTATAATTTGTGTGTATTGTACAGTATTCGTGGATGTGAAAGTATAAAGTGAATGGCAACTTTGAGGTTTTTTTAATGCATGATTTATGTGAAAAAAATGAATAATTTGTGGTCTGTGCTTCTCTGTGGCAGGGAGAGGGAAATCCATGATTGACAGCATACTTCCTGCTCTGTAAGTACGGCAGCTGACAAGGTCGTGTCAAATGAAATGATTGGTGAGGAGAAGTGTTTGGGAAAATATTCTTTCTCTCTCACTCTTTGTCTCTGCCCTGATCACACTAAGTGTATTCAGCTGTGTCTAGAGCAAACTGGCGATGCAGTAATTTATGAATGAGAGGCGAATAGTAGTGAAAGGTAGCAGATACAGCAGATGGCCTGTCAATCTGCTTAGAGCTGAAAGACAAAAGATGAATGACAACTTTGTTCCTCAAGCCTGCATTTGTCCTGCTATATAAATAGTAATCTTACACAAATATGTGTGCAAGTATTTCATATCAGAAGAACAATTTGATGAGGGTCTTTGTCCCAGCATACCAGTGCTATTGTTCTACACCTCTTCAAAGCAACAGATCTGTCTGATTATGGAGCGCTTCTCTGAAGGTCAAAGAGTAGCTTTTGCATCAGGCTTTTCATTTGCTATTCAGAATTTGTTCTTGGTTTGACGCTGAAATCGATTGCTATTAAAAAGCTTACTTTGAATAGTAATTGCACATAATAGAGCCATTTAAGACTCACTGAACAAACTACATAATTGTTTGGGCAGTTGTCCCCCTCACTATGGCTGCTCAACAGTTTTTTTTAATGTCTTAGCATATTTGCCTAAAATATGTTGCTATCAAATTGATCTACTAACACATCTACTATTTCTACTTCACCAATGTAAATTATATAATATAAACAACGCACAATTGAAACTAGCAGTAAAACTAGCACTAGTAAAAATTTTAAAATAAATTCCTAAAATATGAAAAGACAAACGATAAAATGAGGAGTTAGATGTGTTATACAACACTGTAACCAAGGAACTTGTTAATGCTAGTCAGTCACAACAGCTTATAAAGTAAGTTAGCCTAGTTGTAAGCAGAGCAATAAATCCTGGCAGTTGAGACACAAAGTTGTATCACTGCATTTAGTTTTGCATCTGAACTAAATCATCTAAGATATAAAGAAAATGACTACTTCTGCCTACCTCAGACCAAGCGACCAAAAACCTTGTCTACAGCTAGTAATGTACAGCTGGACATTGCAAACTTGCATCAAATTCACCAGAAGTGGAATGTCCAGCAAAATGTTCATAGATTTATTTTTCCTCCATGAGCTAGCACTATTCCACTGAATAGAATTGAGTTTGAGAAGTTTTTCCATTTAAATGCTGATGTGTCCTATTGCACTCAAGTCACTGCTCAGCAAAAAGCATCGCTTATGATCCCTCCTAATTTACATTTTCTTAATGTCAATCTCTAATTTGATTTTTTTCTCAAATTTAACTGCAGATGATCTCTGAAATTATTGTTGGTTTCTAAAACTACAATTTAATGTAAAGGTCTGATATAATGATGATTATCAAATAAATACATGATAAATGAATGAAGTTAGTGTCAAGAGTTGAATGCTGCGCTTTTCCTGTAGGCTTTGAATTTTATATGAACTTTTTACTGCACAAATGCTTTTAATTTGTTAGAGAAATGTAGCTGCTATGCCTGCATCCTCTGAAATGATGTGTCTGTCACCTCAATTAAGATCACATCAGAAAAGGCATACAGATGGCAATACACTGGCACTGTCAAATGTTGTTACACTTTGAAATGAAGCCGTGAGCCCAAAGAGCAACATTTTGTTTTACTTCCCAAAGTATAATGAGCCTTAAAAATTCTGTGACGCGTTCAGGCAAACCCACGGGCAAAGGCTGCCCCCTCGTTACATGATTTATTGAAAAAGAGCTTTAAAGTGTGGTGATGTTTTGGTTGCAGCTGGGAGACGGCATCTAACTCGAACTGACAAAGAGTGGAGTGGGTGTTGGATGAAGAGCAATAATTATCCTGATTTAGACTTAAAGTGAGATTTTTGTGGATTGCTACTCAGGTGTGACACCAACAGTTTGCTGATTGTGTACTTAAAACTCCACCAGAATAATGGTGATTAATGTAATCATGTTTTATTCAATTACTTTTGATTAAGTTTGATAATTGGAAATTAAATTAGAATGTCAGTTTAATTCAAGGGTTAATTTTGATTAACAGGCAAACAGGCAAATTCCATATTTAAGGAATTATTGGTATTACAGTTTGTCAGGATTTCTCATTTTAACTTTCAGGAACTTTAAAGACAGCAGTGGTTAGCATTGCACATTTCTAAGAATAAAATTAACAGAAAAAAAACAATGTGTCTTTGTGTGGATTGGAGAAATCAAGAAGCCTTCAGTGAATCAAAAAATTAATTTTAAGACAAATACTGGGAGGAGTGAACCAAATTGCCAAATTAATGCTAAATTAAGTGACACCATGTTTAATACAAATTTGGATTAAGATGTACAGGAAAAGTTGAAAATCACTTAATATTTGACATGAACAGCAACAATCAATCAACATCAATTTGTGATGTCAATGACGCTGGTAAAGATATCCAGATTTTTGCTTTTCCTATTGTCAATATCCCCAGTCAATAGAAAGATAGTAAAACTAGCTGGTTATTTGTCCATTTATTTATACTTTTCACTTTTCTGTCCATGGAATTCAGTCTGAAGTACATATATGGAAACTTAGGATATACTGAACATCTTTTAAAATACATTTTCAGTAACATGATCAAAATTCTGTTGTGCGAATATATTCTTTTGTTTAAAAAAATCTGTGGATGTCACATTAAAAATCGATACGAAAAATGCAACAAGTTAAATTACATGTACAAAAGAAGATAAAAAGAGTGGGAATCTTATAACTCCTGCAGTGATAGGTATCAAGTGAAAGCCACTGCAGTGTGTGTGAGGCTGTAACAGAAGGTCAGCAGTTAAATGAACTTTTGTTCCATTTTACTGAGAGGAGCCTTCATCTGCATTGAGCTAGAAGTAATGAAAGTGTGGTAGAGCATTGAAGATTGATGCCAAGGAACTCCCAGACCTCTTTCCTCTGCTTTTTACCCTCTCTTATTCATCTATAAACACTCTGTTCTTTCCTTGCTTCCTGTTTTCAACTATGTTTCTTTGTATCTCTGCCACTGCTTCTGTACCATTTTCACTGTATCCGTCTTCTCTCTTCTCTAAAACTCTTCATGTAATTGTCACACTCACATGTCTCCTCTCTATCTAAATCCCCCTTTGTAATCAGTAAAACAGAAACAGATGCAGTGTCTAAACAGGGACAATTCAGATCTGTAATCGATTCACAGCTCCTCTGAGCTACAAATGATAAAATCACAATCATTAGTATAACCAACAATTGCTGTGTTCTTTTGTTCTTTTGGTATTTAGGGTAAGTGCAATAATTGCCTCTGCTAATAAAAAGAACGAATCATAAACAAAGAAAGGAAAAAAACCACAAAAGATACTATGTTCTTTATATGTTTGTTGATTTACTTGTAGTTATTATTGTCATTGTTTATACTGACTGTTATACTATACATGTGTATATGTATATATATACACATATATATATATATATATATATATATATATATATATATATATATATATATATATATATATATATATATATATATAGTCATATGTCTGGTGATGATGAATCACAGAGGCTTATCTTGTGTATATACTGTATATTGCATTATAAAACTTGAAAAATAAATACATACGATTTCATTTGTTGAGATGTTTGTTAAGATGAGGTCAAATGTCATCTGGCTTTATCTCTGTGAGTAGCATCTTGCATCCTTAGCATGGCTTTAACTCACACCGGGCACATTTCTGATGCTTGTTCTGTGCATATTCCTGCCCCTTTTTATTTATTCTCTTCAGCTTGATAAAATTATGTACAGAAAGAGGTCCAGCATCATTGTTTAGCAACACTGAGCGGGGAACCCCTTCTGGGACACATCCACCCCCAATGTTTGTCTGGAGCAACTCTTGAAAGGGGTTTAAAGTAACCGCAATTGTAAGCCCATTCAATTCAATTAATAATAATTTTAAAAGTAAATGGCCTAGTGTAATGAATACTTAAGGACAAGTAACATTACAGTATAAAAAGGCTTAAGATAAGTACAATTACACAAAGAATGACTGTAGTAATGAGAAGAGTTGTAACTTATTCGTAACCAAGTTACTTGCTACTTCAAACCCGCATCACTGACTTTCATGTCAACATGATTTTCTTTTTGTGTCCTTTCTTCTTTTGTTTTTCTTTAAACCAGTTAACATTGAATAAACTGCCAAGTGTGAACTGGTCAATGTACACAGAATAAGGACCAGTAAGTTTGACAGCCAGTCTGATGCTGTTCTTTATTTATTCTCTCTCTGTCTCTCTCTCTCATTTTTTTTTTATCCTACCACAAGCGGTTATTGATTGGGCAGTTCATTTGCCCATTCATGGTGGACTTTGATGGAATAGCGTATAAAAAGCACTGTTAAACTTGATGACATGCTGAGACACTAGCTGGGAGATTTTATAAACCTGATCTTCACTCAGATAACACAGACACATACACAAACAGACACGCAGTCTATGCATGCATGTGATACCAGCCACACTGAGATTTAATGATGCTGTTAAGGAGCTGTATTGAACCCAGAGTTGGTTTTACTGGCCAAAACACAACCAACACGTATACTATCCTACAGACTCGACAAATTCTGCATGCACAAACACAAACTTGCACACACATACACACACACTTACATTTACTTAGATCCACTACTTAACTTGCCTTAACAGCTTGTAACTGGCCTTCTCTCTGTCATTTTAATGTGTATAAATGAATCGCAGCCCCCTGTGGTGCTTTTACTCTTCATAATTGTGTGCTGAGAGGCTCTGGTAAGTCACTTAGCCCAAGTAGCTTTTAACCACATTTATCAAATTTTATTCTTTGTCCCACACGAATGTAACATCCATTACCTTAAGTCAAATGAGGCAGTTTTAATCCGACCCAGGTGGTGGACTTTCATTGCACACTGGCTGGCTTACTTCCAAATAAGTGTCAGTAGACACTGCGTACGTCAACATATGCAATATGCTATCATTGTCTAAGACGGACTGCTCTAAGGATCTGCTAACTTTTTGGGTCATTAAAAGTTGTTGCAACCATTATATATGTTTTTCCCTTTTTATTTTTACTTTCAGATAATGAGAGGAGATGATGCTTTTAAGGAAGGATGATCTATTATTCTCTATTTCAGCTGAAGCAAGTGATTTATAGCTCACATTCATAGTGGTATTAAATATAAGAAAAGGCAAAAGAATGAAAGTCCTATGATCTCAATAACAAATAACATGGAAACATTTGCACCCAGGGTTGTACAAGGATTTTAATGTTTCCTTCATGAAACAATTTTATAGTATCAGAAACATTTATTAGAAATTTGAAACTTGTGTTATTACATAAACATAAAATCAGTTATTTAATTATTAATTATTTGCATGTGTGTTTCAGGTAAGATAATGGCATATAGGAAGGTGTGTGATGCCCAGGGTGGTCCGCTGGTCGGTGAGGTTCTGCACTGCTCTGGAGGTCTAGACCTTGACTGGGATCTGGACAAGGAAGAGCTGCAGGAACCAGGGCCAAGCATGGACCGCATGCAGATGCAACATATAGACTGCCAGAGATCAGGTGAGGTTTGATTTCATTTCATTTGCAATTCCCTATAACACTTTCTGCTTGATAAGATATCTGCTAATGGTTTTAAAACCTTATAAGTACCCTAAAACGAAACTTGAGTTTCTAAGCTTTGAATGTCTCCGTTTAAGTTGTGGCTGAAGTTCTGTATAAACAAAAGCTCTCTATCCTATGCCTTCTGAAGCAAGTAGGCTAATCAGTTTAACGACTGAAGACAAGGCTTCATTAGAATACAATTATACTGCTCCATCACAGAGGGACACATTTTCTCTGTTCATGCTGTTTATTGTTTTGAATCTTATGAAGTTATGTAGCGTTGTACTTTTTTTTACTTCATCTTTACAATTGTTCCACACACAAACTCCTGTGACAGTAATGCTGTAATGTTGACTTTAATTGTGTTCAATGCTATAATTTCAGGGTGTTCAGACCCTGGTCCTGACCCTGACCCTGAACTGATGGAACCCATCCAGCCCTCTGTATCAGTTTCACCACATGGACGATTTGAACGACTTCAAGAAGATCCCAACTACATCTCCCATTTCACCAGGGCTCCTGGACATAAAGGACAAAGACGACTGCACTGTTTCCTAGTCAAGTAATTCAAGGATCCCTGTATCTGCCCATACTCACCTTTGTAGAATTTTTTCCACTTTAGAACTTAGATCATATTGACAGTTTATGCATTACAATGATGTAACCGATAATAGTGGATAAGATATAGGAGTTTAAATATGGGTGCAAATAAGACTGGAAAATCGAACCATGAAACTATAAAATAAATATGGTGTAATTTCACAATGGATGCCATTGCGTTTATCGGTTATTACAACATACTGCTGCTCTATATCCTGCCTTTGACAAAAGTTTGCAATAGCATTATGATAAAAACAAAAACAAATAAGCAAAGAAAGAGTAGCAATGCAGTTTTGGAGTGAGTTGAATTTTAACCCATGCAGTTAAAATATTATCGTTTAAACTTTGTGGACAAAGAATTCGGCATTCAGGGCCTTCATTTGCTAGAAGGTAATAAAAACATTGGTCCAGGAAGCATTTGTTTCCTCTTGTCTAACTTATGAGATCAACTTTTGAATTACTCCATAAAAAAAACACTGTCCATTTCCCTACCCCTTAAAAAAGTGTCAAACACTTCTTAGTTTCCTTGTCCCTTCAAACAAACTGAAATCAGCTGCAAAAAAAATTGAAGAGCCTTTGGAACACAAATAACAGCATAATTGGAACCATAATGTAATTACTGATTTTAGTAGAGTAATGCACTGTTACATTACTGCGTTATTGATAAATAATGTCATTACAGTAATCTTATTGCATCTTTGGTATCCGTTACACCCAACACTGATTACATTTTTCTGTTTTTATTATATGACTCCTGCCATTCATGTCTATACCAATGAATATTTGTTCCCTGCGTATAAATTGAATTGGAAGTGGAACTAAAAAAGTCTTTGACCTTTGTCCTCTCACTGCTGATGCTAAACATCATCTAATCTGAATGTTTCACTGAATCTACTTCTTCCTCTCGCTCCTTCTTATCTATATTACCCTACTCAGTGCCATTAATGTACTATAGGAGAAAGTTTGGGAATAGTCCCTGAGTGGCCATAGAACAGTCTTAGACGTTCTGTAATTGACAGCACCTGCTAGAATGCCTTTTGAATATTAAACTTTACATTATGTGCAAGCATTGCTTTACTTTTAAGACTCTCAACTTAGTTAGAGGACTCTTGATCTATATTTCCACAAGACAACAGTAAGTTTATGAGGAGTACTTATGAACAGAGTGTTCAGTTGCTACTTTAATTTTTTTGCTATAATGTTTCGTAATACATGTTTGGTGATTTTGAAATAAACAAGCTGCCAGATAAGATTAAAATGGATGTACAAATAAACCATTGTTTCAACTCATTTAGGGACTTACAGGGGGTGTGAGCAATGCACTTTTCTCCAAATTGTGTTTCCAGCTTCTTCATCTAATCTTTGATGTCAGAAGCACATGTTACCATACACATATATCCAAACGTGTTTTTTAGATCAAGAAGAGAATAAGTCTTAGAAAGTGTACTACAACAAGAATTTCAGCAATATAGTTAACATGATTAAAAAAAAGAAGAAGTTTGCGTTATAAAGGACTGATCGAGTCTGGCATATGCAAAATACAGGCTGGTTAATGTTGTTAAATAGTCAGCACTGATTTTTTAATTTTTTTTATTAATGAGCAAAGAATTATTCTCAGAGTTTAAAAAAATAATCAAACAAAAAAAAAAAATCTACTTTATATTGGCATGTATGTAGGTGTAGATCTCAATTTAGTGCATGGATATTCTACAGCAGTTCTTTACCTAGGTCTTAGATAGATTAAGAAGGGTAAACTAATTATCTGGATAATAAATAATATATGAAGCCAAAACCAAATATACATCAGATAGGCTGTAAACATCAGATAACACCTTAAGCAGCTGTAAGCTTTGGTTGTCTTTAGAAATGAAGGTATTTACATTTTGTAAATATAGATATTTTTCAGTAAGACTCAGGGATAGGCCAAGATCAAAAAGATATATACATTCCTAGCGAAAGCCAGATGATACTGACGATATCATTATACAAATATATCTAATACATCTTAATAGCGTCTTTGATTGCTTATATAATAGAATAACTTTAACATTAATATGTGATTGCTCCCTTCTCTTCTTTGTAGATACTTCCTGGCAGGGGTGGCTCTTTTTGTCCTCGGTGCCCTGATTGGTTGGTTTACTCACACATCTACTATCAAATCACCTGTTCTGCCACCCGACAGCTCCGACCTGCTGGAGGAGTTGTTAAAAGGAATTACTGCTGACAAGATAGATGCCCTTCAAAAGTAAGCCCCCAGTTTCAAAATTTGCATTGCCCTTCTTGAATTAAATGCTTTTCTTTGGAACCACTCTTTCAAAAACACGATTCAGCTCGGTAAGGTTTCGGTAAAGACTAATTGCGTTATCAATAGTGTTATCATAAAGGGAAAGCAATATGGCTATGAAGGGGTAGGGCCGAATTATTTTTTAAAAGACGTAACACAGGTGGACAGAGAGGAAGTCTCTGTCTACCCATCTGAGGGCCCTTAAGGTCACTGTTATTTTCACTTGTTACCTTCTAGCCAGACACTGATCTATTTATAGCCAAAGAAGAAAGAAAAGATCCAGAGATAGCAGAAAGAGAGAAAGGGGAGGAAATGAGAGATAAAAAAGTAGCAGGTAACAAATCTTTTTTTCCTTTTTTAATTTATTTATTTTTTTCTAACACTGATACAAACCTCCATCAACCTGAACGTTGTTTTCTCCAAGCCAAAGGATCACGGGATGCCTGGGTGTATGTGTCTGTGTGAGATAACAGGCTTTGCCACTGAACTGAGACAATCATGTCACCATGGTTTCTCTCTGAGTTTTCCATGCTTTTTATAATTTATTTTCTCACATTTATATTTCAGGGTGCCAGAAACACCCCCATCCAACCTTCCATAACCACCAAAGCTACCCACACACACACTTACACTCTACATCTCTACCATCTGTGTGAATGATGAAGTTTCTCTCCATCGCAGTTATCAGTGAATTTAAATGGTTTTTTGCTGCTCCTGTCAGTCCTTCATGGAAGAGTTTGTCATTTATTATAACTAAGAACATCAACACATATGACTAATGTTTTAGAAAGGTGAAACATGAAATTAGAGGAGTGGTCTGCAATAGAAAATGGTGCTAAAATAGAATGTACAGAAGTCATTGTCTTTGTAGACATTATGGACACCCAGCTTTGTGAACACTCGAGAACAGGACCACATAGGATTTTCAAATTGGTAATATTAATAATAGCATCTGATAAAAATGTCAAAGAAGTTTGAATTTTGGCTACCATTACCTCATGGTAAGGTCAAAGGTCAAGCTTTCTGAAAACTAAATCCGATAACTCAAGAAGGAGTCACCTAGGACTTATACCCTACCTGCATCATCTAGGAAGATGATAGGTAGCACAACGGCAGCAAGATTTTGGTTTTTTTTTTTGTGACAAACAACCATAAAACTAGCCCTCACGTATCGAATCCTGTCAGTTTCCATTAAGGATATATTTAGGCTTTCTTTAATAATGGAAAAAACAGTTTGTTGGGATGCTGTGAAAAAAATCAGAATGCAGTTTAAAACAGAAGAAAGAATGCAGAAAGAATTATCTATATGAAATATTACAAGGGTAAGGTAAAGGTGGCAAAAGCTAAACACAATTCATGCAAATGTTATTATTTAGTTCCAGTGTACAGCGCTTTGCATCAGCTGTGGTTGTTTGAAAGTGCTTTATGAGTAAAGATGATGATGATGACGGCATTTGCAATTTTAGAAATAGTGATGCATGTAAGGTAAATGGACTGATTCGTTTATAGCGGTTTTGTACTTTATACAACATTCACCCATTCACACCAGCACTTTTTCCCACCTAAGCTTAAGTGCTTTCTATCTAACATTCACACACATTCATACTCCGATTGATGCATCACAGACAAAGTTGAGGTTAGTATCTTGCCCAAGGATATTTGGCATGTAGACTGGAGCAGCTATGGATTAAACCACCAACCTTCTGATTAGATTACCTGCTCTACCTCCTGAGCTACAGATACCCCTGTATCAAAAGTATATGTATGAATAAAAGCGGACGTCCACATAGAACAACAGAAACTTTTGATGTAGACAAACAGCAGGTCCTTGTGCCATCATCCCTCTTTGTCTGGTTCAAATTTGCACAAAAATTGAATCCATCAGGACTTCTCCCTGGCTCCAGTCCAATAGATGTGGTTAGCCACAAATAAATGATAAATTATTGTAGCAAATATTCTTAATCATTTTCTCTTGTTTCTCTATAATTTTACTTCAACAGTTACATTCACAACTTCAAGGCTATTATTCAAAAAGCTTCACAGTTAAAGGTGAAATGTGATCATTATTACACTTTGAAGAGGGCAGTATGTAGTTTTATATTGCCATTTATTGAAACTGATGGCATTTAGGGTTTCTCCAGTCATCTCCGTCATCAATTACGATAAAGATTCTATATTCACAATCATATTTTATGATAAAAATCTGTTATTTATGGACTCTTTACATATAGATAGATACTTTAGGTATCTATAGTTTGGTTCAGTGGATATTCCCGTATTTGCTTAACCTAGAGTCTGATCATTCTTTTTTGACTATTTACTTTATAAGGCACAGAAAACTGAATAAAAGCTATCTGACTTTGTGTTGAGTCTGCGATAGCAAAACTAAGACAGGAACAGACAAAGCAAAAGAGACACATGAAAGGAGTTCTGAAGACAGAGAAAGATGTAAGAGGAAAAAGGGGAGTCTAAGGAGATGATGGCAGAAGGGGAGCGTATTTAAACAGCTTTGCTTGACTAGACAGGGGAAATATCTTCGTGTGAATTAATTGCTGTTTGGTTTGCAGGATTCTCCCACATTGAGTGATTATTACATTTGCATGAATAGCTCCCATATTCAACAAATAACAATCAGTGTACATATTGTTTGGAATGGTGACTGTCTTTGCACAAACTAATTAAGTCCCCTTTTGTTTATTATATAATATTTCCAATCTTTGGCCTTGTTACTTAGCAAAATAGGGGGTGTCACGGCAGAACAGAACAGACTTTTTTTTTTCCAAGCTTGTCACTGTAGAAAGTTTATGCAACCAATTCTTTTTCAATTTACACTTCAAAGAGGTGTGTAAGCAAGCAGAGCTACTTTGAGAGAAAATGGATTAAGTTCAAATCCCTAGAAGATGGGCTCTCACTGCTAGTATCTTTGCCTGTCTAATACTTATCTCTCTCCTGCTAATTATACTCCTGTAATAAATTTTTGAGCTATATGGAAGTACATTTTTTGGTTGTTGCTTTTCTGCGTACAGGTCTGCACATATCTCAAATGTGAACAACTGCCTGTGGTTTTTAAGTTTTTAGAGATTTTAGGAGTAAATCCTGACACACTTTTTTACGACTGCAATCACTGCAGATTCCGGTTTGGTGATATGATCAGATGGCAAATCTTTATCTAGCTGATTTAGTCTTATCTAGATGATATAGATCTTGCTGTGCTAGCACCAGAACAAGCAGTAACATACATCACAAGCTATTAACCCAAAAATGAATTAAAAAAAAAAGAAGCTTAAAAGTGGACTTTTAAGCTTTGTGGAAAACTGCAATTTTAGATAACTAGCTAGCAGATGATGGCTGTTAAAACAGTGAATCTGTGTCTATTTACCATCTACTATTTTGTGTGAGTTTCTTTGCAAATTGCCTATCCCTTGACTAAGTATGTCAATTATTTGTGTTGTACATTTTTATGTGATGTTTTGCATGCTAATGACCAATGCAGAAATTTGAACTTTCTGTGGTCATAGTTCAAATGTCTTGATATCGGTTTTCTCTGCATATTTAAAAAATAATGAAATTATCCATGTTTGTTAGCAAAATAGGGTTGTCACATATCAAATTGTCAGCAGTTCTTTCCATCTTGACTGAATGGCTATTTGGAAGTAGAACGCATATTATGTGTGCTAATAAAATAATCAAAAACCTAAACACACCTTATAGCCTTGTTAAAGCTACTGTACACATGTTTATTCTATTTGGTTATTGAAAAGAAGGGTTTTAGAGGATTTTGTGCAAGAAAACTAAACTACCAGAGAACTGGTCATGGAGAAAGCTGCTGAAAGTGAAATGAATATGGGTGTCCTTGATAAGATTACTCTGTAAAATGTCTGGCTTATGGCTTTCTTAAATTATTTTCTTTTATTTTTCATGGAGTGTGAGCAGTGCTAGATACTTATCACTGATTTAGAGCTGAGCAAGTCCTCACTATTTGTAACTCTAATGTATCTACTACCTGTTCATGTAGTAATGGAAAGTTTATCTAAGTAATTGCCAATTGGACCAGCTTTTTTTTTTAAAACCTCTAACCACTTGAATGTCCCTAAACGTCATTAACTTTTTATAGGCATTTGGTCACCACATTGCTGTTAACTGCTTCCAGTGTTGACACGGCTTAACAACTTATGAGGCCGTAAATCTTTTAGGATTTAACCAAAATCTCACAGAGCAAGCACTTCCCTTACCAAAGCCAATGCCCATTTTTTGCACTTTCTTTAGAAAAACAACCCCTCATCTTCAGCCGCCTGTAATAACTGCCTCTGAATAAGAACATTTAGACGAGCTTGTTTGCGTGTAGCAGACATGCTTTAGATGGGTGTTTCGTGTACAGTCACGATCCTGCTGTGTTGCAGTGTGACCCATCATCTATAGGTTCTCATCCATCTTGACATCACTGCAGCTCATTTCACTGATTACTTCAACTCCTCATTAAAGTTGAGTTAATCACTGAAATCAGTTGCTTTAGTGACTGATTGCAGGGACTCTCTGGCCATGATAGCACAGTAACCTTTCTATATTGATGGAATTGCAATTAAGCTTTTTTACAACGTTTCTACTCTTTATAATTATGTGTATGTGCACGAGTCCACGTGAGCGAATTGATGATTGTAGGCAGAACTGAGGAGATTGTGCTACCAGAATAGAATTTTGCAGACATTGAGGACAGCTACAAGTACCTTGGAATCCTGTAGGGAAATGGGAACCATGAAAAGGCCAGAAAGAAAAGCAAAACCACCAAATATCTGCAGAGTGAGTCAAGGCCTGAGAAGTCAGCTGATTCCCATTCAGCAGTGCCTAGGGCAATCAGCACCTGGTCATCATATACCCTGCTGGACTAATCAGATGGCCAAAAGAGCAGGTGGATGCCACTGACATCAAGACAAGAAAGCTCCTTACCATGCATGGCGTGTCGCAATGGCAGACTTAAGAAGTGGCTGATATCAAGAAATCCTACCAATGGCTGGACTGAAAGACAGCACAGAGGCGCTAATCATGGCAGCACAGGAACAAGCTCGCAGGACAAGTTCAGTAGAGGGTGAGGTCTACCACACCAGGCAGGACCCCAGGTACAGGCTGTGCAAAGATGCCCCTGAGCCAATCCAGCACATAACAGCAGGGTGCAAGACGGTAGCAGGCAGGGGATACATGGAACACCACAACCAAGTGGCTGGTGTTGTATACAGGAACATCTGTGCCTGGAAGTCCCAAGGTGAAAATGGGATGCATCCCTAGGGTGGTTGAGAATGACAAAGCTTATGGTTTCTGAAAATCTATGTTGTTTTAGGTCATATTCACACAGACATATAGAATATTCCAAGTAATATTCCATGTCAAAAGACGTGGAAGCTGTTGTGGCTGAGCGCATGTGTGTGTGCAGTATGTTAACTTGAAATGCAGCCCTTGTCAAAATAACACTGAGCAACATGACAGCCATATCAATAACACTGTGTTTGGTGTTTCCAATAACATCAGACTGTGAATGGTAAATATGAAGTAGAATAAATGAATACAAATCCACAGCATAAGTAAGACCGCATCCAAACTGAGACATTATATAATTTGCAGTAGTTCCATTTAGATTATTCCAATGTTCAGTGCCAGGGTTTTGTGTTGAAATATAGACATATTTTATTTTCATGAATGTGATTTCTTGCTCATATAAAGCAATCAAGGGAAGCACAGAGGAGGAAAATACAGTAAGAGGGGAATGAAGGAAACAAATGAAGATGGAAAGGGTAAGCAGTCACCAGAGTGTGAATATAAAGAGAGGGAAAGAAAAAAGAGGCCATATTTGACAATGACACAAAAACATTGTGTTGATATAGTCTAACATCGTGATGTTTGCTGAAAAAAAGAACACGAGAACAGGAAATAAGTTTAAATGTACTTCAGATAATCTTTTTTTTAATAGTCTTCATGTAAATTTTTAACAATGATAAATGTGTGACAATAGGAGAGGAGACATTTTTAAAGTCATTTTTTCAATAAGATAAACGTATTTTTCTGATATGGAGATGAATGAATGATTATACAGGGATAAAAATATGAGATAAATGGACTTAATGTATTCCTTTGCCACAACTAGTTCTTACAATCATGAAGAAATATTCTATATTCTAATGGAAATAAAGTGAATGAGAGAATAAAGGGAAATGTTTAAATTGCATTGAGACCCACTTGGGTTGCTGTGGGGCCCAGAAACTAAAATTAGCTGTGCTGCTTTAAAACCAAAGCTGAGAATAGATTTAATATATTTATTAACAGTTATTTGTTTTAAACATATTAAAAAAAAAACATATTTACTGCCTTGCTTCACATTCACTCTACTTGCACTTCTGTCCAGAAGGTATGGCATCTCAGTATTCAGTATCAGTATCTCAATACAGTATTACAGTATTGTCTGTAGTCCAGAGAGCGAAGGCAGCTGAATTAATTACAATGCAACTTTTACACTTTTTTTTTTTTGGTCTAAGATAAAGGTAACAGTAAAATTTCTCCAGTTTATGCAAGTCTTTTTGTGTCTTTGATAGATCAATAAGAATGGAAAGAAAAAGGCCTGACACACACAGGCCTACAGTTACCCTCTGACAGCCTCTGGTTGCTAAGGAAAAATGTGTATGAATGGTTTGCAAAAGTTGCAGGGTGTTACTAGGGGAGATCAGTTGCAAAAAGGTGCTGCACCAAAACTTTCCTTGTGAAGAAATACTATTCTTTTCTTTGTGACAGGCAGCCTGGTGGCTGGTGACCAGTCTGTAGGCCTGTGTGACTGGGCCAAAATCTCAACAGCACTGATAAATAACAGTGGGAGTCATGTTTGGAACTGAGAAGAGCTCAAAAGACATACAAGTCTTCTATGGTGCAGAAAACTGAACCTGTCTGATCGGCCATAATTTCTCATCTACCGATGTGCTGCTTGGAGAAGTTTCCTAAGTATTATGTTTGAAAGAGAATAAGAGACACTTGAAATCTAAATAGTGTGATAATAATACAGGTATTCCTAAGCAAATATGAATATAATCTTACATTTGGGCTGCTGCATTTCTACTTATTTGTATTTCATCTCATCATATTTAAGTCAGCTGATAAGGAATAAGTCCTGAAATCAAGCCTTAGTTAAAATTTATGAAAAGTCCATCAGCATAATGTAAGATATAGTTTATGTATCCCAGCTTAAACTTAGAAGAAATAGCAAATAACAGCAGGAGTACATAAGAAACTGTGAGAAAGTGATGATACTGTCTTTTGCTGAGAGTGCATTTCTATTGCTCAGTTAAAGCTCTGCTTTATTACAAGAACACACACTCTCTAACATCTGTGGTTATGGAGCATTAGGTGCCAGTGATATGTCATGTGTCACTGTTTTTTATGGATATGCAGTATATGTGTGATCACAGACTCTGTTTTGTGATGGCAAGGGTTGATCTCCACTTTTTGTCCGAATTGATGCGAATAGGAAACCATATAACACTTTAAAATCATATTGATTGCTTACTTTTACAGTGTTTAAGGAATAACTAACTCAAAAATTTGCATTTTTGCTATTTCTTAAATGTGCCACATAACCAGATTAAAAAATCTATTACCATTTTGTCTTAAAATTATTTTAAAACTTATGCAGAGGCACAGCGCTCTGAACTATTGCGCACCTTTTTGTGTTTTTTTTTCTGCCTTTTTATTGCGACTTCCTGCAACGCACTAAACACTTTCCGTCATCAGGAACTGATAGACATCGACCTCAGCCTGAAACCGGACCTTACTTGGGACTGGACCGACAGTATCCTACCCAAGATTGCGATACCACTGGGCACTCCGTAGGTTATTGTTGGGAATAGCAAGTGATGCAGAAAGTGCAGGGAGCGGAAACAAAAGGGGGGATACAGAGCTGACTGTCATGTCCAGCTGCGAAAACAACACAATCCCCCTCTTCCTTCCATCTTCCTCACCAAAAGTTTTCAATAATTTCGTTGTACGTGTACAATGACAGTAAAGGGCTATTCTATTCTATTCTATTCTATTCTATTCTATTCTATTCTATAAATCCTCAAGGTTAAGCCATGTGGTTCTAAAAAGTTTTAAACCTGGTTCTTTAGAGTGCAGCTGTTGCACTGTGATGCAGCTGTTATGCCAATCCTTTGTAATGGCTGTAGAGCCAATCGTGCTCCTTTGCCTTTGGAGAACAAATTACACCTGCAGACAAGCCACCATTCTCTGCAGATCACTTGTATGTTTGGAATTGTTCATAAAGAGGAAACTAACTATAGAATTTTGCAAAAACAAGGCACAGAAGTAAATAAGAAGATTGTAGTTGCGATATTCTAGACTAACCAACATTAGCTTCTATCCCAGTAAGTTGATTTTGTTCATTTAGATGCAGTTTTCAGTGGGAGAAACGTTTTGCCACTTGGATGAACAAAATCAACTTTCTGGGATTTCCTTACCTGAATGATTGAGCATCCATCGAGACATTACCTTTTCAGTTTTGGTGTATGTTCCCTGGTGAGCACAGATGGAATATAACCACCTGTTTTGTCAAATTCTGGCTGTTGAAGCTTAAATAATATAAAATGTACTGTGGATTTTAGCTTCTAAAAGTATTGGCTGCTGGATTCTACAAGTATGTATTCTTAAAATAATATACTGAGAAGAAGATTTTTATTTAAAAGCAAATCCTTTTTACCAGCCTCACACGCATGCATAACAGTCATCAAAAGACAGATTACAAAAACTGTCGCTGTATCAGCCATCTTTTATGTACGGGACTGTTACACACATTTTTGTCCTTCCAAATATAGAGATTTATTGTATACCCTGTGATAGATTAGTATTAGCCCTTTGGTTGACTGGGAACCTGTAGAGGGTGGACCCCGTCCTTTGGAGCTAATCTTACGTGATTTTAATGAATCAGTTTCGGAGTTCAATTCAATTTTATTTATATAGCACACAACAGCAACAGGCAACATGACACTTTTTATATTGTGAGGTAAAGACCCCACAATAATAATAACAGAGAAAACCCCAATATGTAAATGACCCTCATGATCAAGCATTTGGTTTTGAATGATACTGCAAGTGTAAGTACATTTGTATAGTAGAGAGATTTTACCCTCTTGTTTTGTATTTGTGTGTTCTTTTCTTTCTTTTCTTTAATAATGTAATCTATTACAAAGTAATATTATAATGGAAGTTTGATCATGCTGTGTTGATGTCAAAAAGCAGCAACAAGTTTCAGTTTCAACAGAGAAATTACAGTATTCCATTTCCTGGTCCATGAGTCAGCTTTGCAAGTTATGTTGAATCTGAATAATACAAAAAAAAGCAATTCAGCAATAAAGCAAAACGCAAGGCTGAATGTGTTTAGAGTGAATCTGCTCCCATCTGTGAAAAGCACAAGACCCAGTGGTTAACCCACCAGTTCTGATATTGCATGGCAAATATCATAGAGCACAGGGCCAATTACGTTAGGTCATAACAAACACCCCCACGAAGTCTGTTTCCGACTGTTTGGTAAGAAACAGTCACACCAGTGGCCTCCTGGATGTTATTTGGTAGGGCTCTGGCAATGCCCATCCTGTTTCTCCTTACACAAAAAAACGCAGATACCGGTCCTGCTGATAGGTTTAGAACCTTTCACAGCCCTGTCAAGCTCTCCTCAAATAACTGCCTGTCTCCTGCATGTCCTCCATGCTTTTGAGACTGGGAGACACAATAAACCTTAATGGGACATGTTAATGTGCCAACCTTTAGTTGGACTACCTGTGCAAACTCTGTAGCATCCAGTTATCACCTACCAGTAGTGACACTGACCCTATAGCTAAATAGAATAGAATTAGAATAGAATTCAACTTTATTGTCATCGCACGTGTCACAAGTACAAGGCAACGAAATGCAGTTTGCATCCATCCAGAAGTGCTTTAGCCATGATATAGATATATTACAAAATATATATTAGCAATAATATAGATATATAGATAGTTATAGGTATGAAGGTACAAAATATGGGTCTATTACAGGTATGTTACAATGTACACGGTATGAAGGTATGTTATGAATATGCTATAACTATAAGTATGTACAGGCTGTAGTGGGTGTACAAGCTATGTACAGGCAATGAACAGGATATAAATATGAAACTATACGGAAATATGGACTATGCAAGTTATAAACAGTTGTAAACAGTTGTAGAATTATAATTATCATATTGTACAGAATGATTGTCTATACAGCATTTACAGTAGTGCAGTTAAGATAAGTGAAATATGTGGATAATTTCTGCAGAGGCTATAAAGTGCTAGTGGTTGTGAGTGATGGTTCAGTCCATGTTATTATTGTGTGCATGAGGGTACAGTTGTCCATTTGTTTGTTTTTGTCCATTGTGTGTGTGTGTGTAGGTGGTTGTGGGTGTGTGTATGTTCAGTCCATGAGTTTAATGTGGGTCAGATGTCAGGAGGCAGAGTTCAGGAGTCTGACAGCTGTGGGGAAGAAGCTGTTCCGGTACCTGCTGGTCTTAAATGCAAAGCTAGTGGGGAAGAAAACAGCAAGAAAAAATTAGAACCACATCAATATTCCAGACGTTTACTTGACTTGATGCTATACTCTGATTAAAAGGTGTTCCTTTAAGTTTTTTGGCCAGTGCATTGTCTTTGGTTTGATTTTCGTTTTGATCCCATATATCACTGAGAGCATTTTTAAAATAATTGTAATGATACATTTGAGCATTAAAAAGATGCTCTTAAATGTATTCAAACATGTAAGTATAGTTGGAAGAACAAAAAAGGAACCAAGAACACCGTTTACAGCCAAGTCTATTAACACTCTTGTTCTACCACTTTTGAACTGTTGTGTAACAGAATATTTTCCGATCCGAGGCTCTGGATCTGATCCAGGGATATAATTTGTTACAAAGCCAAAAGGCACTGACGGTGGTGCTTTTTTTTCTCACGGTTCTCCTTTCTCTGTCTTTCTCTGTCTGCACTCTGCTTTTTGCTCTTTCCGACTCACACACGGACACAAATAAGCGTACGTACAGAATGTGCATAGACACGTTTAAATTGGTTTTCACAAACCACTACCTAGAGTTTCACACTCTAACAGTTTTGGGCGCAATTAATTGCATCGTTCTTTCAGTGCGAGTTACTGTGTGTACTTCAGTTGGATTTGAGTGAGGTGTTGTTGTATTCTTCAATAGCTTGTAATATCAGCCTTATTATATGGCTCAGTCTTTGACTGAATTCACACCTTGTATGTAGATTACTGAAAAGGGAGAAACTGGACTCATTGGCTTGAAGACAGCTCTTCAATCCACTACTATGTTTTACAATTTCACTGGGGGTAATAACACATGAATGAATAAGACACATTAAATCATGTGTTGATTGTCTTTAGCTTTGGGGTCATAGGAAGGCGAGTTCCGTAAAATGGTGGGAGGGAGGAAATACATTATTATTTAAAAAGTGTGTATCTTTTATGTTGATTATGTAGACACATTTAAGACAGTAAGTTTCCTTGAAGGCAATCTGCTCCTTTGTTTATGTTAGGCTATAACATCAGGGAGGTACATCTGGACAGAGTTATAAAACACTGTACGCAATCAAAATATTAACCATATTAACCAAATATTAACCATAAGCAAATGCCTCTATGGCCCACATTAAGCACTGATCTAAGCATCATAGCATCACTTTAGAATTATATGACGAGGTTAAAGACACCAATATATAAATTTCATTAATATCTACATCGAATTTTCTTTCTGTGCACCAAATAAGTGCGATTTTTGTGCAATGCAATTTTTACTAGATTTATGAAATATGTTTAAAGGCCAACTCGTTTCTTACCATTGTATGTATCTCAGTGCTTGCATTCTGCATAGTACCATGCTGTTACAAATCAAAATTTGTGACTAAATAATCTCAAATAATAGTATTCAAGGAAGAAGACAAAAAATAAGCCACACTTTTACAAAGTGTATCCCAAATTTTTTTCACCTTAATAAATAAAATTTTAATTTAGAGTGTTTTACATTTACTCAGGTTATCTGCATCTAATATCACAGTTTGTTTGGTAACCTGAAACATTTAAGTAAAAGAAATATCCAAAAGAATAATAAATTGGAAAGACAGCATACTTTTTCACGGTAGTGTGGGCCTAAATTCATTCGAAAACGTCTACATCACATATTTGTGGGTAAAACATTTGCACACAGATTTGTGCCTACTCGCTGTTTATGAATAAGACCCAGTTGATCTGATGCAACTTTTAGAGTTGGCTCATCCACAAGTATGTGGGGGTCTGAAGGATCCAAATGATGCATATTTTGTCAGTAGAGCATGAATGTGAGTCTCCATCGCTTTGCCCTGCAATTTGTGGTCTTGTCCCCACAGACAGTACAATGTACTCACACTCATCCTGAAGCACACGTCAAGGAGACTTTAAAGGCGTATCTGAATATTTGTGGTCAGAGGCAATATTGATATTTATTATATTTATGATCTGTTTGCTCCACTTACTATAAAGTTAACTGATACATTAGTTATGGCGTAATTTCTTGAAAACATTTTCACTTCTAATTTTTGCACCTTAAGCTTCTATACAGTGATGATTTATGACGTTTTTTATATTGACAGCACTATTGAAATACGTGACATTTGCAGTTACAAAACAGGATGCAAAGACGCAAGAGATTTTCTGTCTCTAGTTAGTTAGTTTGACAGACTTATGCTTTTTCATGGCTTTGAAAATCAGTCGAGATCATGACCTTGGGAGAAAAAAGCTATCTAATATATGTTTTGATGTCATTATATTTAACATGCTTCACATGCCAACTCCACTGCTGTGGACCCTTAGTTGCTCATTGGTGTTATTTTTAGCTTAACTTACTATAACATGGTCCAATTAACCAGGGTGGCTTTGGTGAAACATGCTTTCCTGTACATTTAAACACACTGAAGGGAAAGTCTTTCTGAATGAGATTTTTAGCTTTGCTTTAAGTGGGTGAACTGAAAATGTATTCTGATTTGCAGTCAATTACTGCTCCACAAGACAATTTATGTCTAGCATCCACCACAGTGACTCCTATAGTCTATGCTACAATATCCACCTCACATTACATATTGGTATTTACTGCTGTTATACTGATTCCACCTACACAAAATCTTTCAAATTTCTTCTGTTTGTGCGTGTGTGTTTACATTTATATTTTGTGAATTTGCCTCAAAGCAAAGATTTGGATCATATTCTACAAAGGTCCTGGATCACACTCAAACCTAGGTTGTCATCTTTTTATATTGTACATTCCTTAAGTGACGAAGCCTGTCAGCATGACAGCTAGAATTTGCTGCTCCAAAAGTGTCTGGGAGGCCTTTTCTTTGACAGGGGTGTCTTTATATGCCTTACCAAATCCCTACTGGTAGGACACCAAATCCAGAAATTATTTGTGTAATATTAAAGTGTTTTTGTTTTGCCTCAAGATCAAAATGACTGTGGCAACACTACTGTATGGGTCATGTGTAATGAGAACACAAACATTCTCACAGAAAGAATTTATTTGTGTACAAGCCATGATTTTTTGGATTGTTGTGCTTGTTGTATCTTATTAGCTAACCAGAAGGTCTTCTATGGACATTACCATTCATTCAATATATGTGCGAGTAAAAAGGTTTAAAGCATAAACACATGATTTTAACCCCGTAAAGCAAACTTTTGTCAAGCATATATTAAACATTTAAAAATAATGTAAAGTAAATGCTTTATATCGGTGTAATGATCCTGCAGTTACACCTCACACAAACACACACAAAGACACATAGTTACCCTTCATGTGTCCACTGATGCATGCTAGAAATTGAATACTGCTAATTTCTGACAAGGTGTCATGATAAGAAAAGCGATCCAGTTCTGATTTTTTTTCTAGTGTGCAAGCTCGTGCACTATTAAAAATTATTGTTCTGATTTTTTAAAAAAGAGAGAAAAAATTGTCACAGTTGCATAGATGAATGATAGCTTACAATATAAGTGTATCTGCATGTGTGTGTGTGTGTGTGTGTGTTTGATAGACAGAAAGGTTTGTTTAAGGTCAAATGCCAAGGCTGATCTAAACAATCTGCAGCATAGCAGTAGTGCAGCTGTGACATGTGTCATATTCTATTTATTATCATAATGTCATGTTGAAAAAACATCAATCCAGTCAAAAGGGTCAATAGTTCACAGTCCAGTTTAAAGTTTACAGAGGCCAAATACTGTAAACGCTCTGCAAAGCTGAACAGAGACCAACACAACCATGCATGACCCTTCAACGTGACAGCACAGTGCAGTTTGTTTTGACTCACTCCCACCATACTGCATCCAGCTCCCAATAATACTCACTTAGTTTTAAAATACTCAATATTTTACGGCTTAAAATCTCAATAAATTTGGTATTTCCACTTGTTTTACCAGTAAAATCACTATGTCCACCTGTTTTACTAAAATAACTAAGCTTTTTTTTTTTAAATGAAACTAAATATGTTTTGTTGTTTTAGAGGAATTATAGCCACAGCAGGAGCAAACCAGCCTAGAGCTGAGTGCCAAAGGCAAGTGTGTTTAAAATACAAGTGTTTAAAATACTGAGCCAACAGCTATCACATTTGTTAGCCATTCATCGGACTTGTTAACAATAAAAAAAATGTGAATAAAAAAGTGTTATCATAGTCGATGTATTATAAAGATGCCAGGTCACCGCCTGCATATCAGAATATACAGCACGGCATCGGTTTACAAGCTAGTTTCCTTTGATCATCCTGCAAATGACTTACAATAAGTCAGCAAAGATGCCTTAGTCCACTGTAAAAATCTATACTATGGGAGCATATCAGCCACTAACTCCTATCGATTCCTTTATTTTATATTAGCTGATAACCTGAACTGCATTTACAGAATAGTTTCCACACAATGATCATCAGAAAGAGTGTGTTTGAAAGAGAGAGAAAAAAATAAAATGATAAAATAAAATAGCGATAGAGAGGCTTTCTAATGTCACTATTACTTTAACTTTGTGTTGATAAAAATGCTGCTACGATGAGCTCCCGCTGTTCTGTAATGCAGACATGCTCAGAATATCCTCCACCACTTCAAGCGAGCTTTGTGTGTGCATCTGGGGATAGATTTAGGAGTTTGGAGTGCGTCTGGTCTGTTTTCAGTGCTATTCCCTTCTCTATCTGTGGAATGTCTCATTCAAGAATGACAAAAGTCTCTGCTGCTTTTACACTTCTTGCTGCTTTACTCAAGATGTCCCATCCCTGTTCCCCTTATGTAACACCCAACATCCATCATTTCTTACACTGCCGCACTGAGACATGACAAGACAGACAAATGTCAATGTTGCGCGAGTTGATGGGCTGTAGGTTGTGTTTGTTGCTGAGATGTGACAAGACAGTCAGACATCAACTAAAAGGTTACATGGCCAATCAGAGTCAAACATGGCTGAGAGCTGCCACGACCACAAATCAGCAGTGTTGATGAGGGCTGGTGCTAGAGGCACTCAGTGGGGAGAGTATGCGTGTGTGTTTTTGTGTATTATTTGCCATCAGAGCAGATGTCTCTGCTGCCTGTCGTTTTGATGTAGACATGCATCAAACTCTTTTTCTTGATGGCTGCTGATGAGTTTGACACATTACAACTAAATATTTAGTTGCTAGTGGGCAGGTACACATTTTGCTGCTGGGTATGTATATAAAGGTTTTTTTGTATTTGTTTTTTTTTTTGTTGTAAAGGAAAGTAGGTTCCAAAGTTTTGTAGTCATTAGTCTTTTTTTTTCTTTTAGAAAGCACTTGGAATTTCCCTTGCGTAATTTCTACCCTCATACTTGCAGAGTATAAATAAAAAAAAGTCGGTATAGTCGTTTTGCACAGCTCAGTGCAAATTACAGTGGAAACTCATTTATCTGGAGCCAGTGGGAATAGAGGCTGTTAAGATGGCTGAGACTCATTCACTCATCCAAATGCTCACACATGAGGCTCCACTAGATTGTATACTATTTGGTAAACACTTGGCTTTACACAGTAAATGTGCACAGTTTTATTGGCTCCATTGGGAAATCATCTTGGCTTTTAGCAAAGGTACGGCCATGGAGTGAAATTGTAACCGTTATACTTCCAATTTTATGACATTTATCTTTTTACAATTATTAAGTGTGTCCTAATGAACAGAAATATTAATGGTGATAATTATAATATGTGCAGCAAACACGTGCTTCCTCATGTACAAGTTTAGACAAGCGTGCAGTATTGTCTGAATAAATTTGCAGGTGTAAATCGACTAGCATGATGTGAAGTCTTTGTAATGTGCACAGCTGTAAAATTTTCCCTGTGTGCATTTAAGAAAAAAAAGTTTCTTTTCTTGGTTCTTTTTACTCGTTATTAGGATTATACCTAAAAGGCATTAATCAAGGATTCTATTAACCAATATGCATCCACTTACTGTCCCACTCTCCCTCTTGTGAGTCCCTCAGACTGCCCAGCTGGGTAATTACCAAAGCTTGTAATAAGGTGGGCACCGAGACATTAATGTAGTTTAGTTCGTCATGGTGAACGTGCTGAGACAAGCCATCCACTTTCAATTATAGTTGCATGCGTGTGTGTGTGTATCATCTGACATACTTTACTTGTAGACACACACACATGCTCACATAGACTTATAAACACCTCCCTGGAGTGTGAAGCCTACAGGTAATTACTTTACCACAGAGCTGTCTGCCACAGCAGTATCCCTCTGATCAATACCTGTGTTAGCAGCAGGTGCAAGCAGCTTTATACAGTGAAACTTCCCCAGGGGCTTCTGTTAAAGCTGTACATGTAGCTTATAAAAGCGCTCGTGGAATAAAAGTAAATCCTTACAAAATATCCTTTTTAACATGTTTTTTTTTATTTAGTAGTGACTTAACCTTTATTTTCAGAGGAGAGGATCTCTAAATAATTTTAAAATGCCATGCACTCATGGTTACCGTTTTACATTCACTCATGAAATGCACATAAACATGTGTTCAGTTTATACAGTCCAACAAAAGAAAAAACGAGGCGTTCCAGTATTTTATTGTAATGTGCCTTATTTAAGTGGTGCAATCAAAACTTAAAGAGAAAACAGTTAATAATAAAGTTTGTTAATATGTATACATTATACCCAACTTCCAATCAACTAACAGCCCCCAAATCACTAATCATGCAGTTAATTAAGAAATGAAAGCTAAAAGGAGGATGGCTTCTACAACAGACGAGTTATCTTAAGCTTTACATTCTAGTGTGACTCACACATGAACTTTACTGAAAATCAATCTGGGTGATCTTAATCATGCTTTATGTATAATACAGCTGAAAAGTAGCTCAGGGCTTAGAGTGATCTACAAGGACAAGTGGCTGAATATTTGTAAAATGAAAATGAAAAGACTCTTAGTTGTCTGCAAGTTTTTTAAAACAGTGATATGTCCCAATGCAGGGCTTATTGTATTATACCGTACTGACTTGTTAGGTTTCTGAAACGTCTGAGCATTCCTGAATTACAGTTTATCTTTCTTGGTCAACTTATCAAATAACCAGTCATTTGTATAGTTGTGAGCTAAAAATGCAGACACAGCACAACATTACAGCATATACACTGAATCTAAAGTCCACCTTTATGTTACTAATCTAATGTATTCCTCTTTTGACTGTAATTTTACATCATTTTTGAAATAAAAAAGAAGAACCTGAACTGGGAACAAACTGCAGTAAACAGAAGTGAGAATTTTTCTTTAGAATTTGTCAAAATCAGAAGAGCTGTACGGCAGGTGTGGTGTCACCTGACATATTTCTCTGTACAATAAGTACATCATGCCTGAGACTCAAGGAATGCCAGGAGTTGTGCTTGGTGGGGACCTCATTAATAATCTGAGGTATGCAGACGGCACTGTAATAACCATCTGAAGAAAAAAAAGAAATAAGAAAATAGTCGACATCATCAATGAGAAGAGTGAAGAAGTGGGACTGGTCCATGAATGCGGATGTGGCACTTTATATTATAAAGTAAAGACCCCAGAATAATAAAAAGTAAACAGAGAAAACCCTAATAATCACATCACCCTCTCTGAGCAAGCTCTTTGGCAACAGTGGGAAGGAAAAACCACCTTTTAACAGCAGGAGGACTAGATTGTGGAAAAATCAAACCAAAACACTTTTGGAAACCATGTCTAGGCGACCATTAAAAGATATTGGAAAAGTCATATTTACTAGATGAGTTTGCATTTGTATTATGTAAAAATTTTTGTTCTTTTTACTGATAATTAAGAAAATTCTGGAGAAAGAAATGGTCATATCTCACAAAACAGAGAGGTGCTGGGCATGCCAGAATATCGGTAAGCTTACAAAAATCATCTTGCGTGATGTTGAAATGGTGCTTCTCCTATAGATTCCATTATTATCTTTCTACATGGTGAAAATCTTAAGCTTTTTGAAGACAAAGTCAAGAAAATATGAATGTCCATGATATTTTATGAATTTTATATATGATTCAGATAAAATCCCCACATATAGAATCCATGCCAAGAACACATTATAACTATTATAGTTGTGAAATGCAACTGGCATGCCAAATGACCTATTTTACTGTGTCAGTTCACACACTGAAACAATTCACCAAAAGAATTTAAGTACTAAAAAACATTAAAAAATCATTGACCAGATTTGCCCTCTCAAGTAACTCATTACACAGCCCGAATATAGCATCTGATAGTATGCTGGATATTTCAGCCTTTATTCTCAGCCTTTTCAGGAACTCTAAAGCACAGAAGGAGGTCTGGATGTGGAGGGAGACAAACAGCATAGCAGGAGCTAACTTTCTTTCTAGCTCTGTCTTCATGAAACTTGAAAGGAAAGGAAGAAAGAGTGAGAGAACAGAGGAATTTGTGGGATGAATATATGGGGAGAAGGGAAGGGATTGAAGCCAGTGTGAGGATGGAGAAAAAGAGAGGAGCACAAACCAAGGCAGAGAAAGCAGGAGACACACAGACGTAAATGAGCCTCAGGAGGGTATCTGAGAGTGACAGGCTGCTGCCATGACTATACCGTGCTGTGGGTAAACTGTCAAAACATTGACTGGTCCACCTGGCAGCCCACCCCATCCCATTTTTCTTTTCAAAGTTTTATTCTCACTCTTTATTTCTGCTCCCTAAAAAGGAAACTCGCAACACTGAAACAGCTGCCACACAGAGACACAAATAATGAAGATCTAAGTAAAACAATAACAAATTTCATTCTTATTTTAACATTCTTCTATTTTTTTCCAACATGCTTCTCCATTTACAGACAACACTGAAAGCGCAGTTATGCGATCATGCATGTTTTGCTAACAGTGAATCCATATACAAGTGATGTAATGATGTCGCCACATGTGAAAACAGCTTTGGGATTTTGTGACAAAGTAGCTTCGTGCTATCATGTGATAAGAGAAACTGCTCCCCGCAGTACATGAAGTCATCATTTTTTTTGCTTGTTGGTACAGTGACGAGCCTAGGGCCATCATTACTAAATGACACTTGTCAAACTCTTACAGTGAGCTAACAGACTGCAGAGAGAACAGGGTGACAGGTTAGAAGAAGTAAAAACACAGCTACACTGCACTGTAGATTGATAGGTTAATTTCCCAGAACTTTGGTGCCTTTTGCTCGCAAATAATAATAAATAAAATAAAATAAAACATCTGGTGTTTGCAGATGTTCCAATACAGAATATGTGAATACAGTTTTTAAAACAATTCTTTGTGCATGTGGATGAGCCTGTGTTTATTTTCTGGGTTACACAAATGTGAGTATGTCACACTGACTGATAGCCATGCCTCTCCAGCCCAGTGTATGTTGCCCTAGGAGACCCAGCAGTAAACACACAGTCATCCTTCCACCATGAATCTTTGCCAGCCGCCTCATCTACTGCTCTTCACCCAGAGCCACACACACACACACACACACACACACACAAACACACACACACACTGATTTCAACAAGCAGCCATGCTGCAGCAGCTCCAAAATCATCCTCCCAAACCACTGAAACGCTCCACCCATCCATCTAGAGCTCTCCCTGAAGCTCTTGGGTTATGACTCCAGAATAAAACATTAGTGTCATGCAGCAGTATTAAAAAGCAAGTGGAAAAAAGTTTGAGGTAGTTATATTGTTGCTGTTATTGGAATCCTGACATCTGTCAAGATTTCTTTAAATTTAAAGACGTCAGTGGAGAAGAAGCATTAGTCTAAACATCCCTAAGTAATGATTTGTCAGAAACTGTACCCAGAAACTGCTTGCTGAGCTAAGCTGGGATTTTTTTTTTGTTTTTGCTATTCTAGTGACATGCTGAATTTAACACAGTATTGATAAAACTTGGTATCCAATACATATTGCATATACTTTTAGTAATTCATTACAAATATCAGCCATGTTGGATATGTAGGAGAGTCACACAGATGGAGCGATGGCACTTTGGTACAGTTAATCTTCTCATAGATGGGTGACAAGGTAATGGCAAATATGTGTGACTATTCCACTTGAACCACTCTCAAACTGGCATTCGGTGTGCAAATGAGCAGACAGCTTAATGAAGCTGAACACTAAAGCACAGCATAACAATTTTATCCCCTTAAAGTCTGTAGCAATCACCAACGATTGCTACGCATATGTAAATGTGTAAATGTATCTCAGCAAGGTCCTTGTGTGGGAGAGTTCCTCAATGTTTAAGGCACCTTTGAAAGTTTGCAACGACAGCTAAAGATAGCCAAGTTCAGCAGATGATGGGAAGCTGAAATTGACTAACTAGTTGATTCATCATCACGAATGTGTAATCTGACCATCAACACATGTGGAAGTCTGTTCACTCTTAGAAAAAAAGGCGGCCAGTCTCACTAAAAAGGCACGAAAAACAGCAATTTTGTCAAATCCGCTTGCATCTCACAAGCACATGCAAGGTGTTGGTGCTGTGTTGCAGAACTTTTTGGAGATAATGAGAGTTGTCTCTCACTTCCAACTCATGACACAAGCATTGTTGTAAAGGAACCTTTGGTTTCTCAATTAAACGCACTTGGTCCAGTGAGGTCTCCTGTCATCCAGACCCTAATTTTTGTTACCATATAACTATTGGTTTTCAAACTAAACCAGCAAATGAAAGCAAAAGTAAAACACAAGTCCACAGAAAACTTGTCAGCGAGTCAAAACAAAGCAGACATGAAGTAGAAGCATTGTGACTTTCTCTCTTTCTCTTTCTTGTCTCAGTATTGACTCTGCTGTTCTTTAAATGAGGACCACTTTCTTCTGGCATCTAATATTTGTCACAGCCACTGTGCTAAGGCATCAATACAAAAAGGACAACTTATGGATGTTGCAGATTCTAGTGGCATTAGTGGCTTTACGAGAATGCATCTGATCTGTGAGCTTCTCCTTGTGAAAAGAGACAAGAAACTATACCTTTAGAAACCAAATGCTATCTTAAATGCTAATGGAAGCATACCAACATGCTTACTCGTTTTTGATAACCCATGTTTAATGTGGTTATCAAAAACCTTAGGCACTCGAGTATTTGCTGATGTTGAATTTGCTGCTGAAGCTGATTGGCATAGGACTTGCTGATCGCCAGAGCTGCTGCAGTTCATCATCCCCTTGATATTTCAGTGAGGACCAAAGCAATGAAATAGCTGTCTCGCTCTCTTTTCAACCGACAGTGTGATAAGAGAAAATGTGTGAGACAGCTGAAAGTAAGCTGTCTGGGGAAGGTTAATGATAATGATGATGTAGGTTTGTACTGTCAGAGGTTGTCTCACCATCTATCAGTCTGTTTTCAGTGTCAGCCGCTGTCATTACTGTGATATAATGAGACTTGTGCATCATGACCTCTTATCCTATAGCAATCCATACTTAGAGCTGAGCATGTAGTTGCAATTATTGATCTTGTTATGGTAGTTTTATCTCTCAACTCATTTCCTTTTTCTTTTCATTCCGGTTGCTGAAGTTGAGTTGTAGTGTGCCGTTTTACTCAGTAGCATTGTAACTCCTACTGCTTTCCTTTTGCCATGCCGGTTTATGATCTTTCTGATGCCGGCACTTTTGACATTTCCTAATCCTATTTGATTCCCAAAGCTCTGTCACATATGTCACATATATAGCAGGTTAGTTGCATATGAGCTAATAACTGATTGCTGGAGCATCTGGGATGTGAATATTAAAAAAATAAAACAAACAAACACAAAAAAAAATTAAACAGCTTAGGTTCAAAAGATTAAAGAGCTGCATTGCTATCAGTCTTTCCAATGCCCGCAGCTGGAATTCCTTCAAAAAGCATTTGCATATCAGTATGTACATGTACGCGTGTTATTTTTTTCATCATAAAGTCTAATGTTTCTCATAACCCAGGGGTAATGCTCTGACTTCAAACAGAGACAGGTGAGCAGCGAACAATAGTGTGTCAGCGGGTAGCACACTGGAAGGTTAGAAGTTACATAGGCTGTGAGCATGCATGTTACATGGAAAACGCACTCCTTGGGGCTAAAATCACACAGTAGCACATCCTTACATGTGCCTCTTGTTTAATTGTGTCAGCTTCTCCTCTCTGTCCCTGTCAGTGAGTCTGTTAATGAACAGTTGTAGCAGCGAATATAAGCAGACACAACCATAATTATAACACAATAGATTCTGAGATGCGTTTTACAATAAAGGATGCTCTTTTTCTGTTTAGTTTTTAAATTGCTGAAATGTATGCATGTAAGCCAAAGTGAAAGGATGTGAAAGGATGTATGAGTTTCATTTTTTTGCAACAAAGTGCAGTCTATTTTTTTTTACACGGCAACGGAGGTTTTCTTGAAAAATGTGTAAATTTCTGTGCAGCAAACAGAAAACCACAGTTAATAAGCAGAATGTTGAGCCTGATTTCCCCTGAAAATATGAAAAAAAGATGAAAAAACGTAAAATACATTGTTTTCATTTCAAAAACTTAAGCAAAAAAAATCATAATAATAAAAGAAAAAAGGTAAAAAGGAAAATAGTGGTTAATGAGGAAGATCTTTTTTTGAAGATCTACTTGTTTATTTTTCTGGGTTTTGTTTAGTTCTCTACAGTTTACATGTTTCTTCCTACCCTCTACTGACAGTTAAATAAAAAATAAAACCATATATTTAATAATTAATCAATTTAACTTAAATGTGTCCATTGTTAAAATTTTGCTATTGTGCCATTAAAAGGTACCAAAAATGATAAAACATCTTGTTACATTTGGTTTTTCATGATTTTCTAAAAGGAAAGGATTTACCAAGACAACATTAAACATTCCCAGCAGTGGTAGGAAGTGAGCAGTTTTCATTTCATTGCTTTTGCAGCAATAATGCCAAACTAACATTTCCAGCGACAGCAGATAGTATTTAGGCAGTTACTGTTCAGTATTTAAGAGTATTTAACACTTAGTATTAAGGCAAATAGTATTTATCAACATTTCTTGATTATCTCTCTGAAATGATGCTGCCAGCAGCTTTGGTTGATGTGATTAGCCCGAGGGTTTGCGTATTCCAACGTGATCACATGTGTATGGTATTTTTCCTCTTGGTCTAGGAAGATACTACTTCCTTCTGAGCACAATGCATTCACACTGCATTTTAACATCACGATGCTTCGCATGTGTACGAAACACAGTGTTGACTGCATGAGTGAGGAATGAAAAGAACTAGATAAACCTTTACGCAAGGATCAATAACGGTGCAGAGGGAGGATTACAAATTTCATGAAGCTTTTAAAGCCCATGATACCGAGCCGCACACACTCGCACATACACACACATACTAGCAGGTAGATAGAGGGATTCAGAGAGCAGGATAAAGCCAATGAAGGATCAAGTAAGAATGATGTAAACTGAAAAAAGTTGATCCTCTTTCTGATGGTCCCTTTCTGCCTTATCTTAGGCTTACACACTCATGTCCATGTCTGCTGGTGCTAAAGATAGAGGTTCACTGCACAGCGATATCTGGGGAAAACCAAGTCTCTGATTTATAAGGAAAATAATAGATTGAGCTCAAATGAGAATCTTTGAATGTTGACTCTGAAAACATCGGGTATTGACACATCTAATCAATGATTTATTAAAAACAGCTGAACAACGACTAAAGACTCAGTGCATTAGAAATGTCAGACTGACCCATTATTTAAAAATTGCCCCAAACAGTGTTGTGAGAAGGAAGATTTTCACAGAACTCTTTGCACTTCTGTGAAAATCTAGGTACACTTCATGACCCTGTAGCTTGTAGAACCGCCTTTAAAGTAATCATTTCGCATATGACGTTATCAGTCTCTCACATTGTTGTAGAAGGATTTTGGCCCAGCAACAACCCCAGGTTTCTTTTCAACACTCTCGCAAGCAAGTAATTCAGAGCTCTGTTGAGCCAATTATTCCCTATACTTTAACTAGCAATGACTTTATGAATTGCTTCACAAATAAAAAGTTTTAATTTAACCATTAGAAAAAAACAAATTATTCATAGTTGTCCCAACAGATATCTCATTAAGTATAGAGACTTTAATAACTGCTGATATTTACTTACTCTTTCTCTATCCTCTAAATCATGAATGTGTCTTTTAGACCTCATTCCTGCAAGACTGTTCAAAGACCTTTTACTTTGAATGAATGCTTCAATTTTAAACATGATTAATCTGTCTTCATTAACAGGCTATGTACCACAGGCTTTTAAGGCGGTGCTAAACTAGTACTTAAAAAGCCTTTACTTGAACCAGCTGTCTTAGCTAATTATAGACCAATTATTACTGACTTTCCTTCTATTTCAGAAATTGCTGGAGAGGAGTTGTTAAAAAGTTAACTTATAATTTGCAAAGAAATTGTTTATTTGAATAGTTTCAGCAGGATTTCGAGTGCATCATAACACAGATACAGCAGGTTTCTAAGGAAGCTTACAAATGATCTTCTTATGGCCTTTGACAGTGAATTCCTCTCAGTGCTCGTCCTGCTAGACCTCAGTGCAGCATAGCATGGCGACCACAATATTTTACTACAGAGATTGGACCATATCACAGTTAAAATACTGGCATGTCTTAAACACTTAAAGGCCTGCATGACCTTTCATTTGCCGCTTCTAAATTCAGACAAAAACTAAGGTTATTGTACTCATGTGTCTGGTTACTTACCCTGGCTTACCTTGGCCTTGAGAGAAAAGTAAGGAGTAAGGAGGAGGAACAGAACAAACATTGCCAGTCCTTTAGTGGGACTGCTACTCTGGCTGCTCTAAAACTGGCATCCCGTTGTCTTCACAGGTGAGAGCAGGTTCACATAATTTCAGGGAAGATGACCATCAGCTGCCTGTTCAAAGTGTTCTTCCCCTTATTACCTTTTGCTAGAATTTGAAGAAACTTCTCTTGAATTGAATACAAACAATAAATTGTTTATTAAGGGTCCCTACAAAGTCTCACAGTGACACTGAAGATGAAAGCTGATCGTTACAGTAAACAAGTTATTTGAAAGCACTATAATTTTTGTGGGAATACTTGCAAGCTGCTATACAGCATGCACACTTATGGTGCAAACTCACGTTTTCACACTAACAAGTCATATAATGAATCTGCTGAGAGAAAGAAAAGCAAGTCTGTGTGAGTGAAGGGGACTCTTGAAAAGATACATCCGTCTAAATTCAAAGAAGAATATGTACTAAATGCGTACAGGCAGCTGAAAAGGTAAAGCCGTTAACATAACGTCAGTCATTAGCTTTGCTAGCAAGCCCACTCCTCTCAACACAATGAGTGGTTGGTTTATTAGTTTAAAATAGTTATCTGACCTCTCTGATATTTTAGCAAGCTAATGCTACAGAGCTTGAGTTTGGTATCCTTGCCTTGCTACAGTGTGTACTTTTGTCTTTGGCTGATATTAGCACAGTTTCCACCACCACCCTGCTGGCTAACAGCACCAGAGGCGGCCATTGTTAACCCGAGCTCTGACTGATTCGTTGTGGAAAGCTCATTCTTTATGATTCACATGTTTGATTTGGCCAAGACTTTATGCCCTTCCTGATGCAATCCTTACCATGTATTAGGGGTTGGGACAGCCACTAGGACTACACTGGCTTGTAGCCGCATGTGGCTGAATTCAAAGCACTAACAAACAGCGCCAGTGTGGTTGCAAAATATGTTGGATCATTGGTTTAATCATTCAAATGTGCACAATTAGCAAAATTTTACCATAATAATTTAAGGAATATCATGAGATTCTAAGCATGTTGTTTAGGTACTGAGCAGCTTCCCCTTCTTCTGCAGCCAATCACAAGCTGACATAAAGCATCCAGACACATAGGGTAGATAAACTATTAATGTGGCTGACTTTAGAGAAGTTGTGAGCAGTTTAAATGTCACTGAATCAGCTGGTGTGTCAGCTGCTCTTTCGTTGCACCTGGCTGATATTGTCCATAGACACTTGTTCTTAATTCTGATGACATTTTAATTCAAATACACGTCTGTTATGCTACTAAAGACCACTAAAATCAGCTATGCTTCTGTTTACAGCCAGCCTCTGATGATGATATGATAATACTTGCCATCCTATTTTGGAAAATTTCTTTTTTAACTTTACAAAAATCTTCACCCCATTTTTTTCCTCTTAGTTTTATCTCAGATCAAATACATAAAAGTATATCACAAATATGACCTTCATTTTACCTACACCTCTGATGTTTTGTAGAAACATTTAATTTGCCATAGCAACAGCTAATTACACACCCAGCTCTAGTCAGCAAATGCATGAAAGATGTCAAAATATAAGTATCCAAAATGTTGGCAAAGGCAATTAATAATTTCGAAATGAGCAAAATTATTTGTAAATCCTTAGTGTTACTCAATAAGTTAAATAAAAATGTCTTTCTTTTTTTTTTAATTAATGCAGTAGGAATGAGTAAGCTAACCTGATCTAAGAAGAGCTACAGCAACATCAGCAAATACTTAAAAGGAATTCTTCACAAAAATGACAGCTGGTGGTGCAGTATTTAAAGAAAATTAGGTGACCCAAATCATCCACTATCTTACGGTGCAAGTCAGAAGGTTACACAGCATTGATGTGCTTTGTTTTCTGCCCAGAATCCCAGAGCATCCAAATACACATCTGTAAACACAATAATAGTGTTTTAGCAGGTCACTGACCATCTAGCCCACATTAATAAGTGTAATGACCATGAACGCCCCATCTGCTTTTTGTTTATTTTAAAATGGTGAGATATTAAGTTAGATTCATTTTTACTATCGTGCATTAATAATATGATGCTGCAGCAACCCCTGCAGTGTTTGTCAGTAACACATTCCCTAGTAATGTGTCACTAAATAGTTTTATTTTATTACTGCTATTTCTTTTTCTCCTTTTTTAATATTTGTGAATAGTGAAGGGAGATAAGAATTTAGCAATTTGCTGTTGTACTAAGAACTGGAAGTGAACTGAAGCCTGTCATTTTTCACTTTCTATGTGTTGTGAATTCACAGTGTTATTAAAAGTAGTAAAAAAATTAATTAATTAATTAATTAAAAAAAAAATGTGTGTGTGTGTTACACTAAATATACATAACCTGTTATAGACATTCAGAAGCTATGTTATTCTTCATTTCCCTGGGATAATTCATGAAATATTACCATAAACATTACATAAAAAAGTCTTATATTAGATTTATCTACAAGTTAATTTTATTTGTAGTCCGTGCAAACAACATTGATTAAGATAAAAATACAAATAAATACCCAAAATGCAGGTCGAGTTATATAATCAAATATACAGGTCTGTACTTTAAGCCAGGATTCTGGGTTAGGCCAGCCAACTTGCTTTGGTCACTAGCAGAATTCTAGTGGACCCGTCTGCATGGAAGATGCCAACTTATCTTTAACCACTCTCCAACTGCTCGCTTAGTGTCAGTGAAACGTAAATTTAAAAAATTATTAAACTTTGCAAACTGGAAATGGAGACAAAGTTTAGCCTCATCACTACAACCAGTGTTGCACCATTTCACTACTGCCTGGTGAGTAGTTGGCAAGTGTTTAGAAATAAGTCTCTATCTTCCTTTAAGGTGGTTGGTACTGCATCGTATAACTTATTAGCATTTTCACCTTGTGACTGCCAGAAACCTCCTGCAACAACTTGCCAGCTGGTTAGGGAATACACGTTTATCCCTTGTGACCAGTGGTTGCCAAGGAATTGCCGGCCAGTTCTTTGTGGCTTGTTTAGGGTTAAACTTTGGTTAGTCAGCATCATGTGGTGTTTCTCTAATCATGGTAGCTTATGCTGCAAGTCTAACCTGCACTGCAGAAGATTATGTTGAAGATAAGTAGCAGGTATAAAAACATCACTTCCTGACCAATTAATTATGTTGAAAAATAATGTCTCTTTCCTGACACAGTCCCTTGGACCTTAGTGGGTAAGTGCTTGTTTGGAGAGAATCTAATCCCTATGACTTGATGAGCACAAATGAGGGATATAGATTGCCAGTGGAGGAAACTACTCCGTAATGACTGCAAGTGATTTCCAGCCAAGTAATTGCAAACCTGAGAGCCTGAACTAAAGTTGTTGTACTTGTTGAGTTTACATAAAATTTGCAATTAAACAGATTTTGTTTTTGACATTAAAAGAATACATAGAAGTAACACATTATTTTAATTGTATCTGTTGTAATCTATCCATACCCTAATGATAGGAGAATGACACCGATCCACAATTGTGTTACTTTTTTTTTTTTTTTTGTCTGTCCCATTTGGTTCTTTAGCCGTCAGAATTGTTGTCTGAAGACCAACAACGATACCAAATGGATTTATTCTGCCAAATGGATCATCATGGCATTTGATCAAACTTTGTTGTTATTATTTATTTTATTTTCAGTTGTTACAGATGGGACAGACATGACTGGGGGATAGGAAAGGGAGAAAGAAAGAGAGGAAGGAAAAGAAAAACAGAAGGGAAAAGGGACAGTGAGAAAGGGCACTTATAAAGACAAAGAGAAAGAAGAAAAAAAAATCTCCTGGATCACCTGTTGAGAGAAAAAGAAGAGAAGACAAGCAAAAAAAACCCAAACAAAAACAAAGCAACATACTAAACACAACACCATCACGTTAATCTAGCTAAGTGTGAACAGCAGTAAATACTAAATATTAAAAGTTGTTGTGCAGCACGCAGGACAGACAGCGCACAATGTGCTTTGAAGTAGCAGCTAAGAAAGGTGTAGTTTATGTCTACGAGCAGTGAACACCCGTGTGCACACCTGTGTGGATCAACGCGCTTGTATACAAAAGGTTTCCCCATGTAATGGTCTGCTAGAGGGTGTGGAGGCCCATAGCCCCGTCCCCCAGGGCATGAAGCAGGCATGGAGGAGATCCAGGCTCCAGACATCCAGAGGCCCCAGAGTGCGAGAGCCCAAGGAGTACCACCGGAGGGGCATCCGTGCCACCTTCCTGGGAAGGGCTGAGGAGATCCCCAGACGAGGGGGTCACCCAGTAGCCACGGAGCAGAAGCCAGAGGGGGCTGCACCGGCGTGCCCGCCGGCTCTGCCGGCAGCCAGCTGTGCCAGAGTGAACCGAGTTGCAGGCCCTGAGGCCGGAGGCCCAAGGGCCCCCTTTGCCCCGGAAGAGGCCTGACCGAGCGACAGGCACCAGGCCCCGCCAAGTAGCCACCGGGAGTGAGCCGGTGCATACCTGAGCGCCCAGCCCCGGACACCAAGAACCACCAATGCACCAACCCCTGAGGGCATCAGTTACCAGCAGGGAGGCAATTGTGTTACTTTAATCCGCTATTATGTTTTTAACTTCTTTGTATTTTTTCTATTTTCTAAGGTTGCTCATGCTTTGTAAAATATGGCACTCTAGTGCTAGTACTAGTCTTGGTTTTTAATTATTCAGATTCTTCAGTTATTGCCTTTCTGATTGTTTGAGGTAGTTAATTAAAGTTGTGGAGAAAAAGTTGTTTCATAGAACAGGTCTCACCTCTGGCCTTTGCAAAACCTTTTGTGCAAGAATACTTGTTTTTTTCTTCCGTCTGTATACAGTAGTGAATGTCCGGCCATCTGTTTGTGACTTCAAACTGAAATGCATTTGGGTTCTATGGCAGGACAATGGTCCAAAGCTCACCTCTTAGTGGGTTAAGAAAAACAAAGTGACGACTTTGGAGTGGCCTAGTCAGTGTCCTGACTTGAATCCCATTGAGATGCTGTGGCATGACCTTAAAAAGGCAGTTCATGCTTAAAAACTCTCCAGTGAGGTTGAATTACAACAATTCCACATGGGATGAGCCACAATTCCTCCACAGCACTGTAAAAGACTCATTGCTAGTTGTCGCAAACACTTGATTGCTGGGAAGAACCAGTTATTAGGTTTAGAGGGCAATCACTTTCTCACATAGGGCCATGTAAGTTGAGATTTTTCTACCCCTATTAATAAACACCTTGATTTAGAAACTGTATTTTGTGTTTAGTTGTATTATCTTTGTCTAACATTTAAATTTGTTTAATGATTCAAAACATTAAGTGTGACAAACATACAAAAAAAAAAAAGAGGAAATCAGGAAGGGGGCACAGGCTTTTTCACACCAGCGTACATAATATTTTCTTAATAACACATGTATCTCCTGAGCTGCTCAGGGTCAATCACCAGCCAGTAAGTAATGCATAAAAGGGACTGAGAGTTGGGAATTAATGAACGACAACACTTGAGAGAACGCATGTGAACTGACACGAAAGGAGCAGGGAAATCACAGTCGTAGAAGTATAGAGAAAAAATAAAATGAGCAAAGACTATTGGAATGGAAAAAAGGAAGCATATGAAGCAGAGATGAAGAAGCTAATGAGCAAGAAGAACATGGTAGAGTGAGCAAGGTATTAAGAGTGTGATTGTATTCGGCATTCAAAGCCATCCCACTGGGATCTTCTGAAGGGTTAATAATCAATGCCAACACATCGAGCTGGGCCAATTAACACACAGCTAGAGATCCACCATGACCTGGTAAATGAAGCGAAAGAAAGTGAGGGAGGAGGAGAGATTGATTTTGTTTATACAGAACTAAAGCACTGTCTGAGGAAAAAACTGTCCTCCTTTCAGTTGGTGCTATTATTCTTAAGTAGATTCCAAAATAGTTTTTGCTTAAACTGGGCAACATTGTACAGAAAGAACAACTCACAGTATTTGAAAACAGCATATGCATGTGTTCAGACATGACATGTACACTGTAAAAACATCAGTTTATAGACATTAACAGAAGCTATTGGTAAGTTATTGGACTCAAGTGTACTAACAGTATCTGCTGATACAATGACAAATAGTGTAATGATTGGGATTTGGCTTTCTTGATGAATTTGAGATTGTACTGTCCGTAAGTGTGTCTCTATGCTGTCTAGCAACATGAACCTGCTCAATTTGTTTGTAAAAGTTGACAAAAATCTGGAAGAAATCAGAAAAACGTTCAAAATGCAAAAATGCAGAGTCACGTGGGCTAATGTTCGGCCCTATTAGACTCTTTGTGTCATTGTTGTATGGGTATGTGTGAGTGAATGGCTTTTGTGTGTGTGTGTATGTGTGTGTGTGTGTGTGTGTGTGTATTTGTGTATATGTGGGCGTGTGTATATGTATGGCTTAGCCTGAGTGTCGGGCTTGCTGAGCCTTGGTCCCTGTGGGACATGGTTGTGGAGGATGGAGGTTCTTCGGCTCCTGGGGCCTTGGTGCCCAAACCCCTTGGTGGGGCAGGCTGCCTGTTGCGTCTCGTGCTCTTGGGCTCTTACCCTTTGGCCGCAAGGACTGCATCTGGGGCATCCCTCCTTCTTCCGCTAGGCTGGGCATGCAGTTATCGTCGGGATGTGTGTCTTCGGGTCTTCAGTATTCTTATGGGTCTGCGGAACATTAAGGATCTCCTGGGTCTTTCTCTGTGTGCCTCTGGGTCCTAGGGGACATTATAGTGGCTTTTCATTCTGATTATCAAGTACACTCCTTGATAAACACACACACACACACACACTCAGCTAGAAAAAAAAGATTTTGTCTTATTTTGTATTTTGTGGCTAAATGTCTTTTTTGCGTATTTTATTGGTGTCCCCACTCTCAAATATTGTTAGGGCTTAACCTTACGAGACTGTGAACCTGGACTGCTGTTGTAAACTGATGTTATATGAATAGAATTGAATAAAATTTATACTACTTGTATTGTATTACATTGCACTTCATTGGATTGAACTGTAATCAGTTCATTTGACCTGAATACAAATATGCATAGAACTGTGCAAACTGTGTAAGGAAAAAAAAAATCATCATTCCCATCACTGTCACACAATCACAAGAAGAGATTCTGCTGATTGCTCATTTGCCACCTCTGGCCTATCAGTTGCTGGATTCAACAAAGACATAAGCTACTTTAATAACTTCGTCTTCTACTTTTGTACATCCCATGCACCAAAATTACTATGGCGATATGCTGCAAACAGAATCACTATTTTACTATCACTGCATTACAAAATGACTGTCATGAAAAACAGATTGCATACAGGTGTGCCGTGAGTTAGGCTATTTTTAAATTTGATAGGAGCAATGACAGAGAAAGTTAGAGTTACAAAGAAATGGCTGTCATATTCAAATATATTTTAATAGATGTTGCAACCCCATCCACTATCACTGTAACTCAAAGTCACCAATATTTTTCATGGAATTTGGTGGCAATTGTAACAATGAGATTTACTTTTAATTCTTGCAATTGTCCTGTGAAGTTGTTTCAGTGTGCATATTATAAGCAGCTATTTTTATCCTACTTTCGGCTTCTAAAAAATGTAATGTGGACATTTCCTACCATCAAAATGCAAAGTGGTAGGATAAGATCATCCCTTTAAAGTTTGGCATTCACCTCTCACTGTTTTTTTTCTTCTTTTTCCTCTTAATAAACAAGAACAATGAATCAGGTTGGCAAAACAGGCATATCTAAAAAAATTGTTTACACCTAAAGAATAAGACAAATGATAAGAATTTGTTTGCTTCAACAAGAAAATGGCTTCTATAGCCCCACATCTTTCAAATTAGAATCCACAACTTGTTAGATAAACTAAACATTCAATTTCCTGCCACCAAATAAAAGTCTTTTTATCCTTTTGGAATTGAGGTCCCATGGATGTCTGTCAGTAGCTTTCTTTTGTTTCGTTTTTGGTTTTACTTGTATAGACAGCAATTTGTGCATCAGTTTTTCAGCTGATAGCAGTCATATATATATATATATATATATATATATATATATAGTCCTAGAAACAGCAAAGACACTGTGCAAATCCCTTGAGCTTGAAGTCTCTGATAGAGGACCCAGGCCTGAAGGATAAAGACCACCCACAGAGTGGGAAATGTATTTAGTTATCTTTTTTTTTTGTAAATGAGCACTACAAACTGTCCAAGTTTTTTACTTTCACAGTTTATTTGATGTGTTTCTTTAGTTTGTTTTAACTTATTGTTATGAAATCCTGATGGAGATACATCTGTTTTGTGGCAACACTGAATTGACTGAATTCTATTACCATAATGCAAATTAGATTTGTGAAAGTCAAAGGGTGGGGTTAAATTAATTAATTAGGAAAGGTCCCAATCCCAATACATTATTAGATTTGTACGAACCAGGATCATGATGGCTGTGAGTGGTTAAAACTGAACTGTTTTCCCCTCTTTTTCTCAATTTCCCTCTTTCTAATCTCTTGACAGCCCTTATTACCAGGACTCAAAGAGCAAAATGTAATATTTTGTTCAGGGATGTGAAAGGTTAATTGTACAGTGTATGCGCTGTCCGCGTGTGTGCATTACTATTCAGCAGTGTAGCTGAGCGCAGCACCACTGGACCTATTTTACATTCAGTGAGAAGCGGTCCTCTAACTGCTGCTGTATTCAAAGACAGCTTCTCTCGGAACTGTGCCTTCATCCATCACTGATGTGTTAGACTCGTAGTTGCCTCGCCATCCTCAATGGCACAGTCACACATTCAGACCATCTTGTGTTGCTGTTGACAGTAAAAAAGCCACCATATACATGTTGTACCATCATTTGGCACTATACATCTATACTTATTAAGCCACAGAAACAATTATTATGTTATGTATTTATATTTAGTTAGTTGGTTTCTGTCTGTCATCTCCAAACTTTTTTTTAATGTAATAATAATACAACTTTCAGAACAATAAAAATATAAAACATTTTTGAAGGTCAGCCTCTATGCTTAAACAATTTAGCCAAGAATTACATTTTAAACATTAAATGTTGTCTTTTACAGGACTCTTTTCCAGTGGTATAACTTTAATTGCCAAGAAACATTTTTACACAAAATAAATAATTGACCAAAAACAAAAATCCTTGTCAAGCCAAAGGAATTTGTGTTTGATCTAATGGCTGGACAAAGCTGGGGTGAAAGACAGCACAGATGCACTAATCATGGCAGAACAGGAACAAGCTCTAAGCACAGGAGCAACAGAGGCTAGAGTCTACCACACAAGGACATGTTATGATAAGCTAGCACATAACAGAAGGGTGCAAGATTCTTGTAGACATGGTATACGTTGAACGCCATAACCAAGTGGCTGGTATGGTACAGAGGAACAGCTATGGTGAGTATGGCCTGGAAGTTCTGAGGTCAAAATGGGATACAAACTCAAAGGTGGTTGAAAATGACCAAGGTAGTAAGGTTAGTGTGAAAAGAAAGAGAAAACTCTGGGGACCACGATTAAGCAGTTAGCAAATGAAGGAGAATTACATGAGGAAAACGCAGCCTGTTTACCACCCTGAGTAAGCTGAATAATCTTGTGAGGTCTGAATGGCAACGCTGGATGTTTTGAACTGTCGCTTATTGGGCTGATGTGTTTCAGGTGGTCTGGTCAAGTACTGGAAATGCTCCATCTCTGCTGCTCATTTCCAACAGACAGGTCTGTGAAGCAACAAAGAGTCACATATCAGTGGTAGTTTGACAGATTCATAGGTCCGTATCAAGTGGCTTAAAAGACATTACTCTGTAAACTGTCAGATACAAGGACTGGATTGAAAATGAAAAAGCAGCCAATGGCTAAAGTAAAATGTTGAAAGACCTTTAGAGTTAGTGTTCGATCCTCAGGAGCATAATAAATGAGGGCTGGCTCCAGACGTTTCCACAGTTCTGTAAGTTCTTTTTAGAAAATAATAGAATATTATGATATTAGTTTATTTAGCACTGAATTAGGTTTATCAGACTAGAAATATTTGAAAATGTTTCAAATCATCTTTCCAACGTTGCCACAGAATTCACTGTCCTTGTATCAGTGATTTAACTCTCTGCTGTCTCTCTGATCTGCTTTGCTAATTTCTCCGTCCTTACTTGATGTGCGTAAAAGTGCCAGTGATGAGTGGAGTCGTCGTTATTGGCAGCCTCTATCATCACTTGCATTCCACCTTAACACTAGCCCTGGCACCTGAATAAAGATTTCCTATCATGGCGCCTGAGCACAGGCGCCACGCTCTTAAAATGTGACAAATGCAAATGGGACGAGAGAAATCAAATGTGACTAACGTGTATGGAAACAGAGAAAATCAATTGTCTCCTCAACAAATGGATGAGCTATTAAAATGATTGTGCTCTACAGGAATATATTATCCTCAGCAGCTGCCAGCAGAGGCAACAGCAGCTCATATCCCAAGTCTGCTTGGCCCAAGAAAGCACATCGAGCTCCCACAGAGGCAATTATATCTGCAATATGCATGGGAGAAACATGTGATTTATCTGCCTGCTCTCATGCTAATAGCTCTTACATATTACCATTATAGCAAACATAAAACATGCAATAAAAACACAAATCAAAATAAGACCACAAATGTATTCTTTGCCAAAGTTAATTTGTCTGGCTCTGTTTGAAAGGAGATGGTGCATAGATGCTAAAAACTGGCTTTGAAGAAGCATTGCCATTTTCCATCTTTAATAATAGAAAAGCTTTTGACTTGCATAGAAATTGAAGCTTGGGAGTTTGGGACCAGACTTTGAACTGTTATTTCAAATCAGGATGAAGAGACATTTCTCTTCCTCACCCCATTTGTCAGTGATATTGTGAATAAAGAATTAATTAAAGCTCAGATGCTTTAGAAGAGACGAGATATGAAACATTAAAAAAAAAAAAAAGCCTTTCATGAAACAATTGCAGCTCGCTGAAGTTTGAATAAACAGTTTTTCATCAATCTCTGTGGGGTAGAGCGGCTTCAGAGGAAAGGATTCAATCCACTCATCAGATAAAGATATTTGCCAGCCCTCAAATGCGGCCATATTAACACTTCAAAACAATCAGAGTATCTCTGCAGGCGTAGGAAAGGTTACACAGCATGGAAATAACACAGATTTTCTTGTTTTTTGAAGTTTCTGAACAGCCTTTTAGAATTATTTGCCATAAAATAAATACAGATATTGTACGCGATATCCATGCTCAATCCTATTAGTTGGAAGAAAATGTCAAGAAGAAGAAGAGGAGCCATCTGGCTTAAACAGGACACATCTTCACATGATATTGATGGGGTAGTAACCTTCTAAAATGACAGTTTTACTGGAGTCTCAAACATGGCTCCATTAAAGTTTTAATAAATTATATCACAAAATGGTAATGTGGCCCACTGCACCAAGTGACCAGTGTCCTTTGGGAATGACACATTATATATTCGCTTGTTTGTCTTCAGGGTTAAACCTGGGATTTTAGTGTTATGAAGGTCTGTAAGACAGTGTTGCTTCATTACATCATTAATACTGTGATGAACATCAGTACGAAATTTAGGTTCTTTTTTAAATCATTTTAAGACAATTTTTTTGTTCTATACACCTTCACAATTATCCTAAAAGAGGGCACTGCTACCCTTTTCGTGTGAATGTGCATGATTCGGAAACCCTGGGTCAACTTAGTTGGCAACCACCTTTGTCTGACTAGTTGGTGTGATTTTAGATGTTACTGTAAGCGAACAAGGTAAGAAGAATGTGTTGACACATAGCATATATAAATTTTTACCCAACCAAACCTGAAAGCACAAGCGAAAGTCCAGGTTTGCCTGCAATGAAATTAGCTGTGGCAGCTTATGTTGGAGTATTAACATGGATGGATGGTTTACGAGCTATTATTGCGTCCGAGGCTGATGTGATTAGCTAATTGCTTTCTTGTGGCCTTACAGCTTATGTTGTGTGTAGACACAGGTGAAACACCAGAGCCAGATGATGCTAATTAGGTTTATGCTCTTATTTGTATCCCAAAATTAATATGCATGTAGGACATTTAGGACCCTTTGTTTCACATGCTCATACAAGTTAGCTGACAACAGAAGTTCTGACTCGTTCCATAATGCTAGCTAAAAATGCTACTTTTACTAAAGGATCTGAATTTGGCTTTTAAATTTAAAGACAGATGAATGTGTTCTGAATAATTGGGTTTGGTAGGTAAGCAATAAGAAGTCTTTTCAACACAGCTGTGTAGATTGACACATACAAGCAAACACAGACACACTCAAGTCACTTGAGACACGACGTATCGTTAGAATTGGGCACGTGTCCCAAACCACAGGGAGCCCTTCCAACAGCTTGGATTATAGATGAAGGTCTTCCACACACATACACAAGAAAACACAAACTAACACAGCAACACACACAATGCCTCCTGCTGCTGCTCCTGGCGAGCTATGAGACGTGGCCTGCTGACTAGAGAATGGCACAATTGTGTGTTTGGGCCATCTGCTGCTGAGACTGATATAGATATCACACACAATAAACACACAAGCACATTCTGCAGGCATACATAAATGTTGCCCTCCTACTTACAGATAGACAAAATAGATATAGACCGTGACCCATCTTTATCAGGGCTATCCATATGTTATTCTTATATTATTTAGCATCGCTCAAGCCAAAAAAGAAATGTAGATAGATAGATATTTTTGTACTTTTGTAACCAGCTTTTGTTCAGTGCTGAAAAATGTTTCTTCAGCATGAGGATGAAATACCAGCCAGTCCAATCTGGAAATGTCTTTATTGCTGAACTTTAGAGTCCAGACCTCTCAGAGTCAGAACAATAAAGAGAGTAAACATCAGGAACCAAACAAACCTGAAGAGAAGACTCGAATAAGGCCGAAGGATCAAATTTTATTGACATCTCTTTCCTGCAATTAGGAAAACGGAAATGACAGACTGACAGCTCCTGTGAGGAGTCTGGGTGTAAGAAAGGCTTCAAAGAACTCAGCCAGAAGAAGAATTACATACAAAAAGATCTGCTTTATTAATTGATAAAAAAATAATGAAGCTCAGTTAGTCGAATTCTCCAAATGTTGAACTGCTAAATGGAGTTGGGTTTCTATGTGAACAAATACTTTAGTATAAAGAACAGTTTTGAAGAATGTCATGGGGTCTTTATTAAAAAAAGCCTTCATGTGAATGTTATGGTCATGAATGTCTTTCCAACTGTGAAATATAATGTCGTAGAGGACTGCAGGCTCATGTTGCGTGCTGATACCTTTTCCCAGTTTAAAAGCACAAAAAAGGGAATATTCACAGATTCATAGTTCTCGTTCTTGTGCACAAACAATTTCAGTCAGTTCCTTATGAGTTATACGGGTTTATCAGACTACATTTTTATGGTATTACAAATTTGATGTTCCATGTAGCATCTTGAGGCAATTGTTGTTGTGATTTGGTACTGCATAAATCAAATTGAATTAAATGGAATTGAAATTGCTGACAGCTTGATAGATTTTTATCATGTTTGGAATGGCATCCTGTTTAATCCTCACTCAGTTTTAACAAAATAGTTTTTTTTACTGGTCCATGACCTCACAGTAATTCTGAAAAACATTTCAAGAACAGTCTGACTCAGATTTGGCCAGTCTCCCATTGTAGGTCATCTCTTTGAGGAGTGCTGCACCAACTCAAGAGTGGCTGCTGTTTTTAGATCATTAATTGGAGGTCCCACTTTGAAGACTTGCAGTTGGGCATCTGCAATTTGCACATGATCTTTTCCAATGTGTCAAATTATCTACCCTTCAGCTGGAATACTTTTGTTCTATGAAGACAATAGTTCAGGCAACCAGATATCATGAGCTAAACTGGTAATGAGTGAAGATAAAAAAACAATATGTCTAAAAATAAGTGCAATTTTTCTGGAAGTTTTCCAGAGGTGCACAAAGAGACAAACTAAAAAGGAGATGTATAAAATTTAAAGCAGTTTTTGTTAAATTTTACAGAGAAATATAGATGCTTTACAGCTTGACAGTTTGCAATGCTGTGGGAATGACGGTCATTATAATTTCACAGCTTTTCACAGTATTTGTTCATGATTCATTATTAAACAAACACAATCACTTATCAAGTAAATTTGCTTAGGAAAACTAAATACATTTCAATGAACAGTTCTGGAAAGTAATGGGATCTTGCTTTCTGTTTATCTCCAAAGTGACAAGTCTTTCTCCACCTTTTCTAGGTCTTTTTCAAGCTTGTCAGATGACAGTGAAGAGTCAAGAGCCAGGTACCTTTACAGGCAGTGGGTGGGACTTGGTTTAACTGATGTCCACCTATCCAATCACACTGTTCTGCTCAGTCTGCCTGGTTCCACACCCAACACCATCACTGACAGATCTAGCCACGAGTGTTTCATGCCAAACGGGACCCCGTGTGACCAGCGTGGACCAAATGACCTGCCAAAGCAGCAGTTCTCCTATGCTGCATACTCTGCCATGGGAAGCGTGCAGGTATGGTTGTGCTGTGTTGTGTCATGTTGACATTTCTTGAAACGAAGGCTGTGTAACCTTTCTGGTTGCTGGAACCCGGTCCTAGTCTTTCTCACCCCTAACTCCAGCCAGGGTCATGAACAAAGGTCATGGCAAGAACTTTTACGTTCTAATGCTGATAATTTGTTTAACCAAAGCTCAGTGTTGAACTGTTGTTTGATTTAATTGATATAACTGTCTAAACAAGAAGTTCACATATGTTATATTAAGCAGCTTTTATATTAGCAGGTTGTTTGAAATGCAGAAAGCCCCCAGAGGTAATGCATAGAACGTGGACAGAATAACTAGCTGTGGTCAGGTAAATGCAAGTAATTGATTTGTTAGACTGAATAATGCACTGTGTTCAAATCTAAAAATGAGGCAGTGCAATTAAGTTTGACAAAAAACAAACAAAAAACAACAAAAAAGCTCATCAAAATTAAATTGAAAATTAAGGCAGATTCATTGACAGTCGATGGCCAAAAAAACATTCTACTCAACAATGTCTTCATTAAGCTTTGTTATATTTTTGTATGTGTTTGATAAAGGATGTGCTTTGGAATACATTTTTTATACCAATTTTAACTTCTTTAAATGATGTTGTTGAATGAAAAAATTAAATATATTAAATCTCCACAGGTAACTGAACAAAGTGGAGTAGAGTCTTTAAAATGGGTCATACTCAACATGTTTTTTTTTCTTTTGTTTTTCTGTATTTTTATAGAACCAAAAGGGACATTTTCTTAAAGGCTGTCCAAAGCCACCTCTTTCAGATAACCTCGTTAATACACATTATATATTACATACACATTAGAAAGATAATTATACACTTGTACAACAGAATAACACCAATGCACTCAATGCAGAGATCTTAAGAAAATGTTTTCATAGTAGTTGTGTCATGCACAGTGCACAGTTAATCTTTTTACCATCCTTCAAGAGTGTGAAGGTTAATGGAAGTCATTATGTATGTAGTCCACCCACTCTAGCTAGAAGACACACAGACATGCATACACAAAGCATACAGTCACACTATTTTTAGAGGGTTTTACTTCTCTGTATCCTGGGAACAGAGAAAGGGGTTGAAGGAGATGCTTGTTATTCCCTTGAGCCCCTGCCCGGCCTGAGGGCAGATGAAAAGTTGGAGTGATTCTTTGAATACCAAGTTTTCTTCTTCTTTTCTCCCCCTTCCTCTCCCTTCGTTCTCCTTTCTCCGCTTTACTCGATCCATCCAGCTGTCCACTCGTTGAAGTCTACCCAAAGGAGGGTCACAGTCATCCATCACTTTATTATTTCCTAGCTCTGTTCCTGCACGCTGCCTTGAATTAAGCGGTGGTTTGCAGGATCTAAACATGGCTTTCAGACAATTAAATATGGCATTTGTGATGGATGGATTGGGCCCAGAGCAAGTATACTGGACTAATAAGTCCTGCTGTTGGTGGCCCTGCTTTGCTGGTGCTGCACTGTGTGCTCTAAAAAATAATAAGTTCAACTATTGTGTTAAATTTGAAAGTAAAATACAATAACGGCAGCTTGTATTATTAATTCTTGATCTGGAACAGAAGAAGATGATATGACCATGTTCATTATGTTGCTATAGGCAAAGTGTATTTCAGTGAAGGGCCTCGTTTACACAGCATGGTTAACTGGACTGTTTTAAGTGGAAAAGAAGTTGTTCAGTTAAGTAATAACAGAGAATGGCAACAGATGTGGGAAACTCTACGAGAGATAGACCCAGTTGCCACAGGACCCTTAGGACTTCTATAGACCGAACAGTGAAAATACAATAGCAGTGTCCCAGGTGTCATGAACATCCATGAAGAACAGAAAATCCTTCTGGTATAGCATGCATTCACCAGAGGATGTTATCCATCAAGTGAAGCAAGATACCAGCCTCCCTGTAGAGCCTCAGGGCCATTCGGTCACAGCTGTAAGAACACAGTAAAACATGCAAGACATGCATGCAAAAAAGTTGTTAGACAAAGTATCGACCAACATAGGAACAACTAGGAACTTCGGTTTTTTGCAGTGTTTTTCTATTATAAAAGGTAAAATCTATTCTTGATTTTTTTTTTACCTAAAGCTCTATGTGCTGTTTCTTATCCCCCCAAAATAAATTAGATCGTCATTATGCTGCTTGAATATCAAAAATTTTCAGTCAGTTTGCTTGTCTGAATATCTCTGCTTTAAAACTTTTTTTTTTTTTTTACTTTAAAATTGAAGTAGCTGTCATGTAAAGTGGATATGATTCTACTCTTGCCTGATTTACCAGTAAATAAATACAAGCCTTGTTAATATGCGTTCTCTCTGGAGTCAGTAGATTAGTTTCTAAGAGCTTCATCATGTGAACATTCGATAGATTTATAATGGTTTCTAAAATTGCCCAATTTGTCTTATTTTAAAGGGAATTAATCAACTATAAGAAAAAGCTTGCTGGACTGCTTCTTTTCCTGATAATCTATTCAGGAATTAGTATTAAAAAAAAGAGAAATAACATAACTAACATAAATAAATAAATAAATAAACAAATAAATAAAATAAATCACACCCAATTGTTAAAGAAAGTGTAAAAAAAATGCCAGCATTTATTCGTAAATGGAGCCTTACTTTTTCTGCAGTGTTATACTGGCCACCTCCTTTTATGAGGGGTTTTGTGTGTCTGTGTTTTAAATGAAGTTAAAATTTGACCAAAGTTTTGTAAATAATAGGTGTTCTTGACATGAATTATTAATAGAATATGATAAACTGAATTCACTTCAAATCCACCGGCTGAGCAAACGTCAGTATTGAAAGTAATTTTATGTAAACCCACAGGCTCAATTATGTGACTCAACATCACACTGTAAAAAAGCTCGCTAATGCTTTATAAAAGCTCACTTTTAAGCTTTCCAAGGATGGACTGTTGGGAAAAGATTCTGACTAATTCAACACAGGTAGAGTTAAAAATACTCGTCCTTGATACTTTCCCTTTTCTCTTTTCACTTTGTCATCCTTTTTTTTTCATTGTCATTTTATGAATTTTCCTTTCCATTGTCAGTTATACACATACGGATACAAACATACACCATATAATGAATGACTGGAGTAATTGGAGATACAGGAATGCATTTGCTCCCAGAAAGCTTTATAAATGGCTATTCTGTATTGTCAGGCAGCACTGCCATGGTCCATTGCCTACTGAACTCTGACCAAGGGGCATGTGCATGCAGTTAGAGGCTGTACATAGATACATAAATGTGGTATTACTCGAAGTCTCAAAAAAAAAAAGGAAGAAATATTTCGAGTGTGATCATGTCTGTCCTTTATAAAGTAACTCGTGAAAATTGAAGGTGATGGCGGTAAAGATTAAAGCCATGCTCAGTCTTAATCATCAATCAGACTTTTGAGGTACGGTGCTACTAGTAGTGTTGTCTTTACAATTTCACAAATTTTAAAAGTGCTTCATCATCATTGTTTTAACTCAGTGATTTACATGCCTTTGAAGTCAGTCTTTGATTGGGGAAGGTTAGGTGTGTCTCAAAGTGGAAAATTCAACAAAACGTGAAAATCGTTTCTCCCTAAACCACTTTCTAAACAGAGAGGCTGTCAGAGGTTTCAAGAAACTTTATTTTAAAATTTAAAGTTTGGGGGAAAGCAATGAGAGAAAAAAATGCAAAAACACCTAGTGCAGTTTATAAAAAGAATAAATGGATAGTGGCTCACACCTAGTTGTTAATAAAGAGGAGTGATGCCATAGCAAAGCAGATAAAGTGGACTATGACAGCTACACACAAGAATCTGATATTTCTTTATTAACTTTACCTTAATGCACGTAGGATGGAGAATGATACACCCAACCCCGGGTGAGATGCCCTGGGGCAAGAGCTGACATCTCCACTGAGACTGCTTGAGATTTAGAGGTATTTGGGAGTTTAGAAAGAGTAAGGATATAATGTATGAAGCATTGCCCTTTATGAGAAACTACTTTTGGCCTTCTGCTGTCAGAACCAGAAGGAAGAATGGAGTCAACCTTTCAGCTACTACCAGACTCACTTGATTTACTACACTGCTGTTGGACCACAGGACAATGGTGGGTTAATAGGGATGGTCATAACTGCTGCTAGAGGACTCCCACTGTGGCTAGTTCTGGAGATGCAGATAGGAGTCTAGTTCCTCTTAAAGATTTCTTTTCAGAAACAAATGTCAAATAATCCGTCCCCTGCCAACAGTGAAAACTTGAGCTTTGTGAAATATCTACGTTGATGGTTTACACGCCATCATTTCACAGAGGGCCTCTCAGAGTGCTGTTACACGAGATGTTTGAGGAAACTGGCAAGAACAGCAGCTAAGGTGATGGCAAAAATGCCTACATTTTTAAAAACTAATAGAATATGGCTTCCATCTGTGAGGAAAAACATTACATTTTTGTTGCTTAAGGCTCACGTTGGAAGTTGCTGTAGCATTATCTTTGCCTATACCAATACAAGCAAGACTTTGCATTCAAACAACCCCCATAACAATAAAGTACTATAAAAATGTCACAAGTTGCACGTGCTTGCTCCAGAAGCTTAACAATATGTCATATGTGTGTTTCTACAAGTATACAGACAGTAAAATAATATATATATATATATATATATATATATATATATATATATATATATATTAAATCTAAAAAAAAAGGAAAATACATGAATCCTTTTGCAGTTAAAATTCTGCATTTGTAACTATTTAACTATACTTTTGCTTACATATCTTTCCTATACAAATTTTTCTCTAGGAACATAAATCCTCAGAGAAATCAGGACAATTTCTTATAGAAAGTTTAGTTGCCTTCCTGCAAAATATATCCATGTACTATAACATATGAAGAAATATCCAGACTCAAGAGTTTTTAAGATCCAGTCAGGCCACTTCTACAAATAAATGTATAATAGTACATTTTCCTAAATTGCATTAGTGCCAGACACACAATTGTCTGTCTCAGGCAGGCCTTCTTTCAACCTGTCCCCTCATGCTGTCTGACATAACGTCTGTATGAAGGTACGGCTTCCACTTGATGTGATGAGACTTAATTGCAAGGTATGTGCAGGCTTTAATCAGCAGACTATGGAAAAAAAAAAAGAAAACCTTAATCGTCTTTCTTTTCCTTGTATGGCTGGTCTAATTCACATCATCATTTCTTCTTTCTTCATATGTTGTATGCATTTAGAAACAGAGACTGAGATATAAAATTATTGCAATTATTTTGTTTTTTTAATGTGGTCCATATTTTTCCTTGCTTTGTGCTTATTTTCATGCAGATTAGAGTATTCTTATATATTAAATCCGTATAATCAGCCACAGCCACATTTTTACCTAATATTGTAGAAGTGCCTCTCCTCTGAAAACAGCTCTGAACATCTGTGCGGGGCTGAAAGACTTTGTGGGGTATTCTCTATGTTGTTTAGCACAAGGACATTGGCAGGGCATCATTTGGGACTCAGTCAAAGGATGCTCACATTTGGACTCTGTCAATCAAAGCCTTTGGGTCCATGTGCTGTTCCTCGAGTCATTTCTTAGGCTGGAGGTCTGAAACAATTGTCGCAGCATGCGGTACAGTAACATTTGCATGGACGCCAGGATGTAGAGTTTCCCTGGAGAACATTGTACCATAACTAGACAATCCACGTACTAAACTTTGCCCATCATTGAATTTAATTTTATATTAATTTTACATACACTGGGTCCGCTCACACCTACGATCCTTAAGTATAAGATTGTGAGAATGCTGGTTTTAGCAAAGACATAAATTAATTCCTGATTGAATGATTTCATCTCTGATATTCACATATTCACATTTATTTTCTTCTCATTCAAAAAAGAAATTTGCATACATGACAAGCCTGCACTTAAAAATACATACAGAACAGAATTAGGATAAGATACTGGACAGAGTCGGTATATATTGGTCAACCAAAACCTGATTTGACTGACAGGCTAGGTTAAAAGGAAAGATGTTAAAAAAAGAGGTTAAAAAAATTATTACCTTAACAGGTGAAAGATGCTCACTGCTTCAGCCAGACAGAGGACACTTACATCGTTAATTTTATTACCTTGTCAAGATGAAATGAAAGAATAAAGCTAGAGAGGAAAAGGAGATTGATCTAGTTTAAGCAGCGCCATCTCAATCCGTATAGAATTCTTCTGTATTACAATTTGCTGTGTCTTGTACTGTTCTATGGCTTTCAGTTTAAATGGAAGACTTTTATGATGCAAATTCAGGCAGGAGATATAAATCTCTCTCGCTCTCATGTACTGGGGTCCCCTGATGCAAAAAGATGTGTTCTCTCTCACTTTCTCGCATTCACACAGTCGGGCAGTCTCTACCCCTCACTCACATCCACCCTACTGCGGCATCGTGTTACACTCGCCCCCAGGCCACATGAAAAATGAATCAGGCCCAGGTGAGGAAGTAGTGATGGGTGGAGTAGGGTAAAAGAGAGAGACTAAGAGAGAGAGAGAGACCCCAAAAAAGTAAATCTTTGACTTTCCTCAACAGCTTCTAGGTCACTTTAATTTGGGAGGTGATAACACTTGCTCAGTTACCCAGACATGCATGCAGACAAAAGTACACATGCGCACACACACTCACATACAAATGCAAAGAAGACACTTCGTCAAAGTGATTTCGGGATGCTGCAAAGTCAACAGATTCTTTGGTAGTAATATTCTATGTAGTAAATTCTGGGCATGCACGTTGGTTATTGCACATTTTTTGTTGTTGTTTGGTTGGTTTTTTTTCGGGGGGGGGTCCTCAACAAGCTTAAAACTGAAAGTCATTTATTATTGTCCTAGTGAGCAGCCAATGTTTTTTTTTTCATTCAATCAATTGTTTATAAGTCAGCATCTCACTTTTAGACAGTAAATATAAAGATCGGATATCCAGAGTAAGGCCATGCAGGGATTATGAATTATTCAGTGAGCTTCCATTTGACTTGGCATATAAATTCATAAATGCCACCTAAAATCTGGGTGGCGTTACCCTCAAACATATTAATAAACGATCAGAGTTTTTAATATTAATTTATTATCGTAGATCCCTGATGTTCTGCTTGTTTTTCCTCGCCAGGGTGAGGTGGTGGACATCCAGTACGGCAGTGTCGATGACCTAAGAAGAGCCAAAGAGACCCTGAACCTCACCAACCAGATTGCTGTTGTCAAACTTGGCAAAATACCTTTACTATACAAGGTAAGATAGAAAGCTCCACAAAGTAATACTCACTATACTGTGCCAATAAAGGTATCAAATGATATGGTCTGAAATGGTAATCCTGCAGCAGGAGAAATACTGAGGAATGAAAGCTTTTGATCTTTAAAAAAGTCCAAGGTATGGCTCAAAAATGATTTTCTTATAATATCAGAGCTTCAAAACAGAGTGTCCTAAATGAAGTACCTTTAACTTGCATGGAAAAGTAACACACTGCCTTCTGAATCTAACTGTAGCTTGTTGTACAGGGATTTTTTACTCAATAGCACCTAGCCCACGTGGGTTGCCATACATGACTAATTCTTCTGTTTGCCATTACCATACCTAACTTTTTTATCTGCACCTCCTTAGCACAATGACATCTCAATCCATTTGCTTCATGAGCAGTAACATTAGCAATCCATTGATTTATTAGGGTTGTTTCTCCTTGGATGTCTGCCACATTCTGCTCAAAGCAGTTTTCCCATCAATAAGAAGATGACAGGGAAAATATATGTTCCAATCCAGTTAATTAAAACATAAACACATACTAACATGTTAATTACCCTGCTCATTAATATTGTTTCACTTTTCATTTAATCAAAATGAATTCTGTTGAAAAAAAATGAAGGCAGGCTCTACAAGGACATAATCAGCAATGAAATTTAAAGTTAATGTAAATGTATTGGATCCATGCATTGCATTGATTACTACGATACATAAATGCCAACCTTGACACTACATTGTGTAGTGATTAGAATAAATTATGATCTGATAACATGAACTTGCGATACAGAACACTTAGTCACCAAATCATTGTTTTGATTCAGCGGCCAGTCAGTGTATAAGAAAACTCTTTGTGCACGCGTTGTGCATTAAACCAACCTAACCTGAAAGAGATCATTAGGTTGGGTTAACAACATGAATATATTTTAATAAAAGGGAACTATTGAATTTTATTTAAATTACAGATGTCAAAATTCTGCAGAAAATTATGTGGATGTATTTGGGAGAGTAATGCTTTTACTTTGAGTAAGGGAAAAGATCAAATTTGATGCTTAACTCAGTTTGGACAAAAATACATCTGTGCTTGTATTCAACATTTCCAGGAGTTAGATTTTTTAAGCATTGTATTTTTAACATTCTGGAAAGCCAACGTGGTAAGACGTTTTTGTAAAGATGATCATTATGTATTTAGAGTCACTCACAGACTTGCATAACCTCAGACAAAAATACTTTTTCTCATTGTTATTCTGCTATAATTGAAGGGATACTTTTGTACTTAATTCCTTTGTTTCAGATGTTACGCTACTTTTGTATGTTAAGTTATTGATAAATGACAGCCTAATGAGGTATAACAGGAGTAAATGGAAGTTAGCAAGGGAAGGAGAGGAAATGTTTAAAGTGAGGTCACTGTACTTCATCTTGCATTTGCTTGGTTAGACTTCTAAAAATCCATTAAGTGAAACAGCTGTCACATGGGGCCCCTTCAAGCAACAGGCGGCTGACCCATTTTTTCCTCTTCACCCATAGTTTGTGACAAATTTGAGCATGTGTGTTTCATAATGTCTCTATGTACCAGTGGCTGAGAGAAATGATCACTCTTTACATAGAAGTAGGGAAGGATGATTGATGAGAATTGTACTCTCACTAATGAGTGTGTGACGGTGACTGCAGGGCCTAATGTTACACATGCAGCTTCAGTCAAATTTGACACACACACACACTGATGTGCTTATCAGTGTGTTTCAACGTATTTGGCTCCATTAATAGCAGCTAATTTTGTAAAGACATTACTAATTGCATTATGCTCTTATTTCAGTATATTTTCCTACTGTTGCGTATTTATTCCTAAAATCTTTGATATCCAATTATCATAAATTTGAGTTGACTAAACATTTTTCAGCTTGTGTTCTTCTGATTTTGGTTTTCCACAAATTTTTCTGCTTTTCTCACGAACTACAAACTGTGTGTATGTGTGTTGTACATGTGTTTTTGTGGGTGTGCATGTTTTGTAAGTGACCGGTCTTAGGAACAGTCGCAGAACACATGCATAATAGAGAAAAGAACCATTAATTTGCCTTTTGGTGTGTATAAACTGCATGACTTTCGTGTGTATAAAAAATACGTGTATTAAGGGATTTTCATTAAAAGAGGCTGATTTTTGAGTTTGTGTGTGTCTGTGTGTCTCTGAGTCCATGCCTGTGTTGTGTCCCTGTTTTCCAGTGAAGGACAGAGTTGTGATGAGAGTAGAGTGACCGTGGTTGGTGTCACATATTCAATAAAATAGTCATCTACGCTCATAAAAAACAAGGACACTACATCTTCCATGGACAACGATAAAATACTGTGCTACACAGTGGCAGCTGCAGCACACTTCATCTCTCTCAGAAACACTTCTGCATTATTATCAGTGAGGGTGACTACATAAACACAAGTGTAACCTTTGATCAACATGAAAATCCGAAACTCTCTCACTGTGTTAATTTTGGTCATATAATAGGAAAAAAACTTCAAAAAAATATTAAGAAGTCATATCAAAACTCTTTTGATGTATTGTTTTATTAGAGCTAAATTTTGAGTTGTGACTAAACATTAGTCTACACATTGATAAAGGAGGAGATGAAGTACGCCAAAACTCATGTCAATGAGCATCTCAGAGTTTCTCCACAGCATGCTTTACCATGACTGTGATTTCACCCACAGTAATGTTTAATTCTTAATGTTGCTGAATTAATGCTTAATGTTCTGACTTATCACCATCTACTGCATGATAGTGAAGTATATATTTACTTGAGACAGTGTTTATGAATAAAATAACTATATGAAAAAGGAATCTGGGTTTGCACGTCTTGTCTTAATAGTGATGGTATACACAGATATTTGCTATTTCTGTTTTCATCATTGAATCTTTGTGTTTGTCTAGCTATCCCTGCTGTCTGAGTTGGGTTTTGGAGGTGTTCTTCTTTACATTGACCCCTGTGATGGTCCCCCCAGTCGCCACACTTGGCGTCAAGCCTTTAGAGTCACTTTAAACCCTGGAGGAAATCCTGCAATTGGTAAGTGAGCAATTTGTGTTTTTCATGTACATTTTTTTTCCGGAAGTTAATTCAGTTTGAGCTTATTTTTATAGAACTACTTCACAACAACGGTAAAGGCATTTTATTTCCTAAGGTAAACAATGGACAGGATTGGAGAGAGAATTAAGATAAGATAAGATAAGATGACCTTTATTAGTCCCACACGTGGGAAATTTGTAATAATTCCTATTATTACACAATCTATGAGTAAGTACAGTGGGAAGGAAGAAATCAGCCTCAAGGGTGGGCAGTCATTTGCCACTGTTGGTAGGTTGGTACTAAGGGGAAGGAGAAGACAGAAAAGGCATGCATCGAAAGGCTACAACCAATGCTTCTTTTAAGGCTGAAAAAGTTCAGATTTGGCTAAACTAGCTAAATAAGCAGAGTTTACATTTTACAGGGTCAAAAGTAATAAGTCAGTTAAAAGTACAAGTACAAGTTACATTATAGGCAATAGGCACCCTTTAAGCACAGGTTAAATCTGTGTGATCACCTGATTTGTGCTTCTGTGACTGTGGTTTATTGTATATGGGCTCTCATTATCCTAGTTGTTCCTTTCCGAATCCTTATCATTGTGTAAAAGTGGAGTTACTGTAGGCGTGTGATAGCAAAAGTGGTAAAAACAAACTTCCCATGTCAATCCATAGGATTCTCATGTAACAACAAAAAACAGGTTTAATTTTCTGTCAAAGATATTTTCCAATACAAACTTTCACTAGCTGGGCCAATGTCCTCATTTTAGGTTTGACAGCGTTTTAGTAGGTAAAGGTGAATGCTTGGACATGAATTGAGCTGCGGTTTGGGGAATGTCTCGAAGGGGACTGGCGACGGCTCCCTGGCCTGGCAGATCCCCGTGTACTAAATAGAAATGAAGAAGTTAAAGAATTGAGAACAAGGAGGGAGGGTGGGTGGGGCACATAAATGAGAATGAACAGCTTGCACAACTGGGGGAACCTATATAGATGACAACCGGAAGGAGCGTGTTTGGAGGCGTGGTCCTGCTCCTGAAATTCCAATACATAGGCTCCAAAACAACTTTTACAGTAAAGCGTATCCAACTTGCAAAAAAAAAAAAAGTAATGCATTTCTCCAAATTAATCAAATGTAATTTGCTGAACAGTCGGACAATAACTGTCAGCTGTCAGTTTGTTTTGAAAGGGTAAAAACATATTCCTGCTATTCTTATCTAGCTAGATACTGATGATAAGTACACAAACTGCAGGCTTATGACATCTGCCTGCATGACCCCTCTGATGGGAAAGCATAAGAATATCAAAGAGAGTGAGGGCATGTCATGGGGTGACATTATGTTCTGATTTACTGGGTATTTCAAAGTCATAGTCTGTGAGCAAAGCCAAGCTGCAGCATGGAACAAATAAACCTGCTTAGCATTAGTCAAACCTATAAATTATATTTATTAAAAAAAACAAAAAAACAATAATGACAACACGTGGTTCAGTTAAACCCCTGCCTTTAAGTAAAGCTCGGTTCAATAACAGTTCTCTCTGGATACTGGTCAGTGCTTGAAAATTACCTTGATCTCTGGCAGAGGATTTAATATCTTTTTGACTCTGTTCTACTGTATTTAAATCACTCTCCCAAGATGAATGACCTCTCTGACACTGTCTTGTCCCTACTTCCTGTTTTTCTGCCTGGTCTGGTCAATAGGGATATGTCATTACTGCTGAAGTATCTTTAGTCCTTGTAAGAGTCCCAGCACCACAGTGGCAAGACCCACTAGAGCCCCACCAGATGTCTGGGCTGCTGTGTGAGCATGTGTAAGAGTGTATATGTGAACGGGTGTGTTGAGCTGTATATAAGTGGAAGAGAGAGAGACAGATGCTGGCTGTCTGATCTCTCACCAATCGCAATGCTCTCAGGTCCCTTGTGCTAATGCAGCTCAGAAGAACAGAGGATGTGAAAGGACACCTCATTACTCATATAAACCATACTTTATTCAACTGCAAGAGTCTGCCAAGATTAATATCTGTGTTTTGTTGCTCAAAAAAATACATTCAGTGAAATTGATAATAAGAAGCGTCATGTGAACACGTTACAACCACGATTTAAATATAAATTAAAGTACATTAATATGCTGATGTCTTCTTAATGTGTGATACTTTTTATTGTCACCGATTCTCAGCAGTGGTTATTTGTTTTATTACCCCCCACATATACCACCAGTGAAGTCTTCTCATCAATAAATAAAAGAGTTAGTCAGGGTGCCCTTAAAAATCCATCCGTCCATCCATTTTCTTCTGCTTAACCAGTAAACCTGAAACTTGAACTCCTAATCCTTTATGCTTTTTTAGCAAGGAACCACATATTGTAACTTGGTAATTTAAGATTTTTGGAGAAAAAAAAACAAATGTAAAGTTATTAACAATTTGCAGTATCCTTCAATCATACTCTATGATTGAAAATTTGAATTTACCAAGAATTTCAATGGGTGCCCGACAAAGACTTGACTTAAAAATGTGATGCTAGAGCTTTCTATGTATTTCACATATAGAGAAATAAAGTGAATGGGACATTTTTATGTAATTTATTAACACTGGCTTGCATTTTAAAGATCTAAAATTATGATGAAAATACCAAGGACATCTATACTGCTTTATGCAAGTTGATAAAGTAGTGATTCAAAGGGAAAGAAGAGGTCATAATTCTGTTGTTGACTCCAGGTAACTAATAGGAGGTATTCCCAAGATAGCTAACAAGTTGTCAAAATTTCTTCTAGTGTGTTTAATACATGTAAGGAAAACTTACATTTGCCAGTCTTCCCAGCAGTAGACTTTCACGCCAAGGTCAGACAGTGCAGTCAGAGAAATTGCATAAATGGCCAAGAGCTACAGCTCAGACTTCACATGCCGCAGAATGCATTTTAATGTTACCATTATGGGATTTGAAAGTTCATGATAGTACAATTTGATAAAAACTGAACAAGTATGGCTTGTTTGGAAGGGTTCACAGGAGAAAAAGCCCTTTATGTCTAAAAAAGAATAGTGCAGAATGGCTCCACTTTACCTAGGTGTGTCTGAACAAACCACAAGACTTATGAAGCAAAGTCCTTTGGGAAGATGAGACCAAAGTAGAGATGTCTGACCATAATAGTGCCATGTTTGGAAAAAGAAAAAAGAATAAAGGTCTCAACCAGATTTAAATTATGTGTCAGGACATAATGAAAGTGAGATGATAACTTCAAGTTATTTCAACTAAAAGTGGTTCTATAACCTGCTGAATAAGTGGGTCTGCTTAGTTTTGGAAACTTTGCTTTTCACATTACTACATAATGACAAAATTGGCACTGATACTCAAATAAGCTGCACTTTTACTTTCACTATTCGTTTTTGTTTGCTACCATCTGTCAGTGCCTTTGTTTTCCTTTGTAGAATGGAGGCTAGCGGAACAACTGAAGTACATGTGGCACTTTTATTTGGAAAGTGTCTAATTGTTGGAGATCATTAAAAAATGGTCAAGATATTTTTTTTTGCCATTTTAACTACATGCAAACCATTTATTACATTTTTTTTTTTTACATATGAAATGGTGTTCTACATTATGAAAAATATCATTGTGAATATGCTTTTGCCATACAAGCAGAATGAGAAGATATTATGCCTCAATTTTATAATTGTAGTTGGTCTAAAATCTGCATAAAACCTTCCCTGCTTGCCGCTAACAATCAGCTGCCTTTCTTTAGTTTTAAATGAATCTTCATGAGGTCAAGATGAAAATTGGATCCATTAGTGCAATAAAGTAACCTGCACCATTATTCCATAAAAAACATCCATTTCTGAAAGACGTCTGTGTTAAAGTGCTCCACCTTCATTACAATATATTATATTTGTTTTTCAATGTGACAAAACTGTAGGGTTGTCTAAAAACATGTCTAACAAGCCTTTAATTTACTGTATCCTAAAGTAAGCATCACTGCGTCTCCTGGTGGTGAGGTGGAGAATGAGATGTAGAATACAACATAATAATAATAATAATACCCTGTATAATAATATCCTGAGGTTTCTAGTCATTTCAGGGTGGATCTATCTTTTTCACATGCCCTTGTGTTAAGCAGTTACAATTTACTGAAATGTAGGCCAGTTTCTTCCCCAACCAGAGGCATATTGTGCCGTTTTGTGAGACTTTTAAAAAGCTGTTGTGGTGCACCTGCTTAAGTTGAAACGCTTTTTTCTTTCTGGGCCCTTGGTGTTTTAAGAGCTTTAAAACACACTTGGTTCTCAGTGGTGTCAAAAGTAGCTCCCTTTTCAAATGGAAAAATAAGACACAAGAAGCTGTCAGTGGTGCTTCCCAGTGGAAATGCTGCCAGTGGAAGTGCCTTTTAGAGTAAATGTAATTCCACTGTTTGGAGGGCTCTGTATAATGTTACCCTAGACTTTCCCCCGCCTCTCAGTGTATTGTTTGGACTTTGTTGTCTTCCTCACTCTCTACTCTCTCCTCCTCCTTTCTGAGCTTGTTAATTTGACTCTTCCTAGCAGCTTTGTATCACTGCTATATTGTCTGCTGAGACAGCTACAGCAAATCAAACTGTATGCACTCTAACACCCGCAGTCTTTCATTCACAGTCGTGGATATTTGTATGCATTCACTGTTTAGGTGTGGGTTGTTGAATGTTGGAACCTTTGAGAAGAACTAATCATTTTGTTTGCATTATTTTTTTTTTTAAATGGTAAGATGGTTTTAAAATGCTCACCCCTGCTAAGTTTCTTGTTTCGTACTTATTTATTTTCCTTCCATACATGTCTGTTAATGTCACATACTGTAGTACATGCGTGAAAAGAGAAAAAAATCTAGTTGTATGCAGATTCCTGCAGAGCCCACAGTGTTTGCTTAGATATCATCAGCAGGTGTTCGCTGTCAGCTTTACTCCACATTGCTCCAACATTCATCTAGTTTGATGTGCACCATGCTGCTGTAGCATTCATTTATTCTCTGAAGAGATGCCACAGCTTGGATTTTCTGGCTTGCCATATAACTGTCTTGACACTTGGTATAAAGTTGAACCAGTGCCAACACAAAAATCTGTTCTTATAGAGACACACTCAAATGACTGACTCAGAAAACATTGGCTGCAATGTTGTTTGTGTGGTGTATAAAAGCTTGATTACCTTGACTTTAATTTGCAAACCATAGTTGTAGAGTTTCACTTAGGCAGTTAATAAACAATATAGTTCGTGGAGCGTCTTCTTACTATAATCATTGCATGTATGTATGCATCCTATCTAATCTTCAACAAGTCAGCCAATCTCAGACATTAGGCAATTATAAACATCTGCATGCTTTTGAAATCGGGAAACAAAGCACTATGAATTAGCATTTATGGCTACATTCCAACCAGGAACTGATAAAGGTTAATTTTAAGTATTTTTAATGTGATCTATTCGGCAAAATGTAAGCATATAAAAGGCTAAAATTTCATTTAAAGGAAAACATGAGCAGTACCTAACTCTTCCTGACATTACAACAGCATTTTAATACGCTTCGGTGAGCTACTGGAACAGGAAGTGGAGAAGGAAAAAGAATAGGGAAATGTTGGAAGGCTACTACAGATGTAATCCCAGTGGAAGGAGGTACATGAAGACGATTTGGGAGATATGAAATTTCAGACACCCAGCATCTAGACTAACAGCAAAATAACTAGTAGCCCAGAGTTCAAACATCCGGAAGGAGCAACTGCTATCATAACTAGAGACTGACAAGGTACAACGCAAACGCTACGGCAAGGGGGGAGACTACTTTATACTTTTACTTCCTACATTTTTAGACAAATATCTGTACTTTCTACTCCTTACATTTTCAAAACAGGCTTTTTTGGGGGGAGTTTTTCTAAACAGTAACACACGAAAGAAAATCCTGTTCTTGTATTAATCACTAGGAGATGTTGCATAAAGAGACATGCGTGTGTTAAAAGTAGGACAGTGGTTTGGTTTGTTTTTTGGCACAACACCGGAACAACTGCAGGTGTCTATAAGTTGCGGTTAGGGTACTCCGGCGTCTAGCTAGCCCTGCAGAAGAGGAGCGAACATAAAGGGGGTGACTTTTTTTAAGTGGCAGGTAATTTGAAATGCAACGTTTCTTTTAGCTCAACAAACATCAGCAAACACACAAACTGTTTGTGTGCAGTTTGTCTCACAGTGTGTTGCTAGCTAAATCATCATAATTTATCATCATTATGACCAAAAATATTTACAAAAATAGAAAAAAACTCAATAACTCCAAAGATAACATGGTGTAAATAAACATAACTGAACTTGAACTGACCGAAAATAATGTCACATGCACTCAGCTGCACTGACCTGGTCCTCCTCTCTCAAACACCTGAGTTCTTCTGCTTAAATACTGAAGCTATCAAAATACAATGTTCTCCTAAGGAATATTCCATTCAATGGGTAAGACTAGACATTACAATCATAATTATACTCTTATGATGCTAATCTTTGCCAGCTCTTTACTTCCTCCTTCACCTGCCCCTTCCTGTGACATCAGCACTAAACAGGAAGCTATAAATACAGGAAGTGAGAGCACACTTCCTCCTTTTGTTCCTGAAACACAGGTAAGTAAGGTGAGTTCAAACAAAGTAAAGTGGACAAACTAACAGTTGAAATAAATAAAATGTTAACTTAATAAACTTGTCAAAGTTGATTTAAACCAAGATGTTATACTAAGTAATCTTTAAAAGTTCAAAGCATAAACAAATCTGGGATAGTAAACGTTTGCAAACTACAGGATAAGTTTAGGTAAAGTATGGCTTAATCAAAACAAGAATGTTAACTAAGAATAACACGCCTAAAATCTGGGCAAATGGTGTTCTCAGCCACTTTGTCACAAGAAGAGAGGTTAGATTTAGGACTGCTCAGTGGGATGTGATAAACTGGAAAGCTGCATGAAAATCCTCTGCGGTTTAGTGTAGGATAAACAGGTTAGATTGCTGCACTGTGATGGATTTAAAGTAACAAACAGTGTGTGACTGGTGCACAGTGGCTGTGGCTTCATGGTCACTACAACCAATTTAAGGGTTCCCCCACTTGCTATTCCACTTTAACTCCTATCTATATATTTCCTGTTTAGAAGCAACGTCACCCTCTACAGTGTAGGCAACAGAAAAGAGATAATTTCATTTTCATTCTTCAGATTCAAGCAGAGTAAGTAGAATAAAAAAAGGTTAGCCTAAAGTTTGCATTCCCATCTACTGATATTATTTTATCGTTACGGTAACATAGCACAAGGTCCAGTTAGCTTTGCACAAAAATAAAAACATCCTCCAAAGGGCTACTTTTTACTTTCTTGCTTCGAGGACATTTCTGAGACTATACTTTCGTATTTGTACTTACATAAATAACATGAATCAGTACCTGAACTTTTACTGGTGTATTTTTTAACAGTATTTGTATTTCTACAGTACAGAAACTCTGTACTTTTGCCAACTCTGGTTATCTGTGATCTTAACCAGGTTATTATTTGTTATCAAATCAAAGTTGGAGGCATTCTATACCTCAACAAGATACTGACCAATATGTTTTATTTCTACGAGGCTTGATTTTGTGGAACTGAAAAAGATAACCAGCAGCTAACTTTCTGAATAAATGATAAACAGCAGTATGCAAATGTTCAGTTTACTGTTTTTAGTGCAAGTGATGTTGAATAATATTGCTGAAAGCCATTTTCAACCTGTCTTGCTGAATTGAAACTAAATGCTGTATCAGTCTGAGTGCATTCTTCTTCAGAGCTGACCTTAAAAACAACCTTGTTTGAAGTGATAATGATAGCATTGATTTCTCGATAGTGAAATCAAAATGCTTTACTTACTGAACAGGTTCTGTTTGGATATATAGTGAGGGTTTTGGCACCAGTGGTGGTACAAATAAGTATTTTTGACATTGTTCTCTTAATTTCAACAACGAGGCAATCTGCATGAAAGGCATGCCATGCCCAAGACTCATATGAGAGCAGACCACAGGAGGGAAACAGACACTGTGTTCTTCCTTTGTGAGGAAAAGAGAAAAATAATTGTTTCTGGCACCTTTTTCTGCCAGACGAGTCATGTCTTTTGCCAAGCTGTTGCCTCTGGTAGTGAGGCAATTTCCTCTGTCTTTTCAATGTAGCTGCCATGCGTGCAGTTTTTCTTTCACAGATTTATTTCTGGATCCCCTAGCTGTGATAAACAAATGAGCACTGCTGGTCATCAGCTTATCATTGTTCTCCATTATGAGTTCACTTTGATATTTCAGTATACACTACTGGTTGTGCATATGGCTACGATTCCATAATTGTGTTAAACTTTAATATGTAGCAATTCTTACTCTGCGGTCCTCCTATGTAGCCAAATATAGTATATTCAAACCATTGCACTGTGTTAATTTTTGAACTGTTTGACAGGTGGGTCATTTTTACAGCATCCCTTGGGTTATTTAGACACCTGCTGGATTCAAATGAACCCAAGGAATGGAAATGTAGTCATTAACATACTGATTCAGATACAAGGTGGTAGTAAGACATCAACTCCCCCCTTTCAGTGAGCAGTTCGTTAATTTAAAAACTAAAACAGAAAGACAGAATGGCTGTCATCTGCAAGATTTTCATACTTAACTGTAACTAAAAAACAAACAAACAAAATACTAAACTAAAATTAGGGTCTACCTTACAATATAAAGCGCCTTGAGGCAACTGTTGTTGGGATTTGGCACTATATAAATAAAATGTAACCGAATTGAACTAAATTGAATTGAATCCTGGTTGCACAGGCAACTCTCTGTATGTACTAATATGCATGCACCTCAGTGTTGAAGTAAAATTACCTCGGTACACACACTTTGTCTAGTACTTTAGGTTGTAGTTGGTTCGCCAACATTTGCTAGAAGTCACTGAATTCTTTAATATTTGACGGTTTCTAGTTGTAGCCAGACCTCTATCAGGAAATGATATTCATAATCTTGCTTCCACTTTCACTGCCACTGTGTAACTGTGTGGCGTTACTATGATATCTGACTGGCAAGAGATACAGTTATCACCGAGTTATGGATTCGGGTAAGTTTGGATTAGAAAAAAACCATTAATCACAGCTCTGCAACATACCAACAACATGAAGTATCAATACTTTCTATAAGTACTAAATTGGTACACTCATACATTACAGCTTACTCTATTGACAGAATGGTGCCACTGACTGGGAGGTCCACAGTCATGTAGTATTTTCACTATATTAATTTCCATTATATTACACAGGATGACACAGTGGTTTAATAATCTCTCATTCTACTGTTCTGTTCCATTTTTATAAAAGAAATTGTGTTTCTTATGGTCAGAGTTCATATTGAGACTTAATTTATGATCATAAAATGACACAGTGTTGAAAGTCGGTTTTTCATCAAATGGTCTACTGTTGGGTAATAAAATAGAGCACTGAGCTTCTGTTTCTAAAACTGTTTTTCAGGTGTTAATACTAAGGATTGAACTGCTGGGGATAGCAGTAAGCACCCAATCAAGTCAAGCTTTACAACAAATCACTTCAATTTTAAAGACAATTTAATCAAGATCACAACTGGTGTTAGTTCACGCAGTTCTCATCCTGCTCAAAATCAGGGTATTCTATACTGAGCACAACAGTGTCTGACCTCCCATCTTGTTTCAAGGTTAAAAACAAGCCTTTAGTGAGTTCTCATCAGGAATGAACTAGCATAGTTTTCAAGAGAATGCATTTTTGCTTATAGTTGCTGTATGCATTACACACAGTTGGCTGTTTAGTGGGACATTGCTGAACAGTTAAATGTTGGTACAACAGCGATAGCATTTACATCAGTGCAACCTGAATTATGCAAGGAGGATAAAATTTCTCATAGATCTCCTTATGATTTATTAATATCTGGTTGCAGATTGGAATGGAGGGCACGTTAGGGTAAATATACAGATATCTACCTGGGACAGGTAACCCTGTCCAAGTTACCATTTCCAGGATGGTAAACTGGACCTTTAGCCTTAGTGTTGATTGGCCAGATCTTGTTATTCAGCTGACTCCTCAGGACTTACTCTCTGTAAGTACACTTCTCCAGTCCAAATGACATCCCAGTGTTGTTGTTGTAGATCCTATTGGTGTGGATCAGTGAATCAATGTCTTGGTCACGCCTGTCATACAGCTTGATGTAGTTCATATGGAGGAGGTGGCTAATGTTTCCTCCATTTCATCGGTATCTGTATCCAGTATTGTTAATAATCATCTGAGGGGGTCCAGGCCTATGCAGAAGAGCAGTGGTAAAATAGGATCTCCTTAATAAAGCCAGCACTTGAAGACAATTTATGCAATTTGCTTAAAGTTGACCTCTAGTGTTGTGTGTGTAAGAGAGAAAGACATAACACTCTATCAGTACATCCAATAGCTCGAATGAAAGAGCAGGATGCTAATACCGAGACACCTGAGCTATAAATGTAAACTGTAATCAGTGTTTTTAATCATGCTACAAGTACAGAGAGTATACAGCCCTCAGTTCATTGAGCCACTAGGCTCTGCCTCACATCCTCAGATTCTCTGGTATAATCCTCTCTTGCTGTCACAACAGCTAAATCTGCCACCTGTGTCATACACGATCCTATTATCTTCCTTTTACAATCTAAACACCACTAGTAGTGCCTGACATGTTGCAAAGATAGACAGGTACATCCTGTTTGAAATTCCTGTCACACTGGCTTTGCTGAACTTTGCCTTCCAGCCTATTTCACAGCTGATCCATCATGCATGTCAAGTGTGTGTGTGTTTAACCCTCTAAAGGACATCATTGGCCTTCATTACACTACTTCCTGTCTCCCGAAATGCTTTGCTTTCCAGCTTTAATGTGATTCTGGTGTGTAAGGGTTTGTGTGTGTGTGGGTGGATATTTGGAGGATGTTGAATGTGCAGCAGAGCTTCAAATTGGCTCTCCTTGCCTCATGTCAAGAGTTGCAGTTTTCTGAGGTAATAGACATGCAAATGTGTGTATATTCCAGGCGGCGTCACATCTCAGCACTCGGTCAATAACATTATGGAAATGTGCTGTGGTTTTTTTTTTAGGTCTCACTGTTTGAGTTGGATAACAAGGTAGTCCAATGAGCCTGTTAGCATGCTGACAATGACAGAATGAGGCGTTTTTGATACACACCGTGTATCACAGCAAGAGTGAGAGATCCAAAGAGAACGATATACTGTAAATGCATAAAGAAATGAGCGAGAGAAGTAGAAGGAACAAGTGATCAAAGTTCTACACTCCTTTTCTCATTTTACTTTATTCAACAAACGAAACATGTGCAAGCACATTCCCTGTTCTCGGCCGTTTTAACTGTCAGCGTTTCCATTTGTCAGACTTAATAGCTTATCAGTTCCAACATCATACAGCAGTATGACTTCACTCCTTGCTTGCATAATTGAATTTTCTATATTCCAGTTTATTTCTCCCTCAAGTGTGCATTTACTTTACCACAGCATCACTTGAAAGAATGGTGTAAATGGTGTTTATAGAGCTTAGCCTTGGTCCTGTTGATTTTCAGATTTAATAGGGTGACAAATAGAGATGTGGCTTATGTGGAGCATGTTTTCTTAATTGCGTTGGCATAATTATTGCCATTCTCAAGACAATTTCTCTGCCTGAAGATTTTTTTTTTTTGTGCACAGTTTTGATGTGCATGTGTGTAAGAACAGAGTCCAGTGGGAAATTTGAACATCTGTGTCTCGCTGCCTCGCTAAGCCCGGGAGAGTTCTGAAAATAGATGCTTTGCCTATAAGGATTCTGCTTCAGCAGGTATAATATGAAAAGGAAAAAAATATATAACATATGCTTTACCTGGAAGTTATTTACTTATTTTTATGTGCATGTAAAACTCATTAACCTATATTCCATAACCATGTTTTTTTTCCCTTTACGACAAAATCAACTATTAAAGGGTTTTCCTGTGGATATCAGATTGTCACCTTCTAAAATGTTTTTCTGCTCTTTGAGATATCAGAAAAAGGCTTTCAAAATCATTCATACACTAGTTCCTGATTTGCCACTACAATTTTTAAGGATTATGTTGATGTACCAAGTCTACGTTTTTCAGCTTTTGTAGACTGTGCGCTTGCAGAGATGCTCAAACTAAATCAACATGTCTCTTGGGAGTACTGAGAAAAAGTCAGTCAGCATAGTCAAATATTGTGTGATATTTGTCATTAATTTGAATGACCAGGAATATTTATTGTACTCTGTGTCAAAACAACCACAGAAAAGACTAAGGTGCAGGGACTGAAGTCTGTCTGTCTCAGATTCAGGCTCTTAAAACCTTTTGCCTGCATTCTGTGACAACAAATGTAGTTTTGTATGCTGAAAAAATATTTATTAAATAATAAAATAATAGCTGAGTAGACTGAGCTTTCGCCTGACAGATTACTCAGTCCATTGATGTGTTTGGTTGTTTTTGAGGTTTATAAAATAAAGTTTTATGGGCTACATTCAGATTAATTAATCACAAAAAAAGTTGGTTCTTTAGCTCAATAATGAATAAAGATCAGCATGAGAAAAGTGAGACAGCGATGACATAAATTTGATACTCTCTCAATTACTCTCTGGAGCTATTGTTCTCCTTTTCTTAGTCAGTAGTCTAGTAGCATGCATGCCTCTCCTTCATTAAACTTTGTCCTGCCCAGCAAACAGCCTACACTGAATGGCTGAAAGCCCTGAGCAGCATCAGTAACCAAACCTTCTATATTTGCTGTAGTGTCCTCTCCTGGGCAAATGTAGCTGTTTTCTGTTCTTGCTTCTTGTCCCTTCTTTGTCCTTTTTGGCCATTGCAACTTTCAGTTGATTGAGTTTAAGATGGAAACTTAAGTCTGGGGAAATTGCAAAGGTGTGTTATTCAACACACAAATGGATTCCTGTTTGAATGTGCAATTGGGAAGGAGATGATTACTGGCAGGAGTGACAGCTATCAAAGGCATTTTCTTTTGTCTACTCCCCACTTCTGTTCTTTCACATTAGGCATTCTCCTGTGTTGCTGCCTTACATTCAGGTCACTGCATTTTACGCTTTCTATAGTGAATGATATCAAATATGTCCAGAAATATTGCTGTGCTGTATGGGAAATATTTTTCTTGTTTGTGGTTAGGTTTAGGCCACAAAAGAGTTTGGTTAACCATATCAAATGTCCCGATTTGGTCAAAAGTAAAAGCTACTTTTACCTGCAGGGTTTTCTGTTATTATTTAGTCTTCTCTCTGACAACTTTTTAATTGTGTAGTGTAATTCTGTATTCTTTATAGACTTTCCTTATAGATATTTGATTTGTTGTAGTGTCCTCTTACATCTTTTGCCAAGTTTTCATCTGTGCTAGTTGATTTCCCATTTAGTTACTTTCTGTGTTGGTAGTTCTCAGTTTTTTGTGTCTTGCTGTTAGTTTTATACTTCATTTGTTATTATCTTAATTAGTTTCTGCTATATTATCTTCTTTAGTATAGGATACATTGGGAAATTTAAGCCAAGCTTAAGTCATACCATAACTTCCCAAAATGTTTTTGATTTTGTTAAGCGCACATTAACTATGAACATTAGACTGTTATAATAAAATCTGCTTCTTGTCCAATTGTTGCTTTTCATGAACACAGATTTATATAAACTCTCTTAATCCAGATTATGAACTATATTAATTGATCAAAGTGCTTTCAAGGTTTTGATTAATTCACTTTCCACTGTTGTATAGCAGCATTATTACTGCCTTTAGCCTTTATCACAAATCAATTTTTAATTTGGGTCAGCTGGGATGAGCGATGGAGGGAGATCATTTTATTTTACAGGAATCACAGAACTTACAAATTGCAGGATCACTATCAAGCAGGCGAAACTGAAAAATAAGATATGTAATATGTAATTTTCTTAGGCAATGAGACAAATTTACCAAGTGTGGTAAATTATTATAATCCTGCAATTGTAGGGCGATCTACTAACTCTATGATTTATATACAATCACTTTAGTAATAACCAGCATTCTATCAACAGCAGTGCACATTAGTGGCTCAGAAACAAGTAGACCCAATGAGGAATGTGAGGGATAGAGTGACACTGGCCTACTAATCAAAATAATACAGTCTAAGCTCAAGTTTTACGCTTGTTTTTCTCTCTGACAACAGCAAAGCAATTCTTACTATTTTGTCATTTTTCAGATGCAGTAAAAACTGAAATCGCAGTATGCAGAAAACTGATAAAATGTTATTTTGCAGTAAAAATGTAGGAAAAAAATGTGGGTAAGATTAGGTTAGGTCAGTGCAAATTGCTGCAGGTGAAGAAAAAGGAAGTGAAACTAGGCTGAGTTAATATGCTTAAGGGAATATTAAGTAACAAGTGTTTTCCGATAAATTTGGCTGCTCTCTCCTTCACAGTTTGTCTCCTTTTGCACCTCTGGACTGCTTCCAGCACTACTGCTTTTATGCTTCAAGGGGCTGTGCACTGTGAATTTGACAGGGGTCAAACTGTCAGTATGGACTTGAGTCTGTTATCATGTGCCAACAAGCAATGAACTGAACATTTTTGGCCTCATCAACCTAATTACCAAATTCCACTGGCTCTGCTGACAAGATCTGGTTGCCTATTTCTTGTTAAAATGAAATTCAAGTTAAAGGGTTAGCATTTTCATAGGATGGAGATCCAGTACATATCATGGATACACAAGTGCAAGTAGGTGGAATCGGACCACCAGTCTAAAACAATTGTCAGTAGCATAAACTCAGCCACTTACAACATCTCGAAACACCTTGCTACCGTCCTAGCACCTCTTGTGGGGAACACCCCACATCACATTAAGAACTCCACCGACTTCACAGACAAGGTCCAGAAACTTACCCTGGATCCAGATGAAACCATGGTGTCCTTTGATGTAGTCTCTCTCTTCACTTGCATACCCACCACGGAGGCAGTGGAGACTGTCAGAAAACAACTACAAGAAGACAGCTCCTTGGAAGACAGGACCAACTTCACACCCGATCAGATTTGCACGCTGTTAGACCTCTGCCTTACCACAACATATTTCAAATACAACGAAGGCTTCTACAGACAAAAACATGGCTGTGCCATGGGCTCCCCCGTGTCACCTATTGTAGCCAACCTTTACATGGAGGAAGTGGAAAGAAAGGCTCTTGGCTCTTTTAAAGGGAGAGTACCTAGCCACTGGTACAGATATGTAGATGACACCTGGGTCAAAATCAAAAGACAAGAAGTGGAATCCTTCACTGCGCACATTAACGCCGTGGATAAAAACATCAAGTTCACCAGGGAAGACACAAAGGATAACTGTTTGCCTTTCCTGGACTGCGCTGTGCACATTGAAGAGAATGGCAACCTCAACATCGAAGTTTACCGGAAGCCCACACACACGGACCAGTACATCCTCTTTGACTCCCATCACCCTCTGGAACACAAACTTGGGGTAATCAGGACCCTACACCACCGGGCAGAACATGTTCCCTCTAAGCCTGAAGGGAAAAAGAAGGAACACACACATGTAAAGGAAGCACTGAAAACATGTGGTTATCCTAATTGGGCGTTTATAAAGTCAGCAAAGATGCACAGAAAAGAAGATCTGACACTAGCGAGGGAGGATAAGAAAGACAGACGCAACAACATTGTCATCCCCTATGTAGCCGGTGTATCAGAGAAACTCAGGAGAGTTTTCTCCAAACACGACATCCCAGTGTACTTCAGACCCAGCAACACACTCAGACAGAAACTGGTTCACCCGAAAGACAAAACTCCTAAACACAAACTTAACAATGTGGTGTATGCTGTACAGTGCAGCGAGGAATGCCCAGACCTCTACATCGGAGAGACCAAACAGCCACTTCACAAGAGCATGGCACAACATAGAAGAGCCACCTCCACGGGACAAGACTCAGCAGTCCATCTGCATCTAAAGGACAAAGGTCACTCTTTCGAGGATGCCAACATTCACATTTTGGACAGAGAGGACAGATGGTTTGAAAGAGGAGTGAAAGAAGCCATTTACATCCACTGTGAGCGACCATCTTTGAACAGAGGCGGTGGTTTACGACACCAACTGTCTGCCATCTATAATCCAGTTTTGAGTTCCCTCCCCAGACGCCTTAACGCCCACTCACATCCTGGGTCATCTGACCTCAGGAAATCACATGATAGGGTGGGGCCAGGTTTCACAATGAGCTCACCCGAAACTCTGGCTGATTAGGTCCCACACCCGCTTTCACACCTTGGCTCATGTGATTAGGTAGAAGATCATCAGGGGGTCCTTTGTCCCCCTTTGGGGGGGAAACTCCCACTAGGTTTAAATCTGGGACTCTCCACCATTGACCCTTAGAACTGAAGAAGCTTCTCGGATGAGAGGTGAAACATCTTCAAGCAACTCAAGAAGTCCAGACGCTTTTCTTTCCAAGGTCCTTAGACAGTGCAGAGAAGTACACAAGATGACAACCTTGAAGGCGCAAGCTCATTTTTTCTGTCCTGTTTCCAGTGTTTACTTTCTCTAAAGATGTGCTTGAACTAATAAACAGTTCAATTAACTGCTAGAATTAGTAGTTTATTTTAAAATTTGTGCTATTGTCTATTTTTTAAAGTAATTGAATACTGACAGATTGAAAGTCCTGAAATTATTAGTTTATAAGCTAAGGCAGCTTTTCATAGCACTTCAAAATTATATGATGATTGTCAGCAGTGGCGGTCCTAGCCTGTTTGGCGCCCTGGGCGAACACTCCCTCTGGCGCCCCCCCCCCCCCCCCCCCCCACACACACACACACACACAAAACATGTTAAGGATTTAACATAAAACTGTTGTCCACACACACATATGAAGAGAGAGAGAGAGTATGCATAGTATGCAAACGGCTACCAAACAGCCATCATAATTCGTCATACAATGAGAACAGGACAAATCAACAATTGACAATGACTAATTAATATTAAAATCTGTAGCATAATGTATTGTTTGGAGTTTAGTCTGTTACTGTTACTGTTACTATTTTTACCATTTCTTCTTGGGGCAACTGTAACCCACATTATTTCCTTAGGGATTAATAAAGTATTCTGATTCTGATTGTTTCAGGATGACCTGCCATTATCCAATGACACATCTGGTTACCTGCATCTTTTGCTCGTTTCTCCTCCGCTTCTTTTCTCTTTTTTCTAAACTGAGCACCTGATGGCTTTGAACTTTTCTTGTCCATCTTCCATTCGTTTTAATTTTGCACTCCAGTATGAACACCCATCCCTCAACCAGAGGATCACCACAACATAACCTAATAGACCTACACCTTAGTTCACAGATTAACTTTGTCTAAGGTGTATTTCTGGGATTTCACACAACCCAGGATTCAAATCATGAATACATAATGGGCTTGGATTTACAACATTATGAATGAAATGTGCTCTATCTGGAAGCAGCAGGGCTCTCCTCCCCTTTTGACGGGTTATGTGTGAGACTTTAAATCATCAAACTGTAAATTATAAATTTTAAATTGTTATTGATCCCTTTACCCCGAGTCCTAAAGTGTATATTTATTTTCTTACTCTACTATATATATTGTTTGTTTACTTGCACTGCTGTAACTGGAGCCTCGTCGTCTCGTCTCTCTATATACTGGACTGTATGTAGCGGAGGTGACAATAAAGTTTACTTTGACTTCAGCAGCGCGCAGGCGCACCGAGGGCTCTCGCGCTCAGTTTTCGTGTATAGCATTTCGAAAAAACATCGGTGCAAATTATAAGTCTGTATCATAATGTCCGGTGTTTTCGTGTTTGTTGTTTTGTTTTTATTTTGTTTTATTTTGCGAGTTGGTTATTAGATGCTGCTCCAGCCGGTCAGAGAATCCCCCGCCGCCCCGCCCTCTCCTCCCTGTGCCGCAAGCAGCAGGCGCACCTCGCAAACGGAGGGCGCCCTTACTCCCAGCAAATGGGCGATAGAAAACCGATTGGTGTCTATGACATTCCCAATATGCGCTGGCTGCCGTCGGGGCAGCATGAGTACGAGCATTTATTTATTTATTTACTTTTTTTTTTTTTTGCCGATGCCCGTGATGCCGCCCCCATCACGATGCCGCCCCGGGCAACCGCCCGTGTCGCCCGTATCTAAAACCGCTACTGATTGTCAGACGCTGTTGACCCCATCAGGATTGTTAACTATGGATTTACAGGGTACAGAGCTGATGTTTTGCAGTCACACAAACACAACTGAAATACACACATACAGAAACACACAAGGAGAGAGAGAGAAAGAGCGAAAGCATCCTTGTGTAGGACACTTAACCTCACAGCCCAACCGAAGAGAGAAAAGAGGATCTCCCCATTGGAGTTGAACAAAGTCTGTCAACTCAAGACAGTTTGTGTTCATTCCTTTCTCACTCATTTCCCCTGTCTGTCAATGTCATTACGTCTTTTTTATCTCTCACATTTTCTTTCTCTCCATAAGCAGCTTTAGAAGTTCCTCTGTGCGCTGAAGCCAGTGGCAGAGAATGGCTTTCCTGTGGATTGTGGGTTAGACTAACCGTTCACCACAGTATAATGTAGTCCCTACAGTAGCCATTGCGAGGACGAAGGTGCCACTCATGCCACCTTGTGAAACAGAAACATGGCATGTATTTGTTTACTTGCGTCATTTGAAGGGATTTGTAGTTTGAACAGAAAAATAAATAAAAAGAGAGTCTGTTCTAGAATATAAACATGCGTAAACAAACTTGAATTACTTTCAGTTCTAGGAAATAAAGCATTTAGCAAGATACATAACATGCTAATGTCAACGTGCCATAATCACAGCTAACAAACTGATTTATTGAATGCCGATAAAATAGCATTAGCATTATTCTGCATAATCACCACAAACTGAACAATAAAAGGGATCAAATGCAACAAAATACATACTGACAATGCAACGAGAGGCATAAGACGTATGGTACATGTTTTTATAATACAAGGTATCATTCAAATATGATGCATGAGTCAAAACATCTCTTGATCACATGCCTGTGTTTTCTCACTTCCTGAATAAAGGTCTCTACATTTTTATGTGAAACTCAAAAGGTTCACATAAAAATAAGAAAAGATCAGTAGGTGGCGACCTCTAATGAACTCATTTATAGAAAAAAAATGCTGCAGAGTAACTGCAGAGCCTATTTTCTTTCCTTTTTGTATCAAATCAAACCATCAACTCAAAAGGTTTTGCAGCAAAATAATAGCAATAAAAGAACAGTCACCAAGAGATGATGTTTTCCTCATAGAAACTTTGACTTGTATAGTTTTCAAGAATTTCATTAAATATTTTCACTTCCTGAAATTAAGTTATTATAAACTGTTTACCTAGTTTGGAAACTAATTGGCTCAAGGTCACCACATTCAGGCAAGATTGGAAGCCTTATCAAAAAGATATGTTTTAAGCCTAAAAGGGTGTATGTCTCCCAAATATAAGTTGGGAGCTGGTTCCACTGAAAAGGGGCTGGAAAGACCTCTCTGCATTGAATCATACTTATTATTAATATCCTGTTGTCCTTCTCTCTCCCCATCCGGTCACGGCAGATGCCCCCCCTCCCTGGTTCTGCTGAGGTTTCTTCCTGTTAAAAGGGAGTTTTTCCTTCCCACTGTTGCCAAAGTGCTTGTTCATAGGGGCTCATATGATTGTTGGGTTTTTCTCTGTATGTATTATTGTAGGGTCTACCTTACAATATAAAGCGCCTTGAGGCGACTGTTGTTGTGATTTGGCACTGTATAAATAAAATTGAATTGAAAGGGGCCATTCTACTTTAATAACCTAGGAACCGCAAGTAAGCCCACAGTCTCACACAAAGTGCTCTATTTGGGTGATATGATACTTTATGGGTTACCTGCTTTAAGGTGAATGCTTGTGATGCAGTCAGGCACTTCTCATTTACTTTCTTTTTCAGAGAAGCCACAGTATCCAGGGTCATAACCTTTGAGGATGTAACACGATTAACGAAATCAAGGGTCCAATATTCCACACAGTTCACAGGAATTTTACCCAGATTACAGACTTATATAAATACATATCTAGCTATGTCCAGGTGTCTGAACATATTTTGCTGATAATCATTGTAATTTCCTTGTTTTGTTCTGTATCTTGAAGGAGGAGTCCGATGTGAAATGTGACATGATACTTTAAATCTTTACATGGTACTTTCTATATGTTGACAATACACACCATACTTGTAAGAATCATAGATGTAAGTTTTTTTTGTCAGTTTTGGACAATTAACATTTATATTTAAAAAGCTGTGCATTTTTTCATTAAAATTACACCAAATTGCATAAACAGAAATTGGGTTATAAGAGAGAAGTCATAAAGTAAATTCCACACCTACTGTACTGTATATGACATGAAAGGCTAACCATCTTTTTTCCTTTTATTTTCATCTTTTACACAAAGATGGTGAACAGTGTGTCTGTATTGCTAAGTTTACTCATACAGTCTTTGCTGTTTCATTAGTGGATGCACAGCCACAGTTATTTTCTCCTGCAGATTTATGTAGCATTGCTGAGATTTTTGGCATTTTAAGCAGTATTCTCACAGCTGTTTCTCCACATTACTAAGAAAATGTTTTCTAAGGCTAAATCTGTTTTAACCTCTACTGTTGAGGTCGCAAACTGTACAGCATTCTGCCAAGTTTTTTTTCCATATTCACAAAATCTCAAATGGAAGCGACTGCACATGTCATGACCTGGGGCTCTAAATGTATGTGGACTGTATGCCTATGTGTACAGCTCCACATAACCCTAGTGTGGTGGTGACTTTGCTTCATTTCCTGCTGAGAAATATAATTCCGGGACATAACCTCTTTATTAACATCTCTGCGCACGGAATAATATACGCTGTTGGCATCTGATGACTTCTGACTGGCTTCGTACGTTGTTATCTTTCCTCATGTATATGGAAAGGAGACCTCTGTCATGTTGATTCTATTTAAGCCTTTGTGTATGCATTATACAAATATACCAGTCAGCTACAATGTTAAAAGTGCCTGATAATTGCCTTTGTACCACCTACACAATTATTTAGAGACTAAGTTGACGGTCTCAGTTCACATCAGACACTGTTGTTTCCACTGAAGGTGTGCCATAACTGCCTTTTGGCTCTGCATCGCATCAGAACTGAAGAACATGTAAAATGGTGGGCTCAGATGTCCTTTAGCAGGATGAACTGAATGTCTCCGAGTCTAGGAGAGTTTGGATGCCAGTAAAAACACTCTCACTGGAGCAAGTGAAGGCACACAGCAGTAGCTGAAGTGGAAGTAATCTCAGCACACTGTGAGGATGAGTAGGTCTCCCTTTGTTGTGTACTTCATCCACTTAAGAGAGGTTCAGTAGTTTCCAAACTTTGTACATCTCTGATAAATACTCAAATAGATCCACAAAGTCCTCCTTGTAGAGTCGATCCTGATTTTCCTCAAGATCACTGTGAAAACATCACTGCACATTTCCAAATTAAATACATTAGCTGGATCATCATCATCAAAGCATATCTGAAAACAACAAAAAATGTATTTAGACAACTAAAGTATGTACAGTTATATATTAAAGGAAGAATTTGATTTCAGGTGTACAAAGTATTAAAGGCATCTTAATAAAATGTCAAGAAGTAACTTAAAATGAGCAAAGAATAGGGATGGATATTTGGTTTCCTCACCAAATCCTGCCCAGAACATTCAGTAAAAGCAAAACGGTCATTAAAAGCTTTGATCGAAACACAAGATAGGAATTCTCTATTTGGTCTTAAAATATTAATTATTATGTAAGTTTACTATAATTAATTAAGTAAACATAAAGTAGATATAATTGAAATTTAATATGAATAGTTTTCCAAATGCTGTTTATTTTTTTAAAAAGTAAAGAAATGAAAAAAGAAGAGGAAAAAAAGAAATGAATACTGAATAGTATACATGTAATGAAATTCCCACGATATAAGTTTATAGGTAAATCCGCGTTGTAGCGACTCCAGGAAAAGCAAACCGAGATGTGGTGAGGGAATACTGTATACACAGTCACCAACCGTTCATTTTTCAATCTAGTAGTGTGTATTCACTTTTACAGAAAGGTGGTGGATTGTCCTCCACCAACCAAAAAAATGAATGAATAGAAAATTAAATAAAATAAAAGAGAGCACCTTGATACAGTTGCGGTAGTAGTAAGGATCAGCAAACGGCCCTGAACTCTGTGCTAAAATCTGACATGCACCTCCACAGAAATACATGTCGGGTTCACAAAGCAAGGAAAGATTGTAATTGGCATTTTCCAAACTATCGATTCCTCCTGTGCATTCCTGACTTCTTTTTTTTTTTATTTTATTTATCACAATAATCATCTCAGTATATGAAATAATAATCATAACATTCAAATAAGGACTGGAGAGACGGTCCTGAAACTGCTGAAACTATCGGAAAGGACATTAGCAATGCTTGCCTTGCTTGTCTTAAAGGAACATCACTGCTAAACGTGAATCTGTCTCTTGTTTAAATCTTGTATTTATTTTTGCATTGCTCTAAAAGCTCTGTACTTTTGTAATATAGTCTGGGATAAAAGCGATCAATAGAGAAACAAGCCGTTAAGAAATCATTTGCCAGAAATACTGAACACTAGATATTCTTTGACACACACATTTTGGCAAATCATCAAACTGCACTAATCCATAATAGTCACCATTATGTTCATATAAACCCTTCCATTTAAACATTTAGGGCCATTTGACCTGCTGTGAGGTACGTAGTAATCCAAATCCCAAGTATACTGAACACTCTGAAGTTTCTGTAAAATGCAGGGCTGGACTTCTTGAAAGTAACATAGAGGTGTTTGTTGGATTTAGTAAGGATGTGTAGGAACTTCAGTGCTCTCTAATGCAATACATAATAGTCGTGTCTCTCCTCTTTATTGCCCCCTGCTTCTTGTCTTGGTTCTGCCCTCATCTTTCTCTGTTTTTGGCAGACACTGACAGTTAGTACACCAGGGTGTTAAGAGTGTCATTAAGCTTTCATTAAAACACCATCATCATTAGAGAAGGATTAGTTATTCCCTGGATCCACCACTTCAGCAGCTCAGGAATATCAAAACACAATCAAAGTCTATTAAAACAACTGTGGTGCTAGCCCACTTGGAAGCAGTTGCCTTTTACTACCTTATGTTTTTTTTGGGGGGGTTTTTGGGGGTTTTTTTTTGGGGGGGGGGGGGGGGTGTCACTGTGTGTGTGTTGTGATTCAGTGCTATATAAATACAGTTGAATATATATGTATATATCCTCATGTTGTGTTCCAGTCAAATTTGACCGATTGAAAAGTTTTACCTCTGAAAAGTTAATTTGATTAGACTGACCTGAGATTCCATGACTCTTTCCACAAAGCCCATGAGTATTGTTGCACACTATGTACTAGTTTGTAGTTCTCACAGACAGATGCAACATTTTTTCAATAACATTGAAGACTTAAGAAGAGCTTTTACAACAGGGCAATAGCCCAAATCAATGCTAGCTGATCTGATTGGCTATCTCCCTGGACTTTTTGGGGTGGGCAATAACAATAATAATAATAAAATTAATAACAATGTGCAATAAACATTCACTCATTCTTTTACTTATTTATTAAGTCACTCCTTTTTTTATTGCTCATACCTTTCTTGCACTTTAAAAAAATCCACTTCAAGTTACTGTGTTGTGTTGTGCCGTGCTTTGTTTTGTTTAGTTGTGCGCGTAGTGGCAACATGGGATGGTTTCCAGTTTCGTTGTACAATTTTACAAGGTATGACTGTGCAATGACAATAAAGAGTTATCTTATCTTATCTCATAGTTTTGGTGTATAAATCTTCTTTGTGGCCTTGCTGACAGGTCACAGTGCAGCAGGACCACGGCAGGTCGCTACACCCTACGTAAAGCTCTTGATTACATATTTGACCACAACACTGGTGAGTAGAGAGACCAGGAAACCGATGGTGAGGATTGTTTAGAGAAGAAAGAATCAGAAGCTGACGACAGCACGGAATATAATCCAGAGCTAGAAATGATTGATGAGGACGAATTCAATGATGAGGACAATGACCATGCTGAAGCTGCTATCACATTCAAGTCAAGGAATGGGAACTTCTCCCCACCTGAGAATCGAGTTAGCCTTTCAGCTGAAAATGTCATCAGGATGCCCACATGACCGACAAAATGTCCTGGATTGATGAGATCAAATGCTGTTTTGAACTGTTCGTAACTGAGTCCATCAAAACCTTAGTGGTACACCTTGCAACCTTAGAGGGGAAACAGACTTACAAAGACAACTGGAAGCAGGTAACCCAGAAAATCATCAAAGCATACATAAGGCTTGATTTTGAGTGGTGTATATAGATGGAGAAATGAATCCACCAGCAGTTTATGGAATTTAGATTCTAGTCAGACAATTTTTCAGGCCATTGTGTCGCTCGAGAAATTTTATATGTTCTTATGGGTGATTTGCTTTGAAAACCGTGATACAAGCCCAGACCGTCGTCAACAAGACAAATTGGTAGTGATGAGAGAGGTTTGGAGTGTGTGAAGTGCCAGTCGCTCATCTATTTCCCAAGTCCAAATGTCACAGTGGATGAGTGTCTAGGGGACGCTGTCCTTTCAAATAGTATATGCAAAGCAAGCAGTCTAAATACGGCATAAAGATATGTGCAACGTGTGATACCAGTACAAGTTATGCGTGGAACATCCAGATTTATCATGTTTCTGACGAGGACAAAGCAAATGTTTCTAAAAAAAAAACAAACAAAAAAAACTTCTTGCTGTCTTTTTTTTAAATCTGGTTCATTTAAATGTCTGAAAAGAGCTTTTTTTTCCCATCAAATTTACCACAGAGGCAAAGCAAGTTAAGTAAAGATCTGATAAAAGAAATTATTTTTTATTATTTAACTTTAAAAGTAGCTGTTTGAAGATCATTGCAAACAAATATTAAATGCAGTTTTTGCAGTTTTTTGGAAGGTAAGAAAATTGATGTTATGAATAGAAGATTTAAAAATCTGTGAGACTCAGTTTGGCTCAACAGCTTTAAATTTAATATGCAGTTCAGTGACATTAAGTTTTATCTTACAACTTTACTTCAGTTCTCTTTTTTTTTTTAAAAAATGTTGAAAATATAATTTTTCTTTTTACCACCTGTCTCTACAATTACTAAGACATAAAAAGCACTATTGTGGTTCTCTTTTACCCATCTTGTTCAAGTCACATCTTTACTTATTTTCCTAATGCCTGCTTTCAGAGTGATTACTGTTTTATTCTATTTAGTATATTTCAGGGAAAGACTCTTAGACTCTTTTGTACTTCTGGACAAAGACTACTCCTCTAGAAAATTTAAAGCACACACAATGTTATATTGGAAAGCTCCCAAACATGGCCCAAGTAAAAGGTTTAAACATAAATGAAATTTAGAGAGCTTTATGAGATGGGTGAAATTCAGAGTAGAGAACTACTAGCAGCTGCAAGTACAAGAAATGAAAAGGGAAATAGTTACTCTGATTAATACAAAAAGCTAATCTCTTGTGGAAGCACACACACATTCAGCTTTTCATTTACTCTCAAGAAAATGAGAAGCCAAAAGAAGTGAATGGTAATCTTGAGCAATACATGCACTGTTCATTTTTTTGGTAAGGAAATTTTTACCAATTTACCAGTAAGATAACTTAGATTTTTCTTCTTTTTAAAAATGTCTTCATCAGTCTCTTATTGCTATTCTATTACAGTGTTAGATTTCAACTTGTGTTTTGTTTTCAGCTCTTCTTGAAGTAGGGTTAACCTAAATTCTCATGTGATGTGTTACATTAGACCCGTAAACACGTGTGAAACATTGCTAAAATACCACGTCACTGGAAATGCACAAGTGGCTTATATGTTATTTGAACTTATAGGTTCAAATGTGTTTTTAATGCTGCTCAAAATGACACAAACACGTCTACAGGACAGCAAAAAACTCAACATTTTCCCCCAGAATATAAATCAATTTAATAGTAGCCAAAGAGCTAGATTTCATGCTGATTTCTGAGAATAGCCTGAAGCAAAGCTGCTGAACAAACACTACTGGGAGCACTGCTTCACATCTGGACAGTGCAGAAGACTAAGATGCTAATGATAGTAATAGAGCTTTATAATAATATGTGCTCAATAGACAAAGGAAGGATGAATTTAGGACCTCATTGGAGCTGCTTTTCCTTAGCTGTTGATTTGTTGAATAACATCAGAAACATTTGGTATTTAGAGTTCTATGAAAGCCATTACTGTCATGTAAGAACCTAGAGTAGAGGTTTCAGTGGAATTTAAAAAAAACAATGACATTTCTAACTGTAGTTTCGTACTGACTTGGTCAGGGTACTAGATGTACCCAAAATTAATAAGGAAAAATAAACAGCAATTATCTTCTAATCTTTTAAAGAATTTATTTAATTTTGTATTGCTTTAAAAATGGCTTAGTTCATCTCTTTTCTAAATTCAACTCTTCTCTTCTGTCTCAGTCTTATGTTTCTCTTTATACTCTGTCTGCTGAGAAATGTCTTGATAAAAGTGATGTAATATGATGTGAAAGTGATGATTGCTGCCGTGCTATTTTTTATGTCTGAAACTTTCTGTTTCTCATAAAGTCGCTTTAAGGCCTGACTGTGCCAAAGGTTTCAGCTCCATATGGTGTTTGATGTCTATCTGATAATGTTAGATACTTTGTAGAGTCTTATATCATGTGTAGTATTTAGGCCCTCAAAATCTAGTGATGTATTTGACTGTGTACTGCAACCAATTATTCATGGCGTCCAGTGGGAGTCCAGTAACCAGGTCCTTCAAATTATTCACAAAATATATATAATGTCTTTATGTGTGACTACAAAGATAAGTGTCATCTGCATATAGACGTAATCTCAGAAGCTTCACTGCTACAGCACACTTGAGGTTTTCAGACTCAAAATCAAACTGAATGGAAAAAAACACCTAATGTTAAAACTGTTTCCACATGTTATTTTGACACATGTACTGTGAGTAATTTGTTTCTCAAAACAGTGTAAATGCTATCAAACAGATAGTGCTAATATACATGCACAAATGGAAAGCACTAACATTACATCTAGATGGGTAAGTTGCTGCATGAAGGATACTGCTTGCTTTTAAAATTTATTGCTAGATATGGTTCTTGTGGACAACAATCTACAACAATTAGCGCTTACAGTATTTTATTTACTTAGAATAAAAACTAAACCCTGTATCATTTACCTTCAGGCCAGGCTTTAGTGCAGCTCATCAATTCATCCTCTTTCTAAAGAAAACGCTTCTTTAGCTCCCTTCCCACTTAAGTCAGATTCTTGTGATTGGATGATACTCACAAAAGATTTGAAGAATCTTTGTCTGACATTTGTACTTTTGCAAACAGAGCGGTGTGCTGTTTACTTACAACAAACAGTAGTGAAAAATAATAAGTCTTACTACTATCTTGAAAAGTTTCCTTTCCACTTTTGCTGCTATCCTGTCACAAATTCTCCCTGACCCTCATCTTCATTTACTCCACCCTGCCTGCACTCACTTCTGCTGTTTTCAATGATTAAATCCGGGTATTTAAACTTGTCCACATGCACTGCCTCTCCTCTTTGCATCTTCAATGTTACAAATGTCTCCCTCTCATTCACACATACATGCTTGCTTCCACTAACTTTCATTCTGATTCTCATCAGACCTCAATCTCTGTAGGCTTCCATCTCTTGCTATAGATCAGAATATCATCTACAAATAACATAGTCTATGGAGACTTCTACCTGCTCTTATTTGTCAATCTGTCCATCACCATTGCAAACAAGAAAGTGTTCAAAGCTAATCCCTAAAGTAACTATAACTTGAAGCCATCTGTCACTCCTACTGCACACCTCATCACTGTTTCGCTGTCCTTATACATGTCTTGCACCATGTTCACATACTCATCTGCCATTCCTGAATCCCTCTTGCAATCCAGTAGTTCCTCTCTTGGCACCCTATTATATGGTTTTCTCTAGATCCATAAAGACACAGTGCAACTGTGCAAACTTCTACTGACCTTCTCTATACTTTTCCATCAAAACTCACAAAGCAAACATTGCATCTCTAGTACTCTTTCTTAGTATGCCTTTGTGCTGCTACAGTGAGCACTGAAACCAACCAGCTGTCTACATCACAGCAACAGTGATTCTTCAGATTCTCTCTTCTTAAACTAACTTAATTTCTTTCCCAGAGCTATTTGACTCATCAACTTTATCCCTCTCTAGTTACTACAGCTCTCCACATCACCCTTGTTCCTAAAAACTGATACCAGGACACTGCTTCTTTTCATACCTCCACAGGTACTAGTGTGTTATTTTGACTAACAACTTTTCAACTTTTCCTTTTCATAGCAACTTTCACTTCTTTCTTACTAATTCACTGCACTTCCTGATTCACTCTCTTTACACGTTAGTACATTAACATCTCTAACCCAGGAATTTAAGCCATAGTGGAATTGTCCCTTAGTAGGTGATCGTTGACCCACTATCAACCATGTGTATTATCACGTGAGCTAAAGCGTGCAATAAGGCATGGGTCATTATACTCTGAGTGGCAGGGCAACAATATGAAAGCAACTCCACCAAGCCTGGAGATGGAGCAATACTGGAAGAGCATATGCAAGACAGACAACAACAATGCTCAGTGGCTAGTGGGACTTGGACAACACCAGGCCCTGACATGATTGATACCTGCTGGCTAAAGAAGCTAACTGCCCTCCATGAGCATCTGGCAACACAAACGAAGCAGCTGCTAACGGGTAAGGTGTGCCCAGAATGGCTAACTGAAGGCCGGACAGTCGTGATCCCCAGGAAGGACTGGTCCCATCCAATTACTAGCCAATAAACTTCCTCACCACAAGATGTCAGGCATCATGGTTGCTGTAGCTTAGGAGGTAGAACAGGTCATCTACTGATCGGAAGGTTAGTAGTTTGATCCTGGGCTCCTTCAGTCTGCATGCCAAGTTACTCTCTGATCTATCCATCGGAGTATGAATGTGTATGAATGTTAGTTAGGAAGCTAAAAAGCTTTGAAGAAAGTGCTTGTGTGATTGAGTGAATGTGGCATGTTTGAGTACTCCGGAAGAGTAGAAAAGCACTATATAAGAATTAGTCCATTTACCATTTACAATGAACAGGCACATGGTTCTATACATGTATGTGGTGCAGAGAAGAAATAGTAGAAAAACCTGAGGGTCAAAACACCAACTACTGGTAGATAGCACAACCACTTGAGCTTGTAAGACCAGACTGACCAACCGGTGCACCACCTGGATTGACTACAAAAAAGCTGTAACTCAATACCTCACACATGGATACTAGAATACCTACAACTGTACAAGGACCGTAAGAACCTTCATCAGGAATTTAGTGGGACTCTAGAAAACAACACTAGAGGCCAGTGTCAAGCCAATTACACAAGTCGTCATCCGGTGTGAGATTTGCTCTATTCCCACTGTTGTTCTGCATAGGCCTGAACCCCCTCAGCAAGCTCATTAACAAGACTGGCTACGGATACTGACTATGGAATGGAGCAAACAGTCACCTACATGGATGACATAAAGCTGTGTACCAGAAGTGAGTGAGACATTAGTTCACTGATCCACACCACTATGATCTACAGCAACAACACTGGAATGCCATTTGGACAAAAGAGGTGTAGTCAAATTGTAGCAAAATAGTCAGCACCAATTCACAACAACAGTTGCCTCAAGTTGCTTAATATTGTACGGTCAAGACAATGAAAAATATAGTGCTGGGTTCTGACTTGGGTACAGATTGCACTCTGTGATAAAAATGAAAGTAATCTTCATACCGCCTCTCGTCAGAAATTTTACTATTTTGCTAATCCATCTACATAAACTGAAGTCAGATTGATTACTGTAACACAAGTGTGCATGCTAGGGTGTTTTTTGTAAAGTATGTAGAGCAAAAAAGATTATAATTGAACAGTAATTATGGCTTAAGTCTTGCTCACACAATGTAATTCTGTACACTGATCTGTATCTTACGGAGCCCCTCTGATGACATGGTCCAAAAAATAAATAAATTGTGGCCACAAAATACTACTTCGTGGGCACGAAATGGGTATAACGTGCCCACGAAATACTTATTTGTGCCCATGAAATACTATTTCGAGGGCACCAAATAGGTATAACGTGCACACGAAATGCTAATTTGTGGGCACCAAACACTTGACCAATAACCGTGATCCTTCCCAGGCCCTTGCAGTTGGTTGACAATAAAATCTATCCCGGCGTCCAGGTCGTACTTACGTCTGTAAAGCAACTGGACTCTCAATATCCTGTTTAAATGTCTCTCCGTAATAATGGTTCCTTGCATTGCCAGGCTTTTCAAAATGCATTTGTAGCTCATTCCCAGCCTAAAATAAAACTCAATCATACTGTCTCTGTCCATGGTGTATAGGTGTAGCCTACTCTCATGCTTATGTCTCTACGCAGCTGTCCAGGAATTGTATCAATATGATGTGCGCACGTTATCTATTTCGTTGCCACGTTATACCCAATTGACCTAAACTAATTCATTGTTAGTAGTATTATTATTATAAAGATAAAATACATTCTCATCATTCTTTTTTCCAAAAGACAAAAACTAACTTTCTTATGTAGACACAATTGCAACCAGATGTGTTGGTTAAGGCAAGGATTTGATTAAAAAATGAAATGCCACTTCTAAATTTAAATGTGAAATCTACAGTTACTTAGTTTAAAACTGCTAACCTACTCTACTATCTGAGCCACAGTTTAGCCTAGGACAAATAGTATGGAGCCATTTTGCACTATATATATATTCTAAAGTCATTGGCAAGACTACACCTAAAGACTCTGGGTATTAATTTTCTTCAAATGTTTTTTAAAATTTCTAGGTGATTATTATATTGCACAAAGCACTTATGATGTGCAGTAAATGGATCTGTTTTAATTTTAACACAGTTTGCCTTTGAGCTTTGTTTTGTTGTTGTTGTTTTTTTGTGTGTTTTACTGTAATTATTGCTGGGATTTGTAAAAACAAAAACAAAAGCAAACAAACAAACAAACAAACAAAAAAAACCCCCAAAGAAACAGAAAGATCAAAATAGATATGTGAGGTATTGCCAGACCAGTATTTTCTTACAGATAATGGGCATGTTTGCTTTATGGCCATGTCGGTCTATTTATGTTGTGAATAGAATAATAATTCATAGGGGCTCCTGAAAGTGAGGAAAAAGCTTAAATAACTTTAGCTAAGAAAAAAAAAAGCAGTTAATAATTTGGCAGTTATGTTAATTAACAGGGAAGAAGGATTTTCTGGCAAACTTTGATACACTTGAACGCTGGTGGGAAATAAATGAACGAATACATTAAAATAATTCCTGTGCATATACTGTATATGAAATACGAGTCATGACAAAGGTACTTGTAAATGTTCAGACACTTTCAAATGCCTTGAAACCAACTACCCTTGTAATTGCTTCCTCATTTGGGTTTACATAGACCCTATATATTTCAACATAGGTCGTATTTACCACTACACCAATAACTGATATGACACCAATGACTTATAGCAATGAAGAATGCACCTAAAAGAAGTTTACCTTTGCTTAAGCTTTTTACCTCCATTGCCATTCACCTAAAATGGACACCTCTTTTTCCCTACTTTTCTGCTACTACACTGGCATTCTACTGCTACTTTTAGCAGTTCCCTTATCCCAGCTACCTTATTCATTAATGCATTAGTGGTACATGAGGAACCTCCACACTAGTGCACCTGCAAATAGTCCCCAACCAATGTGTGATCAATTTAACTGCCAGACCTCAGGGATGTGTTTGGCACTACTGATCAAGACATCTGTATATTTGTATTTTTTACAAAGACTGGAACATATCATTGGGTTTAATGAAAACTATTACAGTTTTCTTTTTAGTCACATTTATCAGATAGATTCCAGTTTGCTCTTATAAATTATAATTCTTTCAGAAACAAACAAAATTTAGTTATTGATTTCCACAAGTTTCTGGTATCACTCAGAGTTTTGCCATATACACACTTTTGGTATAATGCTATTAGGAAATAGTGCAGAAATTTTTGCTACCGTGCAGATGCTCTCCAGCTGTATATGAAATCAAATAGTTGACAGAGTACCGTACAGTAAGAAAGTACAAGCATGTGCCAAAATGCTAACATGTTTCAGCTTTTTATGAACGCAACATATATCATAAATATCAAAATCTTATGCTTTGCTTCTTTTAATAGTTTTTCTTTCCTGGAACATGCACAATGTAATTTTAAAAAGTTGCGTCAGTTACTATATTTAAACCAGTTCCTCTCTGAACCTGCCACTCTGCTCTTAAATGCCTAAATCTAGACATAACAGCTGTTTCAGACACAATCACCATTAACATGAAACAAACAAGCAAAAAAAGATTTGTTGTGTTAATTGAGCTAACTGTGCATGTGCTGGCATCAAATAAAAAAATAAGCATTTTTTAAAATTAAAAATGTAGATTTCATTAACTTAAATCTTTTCTCAATTCGTAAAGAATCTACCTCTTGACAGTTTTTCAACTACATGATTTGATGATTTCTGCCTGGCCTGCACACCATGGAGGCTGGTCCTGCCTCCGTGATATGTCAAGATGTCAGAGCCCTGCACTTGGTTACACACAAACACGTAAGGAAACACACACAAAGAATCATTGCCCTATAGAGCCAGTCTGTCAGTCCAGGTATCAGTTAATATCAGTGTCCAGTAATGGAAAGACTGATTTACAGAGTGTGGAAGCTGCCCAGGTATTGATTTATGGAGTTCTTGCTTTACTGAACATTCAGACGATGGAGAAAAGCGAAGAGAAGAAAGGTTGAAGTTAAAGTCCATGGGACAAAAAATGTCAGCTAAAATAGGAGAATTTACCATGTGAGAAAGAAAAATTGAGAAGTGTTACACGTAATATAATTATTTTTTTAAAAAAAAACCCAATAAGATATGCATTAAGTTTGATAAGTTTCACTGATGAACAGACTTGAGGTTGGTATTCATAGCGAAATTGTGCTGATTTTGCATTGGGTGGAAGGATAGGAAGGCAAGCAAAGAACGTGTAAGTGAAAGTCTGTGTAGTTTCCACCACGGTGACATACAAAATACAACCTAATTTCAGACCGAGCCACTGATCAAAACTTTTTTTTCTCTTAGGGGTTAAAAAACATAAGCAATATTAGGGAATAAGTCCTACTCTTAATAACTCGTCCCAGACAAGACTCAGAGTTCCTCCTGATATGGTACGATTAAGGACGCTGATCTAAAGATATATTGTTTTTTGTATAAAAATTGTTAAAATGGCCCGCATAATTCTGAAATATAAGAAATGGAAAAAAAAAAATCCTTCAATCCTTTGTTTTGGGGATGTGGATGGCAGGACTGTCAGACATAAAAACTGCTGCTTTAGAAAAGCCATGACTTTTAAAACATCTACACTACATTTAGATCTATAGAAAATATTTCAGTAAATAGAGCCAAAAACTGTGGTCGAAATTATGATTGTGATTATGTTCCTCACACACATATGTGCTGTATAGAAACAGCAACCTCTCCTTGAGTGCAGATCCAAATGCGCTGACAGTCGGATCAGTGTCACCAATAACAACACATCAAAGCTGCAGAGGATGTTATGATAGAGTTAGATAGAGAAGCATCAGCCACTTACATAAACATAAGAATAAATATCAGGTGATTGTGCTGTAATGGAACTTGCTAGTATCCTAATACGTTACTGATGCATAAATGAGGGAACAAAAATAATAGCCAATAGTTATATTACTGTATGGTTATCTGCTTTAAAAACCTAATTAGAAAATCCTGAATAAATTTAATTTTACTTATTTCTGAGCGTCTTTCTTGCTGAATCCATAACTCTTTGTGCTTTTCCTGACGTGCATTTCTGTTCTTGTTTTCATACTTCTCCCACATCGTTTTCCATCTGAACTCTCTTGTCTTTCTTACCCTAGCTGCAGTATCTTTCTGTTCCTCCATCCTCCAATGTCTTCTCATCTCATCTTTCCTCTTCTTCCCCGTGTTCATCTTCTGTCAACCTTCACCTATATTGTCACTTCATCTACTATTCACTTGTCTTATCCCCTATTCTGTTCTCTAACCTCTCATCTTTCTTTCTTTCAGACCATTTTCCCCATCTTTTCTTTTTCTGACCTCCCCTTTTGTCTGTACTTTTTGCCTTATTCCCCATGCTCAGTTTTTCAACCCTTGCCTCCTCCTGATAACCCCTAGCCATCCCCGTCCCCGTCCTTGTCTTCCATGTCGTTCATGGATTATTAATCATCCTCCTGAGTTGGAATGCTGCTGTGACACTCTCAAGAACAGCTGCAGAAAGCTATTGACTTTAATTTTGGTTCAAAGATACCACAAGGGATTTTTCAGTGGCTGTTGAACTTGTCCTCTCTGTTGAGGTTAGTGTATAGATTATTCACAAACTTAGTATGGATAGATCAGTTCCAAGAGAAGCAGAGAAGTGACAATATGCTTAAGTTAATGGGGTATACAAAGAGCAACTGGCTGAGGAAATTAGATATTAGGGACCAAAGAGCATGCCTTTATAATGAGTTATGACTGCTGGCTATGGGTGATTGGAAATTCTATTTATTTGTGAACATATTATAGTTCAACTACGGCAAAAAGATTAAAAAAATACATATTTTATTTTGGAATTCAGATTTTTTTTTTTTTACTTGAGCAATGAAATTACATTAAAGAGACATCTTTTGATTGTATAAAAATGGCTGTAGAATTTGAAGTATTTATTTACGTTTGTTTCTTGCTCACACTGGAACAAGAGATTTACGGTTATGTTGAAAACAAGGTTTTCACTAGATTATGCAGTCTTGTGTAATACACTCTTACTGCTTCCATAGAAATCAAGAGGGTAAGTGACAGTCAAGAGCATTATCATTCCCAATGAGTAACATACCGACGATTTGTCATGCCCCCAGGCGTCTCTTAGTTAAGCAAAAGGTACCCTTCCACGTCCTTATTAAACGCTCTGGGTTCTCCATTGACTCCAATATAAACCCGCTCGCGGCGGTAAGACACACTTAGAGCAGAGGCTCCAGCCGTCCATTCCAACACAAACACATGAAAGTATCACTGATAATTCAAAAATAAAATACCTTCATGTTGTCGCCATCAAATAGTGTTTTTTCCAAAGTGATTCGGGATCTGAAAGTGAACAGACCTTAATTAATTGCAAGTGTGACGACCTTTTAAAGCACAAGTTTTGGCATTAGTTCATCTGGAACATGTGGGTGTTAACTTAACACACCAAATTTACCTCAAGGTCTGACCATACAGTGACCAGAGAAACTGCAAAGAATACATAAATAAATTATTAAAATAAAACAAAATAAAATAAAACATAATAAAACGAGTACAACAGATCAGACAAGAGATTTTAATTGGTAGTATTTTGTGATGGTCTATATGGTAAACTGAACAAGTACAGCTTGTTTGGAAGGGTCCTGAGGAGAAAACATCTTTCTCAATCAAAACAGTACAGCTTAGCTTTGCAAACCTTTTCTTCACTTGTCTGGGGCCAGGTCACAGGGGCAGCAGCCTCAGCAACTACGTCCAGACGTCCCTCTTTCCAGTTTATCTAAGGGAACACCAAGGCATTCCCAGTGGAGAGATACGAACTCTCATGTCCTGAACTCAGCATGTTCAGAATCTACCCCAGTTTTCTCTCAGCAGGACATGTCCAGAATATTAGACCAGGAAGACGTCCAGGAGAGGCATCCTAGTCAGATGCCCAAACCATCTCAACTGGCTCCTTTTGATGTGGAAGAGTAGCAGCTCTATTCTGAATACTCTCTCGAATGCCTGAACTCCCCACCATATCTCAGCCAGCGTTCAGAAAGCTAATTTCTGCTGCTTGTGTCCGTGGTCTCGTTCTTTCAGTCACTATCCATAGCTTGTTACCATAGGTAAGGGTAGAGACGTAGATCGACTGGTAAATTGAGAGCTTTGCTTTTAGGCTCAGCTCTCTTAATCACTGCAGCTGCAGTCTCAGTCCCTCTGTCAGTTTCCCATTCCTTTCATTTGTGAACAAGATCCCAATATACTTGAACTCCTCCACTTTACTCGTCCCTGACCCAGAATGGACACTGCACCCTTTTCTGGCTAGGGACCATGGTCTCAGACTTCACAGTCTGCTCTGAACGACAAGCTGAATGAAGCTGAGGAAGCTAACAGGACCACATCAGCCGCAAACAGAAGAGATGAGATTCTGATATCAACAAGGCAGAAGCTTTCCACCAAATTGCTACACCTAAACATTCTGTCCATAAATTATACACAGGATTGGTGACAAAGAGCAATCCTGGTGGAGTCCATCACCAACTTGAAACAAGTCTTTCCTGTACATAGACTGGCATAGACTTGAAGATGAATAGTGTCATCCCCTGTAGTTGGAGCCCACCTTCCCCAGTCTGCCAATCCAGAGCCACCACCCCAGATCTCCTCATGCATGCAACAATGCAGATGCGTTTCAACCAAGACAGCCCAACAACTTCCACAGCCTTCAAGAACAGGGTAAATCTCATCCACTCCAGGGGCTGAGTCACCAAGGAGTTGTTTAACTACCTCAGTGACCTCGCCCCAGTGATGGGCAAGTCATCTCCAGACAGTGCTTCCTCCAAGAGAACCTCTGTGTTCATGAGATTAAGGAGGTCTTCAAAGTATTCATTTCACCGTGTGACTATGTCCTCAGTTTTTAAAATCAGCAGTGCCCCACTATACACCTTTTAGATAAAGCGAGACTTTCCCCTCCTGAGGCACGTGATGGTTTGCCAGAATCGCTTTGAGGCAGTCTGAAAGTCCATAGCCTCACCGAACTCATCCCACAACTAAGGTTCAATCATTGACCTATTACCTAGGGCAGCGGTCCCCAACCTTTTTTGCGCCACAGGCCGGTTTATGTCCAACAATATTTTCACAGACCGGCCTTTAAGGTGTCGCAGATAAATACAACAAAATAAAACCAGTACCGGTACCAAAAAAAAGGACGATTTATTCATAACATACGGGAAAAGACCCAGGGAAATCGAGTTAACAATAAAAATGATAAAAAAAATAACGATAAAATTCGATAAAAAACCCTGAAAACCTCAACTCTCGCAGCCCGGTACCAAACGACTCACCAATTGGTACCGTTGGTGGCCCGGGGGTTGGGGACCACTGACCTAGGGTGTCTGGGTGCCATGTGCAGTTATGTTCATCCTTATATTTGAACATGGTGTTTGTTAAAGGCGAAGTGTGATTCACACAAAAGTCGAATAACAGAATACCACAAGAGTTCAGATTAGGCCGGCCGTTCCACCCAGTCACGGTCCTCTGGGTCTCACTCTTGTTGCCCACATGAGTGTTGAAGTCTCCAAGTATGATGACTGAGTCACCAGATGAAGCACCCTTGAGCCACCTACTCAGTGACTCCAAGATGGCTGGATACTCTGAAATGTTGCCCGATGCATAATTGCAAATGAGAGTCCGGATCCTTTCTATTGCATGAAGGCACAGGGAAACAACCCTCTAGTCCAACATCCAGGATTAAAAATATACCCACTTCAAACCACTGCCTCTTGCCAAGGGCAACTCCAGACAAGAACAGAGTCTAGCCAGGGGAATGGCTCCTGAGCCAAAGCCATGCACTGGGGTAAGCCCAACAATATCTAGCTAGTATCTCTCAAACCTACGTACTAACTCAGGTTCCTTCCCCACCGGGAAGGTGAAGTTCCATTTCCCAATTGCCAGTCTCGATAGCTGGGAACTGATCATTCACACATTTCACCAGACCCCAGCAATGCTTCCTGTAGGTGGTGGGCCTACAGGAGAGTTACATGACCAAATTAGAGTCTATTAAACAGGTATTATTAAAAGCACAGCAGCGCAGTACCTTTAATACCTACGGTGTGTTCTAATCTCTGTGGAGATATGTAGAAAATATAGTAAAACACTGTAGTCAGCAGTAGCAAACGCTACACTGAAGTCTAGCAGGACAAGCATAGAGATGAGTCCACTGTCAGAGACCATAAGAAGATCATTCATAACTTTCACTAGTGCGCTTTCTATACTGTGATGAAATCTGAATCCTGATTGAAACTCTAAACATTTTTCTGCAAACAATCACCCAGCTGTTTTACAACTACTCTTTCAAGAATTGTTGAAATAAAGAAAGGTTGGAGATTGATGTATAATTAGCTAAGACAGCTGGGTTAAGTAAAGGCTTTTAAAGTAATGGTTTAATTACTTCCACCTTAAAGGCCTGTGGTGCATAGCCTGTTAATAGAGATAAAGCTTGTTAATATAGAATGTCATGTTATTAAAAAACACACAAAAAACCCTGAGGTATTATAACTTTTTTTTATATATATTCACCTAAAGGTTGATTATTTTTTCTTCACGAAGTCTTCGGTGATAGGTTCACACAGTCACAAGCAGTAGCATTGTACCTAATATACCTTACAAACATGAACACAAATCCTGCACCTTTGCTTGCTTGAACATTCAAGTATTCTGGGTCATTTGGTAAAATCAATTAGCAAAATAATTGATTTAACAGCTTGTAAATGCTAAATATATATATTGCAGTATATCAGAACCATACAAATAGTGATTACCTTGATGAAATCATATGCAAATGACATGAAGTTGATACTCAGTAACCACATGCACACTTTTGTTTTAGCTATAACTCTGAATTCTGCCTGTTTAGGATGAAGAAGTCAGAATATTTATTAGTCCTTTACCTGGATTACAGATCTTTTAAAAAAAAATATTTATTCTGTGTATGTACTGCATTGCAAAAAGTCCTGCCATTTTATGATATGATATACAGAAGATACACAACAGATACATTAGAATTAAAACTGAATTTATGACAGTAAGGAAGTCACAAAAGTGTTTAAACTGTTGTTTGCTGAATTGATTATATTGTTTTTGTTTTAGTTACAGTAGTAATAATGAGGTATTGAATATATGCTTTGCTTGTCATTTGAACACATTAACTTAGAGATATGTTACAAGCCATTTTTAAATGACACTAAGTATGAATATAAAACACCTAAAAAATAAAGTGAACATCCATCCAATAATTTTCTTCTTATCTGAGTTGCTTTGGCAGCAGCAGGATATTCCAGATGTTGTTTTCCCCAGCAACATTTTCCAGCTCTTCCTGGGGGTTCTTGAGATTTTCCCAGGCCGGATAAGATATAATCTCTCCTGTGTGCTCATGGGCTACCCTGGGCCTCTTTTTGACTGAGCATGCCAGTAAGAGCTCCAACAGAAGACATATAGGAGGCATCTCGAGATGCCTGAAACACCTCAGCTGAGTCTCTCATGCAAACGAGCAGAGGCTCTAATCTAAGCTCATTACCAGACAACTTAGGCTGAGGTTAGACACCATATACAGGAATTCAATTTCAGTTGCATGTATCCACAGTCTAATTCTTTTACTCGTTTCTCAGAGCTCATGGCCATAAGTCATCCATCTCAACTTGTTCTAACTTCTCTTAAGGGAAAGTGATGAGTGGATTTTTACAGTAGTTACTCGAGGTGTAGCACTTCTGCTATTGTTTTTTTAAGCCTTTGCTACTGTTACAATCAGTCAGAATATTCGTCTACACCTAGTACATGTTGTCTACCCCAAGTATATATATTTAAGGCTCGGGGGAATGATGTTGCTTGGCTATTTATTCAAACTGCATGGACCTTAAGCGAGGAGCTTTGAATTTTATTTTATTTTCTTAATGAGGGCAAAACAAGTGATGGCTGAATTGTCCATATTGGCTGAATATTTAAAAATCATTTCTGTTAGAAGTAACTTAAAGGGCTGAAGGAGAAAATGACAGAGCAAAATAGAGCACAATAACAGTGAAGATAACATTGGAATGAAGATAAAAGGTGCCCAGAAACATGGACACACCTTTTCCCTGGATGGATGAACCCTGTGAAGGACAAACAGTGTTTCTGGTAATGACAGGAGAGCAGTCAGGATAATCAGACCAGCCTGCCCATAATGATAACTGAATGATGAATTAAGCAGGATATGGCACAGACAAATAATGTGTTCTTCATCATGTGCCAGACTTCAGTGTGTTGTTTTTTGTTGTTGTTGTTTTTTTTTTTTTAAATTGTCACTTTTTTGATGAATAGTGTCCTGTGAAGTAAGATAAATCAGTTATATTTCTGTATTTCCATAATAGTGACGTATGTTCTTTTCAGTAAACAAAAAGACAGAAATTTAAACTGTGACCAACTGATGGTAATCATTCTGTTGTTTCAAGTGTGTAATCAACCAAATAATTTCTACATATGTTAACAACAAGCTGTCTCATTAACTCCTTAACTGTACTGACTGTACAGTCTATGTTATACCAATAATCCATGTTTTATTATTTTTTTAGTCTATTACATTGAAGTCAGGAAATGGAAAGAAAACTTGAAAGCAATGTTTAGTTTTCATTTGTTTTTGTTTTTTTATTACAGTCCCGATCAAAAGTTTAAGACCACTTGAAAAATGGCAAAAAATCATATTTTGCATGTTTTCTCTCCTTTGGAACAAGGTGCCAAGGGAGACAAAAGATTTCTTTGAGCATGCAATTTATTGAAAACAACTGAAACTGGCTGTTTTACAGCTGATCAAAAGTTTCGGACCACAGGCCTTTAAAAGGCCAAACCTCTCCAAATGTGGATTCATCATTATTTTCTGTCATAATTTTCTGATGGTAAAAAAAACCATCCCCTTTTTGAACTTGGTCGGGTTGGTGAACTGCATAAGCAGGGTCACAGCGCACCATCGCTGCTGAGGTCGGATGGAGTAAGACAGTCATTTGGAATTTCTTCAATGATCCTGAGGATTATGGAACAAAAAAGTCAAGTGGAAGACCCCAAAAAGTTTCACCAACATGGGACATTGAAAGGTGGAAGAAAGTTTTATTCTCTGATGAGAAAAAAATGTAACCTTAATGGTTCTGATGGTTTCCAACATTACTGGCATGACAAGCAGATCCCACCTGAGATGTTTTCTATGTGCCACAGTGGAGGGGGCGCCATAATGGTCTGGGGTACTTTTTCCTTCAGTGGAACAATGGAGCTTCAGGAGGTGCAGGGGCGTCAAACGACCACTGGCTATGTCCAGATGTTGCAGAGAACATCCCTCATGACTGAGGGCCCTCATCTGAAGTAACGACTGGGTTTTTCAACAGGACAATGCTACACAATACACAATGCCTTCAGGACAAGGGACTTCTTCCAGGAGAATAACATCCCTCTTTGGGACCATCCTGCTTGTTCCCCTGATCTAAAACCAATAGATAACCTTTGGGGATGGATGGCAAGGGAAGTTTACAAAAATGGACAACAGTCCCAGACAGTAGATGCCCTTCGTGCGGCCGTCTTCACAACTTGGAGAAGTGTTCCCACTCACCTCGTGGAAACACTTGCATCAAGCATGCCGCAACGAATTTGATCAACAGTGATCAACAATAACGGTGGAGCTACTAATTACTGAGTTCATGTTTGGAACTTTGATTTCTTTTTGGGGCGGGGGGGGTTACAGAGTTTTTTTGGTGTAGTCTTAAACTTTTGATCAGCTGTAAAACAGCCTGTTTCAGTTTAAGTGTTGTTTTTCAATAAATTGCATGCTCAAAAAACTTTGAGTATTTCCATGTTTTTTTTTTTATGAAGTCTCTGTAATGATAGAGTTACTTTGAATTACACAAGTAACAAGTTTTGTCTGTTTTTGTTGTAGCCTCTCAAGTTTCTGGTTATATTTTCTTTTTTTATCTCTAGCTGGGTTGTCAAAGGAAGCAGGAGGAAGTCTGACATCTTTGTTGGTTCAGCCCATCTCTGCCCTCCTCGCCAAGACATTGCTGTCATCGCCATCCACGGGCCAGGAAGGCTCTTGTATTCCTCTAGCAATGCCTCCCAATACAGGTAAGCACACAAACTACAGGAAACCAGAGTTGCTAATAATGTCTCATTCAACAGAAAGTATTTTCATAAGTATGAGGGTTTTTTTAAATTAATAAAAACAAACCAGCTTCAATCACAAGCAAAAAGTTACAGCATGCATGAATGGAGCAGTGTATGGAGCACATAAGTGACACAGCTGTAGGACATGTTTGCATTAAACCAGGCGTTATGATCAAGGAGGCATTGTGTTTAAAAGCATAGGATATAGATTTATCAGTTCATTTAGGTTCCATTAGTCTCCCTTATCCTTAGGATGCCTATTGTGAGTTTAGGGTCTGTCTAGAGCTAGCATTTTTGTACTGGAAGTTTCTATCTTCCATCCAAAACCACTCTGTTAGGACAACTTTCTTAACCACTGTATGTGTATATATAGCTCTCTTAGTTGAAAATAGTCTAGTTAGACTCAGCGAGTGAAAAAGTTACACATATAACTTTTCTAAATTGGACCTCTGTGGAAGCTTCGAACTCTATTGCTATTGAGCTCTCATTACATTACTTATAGATTTTAAATAAGAAACTTGTGTTTCACTATGTTTTGTGCTGATGCTTAAATATAGGTTGAGAAAAACTATGATGAGCTATTTATGCTAATTAGCAGTGACAAAATGTTATATTTGCTAGTTCAATTCAATTCAATTTTATTTATACAGCGCCAAATCACAACAACAGTCACCTCAAGGCGCTATATATTATAAGGTAGACCCTACAATAATACATGCAGAGACAAACCCAACAATCATATGACCCCCTATGAGAAAGCGCTTTGCAGTGTAAATGTCTGAGAGCATCATAAAAGCTAGTTTCGTGAAAGTAATCACAAAAGGTGTGTAAAAAAACTCAGAATCCATCACATTAAAGAAGAGACAAAAGAAATAAAGGTTAGAACTGACACCCCTAGTGTTGACCTCTCAGTAGGCAAATACATAGAGAAAGTCAGTAATTTCCTTTGTGGAGCGGCTGCAATGGAAAGGGAAAAAAACCTGCTTTTAATATAAAATCATCCTGGGCTGAACTGGATTCACGATTGATGGCCATCTGCCTCAACTGATTGAAGTTAGGGAAGAGCAGAGACAGCGGAAAGCTGAGCAGTTAGAAGCAATAAAAAAATATGTCAAATATCAACCTGTAACTGCAGATGTAGAAAGTGATTCTATTTGTGTCAGCAGGTAACTTCATTCTTAAAGAATAAAACATTCCATTAACAAGTGTCAGGCACGAGCAAGCAGTGTAAAGTATATTATCAACTGTCCTACAGATGTCCTGCTGCAATCCAATTACAGGCTTTGCATGGATCCCTTTCAATCATTTTGAGTCCAGTATCAGGGCATGTCACAGTCTGTCTATAATTACACTAAAGATGTCTGTCCTAGATTTGATTCAGACTAGAGCTGAAAAAAATTCTTTGGTTTACAAATCATATAATCAAAAGAAAAATATTTAGCAACACTTATGAACCAATAAATATTTAAAACATGTTTACATGTTCAATCACAAATCATCTTTAGTTCGGGTTAGTTAATTTAGCTCTGGCTTTTCTTCATCATTTGACTGGATATCAGCCCCTGTTAAATAGAAGAAAGAAGTTATTTAACAACATAAAAATGACTGCCAGCCAAAACATTTTCAAATGAAATTAATCTAGTTACAGCGCTGAACTAGAAATAAAACTTTTAAAGTATTTGGAAAATATTTATTAACTGCTGGATGTTTATTAATTTATTTCATCATAGATGTGGGGATATTTTTTAATCACAAGACAGCATTAAACAGAGACGTTTAAAACATTGACAAGGCGCATAAAGTTACATAACCAAAAAATATAAAATAAAGTGTTAAAAGAAAGTCTAGATTTGAAATGCAAGAATAAGTGTGTGAGATGCTGTTTCTGCAGCACTCAAATGGATAACCTTCACAAGCACCTACCCGTGCTTGCATATCAGTCACACTCTATGGTGACTCATGGAGTTCATAACCTGGAATTTCCAGCAAACATTGCTTGGTTAACTCACAGATGTGACCCAAATGCCTCCTCACCACTGCAACTCTAAGCTCTTGTGGAAGGGTTTAAAAAGCAGCATGTCCTGAGCGAATCTTAAGTCCTTTGTTTTTTATTCTTTATATGTTCTCCATATTAAATATAGAATTTACTTATCTAGATTTGCGATTAATGCGTAACGTGTACACTACATTAACAGCATTCAGGTCAAAGTCAAACATATTTGATTTAAAGGATAATTGATAAGGGGTATTGGTACCTAAAGATTTTAGATGCATTCAGAGCATGTCAATTTTTTTTAATCAATCACTGAACTGTCTAAAAATATTTTTTACAGCAAATTTCTAACTTACTCAGAAGTGGAATTTGAATTGGTGACTGAGGGTTTCTGGAAGCCGTGAACACAACCATAATCTCAGAACCAGTTTTAAAATGGTTAATGAGTTGTATTGTGTACAATATCAAAAAACCAAGTAAAATCTGCTATAGACAGAAAAAATATTGAACCATACAGATATGAATCCACTTATTCCCATGCTAAAGTAAGACACAAAACAGTTACTGAGTTTTAGGCCAAAATGAACAAGTGTCGCCTACATTTTCATTTTGGCATGGATAACAGAAGCTTGGGAGAGTTTTGAAAATAGTTTACCCGTGTACATTGTCATTTAAAAGAAATGCTTCTATCTAATCTAAACTGAAAATCAAAACGTAAATAGCAGCCTTATAATAACAAGTCGCAACAAGTCACACATTTATGTTATTGAAAGTTGAAAATTTTTCAAATTTGATGGAACCCAAACAAAGTGCAACAATGCTACAGCCATTTCAGTATTATTATTTGAGACTCTTATTTTTTGAATGTGCCAGAACTATGAAAAATGTATCCAGACAAAGAGTGTCTAGATTGAGGCCTGACATTTTTTAGGTTTTATTTCTGGCACTCTGGTTGATTTGACAACACCATGTCTGGTTGTTTTTATTCATTTTTCACTGCTGTGCAGAAATTCAGTTTTTCAGAATAAGACAGCTATAGAAACTGATAAAAGCTATAAAGACTGGTAAAATAAAAGAATTTAAATTTGAGGGGCAACAGGGGAGCTGAGCCATTATACTCTATATTTTACATCACCTGCTACTACAGCATTGTATTTCTATACAGACTAACTGTAATATAATAGAATAAATAGTTTGAAAGACATCATTACAACCGACCTCCTTCTGCTAAAAAGTGCAAACAATATAGGCAATACATCTGAGATAAAAATACTTGTTTCCAAGTGTGATATTTAGGCTGGTGCTGAGGACTTGTGCTAAATTTTGCAGTCAAGTAATTTAAAAATATAATTCAAGCTTCCAAAAGAGAAAAGAAACAGAACCAGAAGAAAGCAATCAGCGAATGGCAAAGAGGCTAAGAAGCTCATAAAAGAAAACATATATGAACACTACTTGCAAGCAGTATTTAAATGTTTTAATACTGGTGTGTAATGCTATGCAATGTGTGTAAGTTAGATTGCTAATGATGAACTATACATTTTTCTGAATAATTCTGATTATAACTAAAAATATATGTTTTTGTACCACTATTTTTCTTTTCAAATATGACCATCATTGCACCTGTTAGTGGGTGGGATATATTGGGGAGCAAGTGAACAGTTTGTGTTGGAAGCAGGAGTGAAGGCTAGATAACTGGGTCAGAGTATCTTGGAAGCTGGAGCTCTTGTGTGGTGCCCCCAGTCTGCAGGAGTCAGTATCCTTCAAAAGTGGTCCAAGAAAGTAACAGTGAAGCAACTGTGACAGGGTAATGGGTGATCAAGGCTCATTGTTGTATTTGGGGAACAAAGGTTGGTCCCCATTAGATCAGCTACGGTAGCTTCAGCTACCAAAAAGTTTAACTTTGATGGTTGGGTGTATTTGCATCAATTTTTCTTGTGAACACATGGCATCAGGATATATAATAGGAAGGAGGAGGTAGTGTGATGCTTTGGGGAAAGTGCTGCCGAGAGATCATAGGTCCTGCCACGTGGATGTTACTTTAGCACAAACTACCAGCCTATGCATTGTTGCAGACCATGTTCATGGGAATGGCACTCCCTGATGGCTATGGCCTCTTTCAGCATGATACGACGAAGCAAAAATGGTTTAGGAATGGTTTGAGGAGCACAATGAACAATTTGAGGTGTTGACTTGACCTCCACGTTTCCTAAATTTCAGTCTAGTCAAGCATCTGTGGTATGCTGGACAAACAAGTCAGATCCATGGAGACCCGACCTGGCAACTTACAGGACTTAAAGGATGTGTTGCTAATATTTTGGTACCAGATACCACAGGGCACCTTCGGGGGTCAAGTGGAGTCCATGCCTCGACGAGTCATGGGTGTTTTCACAGCAACAGGGGACCAACACATTATCAGGCAGGTGATCATAATGTCACACCTGATTGTATTTTGCCCTTCAATTTGAAGAGTATGTTAATAGGTTCTACAACTGGCAATGAAACTACTCTGTATTGGGAATACTAGCAACCTGAAATTTAGTTTTTAATGCCTCTTCATTGTCTCAGTACGGCTTCAGAGGCTTTTCAACTTTTCCAATCCATAAGGTAATAGCTCTGTAACTTTAATCAAAAGTGTGCAGCTAGTGAGTTTGAAGAGATTAGTGAGCTTCCAGATAAAGAATTACAAGAGAAATAGAGGTGCATATGTTGTAAGTCATATTATACACCCAGTCTGACAGTGATTTCTATAGATTCCCAATTTCAGTATTTTTATTCAGTCAACAACTGCTGACAATAACACAATATTAAAAAATAGCTGCCCAAAACATTTGCATTCATGAATACATTTGCTCTCTCATCTTTTATTGCGTCTCCTTTTTATTGTAGTTGTATACCATCTTTCCTCATGTTATTTTTTTAATATTTAATTATGTGAACTTTCATTGCTGTAAAGTTTGATTGGCATGAAATGTTCCTGTATTCTTGGTTCCACATCTTGTTCAAGTCATCAGCAGCAAATATGTCCTCTTGGGGGTTGTGTGGGGCCGCTCTGGGCAAACGCCAGAGGTCCACAGTGGGCTACCGACTGTTAGGCCCAGTACTGGTAATAACTGTAGGGCACATCTGGGCCCCACATAGTGTGGGCTGACTGCGAACTGCCCACATAAAGCAGAAAGAAGCCCACAGTGGGTCTACAGTATGCCCATTCTTTTTTATTTGCTGGAGAGAAACAGCTGTTAACTCACCTACTGTGAATGAGAAGAAGAGATGCAAGGCTAAGCTTTAATTCTAAGAGTTACTTTTACCTGTTTTCCATCCATCCATACACCCATCATCTTCCGCTTATCTTGGGCCAGGTCAGGGGGCAGCAGCCTTAGCAGAGAATCCCAGACCTCCCTCTCCCCGGCCCCCTCATCCAGCTTATCTGGGGGAACACTATGGCGTTCCCAGGCAAGCCATGAGATATGATCTCTCCAGATGGCCGAAGTCCTTACCCTGTCTCTAAGGGAGAGGCCAGCCACCCTTTGGGGAAAGCTTATTTCCAGCTCTTGTATCCGCAATCTAATTTTTTCGGTCACTACCTAAAGCTTCTGACCATAGGTGGGGATAGGGATGTCGATCAACCGGTAACTCGAGAGCTACGCTTTTATGCTAAGGTCTCTCTTCACCACAACAGGCCGATACAGCATCCACATCACTGTAGTCGCAGCACCAATCAGCCTGTCGATCTCCCGCCCCCCTCACTTGTTAACAAGACCCCGAGATACTTAAATCCTCCACTAACTTGTCCCTGACCCAGAGTGGGCACTTAACCTCACTTAACCTTAACATCCTATACTTCCAAAAGCACCTCAGTCGAATGCCTTCTCCAAATCCACAAAACACATGCTGGGCAAACTCCCATACACCCTTAAGTATATTTGTGAAAGAGCTGGTCTAGTGTTCCATGACTGGGATGAAAAACCACATTGTTCCTCCTGTATCTAAAGTTCAACTAACAGACAGACTCTTCTTTTTGGGACCCTGGCATAGACTTTCCTGGAAAGGCAGAGGAGTGTGATCCCTCTATAGTTGTAGCACACCCTCCAGTTCCCATGCTTGAAGATGGGAACCAAAATTCCAGTCTGCCAATCCAGAGGTATGACCCCTGATCTCCACGCAGCATTGTAGAGGCATGTCAACCAAGACAGCCCTAAAACATCCAGAGCCTTCAGGAACTCAGGTCGAACATGGTCCATCCCAGGGGCCCTGCCACCAAGGAGGCCCTGCCTCAGTAACCTTACCCCCACTGGTGGACGAGTCATTCCCCTCATCCCCACTCTGTGCTTCCCCTATGGAAGACATGTGAGTTGGATTAAGGAGGTCCTCAAAATGTTCCTTCCACCCCCTGACAATATCCTCAGTCAAAGTCTCCGAACTCCTCCCACACCCAAGTTTTGGCTTCATCCACTGCCCGGGCCGTGTCCAACAGGCCGTGTCCAACAGGCTAGCCACCAAGTGGTGGCCTGTTGATGAAGTGATCAGAATTATCAGATCTGTGGCCAGTGATGGCCACAGATCTGCTTGGCCACAGATATGCTTTGATAGAGTACTTTTGTACTCTATCAAAGCATTTTATGTGTATGTGAGTATGTATATAAAATGAAATCTATACAGTATAAAGGAAAAATTCTTTCTTTCCTGCTTTTGAAAGTTTAAATCCTTTTTTATCTCGGTATCTTTACTACAGTTCCCTATCACAACACTACCTTCAGCTCCCTCACTTTCTTATCCTGAGCCCTCTGTCTCTCACTTGAGTCTCTGCTCAGTCGTCATCTCTTGTTGACCGCATGCTTCCCCTATTGAACGTGTGTATGGTCTGTCTATTTCCATTTATTTCCCGATAAATCCAAGCAGCTGGTCATTGAATGGAACACTGCATTCTGCTCTTTTCCAATGTTGCACAGATAACAGTCACACAGCCCACACACAGTTCATCACGTTTATGCACCCATGTGGCCTGATGGAGTGATGCACCCCTAAAACCCAGTGGCCAAAGACATGAGTACTATTGACTGAGTGATTTGACATGTGTGTACCACATTCACTTTATTGCTTTTTTTCCAGTTGTGAATTTGAAACTCATTAGGTTTAAAAAATGTCAGTGCTTTTGAGTATCGCAGTCAACATATTTTTTTTTTGAATCCCTTAAAATCTATTCAAGGAGTCTTAGTTTGTAGATATTTTGGTTCAGTTATTTGTTTTTAGGTCTCTACTGGGCAAAACAGTAGATGATTTCTGTGTAGCAAATGGTGTGTCAGATGCTGTTCCAGTTCTGGCAGGGGTACTGTTGGTTTTAGAGTGGACATTTTGAATGTGTGTGAGTGTTTGTGTGCATGTGTTTGTCCCAGCTCTTAGAAGAAAGGCATCTTCGAAGACTGATCTTATTGTAGAGCCAATGGTTTTGCAAGGTAGGCTTCTTTTTCAAGTGTTTCCATTACTTCAAATGAGGCTGAAAGAGGGAAAGAATAGTTGCAAGGGAGGGGGAGAGTCAAAAGGGAAGACAAAGAGAGAAAGCGAGAGAGATGTAATCTGTCTCCAATCGATTGGCTGCACCTCTGACCACTCTTGGGATCCCACTATCATTTGTTTCCATCTGTCTGCCTCCTTTCATTTTTTTCTCTTTCTTTTTAATTCTGTTTCTCCTTATTTTCTCTTTTAATTCCCATTCAATTAAGGTTGGGTATATTGGCTGGCCATTGGTTAATTGCTTAGGGGCCCTCCATGGAGCTCACCAGACCTTAACGAGATGATGTGGTTGACCTCACAGTACTTTTAGCAGTGTACGTGTGAGTGAATTTGTGCATGTATGTTGGCATTTTTTTAATGTGTGCATATTTAAAGTGGTGTCCAGCTTGATTATTACTTTTATAATATATTAAATTAAAGATCTTATTTTATTAGCTCTGTGCAAGACACTTGCTTATTCTATATATGATCTATGTGATGTTAATAAATACTTCCCCTGTTGCTGTGCAATATGCAAGCCCACCTGTTATAACCCCACATACTTCATATTCTTGAGTTGCCATAAAAGCATTCATGAATACAACCTTTTACATAGCAGATAAGAAACATTTTTAACATACAAATTGTTTAGCATTCATCTGCCAGACACTGCCAGACAGTTTATTTTATAACCATATAGCTACCATTTTGAAATGGAAAGTTGGAGCGAATGTGTTTGCAAGAAAATATTCCTGATACCCATGTCATATCTATAACTAAGCTATAGATATCACACATCTATAACTAAGCACCTTGTTAACATTAACTTATACACACACTCAGGTGCATTGGAGATGACTTGGGGTTCAAAGATCCACTGACAAGCAAACTACCAACCAACTGGTCCTTTATGTCAAATTTCAGATTTAAAATCTTCCTATTTTTTTTTAAATTAGTTCCTGTTTGAATTTTAGTTTGAAACTATTGTTGTTCTTTGCGTTCTTTCATCTCTAATTGCTCATGTTAATTAATACATTAATGAATACCTGGTACTTTTCTGTAGTCTGTGGCCATGTATTTGTATGTGTGAGTGTGTGTTTCTGATAGATGTCACTTCCCCCATGTCTTGTGCCCTTTAAAGATTGATTAATTCACTGAGCACACCCTGTCCAAATCAGGCCTTGGGGCTTTGGCGCCAACTCTATCTGAGTGGTCTGTCTGTTGACCAGACAATTACCAAGCTAGTCCATCACTATCTCTAAGGCCTGTTGCAAGCCCCAGTTTACCCTGGCAAGGCTGATTAATTGTACACACACATTTACACTTTCAAATGCCAGCAAGTACACACTTTCACACACTTTTCTGCATTCCTGCATGTTCATACATCTTATTGGACTTGAAGTCAGAATCTTTGCAAGGCCAGAGTGTTTGTTGAATTAGCAGATGGAATGATTGCAGATACTGACAAAGATGTGACAATGACCCATAATGTCCTTCTGATATATAATGACCCAGCAGGTGTACTTGTGATTGGTTGTGTTTGCTCATATACAGTATTTTACTTGTTTATTAATTTTTTTAAATTGAAGTTAAATGCTTTTTCTTCTTCCGATCTATGCTTGATATATATCACAGCTAAGATACGCTTATGTAAAATAAAAGTTTAAAAAAACATAGATTTGAGGTCTTGGAAATACTCGCAGTTTGTTTTCATTTTGATCCCTAAAGTTTTTACTGAAAGTGAAAGACAAAATTTAAAGAATTATAAAATATTTTACAACACGGTTATCCTGAAACCTTTTCTACTGATTGGTGGGATAGGACTGCGTCCACTTGTGAAAATGGCAGTGCCTTGCATTTTAATAAGTCTAGAAATATGTTCCACCGTTTTGAAAAGGTCAAAAGTTGGCATTGCAGAATGTGCCTGTGGTAACAGAATTAGTGCCCTAAAATATCAACGCATCAGTGACAGCAGGAACAGTCCCCTTTGAAAGTCCACAACAACATGCTTTACATATAATCATGTGAAAGTAGACTGTCTTCTTATATAAGTCACTATAAGCAATACAAATACTAAAGGAAACTAAAATAATGTTTTACAGCCAAATATGAATCTTTAAAAAAAACTCATGGCTTATATAAGTTATATTACTTAGATAGGAATAAATACTGCAATGTGTCCTTTCCATTCAACGAACAGTACTAATATTATAACTCTGCACTTTTTATTTTTCCTTTATTATTATTCTTTCACGCTTATTTTGGCCAAAGGCACTACTACACCTCTACTGAAAGCTACAGTAGGTTTCCTATAATTCTCTAACTTGCTTTTTCTGCTACACTCTACCTTTAATACCCTCTAGAAAGGCTAGACTTTATTATGTTCTGTGATTATATAACAGACCTTTTCATTACATAGCCGGAAAAGTGTTACATCCTGTTATAATACAATGCGATATAGTATTTTTAAAACTTAGAATGATTATACAGTTTCTTTTTTGTGCATTGTTTTTCTTCTTGTAATCTTTAAAATAGATTTTTAGTTATTTAACAGTTCAGAGATTTCATACATGTAAAGATAGATCTGGATATACAATGAGACTTTAATATTGCAATATTAATTCTAAAATGAGGACCAAGATATACGGGCAAGATGTTACCTTGGTCCTCCCTCTCTCATGGGCACACAGAAACATACAGCACCACACATTCATCTTGCAGTTATTAATGGTATAAAATTGCATTTGATTAAAAAAAACAAAGTCAGAGGTATCTAAATGTCCTTTTGTCTGCCTTTTAATTTTCTAACATGTGCAATTCTTCTTTCTCACTCTGTTTTATTCTGTCTCCCACTCAGAACAAATGCCAAAAGTGTACCAAATTTCCGTGGAAATTACATTGCAAAGCCGCAGAGGGAGAGGCGAGTGAAGCAGAGCAACTTAAAATGGCTTTATATAAAGGACTCCGAGGCCCTTTAATTACACTGCTATTGATTGCTATGTGCAGGTTTCCCACATTCATTTACTGCTTTTTCCTCTCAACTATGCATTTAATACCCAGCAGAGAATTGCACTTAGTTGCTTCTGAATGTAGACTATTTTATAAGATTATACATAATATCTTTTTTATTATGTAGTTTATATATTTAAAGTAGTGGAATGTATGGATGATATAATATTTGGTTATTGCATATATGATTTCGTTCTTATTTTTTGCCTTAAAAATGTATTACACATTTTAATTCCAGGGAAGTTCTATGTAATGCTAAGTATAAGTTTGTCTATTAAATCTATCCAGTAGTCAGAGTGTCACAATGTCACAATGGTGCTAAAAGACCATTACCATTACTAGCAGTTTATGTCTTTGCCAATCCATCATGGCGCTGTAACCAGGGTACATATCTGCCACCTATTCTTACTATGTCTCATTCTGCCATTTAATCAAAGAGGCAGAGATGCACTAGATCCTAGAGTTAAGGAAATCAGCATTAGTAAGCAGAAGTGGTGTAAATCATGAGATTGTCAAGCTGGAGACCAAGGATCTTGTCACAGGAGCTTTGGTTTTGTATTTAGTTACATTTCATTTCACTTCCCATTTGGTTAGGTTTAGAGTTAGGGCTTAGATGGCAAAAGCACTTAACAAGGTTTAGGAAAAGAATGCAGTACGTTATCCCCGTCGGCAACTCAGCCGTGAGTGATACCAGAGGAGACCCAGAGTGTTCAAATGCAGTTCCAAGGATCCTGAACAAGTGTGGAATTAGTTGGTATAAAACAATTTTACAAGCACAAAGCATTTGATTACAGTTTAGTTTTGAGCAGTATCGGTGGCACTGGTAATCTTTCCCAACTACAGACAGAGCCAGACTAGCCTTGCCTCTAAGCTAAGTTGGATTAGGTTTTGTGTTTCGAGTATAGACATGGCAGTGCTGCTAATTGTCTCGACTAATTTGAAATGGAATAAAGTTGTATATGCTGTTTTAAAAGTTAATGTTCTATATGTGTTTGAAGTCTTCATGAACCTTTGATCATACAGAAGCTAAATTTTGTAGGGAAAGTAAAAGTATGCACAGGTTGAGCATATTGGTTCCTTTAATTTCATTTACAAAAGTAAACCTCTGGGAAAAAATTCAAAATTCTACTCAGAAGCTCTGCCTTGGTTTGAACCTGGGACTCTTTTACTCTGAGGAAGCAGCTCTTACCACTAAAACAACATGCTGCCTTTTATTCTGCCATACTGCTTGTGATAGGGAATTCATACAATCCTCCTGGATAAAATGGTGCTAAATAGTTTAGCTCTGTTGGTGACATCACAGTGGATTTGAGCTTTATATTTGCTGAAATCAGGACACATTCTGTGGGGAAAAGGGCATTTCCATTTCATTTAGCCTGTGGAAGTCAAACATGTACTATTGTCCCTTTAAATATTTTCATCAACTCTCAAAACTTAACTTAGAGTCACCTCTTACCTGTAGAAGCAGCCGTATCTGTAAACCCATTCATCATGAGGGGAATTACTCTGTGACAAATCTCTCTCCCTACTCTCTGTGCGTTTGCAGATTGAATACACAAACGGGCCACATGTTCCATCCCTCCTCTTTAGCCATAGTCATTTGTGCCAATGTCAAAAGTGATAAATGGGTTATGTGGCGCCTATGAGAGAAAGCAGTGAATTTTTATAATGTATTAAACAGGAGCGAGAGGGCAAGCAGACAGGCGGGCAGGGAGGGATGGAGGACAGGAGTGAAGCTGGAAAAGTGGGCTGTCATGCTGTAGTGCTGTAGGCAGGGGACCTCTGTCACACACAGTTTGAGCCCCTGCTCACATCTTTGCTGGCACTTCTTCTGTATTTCCCTCAGATATCCAGCCATCAGCCCCCCAAGAGCTCACAGCCATCCAGCAAGGCAGCTGAGCTGGCAGACACAATATCTGGTGACTGCTCTGTCAAATGCATCATATGGCCGTCTGTGTGTGCTTTTAAGTGTGGTCTTTTTGCTGTTCTTACAAGAGCCAGTTGCACTTTAAGACCATCACATGAAAGTCTTCCAAGGTCATTTTATGTTTCACATTTTTATGTATTGTTGCTGTTTGTTGATAGAGCTGTAAATACAAAAACATCATAATCATAAAAATAATAATCTCCAATCTAGCATAAACTGAAATTGGAAATTTGAGCTGACAATTTGTTATTATTAAAGGATTTTTAGTTTGTGCAAAATCCCATTTAGTTTTCTATTATTACTTGAATATGTGACTTTCCTTACATACTCCCCTATTAACACTCTCTCGCTGTCCCATATATGGGACATACCCCAGTAAGGTGCTTTTTTAAGCGGCTCTATGCAATATTGTTTAAATCTGCCTTTCATTACCTTTACTTTCCAACTGGTTGAGATTGATGCAAGTGCATGCACACACATTCCTTAGCCATCTACCCTCACATCATGATTTCGTGTAAAACCGCTACCCTGCCTTAACATGGAGTCTTAACCCTCAAACAGCCCTGCAAGACGTGTTAGCAACTAGAGACAAGCAAATGTTCTCACTTTCCACACGTCGTCTCTCTCTCAAAGAATCCAACACCAATGTGTCCTTGTAAAGATACACATAGAAGTAAACACAAATGACCCAGACACATCAGAGCGCACCAAAACACAAATGGACTCTATTGTAATTACTTTAATGCCACTCTAACCAACCACTCCATTAACCATTTAGCATTAATTGTACTTTACAGCTACTTTGTCTTAAAATTGAAGGTCATTTATCCAAATCACTTTTTAGTTCATCATGAGAGGGTTTGACAGAGCAGTCTAACAGATGAACAGTAGCAGTTTAATGTATTCTGATCTCCAGTTTCCTGAAGATTGTGAGTTTCCTTCCCTTATGACAACTATCAAGAGTTTAACCCTTGGAAAACAACTTAACAATTTTAGGACACCTGTAAAGTGCAGTGATGAAGTAGTTAAAGGTTCAAGTGATGTTTCACTTTGACCGCACTCTGAGAGTGCAGTTTTTCCAATCAGATGAATTATTTGGAACTGCCAATGCACAAAAGGATAATTTCAGCAATTGTGACTAAAGTCTAAAAACTATTGTTGGGACACTGGTGAAGAACGATGATGACGATCTGAATGTATATGATGTAGAACGAAAAAAATTCAGGAGAGGAGAAGAAAAAAGAGAAAACATTGTCAAGGAATGTAATCAATACATCATTCCTCCACAAGGTGTTAGATATGTAATTGCTAAAAAGAAATATGAAGCTAAAGGTAGATAAATCAATAAAAATGTCATAAAACCTAGCTGCTGATTGGTAGGTGATTTGTTTCATTGTGTTCACTCTGAATTTGAAGGCTGTTTTTAACCTAAGCAATAGCTATAGGATATACTAACCACAGCGTTCCTTTGATTTCATTTATTTTACGTCAGTCTGCTTTGTTTTTGGTTTTTAGCTTGAAAATGTATTTAAAGTCAATTCAGTTCAGTTCAAATCAGTTCTGTCCAAGGAGCTTTCTTTCCAAGCTTTTTAGACTACCACAACCTGAATGACTGAGAACCTGCACAGTCAGTTCTATTCTATTTTATTTATATAGTTCCAAATCACAAATCAGTCACCTCAATATGACTGCAAGGTGACTGTTTATATTCTAAGTTTAAAAAAAAAAACAATCCACAATAATACAGAGAAACCCCAACAATCATACAACCGCTTATGAGCAAGCACTTGGCGACAGTGGGAAGGAAAACTTCCCATTTAACAGGAAGAAACCTACAGATGTTAATAATAACCAACTGCAGAGTGGTAATATCCCCCACGGCACATTTGATTTAGAACAGAGCATTCAAACCAGGTTCTGTCTATATAAATATATTTTCTTTTTTCTGAGTGAAAACTTATGAATCCTTCTAAATCTCCCAGTATCATCACACTATGAATCAATCAATAATTCAGAATTACTCATCTTACAGTTTGTGTTTTTCTTTCTTTTTCCTAGAGCGCAAGAAGATAACCCTGACAATTGGAAACCAGTTTTCGTACAAGAAAATTTACAACGTTGTGGGATATCTGAAGGGAAAGAGGAACCCAGGTTTGTACAAATCCACTGCAGATTTGCCTTAAAGTTAAAACACAATCTCAGCATTTTTCTGTCTCCATCTTTGCTTTTAGCTACATTGTATTTTTCCTGTTTCGTTAACAGAAAAGGTAATGATTTCTTGATGATGCTTGTATTACTTAGCTCTGCTGCAACATAATGCATTTAGTCACCAAATATGGCTTTCATTCCACAACTCAATCTGTCTGTGCTTGGCTTTAAACAAGCAGAAGAAATCATTAAAAAAAAGATTAAAGGAGAAATTCAGAAACATCTGTATTGTCTTACCGGCAGAAAACTCCATGATAATAGCAATACCACTTTCATAGCCATCATAAATGAGGCTACAAACAGCGCATGTTAGTTCAGTTTGCCACTAATCCTGTAAATGGGGAAGCAGTTTCTGCTTACCACCATCAATGCTATCCACATCTGTGTCTCAGCAGAAGAGCAAATTATAGAAACTAAGCGCATTCTGTGCTACAGAAATATTCTCACTGGTGGTTAAATGAGACAGCCAAAATGACTTCTCTTAAAGGGCTCTTGAACAACTGAACCACTGGGTATTTAGACAAAACCAACAGTTTGTAGCAGTGACATAACATGAACCACTGGCTTCTGATAAATAAGATAATAATAATAATCATTTATATTACCTTTCCATGTGGAATTAACCGTTTTGATGACTAAAATAACCAGCTGACATCACCTTTAATGCAAACACAATTAAACTCAAATTGAATTATATAGCTGCCATAACACATATTTTATATTAGTGAGGAAAATATTCTTTTTTTTAATTCTTTAATAAACTGTGGCATTGCCTATTATTTTCCTTGCATACAGCACTTCTATCCACATGTAGCAACCACAGGGATCACAAAAATGCATGACTTTCTCACTTAGAAGTGTCGTTTTAGAACTATTAGAATCTGTTAGATTTGGAGGTCAGTGCAATTCTTCCAAAGCACATAGCCAGCCAGTCATAGCCAGAATGACTGAGAATATAGAATATATTCATAGTAGCAAGAGTTGTTGGATAATATTTAAGGTCTCATCATCAGTTTTAACTTATTGTGGGTGGTATTTCATATACACAGCTCACATTGTCAGGAGCTTTCTTTCTCCAAGTAATCTAATTAGCTTACTTCTGTAAGGTATTTACATTACTTTTAATTAGTTTCGATTATGTCATTATTTCAGATGCATTTAAAAAAACACATTTAGGTTACATTTCACCTGAAAAGTGATTCTTATAAACTCATATTAAGGTTCAGAAGATGCAGGTGCACGTTTTTTTATGGATACATTAGATCAAAACACAATAATAGAAGCTTTAACTTGATTTTATCACACTTTCATTTTCATCCCATGAATCCAAAGGTGGTTAAGCTCTGATAGGTAGACATTAACCACCTAAATGTTGACTAAAGTAGACATTAACTGCCTTTTGCACTCTTAATGTCAACCATCGTGTTTCTTAAATGTCTGCCATTTGCAGGTATTTATTTCAAAAAGTTGCCCATTGATGTTGGCAAAGACTTTTGAAAATGGAACGTTGGAGACGTATCTTTTTTTTTCTGTTTCCATTTACAAGGCTTTGTTAACTCTGCCCATTTCAAACATGCTGTACGCTGTGGTCTTTTAATATTTAAATGTCAACCTGGCTCTTTCTTCTTAGCTAAAACTACCCCTATCCTTTTTTAAATTGTCTCTTTATCTTGCCCTTGCCTCAACCACACAGCCTTCCTCCAATGTCACGCTACTGTACCTGTCCTGCCCACTCAGTAGTGGAAAATTATCTTGCTGATTTACAGTGTAATATTAAGCAGGCATAATGGCCCACTAAAGCAGATAATATGGGTCACAAATCTCTGGAAGGAGTGATGCTTTAACTGGTTGTGGGGGTTTCATCATATGTCTGTTCCACACTTAACTCTAAACAGACTGAATATTCATGCATGATGGCAATGGGTAATTCTGAATTAATCTTTGCTGTTTTTCTTAAATAATTTCCTGCTGTACGCAGCTACAGCTAGCAGCATAACAAATCTGCCAAACAGGCACACTGTAACATCAAAGCAGCCCTGTAGTTTGAGCCAGTGCGGTTCAACACAAGTGTTACGTGAATACTCCAGAGACATAACTGTTTATATTCTAATAATAGCTCAGTGAAATGAATTCATCAATTTAGATTTGTATATAACTATAGTATAAAGGTGGTTCAAACTGTTTCAAACGCAACAAAAATATAGAACGTCTATCAACTGCTCACTAATAGCACATTTTGTGATTAATCTACCATTATTTTATTTGGTTGCCTTCCTGGACAATGTTGGGAGAATCAGTTTAAGGCATTGTCCAAAGTTGCCCTTTCTTATATGCAGCCCCCAGCAAACATGTTGGAAAGGGCGACTTCAAAATGTGCTGCGCTTGAAATATTCAGTTTGACACCTTTTTACATATAGGTGCAGACAACATGGATTTTGTACTAGCCAGTTGAGTGGTTAAAGACTGCATCAGATATATATGGCTACATCACAGAGTCCAGTTAATTAGTGCCTACAGTGTGCTAAGAAACATAGCGAAAATAAGCATTTAAATAAAGCACTAGAACTGGAGCAGGAATTACCTGCATGGACTGTTAGTACAGTACAAATGTCTTTGCAGCGATCCATATTACTTGTCAGAAAATAACATTAAAACATTTTCCAAAAAGCACCAACATCAGACTCATGGTTAAGAGCAGCCTTATCGGCACCACCTGCCACTTAAATCAGTCGTGTCTGTAATTTTTTTGTCCGTCATGCACGTAAAAGGTTTATTTCTGCTGCAAAGTTTGGGTTTATGTCAGAGTCTTATAACATTGCACTCACTTTGTGAAGACATTCATGTTCTAAAGAACTGCAGCTTTTTTGCTGCTTATTTGTTTGTTGTGTGACAAAAGTGTCACACATTTGTACTAATTAGTGTCTCATCCAGTTTCTATGAAGCCAGGCTTTAAACAGCTATGATGACTTTATACTTTTTACTCTAAAGGCAAAATATGACCAAATAAAAGCATAAAGTATAGTCACAGAAATATTAGCTTATGCCCACGATCCTCAGTTAAAAGCCCGAAGCTATACAATTCCAACACAATCCTGAAATAAATAAATAAATAAAACTCATGCATATGAAATATGAGATAAAGAACTTGAGTGGCCACCTAATCTCAAGATACCTACACTGCTAAATTGCTAATGTAGAAAAATCCATCCATCCATTCTCTTCCGCTTATCGTTGTCAGGGTCGCGGGGGGGCTGTAGCCTATCTCAGCTATCAAAGGGCGAGAGGTAGGGTACACCCTGGACAGGTCGAGAGTCTGTCGCACGTCCAATACATATAGACAAACAACCATTCTCACTCACATTCACACCTATGGGCAATTTGGAATTACCAATTGACCTAACCCCACTAACTGCATGTCTTTGGACTGTGGGTGGAAGCCAGCGTACCCGGAGAAAACCCACGCAAACACAGAGAGAACATGCAGAACAATCCTACTCACTCTGCCACCATGCCGCCAATGTAGAAAAATTCCTCGCAAATTTCAAAACTGTAGAAGGACTTCTACTAAGAATCAATTTCCCTTAGGAAAAAACCAAAATAAAACATGGTTGGTAGCTCATGTATTTATGCAAGTGAAAACATTCCTCCATTGACTTACTGCACTAAACTACAGTTAGTTTCAGCTGAACCAATAATAATTTGTCCTGGCCTAAGGGCATCACGTCTATGTTATTTTATGTTATTTATAATCTGTGTTTATTAATTAGGGTTTCTTATGAAAAATTAATTTAGCTTTTGATATATTAATCTCCTCCTCCCAGTATACATACCCATGAACAAAGTAAATTACACTTTCACGTATGAGTGATTTAAAGTACTTTACGCTAATCGCTGTTCATAAGATTCACCCAGGAAGCTCCACATAATGTAATAATATGTTGTCGTGGGCTAAGCTAGCAGGCTTCTCTAAGCACCTCTTTTCTCAGACAGAGTCATCAGTGCTCTGTGTTGCAGTCGTGAGGTTTGCTCTGTTCTTCTTGTTGCCTGCAGGAGTTCTGCTTTGTGCATCCATACTCATCCCTCTGTCTTTGTAGAAAATGCAAGGCATACAAAGAAGCCTGAAGCATTCATGTGTGAATGCAAGTGAGTTTGTTACCTTGGTAAACCACAGGAAGACACTGTGTGAATGGCGTTATGCTACTTTCATTAAGTCACAGCATTTGTACATATTCATTTTAAAACCCCTTTCTCGGTTTAGCTATATAATGTTCTGTGTATCTGATTTCTTGAAATAATCCCTGCCGTGTATTACTGTCTAGAATTTAACACAAAAAGATGGAGAGACATATTTGGGCCTTTTACCAACAAGTATCTGCACATTAGCATAAGAAATGTCACCCTTCAGTCAAATTTCTTCCTATACAAAGTCCTTAAAAGTCATGTTTCTCAATTCAGCAGTTTAGTTCTTATAGTAATTAAGGACAGTTTGGTGAATTTGAATTTGATGTGCCTGTTGTGGTTCCATGGGTCATGCAATTCTTCCCCTTTATTCTAGAGATTCTGAGTTCTGCTTCAACCTTCTGAGTCATCTTAAGGCTGGCCAACCAAAATTACCCAGTAGCTGCAGCTCCCTGCATGAGCTTCAGCAATGGAGGTGTGGAACATGGTCCACTGGGGACAGTGTCCCAATCCTGGTCTGGTGGTGGGCAAGGGGCTGTATACTTGTATCCCCCTGGTTCACTGCCTACACATTGGGTTTTTTCCCAGTGGGTGAGAGGCTTGGTACCCCTTGCCTTCGGATCAGGGGAATGGGTCCTGACTGTGCCTATGTGACAAATAACAGCCATTTTGGAGTCACTAGGTGAGGTGCCGGAGAGGGCTCCAATAGGCAGTGCATTTTAAATACAACCAACTCTAAATGGATAGCCACTGAAGGAAAAAAGGTCGAAAGGGATGATGGGATTTAAATATTACCCAGATGGAGACCTGTTTAAAGTACATATCACTTGTGGAAAGTGTGTGTGTGTGTGTGTGTGTGTGTGTGTGTGTGTGTGTGTGTGTGTGTGTGTGTGTGTGTGTGTGTGTGTGTGTGTGTGTGTGTGTGTGTGTGTGTGTGTGTGTGTGTGTGTGTGTGTGTGTGTGTGAGAGAGAGAGAGGGGGGAAGGGAGAGTTTGTTTAGGAGCAGATAATCGGTGATACAACATGTGTTCAACATTAGGTCCATCAAACAGCGAGTGACCTTGTACTGTGAATTGTGGGAGGATGAATAAACCTGTTACAGTAGGTGCACTCATCTGTGTGCATTTGTGCACCTATATATATACATATTCTTTTAGCATGATTGAAACATTGTCTCTAATAGTTTGCTTCAACACTGCAAAATTTACAAGGATATAGATATAGTACTGAGACGGAACCCATAAAAGCACAAAACACATAGAAGCCCCCCAGCTGGCCAGTGGCTCTGAACCCAGGACCATTTTTCACCATACATGTTTGAGTATCTACCTATAGAGATGAAAATGTGTCAAAATGAAAAAATGATTTCTCTGTTTTTTTATTTACTTCTTTGTTTGTTTGTTTTATTTATCTATTTATCTTCAGATCGCTATGTGCTGGTTGGTAGTCGTCATGACAGCGACCATGGAGGCGGGACTTCAGCTATTATGAATCAACTGATTGCAGCACTGACAGAGCAAACCAAACGCGGATGGGTGCCAGACCGTACCACTGTGTTTTGCTCATGGGGAGGCTCAGCCCTGGGAAACATTGGATCTTATGAGTGGGGAAAGGTCAGCAAACACAAGAGCCTCTGCTTTATTAAATGTCAGAGGGTCAAGGGTAGAAATGTCTGAAAATAGAGCTACTGGCAACATACATGAACACTGAACAATAATACCGATCACTAGAAACGTGAAGACACTTCTTGTCAAAGGAGGGTGGGGGGGTGGGGGCTTAATTATGATGGTGTGATGAGTGTAATGACAACAATTATATGATTATCATAGTAGATTGAAATCATAATAGCTGGTGTGTGGTGTACATTTATGTGTTCCTTTCAGGATAACAGTGTTGTTCTGCAGAGCAGTGCAGTGGCCTATGTCAGCCTGAACTCTCCAGTCAGAGGGACGGAAGCTCTCAGAGCTACAGCTTCACCAACTCTTCTGCAGCTCACCTCAGATATACAGAGGGTAAGTATTACTATGATTCCATGTACTGCTACTGTCACTCCAACATGATGTGCTGCTGCAGTGTCCAGTGTTACCACAACACACACCATATAAACCATCAGTGATCCCTCAATATTAGTAGTATCGCTGTGATTCACCTAAAATATGGCAATGAATAATCGCCTCATTTCAGTGAAAGGATAAAAAGCAGTGGCATTTTCATTTTTTTGTTTTTCCAAAATTACAGCTGCTGCCACAGCTGCGATTTTGCCAGGTTAATGTTGCAATTTGTGTGAAAAGATCTGCTAAAAACCACCAACCGCTAAGCACCATATTAGAGATTACCCTTGAGGTGTCTAGGACGGTTCTGTTACTTTAAAACTATGTTGTTTTGCAAGCTCTAACCCAAAGAGGGTAAACTATAGTAAATAAGACTTAATCTTGTTTTCTGTTTGAGTTCCTAGAGGCACAGTTCCCACTAAGTTGTGTGTTATCAGCTTAATACTTCATGACTTTTCCCTGTTTTATAAAGGAATGGCTTAAAAAATATTTTAAGCTTCAGACATCCAGTATACCCACGATCAGTTCATCTTAAAGCCCCGATCATGCATGATTAAAAGCAGAGTTTTCATATTCTTCATTTTTGTAACTGTTGTTGAAAGAACTTTGTATCTATTTCAACCCTTAAAAAAAGTTCTCATAGAAGGTCTTCTCTGGATAACACACTGCTTTCATCAATGCTTGTCTGCATCAGTATCAGTTTTAATACCCATATTAATCCAACTGTAGCTTAAATATAGATGATTAGAGGTGATTAAAAAAGTTAGGTAACAATAGTACTGCAACTTCAATACAGTGAAAAACCGGAACATTATGAAAATTCATAAATGCGAAAGACGTCTGTCATACACTGGACATGACACGATATGCCCGTGACTCTGCATCTAGGATGTGGGAGAAATGAGCAGATGTAAATGCCTAAACTTTAACAAGGACCAAATATTCATGGCTGTGGAGTTGAAGCCTCTCCCAGATCGCAGAGCTAACACTGATTTTCTAGTTTACAGACAAACCAAACCAGTGGCAGGATGTTAGTGGTTGTGTTGGAGCTTTTAACTCACAACTTAAAGGACCTAAAGGATCTGTTGCATCTTAATGCCACTTTTGGAGATCTTTTGGTGCTTTTTTGCAGCTATGTAAAGAACCAACAGCGGGCTTGTTGTAACTCAATAGAATATCTCAGTATATGTCCATATTTCAGTTTACTTTGCTTCTTCATTTCTATTATTTGTTTTTTTCTCTGTAATTACCTGCCACTAATCAGAATGTTAATATTTCCAATTCTGCTTTGATGTTTTTTGAGGAAGGTTTTCCTCAAAAAATTTACTTCAAAAATGTACTTGTGCAGGAACAACTGCTAGCAGACTCTTAGCCAGACACATTGATTTCAGCAAGCTCAGTATTAAGAATGAAGATGGCCAGATGTTGACATGAAATACTGCCACCTTGTTTTGAAGGCCATTCTTAATGGAGTAATTTTATGCTCATTCTACACATCCATTAAGATAATTCTCCCTTACGTTTAGTATAATAGAAGGATAAAAACGTTCTGTGATCCTTCTCTGCCTTGCAGAAATTAGTTAAGGATATGCCTCACAGGTGTCCTCGGTTTCTTTGAAACAAGACGTCAGGGGTTTAAAGCCTGGTTAGAAAATGCTTCCGGCTAGACCCTAATACCAAATCAGCTACACTGAACTATGAGTGAGAGACAGGTAACTGAAGCCATAACAGCTTTAGTAAAATAGATGGTGTAAAAATGTTACATAATCAAGGTCCCTTTCTTTCTTCCTGAAATTAGTTGGAAGAGATGCCTTGCAGGTGCAGATTAAGCGAGACATCTCTCAAAGGCCTTGGGCAACTTTACAGCTGCTGCAGCTGTTTGTACAAGAATTCAGCTGATTATTAACCTGTCCATTTATTGGAGCTGATAATTCTTTAATTAATGATGGGTTTTTTTAATAATCAAACCACCACTACAAGGTCTTTATCAGTTTATAATAAATGGTAAAGAACTGAATGCTTATATGTCAAGAGTAATACAGTGGTGTAGTAGAGACAACCCCCCCCCCTAATCCAACAAAAAAACCAAACAAACATATAATTTTATGACTTAGTTCTATATATGCTGCACTCTCCCTGGAACTTTTCACCTTTTCCTGTCTGAATTATAAAATGTATCCCTCCTATAGTGATTAAAATATTTCCCATTTCCTGAACCACTTAGCAAAAGTAGCAATATCACACTGTGAAATATATCTCACTGCATATAAAGCTGTATTACTGGCACATTTTACTTAAAGTTTCAAAAATGAAAGTAATTATTCTGTAGAAATATGAGGAAAAATGTTTCCCATCAGTGTTATATAGATCTATGGATCAATATTACTGCTGCAGATCTTTAGGGCTGACCTCAGTTGAAATACTTTATATTCTGGTTACTCTACAGCAGGGGTGTCGAAGTCCAGGCCTCGAGGGCCGGTGTCCTGCAGGTTTTAGATAACACCCTGGGTGAACACACCTGAATCAAATAAGTAGTTCATTACCAGGCCTCTGGAGAACTACAAGACATGTTGAGGAGGTAATTTAGCCATTTAAATCAGCTGTGTTGGATCAAGGTCACATCCAAAACCTGCAGGACACCGGCCCTCGAGGCCTGGAGTTCGACACCTGTGCTCTACAGGAACACTTCTTTAAAATCATATGGTTGTAGTGGCTCTCCTGTGAGGACCACACATCTCTAAAAGCAGCTTTTAAAGACCTCCAGAAAATAGGGCTACAACTTCATTAAAAGAAAAAAAGTTTATTAATATAAAATAAAAAGATCACAGGTAAATTAAAAGTTTTAAGCACTGTGTGACACTGATAAATGTCGATCTCTCCAGCGCAGTTTATAAACCAATAATGAAAAAATAAAGGTGCTGTATTTGCAAAGCAGCTTGTTAAATCTATTATATTTGGTCAACCAAGCTTTTTCTCTGTCTTTTTCGTTTTTTTCTTGCTAATCTGAAAATGCAGGTGCAGCCTGCACCTATTCAACTGGCCTTTTCTATTAAGCCAGACATGGCAGCAGCTGGCATCCCCTCTCCATCATCAGGGGTTTTCTTTGCTAATGTGTTAAAGGAGTTATTAAAAGTTTCTTCACACTACTCTCTAGCTCTGCTGTATCCTATGATGGCCAAGGGTAGTCTGAAAATGAAAACTTATTTGTTAATATGATGAATCACAGAGGGCTCACTTATTTACCAATGCTCGCTCTGTTTCTGCACCATGAACTGAGCAATGGAACAGCTTTCCGTCAGTTCCCTGTTAGCATTTAAACACATTTACATGTAAATCTATATTAGCCATCTAGCTTAATTATTTCTGGAATAGAAGAGCCCACAAATGTACTTCATACCTTACTTAGTCACTAGCAACTTATTGGCTTTAAATATATTATCTACCCCTGCTGGTACTCCATGCGGTATTGCAACTGCATGTGTCCATTTCAAGCTTTAGAGAGGCAAAAGCGTGAAATAGACACAGTGGACTGGTGTGTGTGTGTGTGTGTGTGTGTGTGTGTGTGTGTGTGTGTGTGTGTGTGTGTGTGTGTGTGTGTGTGTGTGTGTGTGTGTGTGTTACAAACCATGATATTGAGTAATGTACTGAACTTCACTGATATACACTTAAATAAAACCATGTCATAATACTATGAATGTTAAACTTCAAATGAAGTACAGTAAACATAATAAATGCACATCTTACCAATAGTTTGTGTGAGCATGGAGTGCAGTTAAAATAGTGTCACTTTAGCATGTTTACGGTTACTGTTATAGTCCTTTGTTTCACTGTTTTCATGTAATCACTGACTGATTCCATTATGCTGACAGTTTGAACATATTTTACTTTTTGGTCTCAATGATGACTCTATGTATGACATATGCATGGTAATGCATATGTAGAACAAATAGAACTTTTTGCTGTTGTTCTTTTTCCTTTTGGGACAGATATTTTTTCCCTAACTCTTTAGCCTTCATGTGTGCAAATACCTTTTTTTCACCTATACCATGACTATTTCATTTGCATCAATAACATAAAAGTTAAAACGTGTGAAACGTCACAATAAAAGCAAGACTTTGACTGTTCTTTGAAATGTTGCTTGTGTGCAAGGGGGAGGATAGCACTCCTAATATGAGCTAAATATTCCCTCTCACCCCATCCCACACTTCACAGTCATATACAATCTGCATTGGCCACTCTGCTGATTAAGTATAGCAGCTCAATGATTCAGCCTCCCAAACTGTCTCTTTATTCCAACCTGGGGGTGTTTTGCAGATATGATCAGCCCTCGCAGATTTCTTCCCAACTTCTACCGTCTTTTTAAACTCGGAAAACTTTTGCCTTTTGAAAAAACACACCTCATCGTTACTCTATCTCATTTCCTTCCTCCACCCCCACCACCACCTCTTCCCTTTTTTTTTGTTTTTTCTCATTGTCCCTTAAGCACTACAACCCTCTCCCCACCTTGCTCACTTTCATTCTATCACCTCTTAACCTTCTCTTTCATCGGCAGCAGGCTTTGCATCTCCCTAACCTCTCATTTTCCTCATTAAAATCTTTCTCTTACTTCTGCTCTACATGCTCTCTTTGTCTGTTCAGGCTATGATGCTTAGTATAATCTTTTTTTAGAGTTAAGTCATTCATCCACAGGGAAGATTTATCTTCTTGTCAATTACCAATCAGGTTCAGGTACAGGAGGTCACAAATGGATACGAGTGCAATGTCCCTTTAATCCCCTAATCTAAAATAAAGTAATAGGTAGAAAGGGCCCTGTCACATTTGGCTGTAATGAAGCTGCAGACAACCTCTGTCAGTGCCTTAAAAGAGACAAAGAGAATGTAACTTACCTTTGATCTTCTTTAAGGAAACACGTTAACATAAAAAAAAATCACAATGCATGCATTCTATCTGCTCTGGCGTCATTCTTAATGTGTATACTGTAAATACCAAGAGGACACTGGTGGTGCTATAAATAATGTGAAAGAAGAAAAGCTTTCTCTTCATCACCCAAGGACAATTTCTCACTTAACTGCACTTTTTCAGTTCAGATATCGCTACCTATAATTTATTTGCACACATATTGCTCCATGTGCCTACTCTAATCTATGGGGTGTTAGCCATACCTGCAATAATTACCTGTCCAGATGCTGGACTAGCTCCTGAAAAGCAAATTTTTTTGGAAAGAAAACAACAATCTAACCACTCACTTAGAGGATAATTTAATTACCTGCTCACATAAAACTGAGCTCATAGCCCAGGAGGATCAAAGTTACTCTTTTCTTTGGCCATAACTTTCAGTTGTCACTGCTTTGCTTATTGTACCTGACTGAAAGAGGTGCATGATGCTGTAGAAAACCAGGTCATAGATTTGTCTTCGTCTGATCAGAAAAAGAAGGCCCAGTCTAGACTTCAACCTGATTGAGATTGTGGTAGGACCTTAAGACAGTTGTGCATAAATGAATGCCCGCAAAGTCAAATGAACTGAATCAATGTGTGTAAAAACCTTCTATTTTAAAATGTTGACAAACTTTATATGAGAAAACAAGCTCTAAAGACTACTTTATGGAAATGGTGAACATGGCACAAAACTGTTGCCTACTGTAAATACACCTCAAGCAGATGCAGAGCAATGTTGATTTTATTTACTTTAATCTGTGTACTTTGTATTTGAGTCCAGTATTTAATCTCTTTTAGCTCTGCTTTGGATTTCTATCGTCCCTCTCCCTCTCTCTTGCGCTCTCTCTGGGGAGGCTGGTGCCAGCAAATCTTTCGGGTGCCCAGATTGTGGAGCACAGAAAACTGAAAATCACATCATAGGATATTGATTTTACAAGTTTGAATTTGAGTTTGATGTAATACTTGAAATGGCTTCTCCTAAACTCATGGTCAACTAAAACTCTTGTTGAGTGGGTGCTAGGCACATGTGCTGTTATATATGCTGGGTTTGGGGAACTTTGTCAAGAATTGTTTATTAAAAAAACCCTGTATAACACCAATAACGGTTGGAGTGAAACGTTACCATCGAGTCAGAGAACATCTTTTGGTTAGCAGCTTTCCAAAAGTTGAGGAAATCCCAGTCACAAATCCTTTTTTGCATTTTTGGTCATTGCAGATGTTAAAAAATAATAATAATATTATTAATATGGATGTAAACAAGGCCACATTATACATCAAGATTTTAAACATCACCTGTCTGTCTCCCCTTTTCCTGTTAAGCTTCACTGTTGTTTTCATTAGTAGACATAGTAGATAAATGTATAGTGAAACTGTTAAAATAAGTAAATAATGCTTTTGTTTTTCCTAGAAATGTACACTTTTTATTAGGCAATATGCTCATCTAGCCATGTGAGTGTTGCATACAAAGCCTTTTTGGTCCCAGACAGGCTCAGCCAATGCTTTGTTACATGAACAAATCAAAACAGCCAAATGCATCATTACAACTCTGCAGAGTGCCACTGAACTAACCAAATCATTTCTCCACTGTGTATACTTTTTGTTTACCTTCCCGTCTCCTCTGACCTTGCCTCATACCTGTCCATTCATTGGCATTTGTGTCTCTGGCACAGTCTATCACACCATTCATCATCTCAAGTGTGTTTGAGTTGCCCCAGGTATTCTTTGCACCTTCCAATATTTACAAACAGGTCTACACATGTCATTTATCTTGTTTGTGCAACAGCTGTAATACCTGCTACTTATCTTACTTTGCTTGGACCTGTCTTCCAAACTGAGATGCTGCTGCACTGATAGTTTTGGAATGGGTGCTTGGGAACCAATTATAATAAAACTAGATACTCGTTTTGTAGGGGATTTATACCAGGAGAGGGGGCAACAGGGGGTCGAAGGACTGCGAGAAGTCAAGAGGATGAGAAACAGAGGTGGAAAGGGAGATACAAGTGGTGCTTTGGTGGCTAGAAGAATACAAAACAAATGGAGAGGACCTTGTGCTTTAATTGGGTATTGTTCCAGATTTATGTTGGTCTTGTCTGCAGTTGGAGTGTGGGTGGCTTGTGGCAGGTGCCTCTATTTGAAAACAAATGGTCGCCAGTGGATAGCACATTGTTAGACTGAAAAAAAGACCACAGTGGCAAATTGTTCATCTTCCCTCTCTCAAAGAAATGGTCAACAGTGTGTGTATTTTTTTGCTTTTCCAATTGTGTGTGTGTGTGTGTGTGTGTGTGTGTGTGTGTGTGTGTGTGTGTGTGTATATAACTGGAATTACAGGATCTTACATGTATATGTGCACACTCTGCAAGTTACTGTTGTGTGATTTCAACCCCTCCGTGTGGGCTTTATGTGGGGAAGTGGTTTATTATACATGCTGCTGGGTGTCCCATTTTAAATAGGCCTTTAGTCACTGTAACTATTCTGTATTGCCTACAGAAACACTGAGGTTCAAAATGTTTTTTGAATCTAAATGAAAAGAATAATACCTTAGTCAGCTAAGGCTACATGAGTGTATACTACAAGGGCAGTATAGGACAGAATGAATCCATTGTATCCAAAGCATCTGAGACCAAAAATGACTACACCATGACAAATCACAACATCCAAACAGGCGGTTATGTAGTGGTCTAAGAAGACACCAATACAAATCAGAAACCTTGTTCTAAAGAGGAAAACAAGGACAAATAATTTTAATGGGCTATGACTAGTCCTGTATCTACTAAAGGAATTAAGTTTGCAACATTAACAGAAGGGTGTATAAAAGCAGATGTATGTAGCTCATGACTGGGCCAAACATAACTAGATTTCAGTGTCATTGCAAGTTTATGTGTTAGTTTGTTCCTATTCTATCGCTACATCAGGTTTTTTTGTATGTATGTGTTTCATGAATACACAGTATTCATTTCCAGTATGCTAGCACGTCAAAATGTAGAGCTAACCAAAGAGATTTTCAGTCCTCTTTACGAGTACCATGAATTCATACACCTTGGCTAGAAGATGCTGACAGAAAAAATATTGACGTGCTGTGAAACACATTGTCATTTGCAGTACTGGTCAAGTTACTTGAAAAAATTAATTAGTTACTAATTACTGATTACTTCTCCAAAAAAGTAATCCTGTTACTTTACTGATTACTTATTTTCAAAAGTAATTAGTTACTTAGTTACTTTTCAAAAACATGATACACAACCTGAATGCATAATAAAGCAACAGACCTTTCAGCCCAATTCTATTTTTTATGCATTACCCATCATACAAAATTGAATCAAATGGAAAGCCTCTTTCTAAAAAGTGTTTTATGAGTTTTAATCTTTTAATTAGAAAAAATTCAATTATATGCAACTGTCTTTGACTTGAAGAAACTGCTTAACATTTAAACCTATTTTCTGCATATTCCAGCATATAAAATAAAATAATGTTTTGTGTTTACACTCACTCTTTCAAATAGATGCAAGTAAAACACAGCAAAAGATGAATAAAATCGAAGATTCGGGGGCACTGTCCTGTCGCTCTTAAATCTATTTTCACCTATTTAGCACGAGTGGGGAAGGTGGAGGTTTGCCCGGTGCCGCAGTGGTCATGTCAGCGGGGGGATCTGGGGGTTTCTTTATGATTTCACATTCCCGTGGCAGCGTGCTAGGTACTTGCTCAGATTTGAAGTTTAATTTTTCGCTGTAGAAAGAAGTTTTCTTCCCACGCAGAGTGTACAGTGGACGCTAATGTTTTTGTCAATTCTAATGCAAGCACGCTTTAAACGCTGCACGGCCATACTCTCTCCCACACTCCATATTATCCGTGGTGATCTACACACGTCTGTTGCTGCCATGGGCGTCGCACGCACTTACGTCATTATCATGAGACACTCTCACAAACAAAATCACGACGGTTTAGTAACGCAGTAAGACAGCGTGCTTACGGGAAAGTAACAGTAATCTAATTACTTTTTTGCAATAGTAATCCCTTACATTACCCGTTACTTGAAAAAAGTAATCAGATTACAGTAATGCATTACTGCCCATCTCTGGTCATTTGCTATGCTTGTGATTCCATGTGACGGTAAGAGTTAAAATCTGTTCTCCAGTATACAGAAATGTTGTTGTAGACAGTACAGTTAAAAAAAAAAATCCTACAAATATTCTTAGGAACATATTCGTATCGTGGTGTTTCTGAGATAATCCTCTTAACATTCCTGGTTTGTGGTGTTTTTGTCTGACCTAATCTTCTCAGTGCTTTGAAATCTATTATGCACTAAGCTTCATGTTCATACAGATTTGGTTTTATTAATCTATTTGTCGTAAAAGCATGTGAACAACTATAACAGAAAGAGGATGCTGTTCTAATGTAAAACACATAATAAAAGGTGAAAAACTGCTGTAGACACAACTATGGGAGCATTTGTGAAATGGAGCATTTCTTCTGAAAAAGAATATATATATGAGAGAGAGAACGAGAGAGAGGAATTCACTGAAAATGCCTTGCAAGTTGCCGCCAGTGAAGAGTAAACATGACAAAATGCCCTCTAATGTATCTACACAATGATGAAAGCACACAAAATGTCTGTGGTGACTATCTTAGTTATGGTTAAATCAGCATTAACAGTTCTGTAGTGTGCTTCTATATGTGAATGAAGTACCCTCATGGGTGCCCTTTCATTGGAAGAAAACATGATGGTGACCTGTAGGCCTCCCCCCAAGCAAGAAAAAATGACATGCCCTTTAAATGAAAAAGATGTAATGTGGTGCCTTATGAGTTGCGGTTGTAATGGGCTCAGCTGGGGAATCTGAGATGTCACCCTTCTAGTGAAATAAAAAAAACCCACAAAAGTGCTATTTAGTATAGCATACCAGGATGCGGAATTGGATGCCCTTTCAAGGAAAAAAAAATCACAGACAAAACAACCCTCTAGTTTGACCCCATGTATGATGAAAGATGATGTCGTGATGACTTCATTTTCAGTGGACAAATCCAGGGTGCCACCCCCTATAGGTTGTACTGTTTGGGAGAAAAATGCTGGGAAGCACCTCTCCATTGAACAAGAGAGGATGCAATTGACTATATAAGCTATTATGTATCTTCCATGTAGCCTTGGAAAATAAGGCATCATCAAAAACACTGTGTAGGTGTTATTATTCAGTTCATTTGATTTTGGCACATTACTGTTTATGCTTTTGAGGTAATTGTGATCGACAATTTAATGTAAATCACAACTGACAATTTAAGTTTAGGGGCCACATACACGAGCACTCTGTCTTGTAGTAGTGTCTTGAAGTTGGAAGTAAGGCAGGTCATATAGCACAATATATCACACAGATTGCAAAGAAAAGTTTGCATATTTCATGTCATGAAATACACAAAAAATTCTCAGGTGAACATTATTTTATGACACCAGGTGGCATATTATGTAAATGAAAAACTAATAAAAAACTGGAGCTAGTAGATATACACGTACATTTATCTTCAAGTGTAGTGGTCTCCTCCTGGTGTCCTCCTGTCCCTTCATGCATCCCAGTTTATGACTTCTCACATTGATCAAACGCACAACCCACATCCAGCCCAAACTTTTGCACATGAAATATGAGTCTGAGACACCAAGTTTACACAATAGAAAATACCCATGAAAATGTATATCTTTATGGCCCAAAGGAGCAATCATAAAGACTTACCCACAGGAGAAATTTTTCTGTGTCCATTCCTCTCCTACCAAAAAATCTAAAATTCTAAAATCTCACACAAAGGCCATTTCAAAACCAATAAAAACGTATAATTTAAGTCATCCATAAAATGTATCTAAAATACCATAGACCTTTGTGTGTTTCCAGAATGTTGGATTTTGAACACAATTTGCATTCACTGTGACAAATTGTAGTCTTATGCATGCTCATAGAGTATGCTTCTGCTGGAAAAACAATGGCTGATACTTTAATTGAATTATAATACCATGTCAGGTTTTCAAACATAAAGAAATGGATAACAATAGGCTTGCTTTGGAATCACACTGTATATGGTAAATATGAACATCATCCACATTAGCTGGGAGGCTTAATTTATATGTCTGTTTTATATGTTTTCTCACATAAAGCCAGCGGAAAGGAAGCTGATGATAAATCACCAGAATGGGTGTGTGACTTTATGGCCTTCCAAGATGGCTCGACGGCACACTTGGCATAATGTTTGAAATAGTACGCTGTCGGCAATATGTTTGAATTACCATAGTTCTTGTATTGTCAGGAAAGGCATTGTGTGACTGCGGCAGCCTCAATGAATCTGCATAATCACGAGGAGAAGCTGCTCGGTCTCAGAAGGCATTTATGCTGCTGACAGCATGGCCCTTCCATCACAGTTTCATATCACAGCGACAAAATATAAGTAGGGGAATGCATATGAAAATGTGTGTTAGGTGAAGAATGACGACTGTCATTACTTGTGGCTGTGATATTTGTCAGATGCTGTGGGGTGATGCATTTTTCGAACAGGGTTTTTTTTTCCCCCTTGCCTATTCTGCAGAAAATACTCTGCAACAAACCTATTGTTTGTAAAAAGGGGAAGCGGCTGCAGTTCATAGCCAGAGCTTTCTTGACATTTATTTTGTTTAATAGATGGCTCCTAAATTAAGGACCAATTACAGACAATTTTGTTGTACAACATAAGGCCTTGAATGGATCACATATATCTATATATATCTATATATAGATATATGTGTGTGTATTTAATAAAATTCCTGTATCAAAGGCCTGGGAGCTTGAGGGTCCTGCGGAGTATCTTAGCTGTTCGTAGGACTGCACTCCCCTGGACAGAAATCACGGATGTTGTTCCTGGGATCTGCAGGAGCCACTCACCTAGCTTGGGAGCACAGAGCACCAAGCGCTCTGATTACCACTGGGATCCCTGTTACTTTCACCCTCCACATCTTCTTGAACCCTTTTCTCAGCCCTTGGTATTTCTCCAGCTTCTTGTCGTCGTTGTCATTTGGTATCGCTACATCTATCACTACGGCTGTCTTCCTCTACTTGTCTACCACTACTATTACCAGGTGGTTAGCCACCACTATTTTGTCTGTCTGTATCAGGCACAGTTGTTTCTCTACACTATTTCAGCCACTTGGTTATGGCGTTCCATGTATGCCCTGCCTGCTAGCGTCTTGCATCCTGCTGTTATGTGCTGGATTGTCTCAGGGGCATCTTTACACAGCCTGCACCTGCGGTTTTGCTTGGTGTGATAGACCCCAGCCTCTATGGATCTTGTGCTCAGAGCGTGTTCCTGTGCTGCCATGATTAGTGCCTCTGTGCTGTCTTTCAGTCCAGCTTTGCAATGTCTGCAATGTTGCCTTCTGGCAGTTCGATCCCCTCAGTTGTGAGTACCTTCCCTCTCTTCGTTATCATCCGACCACACTTCTCTAGTCCGAACGACATTGCGATGTCATTGCTGTATATCATGGTGGTGTGGATCAGTGAATCGATGTCTCGTTCACTCTTGGCATGCAGCTTGATGCCATCCATGTAGAGGAGGTGGCTGATGATTGCCCTGTTCCGTAGTCGGTGGGGACAGAGCATCTCCCTGGTAGATCCCGCACTTGATGGTGACTTGTGCTGTTGGCTTGAAGTTGGCCTCTAGTGTTGTTTTCCCCACTGATTTCCTGATGAAGACTCTTAGGGTCCTGCTGATCTTGTATAGTTCTAGGCATTCCAGGATCCAGGTGTGGAGCATCAAGTCATAGGCCTTCTTGTAATCATTCCAGGCAGTGCTCTGTCTTTTTCTGACATTTCCTATCATTTCTATGTTGATGATATTCAGCTGTACATATCCTTTGTCTCACAAGCCAGATAGGCTATCCACCCTAGTCGACTGTTTATCCCGAATTAGTAACTGATTCTTGACGGATATTGGAAGAAGCTATAATCATGGCCTGGAGTTTAAAACAAGGTAACAACTGGAGAGCCAGTCAAGTAATTTTTTCCTTTTCTCATCTGGGGAGACCAGTATTTTTAATCGCGGTCTAATATTTGATTCCTCTTTGGACTTTGATTCGCACTAATTCATGTTCCTGTTTCTTCCATTTAAAGAACATTTCTAAGTTGCAAGCTGTAGTCTCCTCTGAGCAAAGAAAAATGCATTTTTTTCATTGTGCCTAGATTATTGTAGCACATTGTTTAATGGCTTAGGTAAATAATTTTCTTTCACACCTCCAAGTGATATAAAATGTTGCAGCCAGTTTCCTAAGATACTCAAGCAAGCAAGCTCACATTACCCACATTTTGTTCTCTTTACACTGGCTTCCTGTTGATTTTAGAATTTGTTTTGAAATCCACATACTTGCATTGACAGCACAAAATAGACAAGTTCCAGACTAATATCTCAACTCCCTGTTCAATACACTGCTCACTGTCTGCACTCATGAGCTCAAAATCTATTAGTTCTCCTTTGTTTAAGACTGAAGACTAGGGGAGGTTCAGCCTTTTAGACTGTGGCACCACTTCAGCTCCACTTAGCTTTTAAAAAGCAGTTAAAAATGTTTCTGTTTAATCAGGTCTTTTGTGGACTTTTTTTTCTGCTTTAACATAGTTCTCTATTGATATTGTGCTGGTGATTTTATTGTACAGTGTTTTGTGACTTTGTCTCTGAAAACTGCTTTATAAATAAGCTTAACTCATTTATTTACCTCTTTGGAAATTGTGACACTTGAAGTTTAGTTACAGCAGGCCTTAAATTATAGTTTATGGTGTCCAGTTAATTGCATTAGTTTTCAGTGGAAATGAAAATGAATAAAGTGATATTTAAACTAAAGTTGAGAATATGTGCGCACATGAGACATTTAAAATGTATTTCTAGATTAAATTTAAAATCCCTGTAGATCGTTTTACATTCAGCAACAGTGTTTTAGCACTAAAGTTGTTCATCCAAACACTGTGTCTGCTTCTCTGCATCTTCCTTCTTGAACCCTGATGTTTCTTTTAGGTAACACAGAAGTGAATAAGTAACGGAAGAAGACAACTTTTAGTCTGTTGCAATCTTTTTGAGCCTTTCTCCGCTCTATTTTTTTGTCTATTTAATATCCCAGTCATTCATTTCTGAGTGGCTTGTACATGCATTTTAGTTCAACAGCTGCAAATTGCTTTTTCAAAGACCACAGTCTGGAACGGAATTATTATTATCATCACAGACATAATGCAAAATTGTTTTTGTCATTGGCACTTTCTTGCAGCGCATTGCATTTTGATTATTGTACACCGTCCTTCCCTGTTACACTCTGCTTGTTTGATGTGCCACACTGCTGTACACTGAGTTTACAAAGGGTCATTTTTTGTGAATGAAGTACATTCACACACACACAAACACACACACACACACACACACACACACATATATAGTGTGTGTGTGTGTGTGTGTGTGTCACTCTTTATTTAGAACTGTAAATTGTTAGCAATGTCTCCTTAGTATAGAACGTTGATTGCTGGGAAAGCAACATGGGGACAATGATCTGCCATCTTTCAACTTAATAATAAAATGATATCTGAGTTTATTACAGTTAATGTAAAATGGATTAAGACTATGAACAGCAAAACTTTGTTGTGGAAAATGCAATTTCTACCTATCAAATGTTGACAAAATGGGTGTCATAAATTATTTATTATTATCTTTTGGGGTAATTGCACAGTAGCTTAACTTTCAATCTATTTCCTGCCTCAGTTTGTAGGAATGCAGAGTTTTGATTTTAATACACAGTCCTAATCCCACTGCATCAATTCAATTCAGTTTCAGTTTTATTTATATAGCAACAAATCACAAAAAACGTTACCTCAAGGCATTTTATATTGTAAGGTAGAGACCCTAAAATAATACAAAGAAAACAGAGCAAATCCCAACAATCAGATGAACCCCCTGTGTAAGCACTGTGGCGAAAGTGAGAAGGAAAAACTCCATTTAAAAACGAAGAAACCTTCAGCAGAACCACGCTCGGGGAGGGGCGGCCATCTGCCATGACCAGTAGGTGGTGAGCAGTGTTGGGCAAGTTACTTTGAAAAAGTAATTAATTATAGTTACTAGTTACTTCTTCAAAAAAGTAACTGAGTTAGTAACTGAGTTACAAGATTCTAAAAGTAATTAATTACTTGAAAAGTAACTATTGCGTTACTTTAAAAAAAAAAAAAGTTTTAACCCTCTGGGGTCCAGGGTATAAGTGGCCATTTTTGACTCCTTTTGATTTTCCCTCTACATTTCACCTTTAAAAACTATTTACTTTGCCTTGTTTGGTATCATTCTTTTCAGCACAACCTCACATGTCTGAATATACAGTTATGTTTTCATTTTGACATACTGTATTAACACAATTGATAGAAAATCAGACAAAAAACATGAAATCCGAGTAGAAAGTTATATTTTTTACTGTAACAACCACAAACATGTTTATTGAATCATATTTCATAACTTTCAATGCAAATATAAATTGTCAATTTTAAAATCCTATGCACAAGTTTTGCAAACAAAGTTATTTGCAGCCATTTACCTTTTACCCTTTTTTAAATAACCATTTCAAACTATTTACAGAACAATCAGCTGTTCTGCATTCAATAAGATGCCACACAAATTATTTGTGCCACTCCAAAAAATAATTTCTGTCCACTATAAAGGAGAACATCACAGCCTGATACCTGCAGACAGCAGTTGCCTCATTGTTCTGACACACAACACAAAACTATCCACAACGCTACACACTAACTACACAAGACAACACATTAACTACACACTCCAAACACGCTAAACATCACAAATCTCTCACATCTCAAAACTCTCTCTCTCTCTTTTTCTGCTGTATTTCTTGCTCTCTCTCTCTCTCTCTCTCTCTCTCTCTCTCTCTCGCCGTCACTCCTAAAACTTCCCCCTCTTCCTAAACAACCAAATGTCATGTTGCCATATCATTTTTTGATTGGTTGGCATTTTTCCACCAACACGAATGGGCTGTTTTTTGTTTGTTTTTTTTAATTTTTTGTCATAAGCAGAGAGTGCTTGCTAGCGCTGTCCTTAGACACTAAACGTGATGAAACTATTCAGGAAAAACGCCCCCTAGCTCCAGGCGTTGTGCCAAAAAGTGATCGTCTACCAGAAAGTGATTGCTGCCCGCGGGAGCGTGCGCAGCTGCTTAAAGCTGTAGCGCCCAGATTACTTACAGCTACGTCCGTGTAACTGATATAGGGTGCGGTAAGATGAACACAGCTTCAACCGTCTGTTTGTTGAAAAATAGTAATGAAACCGCACCGCATTTTTTTTGTTAGTAATGGCAACGGCATTGTAACGATAGGAATAGTAATTAGTTAGATTACTCGTTACTGAAAAAAAAAGTAATGCCGTTAGTAACGCCGTTATTCCCATCACTGGTGGTGAGTGAAGGTAGACAACACTAAGGAACGTTGTGGGAAAAGAGCCATTGATTAACAATAACTAATGATTACATTCAGAGTGGTGTAGAAACACATAGTGAGTTAAAAAAATAAATACTGGTTTACCGAAAATAAACCAGCAGTCTGAGAGCAAAGTGGTCTGTTTGAGTGATATGGTTCTGTGATGTCTTTAATATAAGCTGGGACCTGATTCTTCAAGAACTTCTATGTGATGAGATGGATTTTAAATTTGATTCTGCATTTAACAGGGAACCAACGATGAGAACCCACTGCGCAAAGTGACTTCGGAATGATGTGTTTTATAAGTCATTTTTGGACGTACAGTTTTGGTCCACTGAAGGGGTTGTTTAGTATCACCAGTCCTTTTTTTTCAACATCTGCTGAACTCCTAGTGTTAATATCCCTAGGATCTCAGTGTACGGGTTATTTATAGTCCAAATTCGGTCATTGTGAACGTCTTTTCAATGTCAAACGTAGACGTCCAAAAATGACTTATAAAACACATCACTCCGATGTGATATTAACTAACATATAATAAATTGTGTTTATTTATAAATAATCCATATTCATATGTATAAAAGCAATGTTGATATTTATAATTAAAAAAAAATACATATATTAACCATGTAAACTCCCTGCACCATTCATAGACAACCACATGACGTCAAAAGAAATTACCCAACCCAAAGTTCAAATGTTGAACATCATATTGATATCCAAGTTGGGTCATTCGTTGGACATCCAAATTGGGAACCTAGTTTGGACGTCGTATAGATATCCAGAATTGGTCATGGACCAACAAGCCCAATATAGACATGATCTGCATGTTTATTTTGCTTCCCACTAAACACTGGACACCGATCCAATGTTGAATGGGAAGCAAAATAGTCGCGTTCTAGTCCCTGTCAGTACTTTTGCTGGACATTTTGGCTCAACTAGCCATTTAAGTGAGTGTTTACCAAATGTTACGACATTTTGGTAACAGGATGTTTCTAATTTTAGATATACTGGAAGAAATGGAATAAAGCAATCCTACATATTTGTTTAATATGCGTATTGAAAGATATATCCTGGTCAACCAAGAAGCCAAAAACATCAAGCCCTGAGTGAAACCTCAGTTTTATTTGAATTTAAAAGCAGGAAATTAGAGGTCATCAAGGTCTAAGACGGCTGGGTCAAGTGACGGCTTTTTAAGCAAGGATACTGATGGTGAAGTACCTTTGCTGTCAGATTAAGATGCATTAAAATGGTTCTCTTTTACCATTATTTCCCAACATGCAGCATATGCAAGTATTATATTATCCCAAGTATAAAAACTGACAAAAGTTTGAATAAAATTCCAGGTTTTCCAAAACAGGGTGCTTGAAATCATATGCACCCTGAGAAGGCTGTTAGAGTTCAGAGTTTTACATTTTTCTTCGAGTTTTTGTTTTCATTTACTGTTAACACTACAATGAACTAAAATTTCCTTGGTTAGGTTTAGGCAAAGAAAATGGTTCAAATACACCATTTCAAAGGGTAAAATACTCCTTCCATCTGCAACAAGATTTCCAGACTAACGCATCCCATAAAAGCCTTGACACCAGTCTCATTAACTGCCCCACTTGTCAGAGCATCAGCACGTGACAGTCTGAGAGTAAAACTGGGTTGGATTTTATTGTAAAAACAAAAGTGGAATATGAACTCTAACAATAATACAGCCTTATTCAAGCAAGAACAGCCTCAATATACTCACCCCTAAAGATTATCTAGTTTCAAGCTTTTTCGTTCAAGTCCAGCAAGCCATTCTCTGTAGCACATAGGATTTTGTAGACTGGTAGAGTGGTATTGAGTGGTAAGCTGAGATCTCAAAATGATTTCACTCTTCTGTTATCATAGCAGACAAAGAAATTAAATATTGATTCCCGGTGTGGCACCACAGGCTGAAATTAACCATTCTCTCTGCTCTCTCTCATTCTTTCCCTCCCTGTTCACTTGCTTATTCTGTCTGTCCTCCCATTGCATCCCAATTTTTATACCTCCCTATCTTATTATTCCCTCTCTAAAGGACTCTCCTCTCATTCTGACTGTCTGTTTCCCTTTCCCCCTCTGACACTCTTTTAATGCACTGTGACTGGTTGTAATAGAGAAAAGCAGAGAAGCTGTACATGGCATGACTTTAAATCTTTTCCCTAGCTGATAGAATGATAGTGTGCCTCTCTATATAATTCCATATTGCGACTTAGTTCTTTTTTTCTACTGGGACTCAAAGACTTCACAAACCTTTAAAGTTCTGAGTAAATGCCATAACCTCAGGTCATCCAAAAATTTCAAAGTAGCCATGTATTTTTCTAAAACCTTAGTTTGATCAAAACAAGGCTAAGAGGTTTAGACAGATTTTCATCCAATGCAACAAACAAACAATACACAAACTGTTAAAATGTAATTTTTCAGTTGGTACAGAGAATGTAACATTGTAGCCAAAGTTGTACAGCACGATGGCATGGTGGTTAGCACTGTTGCCACACAGCAAGAAGGTCCTGAGTTCAATTCCACCATCAGGCCGGGGTCTTTCTGTGTGGAGTTTGCATGTTCTCCCCTATGACAGCTGGGATAGGCTCCAGCGCCCCCCGCGACCCTGAAAAAGGATAAGCAGAAGTGAATGGATGGATGGACTTTGTGTCTTTAGATCTATAGTGCTACCCCTGTAAGGCTTTTCCTAAGCCCTTGCCTTGGAAGACACATTTTTTTGAAGTGTCATGGGACCACTCATAAATGTAAAGTTAAAGTAAATAGTCATTGTCTGTCAAATGCCATAATTTCAGTAATGCTAGTGTGTTCTCTAATCAGGATTTTGTGCAAATCAAGTTCAAATGAAGTTCATTTCAATATCTTGCTCAGCAACGCTGGTCCATTATAATGCACAAACAACAAAAAAGATTTGCAGACAGCTATATTTACACATCTACAGTTATAATGTGAATTTAACTTGATGAATGGAGAAAACAGTAAGATGTTCTCTGTGTAATCTATACATTGGCTTCAAAATGTTCATAGAGTTTAATTAATACTTCAAGCATTGACAATATACATTGGAAAAGCATTGATTGCAGAGCAGTTGAATGAACTACAATTTATGTACATTAGAGCTTCTTTTATTGTCTCTGCTTCTATATCTATGCTGCAGTAGTGCAGTAGTCTGTCTCCTTTTTCTGGTTCTGAGCTGTACAAGTTTAGACTGCAGTCGTTATGACTTCAGGTTGAGTAAGATTTGACTCATATATCTGGTGACTTATGACTTAATTAGGTTATTTTAAAAAGGCCTAAAACCTGCTAGAGGCACATGATAGTAGTGTCAGTATTATGTAACATAATACATTTAAAATATTTTCTTTTAGGGTAAACAGTTTTATGCTATTATTACTAATTTTAGTTTGTGTTGCTTCACTCAGTCATTCAACAATGCTAAGCAGCTGTGATGATGGTACCTTACTCACTGTGCTATCGGTCATGTAAAAAGAGTCAGACAACAGCCGCTTGTGTTGTCTGATTTGGGATATATTTTGTTGCCAGGTTGTAGGCAATTAAACATATCCCGAATTTATTAAGTACTGCTGTTAGTCAGTTTTGTGTAGGGGCACAGCTGAGCTATGTGGCCAAAGACTTAGACGTGACCGTAGTTAGACGTAAATGTCAGTGTGTCAACTTTAATTGCAATTAAATTTTTTAAAAAAAGGAAAGACAAAATACATGTACCCTAACTAACTTATTTTACTGAATCACATTTCAACTACAGATTTCATCCCACAGGTTAAACTGAAGACATGAACATATTCCAAAATGTAATGTCAGTTTGTGTCACATCATTATCTTCAGCTAGGATAGTCTGCTTAATTCAACAGAGGAGTCGTCTCAGTGTGAAAAAACTCATATTGTAATAAGACTATATTGAAATAAAAACACATTTGACAAATAATTTACCATGTCAGATATGCCATGACAATTTCAGCAGAGATCTTTCATGGGCCAGTCGTTATCACAAACAAAAAATAGATCAGGCATGGACCCTCTGGAATACATTGAGGTGTTTCAAATCAAACAAGATTGCAGAAGTGGTCAAATTAGTCTCCCTTCTTACTGAAAATATCCAATAATCAATCATCTACACAGAGGTAGGGTTTTTTTTAAGTGGATTTGTGCATTAGACTATTTAAGCTACTCCAGTGGGCCACATATAAAACCTCCCCAGTGTTGCGGAATCAGTGACTTTATTCAACTCCAGTATAGAGACAGACTGGTTTCCCCTCAAGAGAGTCGCCAACCCTGCTTGGTGAATTTGTTGTCCTCCCTGCTTGGCATAGCAATCGCTCTCTGGGTTGACAGTTGCATTCAAAGGTAGTAAAGTGAGCATAGCAGTGACCAGACTTAGACACGTAATTGACCGTAGGCTTGTCCAGCCTTATTTCTCTGGAAGAAGAAATGTTAGGTCTTATTACTTCATTTTTGTTTATTTAACTAATAGGGAGAAAATCTGTAGTAAGGTATTTTTAACTAAGCATAGAAGTAAACCAGCTATAAAAAAAATTACTGCCAGAAGATTCACTGCCAATCGTCTAATTAACAAATTAATTCAACTGATCCAGTCTTTCTGGATTTCTCTGAAATAATGAAGTTGGAATTTACTTTATAAGAAGAATCTGTCCAACAACACATGTTTGTCCAGGATTCTCAAGTAGTTTAACACGACCATGTTAAGATCTCAGTGCACATTGGCCTCATACATAGGGATGCTCTCCCAGTTTCCAAGCTTTTGCTGTAGTAGAGTCTATTTGTTTTCTGTTGATAAAGCTTAACTTTTTCTAAGTTTTCTTCCTTGATTGAGCCATGGGGACTGTCACTGCATGGAATAATTTCCTCCAAAACAAAGAAGAAATCTGAAATGCACTGTTTTTTTTTAATCCAGCAGCCTTCACATATAAACCTTTGCTTGAATTCTACACTAATACATGGCTTTCAATAAATGGAAAGCCAAATACTTAAGTCAATATTGTGATAACTGTGTCCTCTGTGTACAAGTTCCTTGTTATGATTCTCAATCAAGTTTAAAATTGTACACACGTGAACAAGCATTCAGTCCCACCCTGTTAACTCCCACAATCAGCCGTAAGTAGGTAATGAAATGCCCTGCATGAATATTGATATCCACGTGGATGTTTTTGTGGAAGTGAAAAAAAGAAAAAAAGCGTGTGATTAAAGGGAAATTTAATTGTGAGTCAAGGTTGGAGGTATTATTTACTGGCCTTCATTCAGCTGGAGTGGTGATGTGTCACAGCAGCAGTTAATGTTTAGAGAGCCACTGCCTTTAGAAAGAATAAAACAGAAAAGGTTGACAACATTGTGTCAGTGGCAGTGGCGGGGGATGATTGGACACCAGAACACTTTCCCCTTGACAGACCTTGATAAAAGGAAACTCTAATTAAATGCAATGTGACAGAAGAACACAGTGACATCAGGCAGGCACAGAGGATATGGACAGTTGAGATAAGCCTCCAGTTGATTGACTGTTGCATTCTGTTTCCTTCCACTATCCACTTTAGTCTCGACAGTTTCTGCAACAGCAGCTGTGTTGTTCTTTCAATTATGAGCAACGCCAGAAAGCAGTCAACCCAGGTGACAAGCCACATGTTAGTGGTGAACTGTGACAAAAGCTTGAATTGTGCAATTAGCCATAATAACACCCTCACCTCGTCCAGCCCCCATCTAAGCACTAAACTATACTTAGTACAATTTACACTTGTACTTGAGAATTCTTATTAGCGTCAGCCTTGAAACTTTTTTTCATACCTGGCATGGTGATTTAAATATATATATATATGTGCTGATACAATGAGTTATACATGCTCCTTTGTGTAAACAGGTTCCTGAGATATACATAGAATTTTAATGGTCTTTAATTATGTGCTTCTAGTTACCATTTAACTTACATTTTGAGTCAATAGGGTGCTAGCTGCCTTAATGGTGTACCTCAACAATATTAAGGCTCTATGGCTTAAGGACAGATTTTTTGAAATTTCATAATTATTAACTTTTCATTCAATAACTATTTGTTTTAAGTTCTGCCTTCTGTTATGTGTTATCTGAAAGTGTTTTAAATGATAATAGCAGTGGCCTGCAGTTATTGTTTTACATTAGTCGTAGAATTATGAATTACGGACTATATAATTTTTATTAAAAAAACATACTTGTAAACTATCCAAGAATAATCATATATACAATTGTTCTCTTCCCCATTTTTTTTAACCATACCTAATATAAATATACAAATACAACCATTTTTCATCCTGTTTTCTTAGCATATCTTATCACAACTGTGTCTGTGTTACAGTATAATCACCTCTGCTGATGAGCTAAGCATGTTGTTGGACATAAATCACATGTAGCATATTTTTTGCACTGTATTTCTACATTGCAAAGTGTTTGGAGCTGGAAATCTTTTCTAGAATATGAACTGCCATTTCAGCTTGAACACCGATGGAAGACAGCGGAGATAAAAGTTAGTTTTCCACTAAAAAATATCTAAATTCATATTAGTTTCATGGCTGAAGCTAATGACAGCTGTCAGATATGGGTATATGTTTTGCTAAATACAATATTGCGCTTGGGGCTATGATGATATGAGACTGTTATTGTAGATAATTGCACATTTCTAGCTTTTGACACGGTTCACTACCACTAACATGTGGCTTGTCACCTGGCTTTATTGCTTTCCGGTGTTATTTGCTATTGAAAGAGAAGCAGCTGCTGTTACAATAATTGTAGAACATTGGTTAGTGGAAGGAAACCACTTGAGGAAAATTGTAAATAAGTTTGATTTAGTACCCTAATAAAGACAAGTCAAACATTATTATTCAGCGCCTGCAACCGCATTGTAGTTTTAATGAGCTTAATAAAAGGAGCTATGGTTTAAATACGCTTTTTTTTCTTATTTGTTTTAGTAATCCAATATACACTCATCAAAAACTTTATTAGGTCCACCTGTTCAATGGCTTGTTTATGCAAATATCTAATCAGCCAATGGCAGCAACTAACTACTTTTAGGCATGTACACATGGTCAAAATGACCTACTGAAGTTCAAACCACGCATCAGGAAGAAAGGTGTTTTAAATGACTTTGAGCGTGACGTCTTTGTTGGTGCCAGTCTGAGCACTTCAGAACTTGCTCAACTGCTTGTATTGGTCGTCATGATGGTAGGATCAGAATTTGAAGTAAATAACAGGAAAACATGGACCAATCATCGTATGAATGGTTCAAGCTTATGGTGGTGGTATGATGATTTATGGGATATTTATGGGTAGTAGTTTTTTATACAAAAGCTTTATTACCAAAGCTGGTGTTTCGCATAAAACATATCCTTTTCCTCAAAAAGTCAGCTGTGAGATGTATTATTTGTTCCACTAATGTAAGCGCATTGGGGTCATAAAAAACTGCATGTTTGGCACAGGTATACTTTTTTTTAAACTTAATTTTAGCAACTCTGAGAGAATTAATGACATTTGTTTTGTTATTCTATACACTTTCTTGTCCCACTGACCATTCAAAGTGCACTTATTGCACTTTGCACATTCATTTAGTTGAGAGCCCAGTCTTGTTAGACAAAAAATATCTGCCTGGCATGTTACCAAAATGACTTCTGAGTGGCGAGACTTACCTCTGAAGACTTTGCTGTCTCTCCTCTTAGTCTTTCCACCAATTAATTTTCTCTTCTCACTATGGTTTTATTCCCATTATTCTTTCCTCTTCTTTGTTAGAGGCAGTTGCTGAGTTGTATTCGTGGCGGGAACTGCCCTGGACCCAACGTCAGCTCACTGCAGTTGCCTGGAGATGTGAGTTTCTTTGCCAACCAATTGGCTGTGCCCACCATGGAGTTTGCCTTTGAACAGACTAGAGCAGAAGAGGTATGTCTAAACCAAAAGACCCAATTATTTTATTTCCATTTTTCTTGTGACGCTCATTGCTCTGATTTTATGCCATGCTACGTTGTCCCTTGAGATCAGAGGAACTACCATAATACAAGACGCAGTCACACCTTGTCTTTTAGTTTCTGATAATAAAAAATCCCTCATTAGAAGCAAAGCTTGTCTCTGAGAAAGTACATATACCTTTAAATGGTTTGTGTCTGTCATATGTTAAAGTGCATGTTTTGATGTTTTAGCATGTGAAACAAAGTCTGTATGAATATATACCAGTTGTGTGACTGTAGTAATTACTTCATCCCTGAGTAAGTTCATCTAACTATTCTCTTCTAACTATACTCCAAAAGGAAAAGAGTATTGTTTCAGTTTGTGTATATTTTCTTTTAAAGAAAGTCCGGTAAGGATCCCATCTGTAAATTGGAGTGCCAATTCAAAGAGAGATCTACCACAAGGCAGTTCATATATACAAAGAAAAAAAGTGGACTGGATCTAATCTAATGACTTTACATTTTAAGACATTTTTCCAGCTATGTCACATGGCCATATGTGGTACACTGTGATAACAACCATATGCAGCCCATATAGTGTCACTGCCGATATGAAGAACGTTTTCAAACTTAAGCAGAGTGCAGTATAGCTTGTCTCTTTTGTAAGGAACAAATGCACATCATAGTGCTCACAAATTATGCATGCCCCCATTTATTTCCATTAAAAATGCAGTATTGATGTTTGTTGCACAGCCTTGGGGTGGAAACACAGTGATTTAGCCCCAGCTTATCGGCCCACTCAAATTTGGAACTTCTGGCTAGGACGGCAACTTTGAGCTTAATTAGTGCGAGAGATCTTCATGATGTTTATCTGCCCTCAAGGTGCCTTTACAACCTGAAAATAATAGGTGGTGGAGAGTGAAATCTGCAGCACTGGGTTTGTTTAGGAAAGACAAAACCTAAATTAAATTAAAAACTATCTGTAAACAAACTTGACTCTGTTAGGGAACACCCTATATCCATATATTAGTAACGGCTTAATAGCATTTGGATTGAACTCCAGGGTTAAAAATCGGAGGGCAATAAAATTTCCTCTACTGCTTTATATCTTAACCGGGTCTCTGGGGAAGCTGAGACACAGAAGAACCTACACAGCTTCCATTTATAGTTAATTTCTCCACTTGTAGAAATGCTCAACATGTTTTAGAAACTGAATTTTCTCAAGACAGTTCCGAATTACTTTCAGATTGACTGTTCAGTCTGGAGAAGGAGAAAGACTATTCAGCTGCTAAGCTGCAAGTTTAATGGCATAGCAGACCATGGTTGATAGAGTCAGTGAGGATGATATGGCTTTTGGGGAAATCAGAGACTAATTAATAGTCAACTATTCCCTAACTACAAATTAAAAAAAACCCTGTATGTTATTTTTAGATTCAAGTATGTGTTTCAGGTATCCCAGGTGTATGTTCAAAAAGATAAAAACTGCATCTAACAGTAGCACTAAACATGATGATAGCCAAGTATTCTGTCCAATCAGAGTTAATATTTACCTACTGTGTTGCTTTCCTGGGCTGCTTTGCAAGTAAATAGATTCATTAGTGTTAATCATGTTAGTGTTTTATTGATTGTTTAAATCTGGCTTTCATATAAACCAGTGTCTGTGTTGCCTATGTTTTGTGTCATGTGTAGGCTGTGTGCAGGCAGGTTAGGAGGAATGATGGACCCAAAAGTGCAGACTCAAAACAAAGATTTAAAATTTAAAATTTAAATGACAAAAACAGGAAACTGGCTAAACTGGAAATACATAAACTAAACTTGCAGGCAGATTGACGGAACACACATCCTGGGATGGGATGTATTAAAGTATTCATGTAAGGACATGGACATGGATTATATAAGAAAATGCAAAACTAATGTACATTTAATAGCATGCAATCATTTATAGAGATCTTTTAAAAAATATGGTTGCTGTGGGGGCTTTCCCTAACTTAAACTTAATGCTTCCACCCTGCAGCACCCATGTGAAACATGTTCCCACACTCGTTTTACCATATTAACTTTTTTTGCAGATGCCGGCATATTGAACATTGATACGATTACAGAAAGTGGGAAACAGTACAACTTCTGCAAGCAACAAATGCTTAATGCACCTACATATATTTTCAAGACATGCTGATTAAATATGCGGAATTTATATTTCCTTCTAATGGCCAATTTCCGCTTTCACAGCGTGACCACATCTTTAATAGTGTTCTCCCACGAGTAATTTTAAATAAATTCGTGTTCGTATGGGACAGTTTAGTTTCCACACCCTCACACTCAAATGAATGGATATGTATTTTCTGAGAAGTAGTGCAAGCTGGAATAAAAAGAGTTATATAATATTTGTTACAGAGATCTCATATGAAAAGCGATTTTCCTGTCACAGTAAAGTTTTGCAGGCTCTAACCGCCTATATTTCTCTGTAACCTTATTGTCGTTACACATATTTCCAACTTCCGAGCAGTTAAAACATCTGTGGAGTTCACCCTAAATACAGGCACAAACAGGAGCCTTTTAGATCTACTTCTAAGAAGAAAAAATGTATCCAAAATGTGTCACTCTGAGATAATAATACAAAATTAGGTTTGTTGTTTACATTATAAATAACACGTCTAACTGTGAAGGTAAAGGTCAAATATTCAGTAGGACAAAAGTACAGTTCAGTACAAAAGTAATACAGTTTATTATTTATATTCCATTGCATCTTCATTTCACTCCTCGTAGGTTAGAGCACTGTCTTGATAGAAAGCTGTATTCATAGGATTTTCAGACGGTTATATAACAAATGTCTTGAAATGGTCCTTCAAATTGAAATAGTTGTGACTTTATTTTTGTTTTCTTTTTCTTTTTAATTTGTCAAGCTTTAATGGGTTTTGCTATTGATATCTGCAGGCATCCTTCATCAATTCAGTTCTACCTATATAACAGCAGTTGCCGTGCGCTTTACATCGTAAGATAAAGACGTCACTGTATTATATAGAGAAACTCTGAGAAAAAAGAAAAAAAAACTTTTAACTGGAAAAAATCAGAAACGGCCTCAGGGAGGGCGGCTAAATACTGCAACTGTTTGGAGTGAGGGGAAGCAAAGAGGAGAAACAAGAGCATAAAGATACGACAGTCAACATCAACAAAAATAGCAAGCTCTCGGCAGTAACGGGAGAACATCAGAAACCGGCTGTTATTACCGAGAGTTTGTTGGAAAGAGACCTGCAAAAATGTGGGAGGGAGAGGAGACAATATGGAGAGTAAAAGAGGGGACACCATTAGACCTGGAAACAGAAGTTCACTATGTATCAGCACTTGGGAACAGTGAGTTAAAAGCTGCTTTGTCAGTTTGGATTTTTCTCCTCAACAACAGTTTTGACAATCGAAGCCCAAAATGCCACAAAAAAAACCACTGAGTGCACAGGAAATGTTTATCTCAAATTACCCTCAGTTATTTTTAACAATTGTAAATGTCATCTTTTTTCATTCTGTCAAACACTGTGTTAGTCATATCTCTTATTTTTCTCCCACACACTGAACACAGATTGTGTTCTGCTCTTAGGCTTTCCCACCATTACATATTATCAGTGTTGTCATGGTGAATGGCCCTGATTTTGAGGAGGTGGGAGTAAAGCTGTGATACGACCTGACTTTCACATTCTCTTCAGTCAGTTGTATTTAGAGCTAGAATTTCAACAAAGGTGGAGAGTTGCACTAAGCATAAAAAACAAGCAGCTAAAAGTATTAACTGAGTACAGGGTGTTTGGTACATTTGGCATTAAAAGGTCAACCAAATATTTTTCAGGGATGCCCTGAATATAGCTCGAGTGAAAATGAGCAATTGTGTGTTTTCCATTTCTTTGGCCTAAAAGTGTAAACATGTAAACAGGCCATACATTCACCCACAAACTTTTCGGCTGTGTTTGGGAAAAAAAAGTTAAGTTTTGTTTTGCTGTTTGACTTTACTAGAGCTAAGAAAGTATAGGGTTCACCGAATGATTCAATGGCCAATTTTCAATAGTGAAAAGGACCTAATTGTCATCAGAATGACAAATTTGATCTCAGCACTGTTTTTATGTCTGTTTGTACTGTACCATACCATGCCATAATCTCATCGTGCCCTTCTGATAACTGCAACAGTCCCCGTGCAAGGTTTAGGAAAACACGTGTGATTGAGCGTCAAGCCCATCTGCCATCCTTTTATATTCAACGGAAAACCAGTTACATGCAAGTTCCTCATTGTTCATTCTGGCATCACCTCACCGCTAATGGCGGTGGACAGGTCTTGGCACAGGCATGCTTTCTCTGGAAGGAACACAACCTCATTCTTGCCCTAGCTGAGCTTTTAGCTGGTGCATTGACATCCCATCTGAGACTTTTGTCATGCAGTCAGTGATGCATGTCTCGACCCACATCAAGAGGGAAAGGGCAAGAATAGCGCATTGTCATGAACATGAAAGTAGCTGGAAGGTAAAATTCATTTCATATGCAATATAAAATGTATGCAAGCTGCTTTTGTGTTGAAGTTTGTTATTTTCTAACCCTCTTGGATGTTATTTATTTTCATTTTGGTGTTTTCACTCTACGATGATGTTTTCTGAGCTTTGATGACTAGAATTAATATTCAGTCTCATCACTGGCAATACAGTTACAATTATGTGTGTGATGTGAATCAATGATATACCACAGGGAGAAGAAAAAAAGACATATGTATGCATAAAAACTTAAATGCTTTATGTTTCTTTTTTTGAAAGATTATTAAGGCAAACATTGTTATTAATTAATGATCATTAAATTAAATTGTGTTGATCCAAGTAGATGGTGGACTGTGTAGCTATTTGCTGATCCATGAAACCAAACAAAACTGAAAAACAAGAACAATAAAAAGGCAAAGAATTAATATCTTTACATCTGCTTTTTCTGTGCAGAGTTTGCAATTAAAATATAGTGATTATTATTTGCCCACATTAGGTTCCTAACAGAAAAAGAAAATAATAGGCACACACTTTTCTGTGTGTTTATGTATGTGTGTGTGAGAGAGTGTTTGTGTTTTCCAGCTAAAAGCTTCAGAACAGTGAACCGAGTTGGGCAAAGATTACAAAGTATACAGGTGCGCACACTGATCCCATGTAGGTAATTAATCAAAGCAGGTACATATGGCTCCAACTGCGTGGGTGCATTTCTGAGCAACCTCTGCCTGGTTTCCAACTTTGTTCAATATTCCAAACAGGTCACTATGCTGTGTGTGATCCACTGTGTTTGTAATTGCATTCATTCATCCTCATATGCTGAGCAAACAGAGTTCTGTGCTGGTAATGTGTTGGGGAAACAACCAGATGTTGTGCACCATTGCTGTGGTGTTCATGACAAAAGTGTGGCTCACTGAACATTTGTTTTCTCATTTAACATCTGTTTTTCTTTCACTCTGTGGAAGTTTCCATCTCTTTGCAAACACACTGCTCCCTAAAACTTCCTTTTGTTATTCACCCCCCTGCAATATTTTTACAGTTTTTAAAAAAAAAAACATTTGCGTGTTTTGTTTAGTTTTTAAGTCTGAGTAGATTTAAACCTGTTTTATGCACAAAAACTGAGAAACATGTTCTGCTGTGAGAGAATGATGTGACTAAAGTTATTGAGATGAGCTATATAACACATTATTTGAATAATTCATTGTTATGTAATGTAATATGCTCAAAAATCTCCTTCAGCATATTTTTCTTCACTGCCATGTGCAGAAATCTGGATGTAAAATACCATCCTGTCGGGGCTACGCGTGGGAGTCATCTTTGACATGTGTCATCAGGCAGTTGCCTTGGCTTTGGGGACCTGGAAGAGAACTCAGACAGGCCACTGAGGTGTGAGAGGAATATCTGACATCCCCTCATCTCTGCAGATCATTGGTTCAGGGCTATAGTCAGGTTCAGGTGGGGAGAGCAAGAATTAATAGAGTCAGAAGGATCTTCATCTTGACTTTGGCATGTACTCTGTTTAGACCGGAGGCCATTACTGCAACTTTGTGCAGACAATTAGAGTCCTCCAAAAATGTAAGGACAAGGGCTGCAGCATCTTCTGCCCTCCCACAATTTGTGACAGGAGTGGACTTGTGATAAACAGCAGTGCTGCCTAAATGATTTTTAGAGAGAGAGTTTTGCAAAAACACTGGTATCAGGAAATCTATCTTCTGTAACAACCACAAATTATGCTTCTCTGGCTTCATCCTTAATTTATTTTCCCACTGCACCAGGAACAGCTATAATTATCTCATTGTACATTTTAACCTATGTGCGAGTACACACTTTATTGTTCAAATCCTGTAATACAAATCTTTTATTATGTTCGGGAAAGCAGCTGAAAATAATTGCTTTCATCATTTGACTCCTTCCCATTTTGACTCTGAAAATGAGCTCTTGGTTGTAAAAAGCAAACACAGTTAATCAGCCTCTATTGTATTGGCTTTGTTTTCTTTCACCTGCTTATTGTGCTTGTAGGTTTCCTGTCTGTTGGCATAGATGCAAAGGCAGTTTTTAATTGGACAGTTAGCCTTTGATGTCCTGTATTATCATGCATTGTAAATGTAGCAGCTTTGCTAAGAGAAGAGCGAGAGTAAGAACACACAATCCAAACAAAGCAAAAGACATATTCCAGAATAGACCTTCGTTCTGGAGATAAAACATCACATGATCTAGATACATTAAAAAAAACCCGAAATAAAATTCCAGTCACACCCACACCAGTGCAACAAGATTTTATCCAGCATAGTTAGAGTGATGGTTTACTTTGAATTTGTTGTCTGGAAAGTAGCATGTGTATACATTAACACTAATTAGCTCTTATTTTTGCATCAGAAATCACTCTTTTCTTTCACTATATACTGTAGTGGATTATATTAGTAAAGCTGACTAGCGGTATCTCAAAAAAGTATTAAAAACCAGTGGTTACTACTCAAGCATTATATACCATCATGGAACTTTATTGAACTTGACAGCAACAGCAAATCTTCACAAAGCCGCCAGAAAAGCCTACATTTTATTTGACGTCCTCTCAGTAAAAACGGATTCATGCGGGGAAAAAAAAGTTTTTTGAAAACACTGAGTGAACTATTGTTCTACTAGTGGCCATGCTATAATGTAACTTACTTACATTACTTACTTTTATTAACATTGCTCACTCATTGTCGTTCCTGATTAACACATTAGTTGCAATAGTTGCACAAACTCATAGATCTACAAATATATATATTTGACTAGGGCTCCAAATGTATGTATTCTGATAGTATGCACATACAATATATAGTAGTTTATTCATTATCAGATAGAAGTTTCAGCTGCAACATTTCACAATTATTCTGTGTGAGCCATTGCTTGCAAGGAGCTTTTATTATCATAGTGTGATTAAGTTTTACCAAAGTATTTTGTCAGGCAAGCAAATAAGATACACACTGTATTACATACACATTAGTAAACATGTCATTTAATGCATATTTGACCAGATGCTTTGAAGTTTGCTCCAGTTTCATTACACCAGTTCTCCAGGAGCACATCGAGGTTTGATTTATCATTGGTTCCAGCAGGAGAAATACCATTTTATTACAGCAATTTACAGTGGCATTTGGTCCTTTTCAAATGGTATTCCTCATCCTGTAGGTGTTGGTTGTAAAGCACAGTAAGTGAAGTCTTGTTAAGTGGCAGTAGATACCTGTCAGTGCCTCCAACCTTCGTGGAAGTCTAAAGCTGATGGGGAATGATAGAAGGATATTACATCTGCATCCAGCTCTCCCCTGCACAGCTGTCAGGCCCAAACTCCCCTTGGTGCTTCAAGTGGTGATGATACCAGGCAACAGTCATGCAAGCTAAAGCACACTAACACACACCAGTGTGCGTGTGTCTGTTCAAATCTCCATCTGACACATCTTACATGAAGTAATTTTATTTGCAGCTTTGAAGATGGGAGTTACTGGTGGTGAGAGGACACGAATGAAGTCTGTAGGGTAGATGTGAGAGACAGTGAGAGTGAGGAGAAGGAACAAGTTGGGAAAATGACATTGAAATTGTGATTTGTCAATAAAACTCTTACTGTACTAAATTTTAATATTGACCAAATTCACATATATTTCTTCCAGAGTCTTCAGTCTTCTATGCTAACTTTACTGCACAGTACAAAAGGAAAAGGACTCTACCAAGAGCCACAAAAAACTGTGTAGAAGTGACTTTAAAGTTAGGCAAAACTGACAAATAAACTTTAAAAAAAAAAAAAGTGGCACAGTTCCTCACAGCAAAAAGGTCCTGGGTTCAAACCCACCATCTGGCTGAGGCGTTTCTGTGTGGCTTTTGTGTGTTCTCCCCGTGTCTGTGGTTCCTTTTCAGGGGTGTCAGCTTTCTACCACAGACTAAAGACAGACAGTTAGAAGGTTTAGGTTAATTAGTGATTCTAAAGATGTGAATGGCATCTGTCTCTCTGTGTTAGCCCTGTCATAGACTGGCTACCTGTCCGTGGTGTTACCTGCCTCTCATCCTATAGTTTATCGAGTTGAAGCCCCATGATCCTATGATGGACATTTAAAAAATATTCAGTCGTCCTCTGTGCACGGTTTAGACAGGTCATCAGTAATCATTTAGTAGAGTTATCAATTACCAAAACACATGATAACACCGCAAGTACACGGCAGGATGCTTGTAAATCCGTTAGACAGTTGTTTGGTTTTCAGGCAGTGCACAGTGGCTAACTACACCTCCCAGAATGGGTTTAAAATGGGATGCTCCCTACCAGTGCTGGTCAAGTTACTTGAAAATAGTAATTAGTTACTAATTACTGATTACTTCTCCAAGAAAATAATCCTGTTACTTTACTGATTACTTATTTTCAAAGGTAATTTATTACTTAGTTACTTTTTAAAAACATCATACACAACCTGAATATGTGATGAAGCAAAAGACCTTTCAGCCCAATTCTATTTTTTCTGCGTAATTCATCATATAAATTCTAACCAAATAAAAAAAGTCTCTTTTTAAAACTTGTTTTATTTGTTTTAATCTTTTAACTTTATGCACAGTCTCTAACTGGAAGAAATTTGTTTAACATTTAAACCTTTTCTGCATATTCCAGCATGTAAAATAAAATAATTTTAGTGTTTACTTCCAAACTTTAAACGCTGCGTGGTCGTACTCTCTCCCGCACTTCATATTATTCATTTTTGATCTACACACCTCCGTTGCTGCCACAGACTCGTACGTTACTGTCATGAGACACTCATACAAACAAAATCACGGTTTAGTAACGCAGCGTGCTTATGAGATAGTAACAGTAATCTAATTACTTTTTTTTGGAATAGCAATCCCTTACTTTACTCGTTACTTGCAAAAAGTAATCAGATTACAGTAAAGCATTACTTTTAATGCGTTACTGCCCATCTCTGGTCCCTACTGGAGACAATAAAAGATTTCGCACTGTCAGATTTTTTCCTTCTACTGTTTTGGTTATTACAACCTACCCAGTATTTATATTTCAAAAATATACCTGCTGCAATATCAGCCTTTTCATAAGTAAAGCAGAGTAAAAAAAAACATGTCTACCACAACATAACTGAATAGAGAACTGAAGACTTACTGGTTTAACTCCAAACTTCCTACTCTGCAGTGCTTCAAACCCTGGGGCCCAGTAATGGTTTTGTTTCTTTGTTTTCTCACCTTCGCCCTACATGTCTTCCACTCCACAGGCTTCTTTACAACCGCTGACCGTAACTAGAAACCGCTATTGCATTAGCCTAATTTTGAACTTTTCTCCTACATACTGTTGTAAGTGGACTACTGGTTATACTCCCACTGGAACATTTAAATTTTAATGCTTTAAATATTTTTTTATCTCCATATCTGTGTATTAGCAGTAAACTAAATTCTGTGTAAACAGGCAATAAAACACACAGTTGTAGTAGCTGACTCAGCAGCGCTGATTTATGAGAGGCTGTTTGCTCCAGTTACAATTACTGAGGAAGATCATCAGCTTTTTCTGTAGGCCGAGCATTTTTATTTAGTTCTGCAAATACAGACTGTCCAGAAAACTGAAACCAATCTTTTCATGACACAGCAGTCTGTTTATGGAAGAGATTATTTATCGATACTTGGCTTTAATGGCCTCTATATCACTTAAAAGTGGAGACTGAAACATGAAAAGCTATTTTTTAAACCATCTCTTGCCTTGGTCAAGTGTTTTAAAAGTTCCTATGAAGTTGTACAACTGCGCAGAGCATGAAAGTTTGGTGTAATATCAAAGATGGGGTCAGAATATTGGGATTTTTTTTTCTTTCAATCTAGGACTTGTTTTGATATTGGATGTTCAGCGGTTTGTTTTGATATTGCACCGTCAGTGATGTTCAGCAGAGGGATGAACAGGTCTGTGTACAAAACAATTGATTGATCTGTGGAATGTGCTTCTGCATGATTTAGCCGTATATGCCAGTGTGGGAGGTGAGGCTGGTATCAAACTGAAATGTGCATCAGTGGAACACCACTTCCTGATGCACTGCTGTACAGTGCATTCGAAACTGATACATATTTTTTTTATACTGCACTAAATCGTGTCCTTAGAGGTTTCTGAAAGCAGCCTGTAACAGCCTTGATAATTATGTTTATATTTAAACATTTTTAATGGTAAAAGGGTGAATTTTGGACGTATCCAACAGTCGGGGTTTAACTTTATTTAAAGATGATTTTAATAATAATATATTCCTAACTAACAAGGTCAAGTAAAAACACATCTAGTTTCATGCTGTAAAAATGTGTGTTGTGCCAACTTTTCTCTTTTCTTTTTTCTCAGTGGGGACCTCTCCCACGCTACAATGCACAACTAGTAGAACAAGCAGCCCGTATGAATGTTTGAACTTCTCTTCACATTCACATCCTCTCAATTCTCTAAAAAATTACTACATAACTCCAGTACTGTACGCCAACTTAAGCCACTGAGCAAAACTCAGTTATTTAGCATATTTTGGTTTTTTTCTTCCTTTCCTTCTTTCAAGAGTCAGAAATCTTGCTTAAGTTGGAGACTTTCAACGTTATTATTTCACATTTGATGTTTTAAAAAGCATTTACGGTGGTGGGATGGGGTTCTTTTCAGAAGTGAGTCATATGCACTAAATTGCCTCCCTATAGTAACTTCATGAAAATAAAGCGACATGTCATCCATTGCAACAGTATGACTCAGCTATGTGTGTTTAATTGTGTTTAGACAACAGTGGAGTTCGTTGGCTCAGAGCATGACTCAGAGTACACGGTAAATTCTTATTCGGCAGCTCGCATTTGTTGTTCTTTAGTTTCGTGGGATTTGTGGGATTTTTCTGCCAGTTTTATGCTTTTATTCATAATTGCATATTTACAGCACATCTGATCCTGTTTTTATGTAGCTTAGTAGTGCAAACAATTATAAACTGCACTGAAACTACTATCAATACCAGACTACTTAGGAACACAGCTTAACTTGACATAATCTTTAAACATTACTATTGAAGACAAAGCTGAGGCTTCATCGTCCTACTAACCTAATGCATATATAAACCCCACCAAACAGAGTTATACAGCGTACCAGTCTCATGTGTGAATCTTTGTGACTGACTGTGGTTCCAAAAAAATTACCAAATGTTTCATCAGGTTACAATACTTACCCGGTTTTAAGCTTAATGTCTCAATGTACAGTTACTCATCAGCTTTGCTGAAATCTGGATTTGCCTTATCTGAAATCCCAAATACCTTTGATTCACAAAATGCTTATCATAAAAAGTGATAAGTAAAAGGCTCAGAAAGGTTAAAGCCATGGTAAGTCTCATATCCCCCTAAATCTTCTCCTTATCCACTCATTCATTTTGTGCATATCCACCCAGACACCAAGGTTTCCAGGGTTCTAAATAGTGCATTCATCGTAATGGTTGCATTCATACTTCCTTAAAGAATCATTATGATTCATTACCAGAAGGGTTTTTAACTAATAGCTAAAGTCACTCTTTCTATTAGATGAGATAACATCTTATTATAGAGTTCTGAGAAAACAGCATCATTCAGTCCATCAGGGAGAGAAATATGAGGTGTTACATGATCCAAATTAGCAGTTCACCACAAAAATCAAGAAAAAAAGTGACATCGATGGGTCCCTTTAATTGATGGACAGAGAAACAAGTTAATTAAAAGTTAACTGTTGGTAATTAGGGAAAAGTGGTTAATAGAAAATTAGGCATTATTTGTTAGCTGTTAATTATAGTATCTTCTAGCTGGTTCTTTATTAAATAATCATTATCTACCATAAAGTCCATAAAGGATTAGGAGTTAGGAAAGTATTAAAGGACGATTCATTGACTTGAAGGTCATTTCTGATTCTTTCCCTACCTGATCTTCACGACCTAAGCAGGTTTTTATTAACTAACTGTAAAGTGTTGCTTAGGTCACAATAAAAAACAGAATTCCAGCAACAAAAGCTCAGGGAAATATAAAAAAATAACTGTGATCAATGTCATTGTTAAACTGCCAGGTATAAATTACGCATTCATCCAGCATAAAAGGGCCTCCAAGCAGCATGTTTTTGCAAATCCATTTCTATTCGTGTTTCTCTGTTACCCAGCATGAATAAAAGAGTTCAAGTTGGTTCCCCGTGCTTTAATTTCCTCGTCATATTTCACTTCTTCTTTTTATGACGCTATATACTTCTTCTTGCTTTTGCTGTTTTGTCCTTTCCGCTGACATCTCGTCCCCTTTCTCTTAATCCTCCATGTCTCCTTATCCTAACTAGGAGCATAAACATTCTGGTAAGTCATCACAGCCCCAAGAATATAGACACTTAAGCAGATATATGGGAGACTGTCCATTATTTTCCTCATTAACATACAGTATCCTCATATAACTTCCAGTGCAATGATATATACCACAAATTCCATAAAATAAAGATTAATGTCAGTCCAATAAGGCAAGTAAATCCTTTTCTGCAAATAAAGTAGATAAACTGATTTAAGGGTTTACTTTTCCCTGCATCCCTTAGTTATTAATCTTCATCAGTCCTCTCTCACTGCTGTTCCTGTCTGTATCTCTCCTCTTTGTGTGTCATCCACACCACTTTAATAGAAAATGAAAGGTTCTTTCCATCGCTCTCTCATTCCTGCCTCAGCAGTGCCCAGTTCTCTCAAACACACATACACGAACATACTTATATACACCCTCAACAGATGTTCAGTCCAATCAACTGGATTAGAGGTTTTAGTATTGGTATCAATTACCTCCTCAGGAACAGACTGTGCCAAAGTTTTTCCCAAGCCATACTCCCATACCCTCTATAATCTGTTGAAGAGACGATGGAAATGAAAGGGGCCTCTGTAGAGGCTTTCCTTATTTTGCCTTTCATTTTGTTGAAACATTTTGTGAACAGGAAAATAACAAGGCGCTTTCAGAGGAAATTGTATAATTCCCCGGTATCTCAAAATTGTATTTTAGCCAGGATACGGATGTAGCCACAGTGACATCATCCATTAGTTTTGGAGTCCCTTTTCCAGCCACCCTTAAGTGGCACCCAAAGGGGCTGCAGTTTTTGGCAGTTCTGCGTCGGCTTCACTTTTCAGCTAGAAAGGTTGCCTTCTGATTTTAACCAGGTAAAACACCAAGATCCTTTTTTAATAACATACTTGATTTGTGTATTAACTTTCATTCAGGGGGTACTGTATTCTTATTAGAAACCACTAAATCATTCACACAGATGATGATTTATTTATACATCTGTTTTGATGAATTCACTATTAGCTAACTCGTCTCATTTAAAGCATGACAGTGTGGCCACTGGCTGGATTATGTCCCTTGGCTGGATTAATGTTCTGGCAAATGATTGAAGCACTAAATGTCTGACCTATATAGGCTGGTGGATCCTGGTAGACCATGGTGTTCTCACAAATCTCACACTAGAGACTCACATTTACACTGAATCATCCATCTGACAAAAGATAATATTGTTTTCTAAGATGATCATAAATTGATCAATTGGCATGTAAGTATTAGGAACCTTAAAAAAATATAATATAGCCCTTATATTAGCACTTAAAAGCCCATGGTATCACCAGCGATCCCAATTTGCCTAATTATTTTTAAATCCCGGTAGAATTCCAACCAAATAAGCTAGAGCAATCTTTTTTTTTCCATATAAATCCATTCAGTAAAAAGGACTAGATGTTACAGTCCCTGATAATGCATTGCTTTAGATGGAGAGACTCTTGGGGGATGACTGTTATGAGGAAAGGCAGCCCAGAAACTTTGCCAGCAGCACACATCGTTCTGTGCCTCAACCTTTGGTCTTTTACCCAGGCTAATCTGCCATTTTCCTTCCTTGGTTAGGTTTAGGGATTAGAGATCTGATCTAGCTTATCATTTTAAATTTGGGACACATCGTCAGTAGTGGACCTTGGATTCATCGGGTGTTTCGGCCATTATCACTAGACATCCTCATCCAAGGAGGCCCTGCCAGGGTTGATCAGGCCCTGGAGTGTGTCACTGGTTTATGTTAAATTGTTATTTCTCTTCTTCTTTCTTCTGTTTGGTTTCCTACAGTTTATTTCTATCTATTCACTGCAACTGAGAAATAATACTTACCTCTTTAGCATTTATGGAGCCTCACTTCTTCAAAGGGACAGAAAAGGTGATAGAGAGAAGTAAGACAAAAGGGACAAGATAGGAGAGAGCAGAGAGGAGAGCCGGAAGGGGGGCGCCTGATCTGGCTTCCCACACCTCCCCGCCGGATCGGGCTGTACAAAAAAAATGGAGAAGTTTTACTTACATATCATACATTAAATTGTCTCACGCCATGGTTTCCTTCCACTAATGGCTTTGCAAAAATCACGTAAAAAGTGCATGCAACAACAAAAACATTATAATCCAGACGCATGGTTTTTTCAGTATCATCAACTGTTCATACCACTTTCTATGTTGGAATAAATGTCATTAACTGCAAAAACCGGAAGTGACGTTTTTTCTTCAGGGTCTTTCAAAGGTCCACTGGTGCTATTGAAAGTCACTTTATGCCTTTCTTTATAGTTCCTGGGACACTTAGAACTTTGATTGCAGTATTGGAAATCATTTATTTTGATGTACATGCTGTTTTTTTGTAAATTGTGCACAATTATATCTATTTTCATTTTTGCTGCAGTCTTTGCATTTACACTTATGACGGATATGCCTTTGACATTTCTGTAACTAAAAAAATGCATAAAAAAACAAACAAAAACGATTTAAAAATTTCTTTGTAGTTTAAGACTAAATTCAAGCTCAATCAAAACAATTCAAATGTGTAAATGTTGAAAACACAATGGAAATCACATCATCTATTAAACACTGCTTCTGACCTTCACTATGTTGAAGTAAACAGAATGAATGCAGAGTGAACACAAGCATTTTGTTTGCTGCTATCCAGGCACAAGTATCAGAAGTTATTGGTATCATATCATCATTCAGGACAATAGCTTTAAACAATCAAAGGCAGCCGTAGAGCTCTTTAATGTGGAAAAATTGAATGTCTTAGGTTTGGTGATTCACCTGATATCAATCCATCCCACTATGCTGCTGCTAAATACACACACACACCTTTAAATACATCAGACAGGTACCTTATAACTACGACCTGCTGGGTGCAGTGACATGTAAACCTTTAATCAGTCAGTCCTTCTGATTCAAGAATCAGCTGACACAGCATTTGATTGCTATACTTAAATTAACAGTAACAATTAAAATATAAAGTGTGCATAAATGCATTGCTTTATTGCAGGTTGGTTTATATTCAGGTTGTGTTATATTTTTCCAAACCTGATTCTTTGCCCTGTTTAGCTTAAGTACTCCATGTTAAACAAACAAACAAAAAAACTAAATTAAACATATTAAAGACAAATGTTGCGTCTTGTTGTTAAGGAGAGGTCTCTAACTATAGCACAATAATAGCTTTCTTCTTATTCAGTTTGAAATTGCATAACCACATTCTCATGTCAAATGCCTCTAAATGAGAGAGACACAGGGTATGAGGCCATTTGAAGTTCAAACTCATAACCCAGTGGCTAATTTATGATTCGAAGAGAGGGTGACAGCTTTAGCATAGATTTCTCTCCCTACACTAATCTCAGTGAAAACCTTTTCTATGGGTCTACGAGGTATTCTGATCCATATGAGTAGGCATATTAAAGTCTCCATATGTGTTCTCATGCATGTCTGAGTACATATCTCCGGTTCAACAAATGTGTCTTCAAGCAAAATGTGTTTCCATGCATGTAAGGAAATATATTTGTATGCTTGTTAAAGTGTAGATTTTAGTGAGAATTAGGTACCATCGGTCAAATGCAGGGCGCAACAGCAATTTTCACTTGATGTCCTTCAACTGTTCCGTTTCCCCTCACGAACCCAGTGAGTGTAATAAGATCATACGTGGCTTAATGCATGCAAAATGCCCCAGCGCCACTGCTGTCTGTCGGTGTTTTCTTGTCATGCAGCCATAACATGTACTGACAGATCAACATGCATATGATTTGGTGCGCAGGAAGATGCTGCAAGGGCCGAGATTCACTGTAAGGGATGCATACAGTAAAGACCCACATGAGCATATATAAAATTAATTTTGGAGAAACCAGTGTAGGAAAAAAAGAAAGAAGGAAACACTGCATTTAAATGTGTGCTAAAGTCACAGTCTAGACATTTGCTTTGCCGCTCAGTAACAGTCAGAAGCAATTCTAGTGTGGACTTGGCTCTGGTTGGCTGGTTCACTGTTGCGCTAAAAGCTGAATCCCCACTTCAGTCTTAAAACGCATGCACTCATTCTGATAAATTTATTTTTCCTGATACAAAGAATCTCCCCCAATAGCATGATGCTACCACCACCATGTGACAGGCAACAGCAATGCCTGGTGTCTACCAGAGGTGGTTTTTGAAGTTCTTCCAAATGTGCCCAGTTTTCAGCCTGCAGATCATAGAATCTTTTAAAAGTTCAATTCAATTCAATTCAATTCAATTTTATTTATATAGCGCCAAATCACAACAAAAGTCGCCTCAAGGCGCAAAAGGAGTTAGGCAAACTCCAACCGAGCTTAAATGTGCCTTCTGAGCAGAGTGGCATAATTCCAGCTACTCTAGGTGACAAGAGGGGGGATTGATGCCATGCTGTTCAAACAGTTGTCCTTTCGAATGGCTCTATCCTCGCAAAGGACTTCTGAAGCTCTGTAAGAGTGACTGTTAAGTCCCTTGTCACCTCTTTGATCAAGAACCTTGAGAAAAGAATTGCTCAGTTACTGAGATTAGCTGGATGGACAACTCACTGAAGAGTGCTAGTAGTTACACACTTGCTCCATTGCACAGTTACTGAGGTCCTGTGAAGTCCCAGAAAGAGTGTAGTACCTTTGGCTGATCTTTCCCTCACCACAGTTTTAGGATATTGGTGTACATATATTTCCTTTGACTTTATGGCTTTGTATGCCATATGAATTTTGCAATCTTATGTAGACATTTGTGCTTTTAAAAAGAAATTGAGTCCAGTCTAGATTCCAACATTGTTAAAATAACTATACAATATACAAAATGGTAGTGTAAGTTTTTTTTAATTATTAATACCCATCATGATTTTTTTCTCAATCTAAATCAAGTTATTAACAAAATCAAGAAAAGTTATCTCGATGAAGGGAGGTCATGTGTGTGAACATGTACAAACTTTGTTGTAAGAGTGCTACACTGTGGTGTAAATCTGCACTGCTTTGAAAACAGGCTGTATAACACATGGTGCACTCTCGTCGTTTGACTTCTTTGGCAAGTTCCCAGTGGCTGATCGTCCTGTGGAGGTACGTGTATCGCTGGGTTTAATAACAATGTGGTTTGGCATTAATGAAATGGCTGAACACCATTTGGGGTTGGCAGCCTTCAAACTGCAGCATATCCATCCACTAAGACAGATTAATCCTTTCTATTAATGAGACATAGCTACACAACAATACACAAGTAGTGTATCCTTCCTTGTGTTGGCTTGCCAGGCATGTATATTTTTTTTATAATTTAATGGACTACTCATTTAATTTCGCTTGTTGCTGTTATTATTTTGATGGTTGGGATACTAAGTCCTTATTCTGGGATGCCCTGTTTATGACAAAATTGCTATTATGACTTTCCCACTTGAATAATTTCACCATTTTTATGAGTACTGGTGACCAGCAGAAGCCGACCAGTATACAGTTTTTAAGATTTAAGATTTTATGGTTCCAAACATGGGTTGGTGGACAAACTAAGCAATGTCAACAGTCATAAGTGGGCCCATTAAATAGTTTATTTGGACTTAAGTTAAGCATGTCGATCATATAAAAAAATTAGTATGTGTTTTTTTTTTTTTTTTTAGCATACTTTGACATATAGATATTTAAAATCAATATAACTAAACAATTAAAACTGAAGGAAAGATTTCAAACATTTTCAGTAGAATGTAATTTATTTCCACTTATAATGCCTAAACAAAGGTGTATCACAGCATGTGGACATAAGTAGGACATTGTTACTCTGCATTTTGATGGAGCCTTGCCCTTTAAATCTTCCCAACCTTATTTAACCCTCAGACATTTAATTTGATGTGCTCCCGACTGTAGAAGTGAGAGTTAACACCATGGTGAGATCAAAAGAGCTGTCTGAGGCCTTCAGAAAGAAGATTGTAGCAGCTTATGAGCCTGGTAAGGGATTTAAAAAGATATCAAAATAATTTCAAATCAGCCATTCCCCACTGTCTGGAAAATAGTCTACAAGTGAAGGACATTCAAAACAACTGCCAACATGCCCAGGTCTGGCTGTCCAAGCAAGTTCTCCCTGAGAGCTCCAAAAACCCTAAAATGTAATTGCCTGACCTACAGCAGCCTCTAAAGTCAGAAAGAGACTGCACAAGTTTAATTCGAATAATAGGGATGCAAGAAGGAAGTCTTTGCTTTCTAAGCGATACGTGAAGGCCAGCTTGATATTTGCCAGAGAGAACGTAGACAAAGACTATTTCTGGGATAATGGTTTTTGGACAGATGAGTCTAAAAATGAATTTTTGTAGTAAACCAAATTCAGCTTTTCAGGAAAGGAACCTCATACCAGCTGTGAAGCATGGAGATGGAAGTGTCATGAAGTGTCAGTGGAGGTGTCAGAAATGTGTGAGACCATCTGTAGAAAAAAGTTGAAGAAGTAACTGGACCCTGCAACAGGACAATAACACAAGGACTGGCTGAAAACTAAGAAATGGAGAGTTCTTGAATGATTACATCAAAGCTCAGATTGGAATTCCATTGAGATGCTGTGGTAGGAGGAGCAGTGTTGGTCAAGTTACTGATAAAAAATAACATATAAGTTCTTTGTTTCTAAAAGCATTGGGTGACAAAACTGTGGATCTCCTGGTAGTGCTTATTTGGACTTCATCTATTATCAGCTATTCTGCACAAAAAGGATCCACTCATGTGTCTGTTGTATTATTTTGTATAGATGTTTTCATTTAACTCATTTTCACATTTTCATTAGTGTTTAAGATTCTACTGTTCATAAGGCTGTGAACACTTGCCGGGTGAATTTGAGCATTATGATTCATGGTGAAGAGAGAGTTGCATGTTCACATGTCGAAGCTTGAATTTGTGATTTAAGCTGAAAAGCAAGTTCAGCTGTGAAAGTTACCCAGGCAAAATGTTGTCACTTGATAGATTTGGAGTCTGGCTTTACTAGGGAACCGAACCTTAGTGGTGTATAAAATGATTCTCCAACCTATTTTTAGAATGAGCTGGGGAAACAAGACGAACAGGTCCCTGAGCTATCTGGGAAAAAAGTACACTTACCTTTCCATCAAGAAGCATTTTACCAGCATCAAGTCATCATTTAAAATGCCTGATGGCTGCCCCAGTAGAGCCTTTCAGCAGTCTGAACCAGTGGACCGTAGTTATATGGGGCATACCTAGGTGAACCTGCATCAAATTGTGTGAAGCAGAGCATTGGCAAATAAGTGTGCTCAATGAACTCAAACCACATAATCAAAGGTGTTAGAAAGAAAACAGTATTGTACTAGACACTGCATGGGTGTGTGAAATCAGCACAGCATTTCAGAAAATGTTAAATTTAATGTGCTTTGTTGATCTCAATTGTAAATAAAGAAATACTCACATTGCTAGATGGCAAACAGAAAATCTTAGATGCCTCTTTAGTTTTTCATCCATTTAGCTGTCAAGACAACAAGAAAGCTGTTATTAATGTCACCCAGTAAGGACCAGTTACATTTTTGTATATTAACAATTCCAGCGCATATTGCTCCCAGTTAAAACCAAATCATTTTCAAACACACGGAATCCGAGCTTTCAAACTACAAAGATTACTGAAGATGACTGACAGTCATTACAGTGTGATTTATATTTCAGATTTCTTTCATTAAAAGAAGTAACTGCATTGTGATTTGCTATATTCTCTGATGTTTACATTATTTTGCTTTGTTAGACAGAGTAATGATGGCCTAAATACATATCAAAAGCTTGGGGATTTTTATTTTATTGGTGTTTCAAATAGCATCCTGAGTTACTGTAACAATGTTGTACATGTAGCAACATAATGGAAAAATGGTGTTGAAACTTAAAGTTTGAGTTTGATAATTAATATTTAAAAATACTTTTTTTCTATGATTGTGTACAATAAGAACGTCCCCATTCTGACTACATGGTTCATTCATGTGACATAGGAGCTTCAAACCTTTCCACTATACAGTGCTAGAAATGGACCATTTAAATATTACTGGTAAAAAAAATATTTTGAGGGGATTCATTCTCATCATGAACCATCTGGTAGAAGCTGTTGGAGTAATTAGGGTCCTTCTCTTTCACAGTAATGCTGCATGGATTTCCAGATACACAATGCAAAATATTACATTATCACTAATGATGGGGTCATGTTATTTCCCATCCACTCAACTCCAAATGCAGATTGAAGTAGTCACTGGTCTGCAAATGATAAACCCTTCATTTACAACATTGCCTTAATTAAAAAGTGAATGAATCCCAGCTTTGATCCGTTAAAAGTTCACTCTTGCCATCCAGATGCTCTCGATAGCAAACTGAGGTTGAGGTTGCCTCTTTTGTTCCCTCAGTGACACCCAGTGGTGAACTATCGAGACGGAAGACAGACAGAGAGGGAGAGGATAAGATGCTGATATAAAGAGAGCAAGATAGGAAGACAGACAGAGAGGAACAGAGTGTGTGCTTACTTTGGGAACCCCAGCAGAGTCCAAATGAATATCTCAACACGGTATTGATCCAGGCACTGTCACTACTATTCTTTATCTCGGCTCTCCCACCTCCCACTCCCAGTCTCTCCATCTTTTGCTCGCTGTCAAATTCAAATTCGTCTCATTTTTTCCCTACACCCTCTCCCCTTCTCTTGCTCAGATTGTCTCTCACTCATATGGTGCCCCAGGGTATAATCAAATAACTGCCACAGAGATGGAGTGTATCAGGAACTGGCATGGAGTTCAGTGTATGTGTGTGTGATCATGTTCTTGTACCTAATGTGCTCACCAAAATAGAAGATACTCAGGGGCTTAGTTACTGGACAGGCCTGGGTTATAGGGTTTAAAATTAGACTGAGGAATGTTCCAGTTTTTTTTGTGTGTGTGTTGGGTTTTTTTTTTCAGTGTCAGATATTTACATTTGAAATCATCTCTGTGCTAATTGCTAACACCAATGCATCACAGAAAAGAGAGACTGAGACTTCTGACACCATCAATTTGTGAGTCAGATATAGTTCAACTGGAAAAAATAAATATTTATACATAAGTAAATGCATAAACATGCATCTTTGTGAGCTTAATTTTAGATGTGGGAGTGACTTGCTCAGTAATCAAACAAGAATGACATGTCATGGCTCGCCTATACCTTCAATACATCCTTATTTTTTCTTTTCATCTCTTTGATGTCTTCCTGGTGCTTAATTAAATAAAGTTGTGTTACTGTTATAGTGCTTTGGAAAAATGAGTGATCAGAAACAGAGTAAGGTTTTTAAATGCCAGTTCATTTTAAATACAACTTAATACAACTACAAACAACATTATAAATGCAGCTCAACAAACAATGGGTCTAATGTGTCTGTTAGGTAATGTACAGTTGGCCAGGGAGAGAAAAAAGATTAATGTGTGACACATTAGAGATGGAGAAAGATGTAAGGAAGACAGGGCAGGTGAGGAAGATTATTTTTAAAGGTAAGGACTGTTCAGTAAGTGTAAACATCACATATTTTAGTTATTATGTTTTTGTGAAGAATATAATTATTTTAAATACTTGAGGTATTCTTTTCTCAGAATTCTGGAAAAGAACAAAAAAAAAGACATGCCCACTTTTTTTTTTTCCAGTGGCCCTAATCGTCTTTCGTACCATCATCTTTTTTTAGAACTGAAGAAGCTTCTTGGAAGAGAGTTGAAATGTCTTCAAGAAACTTGAAGAAGTCCAGTCGCTTCCTCTCCGAGCTCCTAAGACTAACTGAAGTACATGAATTTTGTGTTACTCAAAAGTTGCATTACATTTGACAATTTGGTACAGCAGGTTAAACTGGTTAGTTTGCTTGTGTGATGTACTCCATTAGACTGGGACATTGCACGCTGTGTTTTTCAAGAGTACCAGACATAACTTTATATTTATAAAGTCATAATCTTGAGTAGAGCCGTGAATATTGGAGTACCAGCACATGCCAGCTGACTACAGATATACACAAAGAAAAATCTACTTGAGCTCATGAAACAAGTTATTATGTGACTCATTGGGAAGTAATTCTTTTCCTTATGCTGCACCATGACGCCTCATCTTAGGGTTCTCCCACCTGCCATATTGTGTGTGCGCGCGTGTGTGTAGTGAGAGGGAAAAAAGGAGACCAATAACCAGGCTTAAGTTGGTTCTTCTGCCTAATCAGCCACTAACTCCCCTAGATCCTTCTGCAGTAATACCACAGAAGAAGAGAATGAGAGAGCGAGAGAGAAAGGGAGAGAAGTCACATAACAGACAATCAGAGATAAATGAAGAAAATGTGGGAGAATTATAGATGAGGAGGGATGGGATGACAATGCTGCCAAACAGAGGACAGAGAAGTATATAGAGACTACAGGTCATAGGAATGATCAGATAGATAGATAGATAGATAGATACGGTATTGATCGCACAAGGGAAACATTAAAACAACACCTCTAATATTGGATTTTATATTTGAAAACTGGACTGTGATGCACACAGACACAAAACATGCATTTAGTTCCAGCTCAAATGAGTACATGATAACAGTTAAAGCAGTGTCTGAGGATAGCGACAGTGATACCTTTAGAAGCATTCTCCTCTTCATTCATTAACATTTTGTTCTCGGTGCTTTTCTGTTGGCTGTGCTTGACCCCAATTGAAGACACCTAGATGTTTTATTTTCTCACCCATGAAGTATTCACCAGGGTTCAGCAGTCTCTCTACAGTCTGCCCTTCGCTTTTGTCTGAGTTAAAACATGTCTTTGAATGCTGATGTCTTTGCTTCTTTTTTCCTTTGGTTGCATGTCTACTTAATTATTACAACACAGAGCAGTTTTCTGTCTTTTCCTCAATATTGGGTGTTTCAGTTGTTCTTTTAGTACTTTTAGTAAGTGATGTTTAAATAATGCCTATTTTGGCATGTATTGACTGTATGGAGTTTTAGCTGTGTTCACATGCATGAAGGTATACATCTATAATATTTTGAAGTATCGGTACACTTAAGTATATTATTGTATGTATTCCATGTGTAAATAATTAATATGGATATTTACGCTTAGATAATGATGACTGGCTAGAAGTGTTCGCCAGCAAAGTATGACTAGCTGTCAGAACTCACTCCAGCAGAGTTTTAAAATCACAGGTTTTCAGTGAGGGAATCCAATTACATCCAGCACCTGGACAGACAGTGAGAACTTGAAAAGGATAGACAGAGGGGATACTGACTAGGAAAAAAGGGGGGAAAAAATCAATGACAATCCAGCTGAGGTGGAACTAAGCTTGACAATGCGTCTCCTTTCTCCTCTTTGCATTCATTTGGTGATAAAAGTGAATGTCTGCTTGGTGTTTACTTCACAAGAATCTACTGCATTAACCTTTTGAAAACTCTCAAAGATTTATTTTTATATTCATACTTTTTTTCCCTTATACTTCATGTTCCCTTCCTTTTCCTTGCCTTTATTTTCAAGTCAGTCATTACCTCTTTATATGTCCTTTCAGTGCTTTCATCTCTTTCCCGTGTTTGAATTTGTCGAAGCGTCAGTGTTATACATTACTAATAAAATGGATATTTTTCACATACCCTATGGATGTAGCCTTGAGTCTGTCTATTAACTCTAGCCTAATCAGGCTCCTGAGTACCTGACTTTTGTTCCATGTTTAAAAAAGGTCTGCTGATGTTCTTAGTAAACACCTGTTTCTACTTCTGTTTGGGAAGATGGTGCCGGTGTGGGGGGGTCAGCTGTTTGTCAGGCTGGACATGGTTCTTTTAGGCTTAAAGGTTAAACCAGTGAAAGACCTGTAGTTGAATGATACTACGTGCACTCTTGTCAATGTACTAAGAGAAGATGGAAGAAGGATCAACTTCAAGTTTCTTTACACATTATAAGAAAAAGTGTGCTGGAGTACTAGATAGCCATGCTGGGAAAAACCCAATTTTTATCAAACTTTGTGTTAAACAACAGCCACATACCTCACTTTTTTTAGCACTCTCCCCTCTCTTATAAATCCTTGTGATTGTACTTGTATTGTACCCTGACCTGCACCTTTTGACAAAATTCTTACAGTTTTTGAAGAAAAGATTTCTACTATGAGGCATTTTCTCTTTGGTCCTCTTTGGTCCGTGTATTGTTGACATAATTAATTCCTCACTGATGTCTGGCTGTATCCCAGCTGCTTTCAGACATGCTGTAGTACAGCCCCCCCATCAAAAAGATGAATTTGATTTCTCCATTCCCTCAAACTTTAAGCCCATTTCTAAGTTCCCTTTTCTATCAAAAAAGAAAAGGAAAGAGAAGAAATGGAAAGAAAAATCAGCTTGTGACCAACTACAGTTCTAGTTGTATTTAAACAGTATGTCTGAGAAGTTTCTTTCTGGTTTCAAATCACAACATAGCACAGAAAAATCCCTTTTAAGAGTTTTTTGATGACCGGGTTTTTAATTGTTGATTCTGGTAATTCTGTTGTCCTTTTGCTCTGGGACTCTTCAGAATAGTGTTCATCATGTGTGTCTCCACTTCTGGGATACTTCAAGGTGCCACTGTGGCTCCCATTTTCATTCTGAGGGGTCTGACAAAATGCTTTTCTCTCTATACCAGATCTTTATTTGAGCAACTAAACCTTTTATATAAGTATGACAACATCATCAGTCAGTTGTCTTCTGACTGTCACCTGATTGTAAGGAACTTTGGCCTGGTTTTTCACTGACTGATGTGATAAACTGATTAAACCTGTTGTTGAAATAACCTTTTTTTTGCTTAAGGCTTCTCAGTAAAGTAAAGGTCTACCTCCTTCCGTTTGACTTGGAAAACCTATTTTCACGCCATTCTTACCTCTTGATTAGACTTCTGGAATTCTTTGTATGCTAAACTTGTTCAGTTGTTATTCTGTCGCTTGCAGGCTGATCAAAATGCAGCATCTCCCTTTTAACAGGGAAGAAATGGCATACTGGCCTTCTTTCAGTCCATTTCAGAATCCAGTTTTAAAGTATTACCTGTTCTTAATAGTCTGGCTGCCATACTTACTCTACTGAACTTTTACAGCCTTAAAGTTCAACGAGAGGCCCGATATATGTGTGTATATATATATATATATATAGATATATCTATATCTATATATATATATAGATAGATATATATCTAAACATACTAGGGGTGCAACAATACACAAAATTTACGGTTCGGTTCGGTTCGGTTCGATACTTTGGTGTCACGGTTCGATCTTTTTTTGATACAACAAAATTTTCATTCATTTTTTAATTTGTAATTTATTAAAATTATAAATACTTCTTTTAACTCAAAACTGATATGTGGAAAAGAGAGTTTATTACAGAGAAATGGCTCTTTCCAAAATAAAAGTTAAAATTAAATTAATTTAAATTAAACATATCAGGTCCCCATAAGGGGGATGTTTTCTACAACAGAAAAGGGTCGCATGTCGACAGCAATAAAAGTAGCAATTGCCCTGTCTATTTCTTTTCCCCTCTTAGAATCATGTGCTAACGGCTGTCTAAATGACTCGGGTAAAGTTTGTAGCATGTGTGCTTGTTGCTGTTTTTGTCTGCTTCCAATTGTCTTTGCACTAGGATTATGTCAGCGTAAATGTGCATATTCGTTGTGTTCCCACTAGTGCTGTCAGCGTTAATCTCGTAAGGGTGGAGGAGGTTCAATTTCGGGTAGCGTTGAGGCAGTTGCCATGTTGCAACGAGGTTAACTTCTGTCTCGCTAGCTTGTGCGACGCTCAGTGGATCTGCGCTCGACAGTGCAGCCTAGGCGGAATAGTCGAATGCAGATCCACTGAGCTCTCAACACAGACAGCATCGTCAGAAGAAAAGTTGATAAAATAAATTAAAAATTTTGTATTGTTCAATACATATGCGTACCCAACCGAAAGCACTGTATCGAACGGTTCAATACCAATACATGTATTGTTGCACCCCTAATATATACGTAATTGGTGTAAGGTCAAAATAAACACGCTTGAGCTTCATGGGGAGAAAAAAAATGCTATACAATACAACAATACAATACCCTCTTACCCTCATGATAAGGCAAAAGGGAGATTTTTTTTAAATGTAGAGACTAAATAAAAGCCATATAACAGTGAGTTAGCAGATATTATGAATATGCTATGATTCAGATATGCAGAACCGCTTCTAAAGATTCTCAATCAAACTCATCAGAAATAAAACATGAGAGATGCATCGCTCAGAAATAAAGCAGATGCTACATCAATTTTAGCCAGTGTTTGTTTTCTCTTATTTCTAATCTTGTGAGTGTGAAATGGTGTGCAACCTTCGCAAAGTACCACCAGTTGCATTTTCAGATTGAGGTAACAGCTGTGTTAACTGAACTTGAGCTACTGTGTCCTGCACTTAACATGCTAATTATCGCAGCACAATAATTCTTGTTGGTGTGGATAAGAGAGGGAAAAATTTTGAATGTTAAGTCACTTGAGGTAAAAATGTTACTACGGCACACCAAAAACTAAATAAATAAATAAATAAATAAATAGCAATAGGTCATGGAAAATGTGAAACGACTAATAAATACATTTTGAGATCACCTACCCAACAATATTTGAAGTGTTTGCTTTGCTTGGTATTCCTCATAAACATATACACAGACATGAAACCAACATTTTTTCAAAACATGAATTATACACCAGAAGCTATTGTGTAGTTCACACTGACAGTAGTTGTTAAGTTACTGTAGTCAGATACAGTCTAGCTCAAGTTGGATTATACAGGTATTACTGAACAGCTATGTGTGTGCTATTTCAGAAGAGAGATAAAAGGTTTTTCATTTCCTTCACAGCAATTGGTCTCTCCATAGTAGAGTGTAAAAGCTATCAGCCAGACTAGAGTAAACACAGGTTAGAGTAAAGGTAGTGATCCCATCCTAGAGGCCTCTCTGATACAGTTTGTAACTGTGGATACATCATGAGAGAACACAGGCTACATAGTAACAAAATCCTAAAGCCCCATCCACACAGGAAGCAATTTGCTTGATGCGAATTACTCTGTCACTGACGGCTGGTTGCTAGTGGATGTTCCATGGTCTGGTTGCCTAGGTAACGCTTCAACATATTTATGACCCTATTGTATGTCAAGCAGCAGTATTAAATCACTACTTCAGTTGAAATGACTAAGTCACTGAAGTCACTAAATATCAGTTTGTATGCTTTTTGGTCCCCACATCAAGTTTCGAGTGAGTTTCTTCCTGAGTAGATGAAGCCTAAGGGGGATTGTACTGGAGCTGATCCCAACATATTTAAAATATAAAACCTAAACACACATTTGTTACCCAAATTCTGCTCACTTTTTTCTATCTGGTAGTATTGTGCAGCTGAGCAACCACATGACAATAGCCAACCTCATCAAGGTAGCTAAAATGAAACATTAGCTCCAAAGACTTCAGACAACTTTTCTGGCCATGCTCAGATTCACAAAGTTCTGCCTTTAAGAAAATCTTTTTGTGGAACCTTTTTCTATTTCTGTGTGTGAAAATTATATTCACCATTGCATTTTATTGGTAGATAAATGTAATTCTCCAGATACAGGGCTCTCCAGTAGCATACTAGACTCCAGATATGACCATATCACACGTATCTTCACACTTGTAATTGAGTTTATTCATGACCTTGTTCTTGTCATGGTGTTGTGTCCTTTCTAGAAAAGAAGTTCTACTTTACAAAAAGCATGAAACTTTAGAAGAAAAGGATGTGTCTTTTTTTTCTTGCTGGTTTTGAAGCGGTTAACCTTTTTGTTGCTTCAGCTTTTACTTTTATCAGTTGTCATGGGAGCTTTCTCTAAAACGTTATAAGCAGTACATTCATTATTTCAAACACTGTCAGCATCAGTTTGTGTCAAAGATCCTTTTTTTAAATTTTTTTTTTTTTTTAGGTTGGGCTTAATGATGTAAAGGTTTACTGAAACTGTAAAATAAGGTTTATCAAAGAATTCAATTGGAACAATATCTGACTAATAATAGTTGCAGTTACAATTTGCTGTACAATTTTTAGATAAGAGTACACAAGATACGGCAGTAATCTATAAAAACAATACTGTACAACAATAGAGACAAATTTACACTATACATGGTAGGGAAGAAACATGTACACTGTGCAATACTCTCCAGTGCTTTTTCTTTTCTTTTTAGGTTAAATAAATTAAACTGCTATATGGATTAAAAGTAGAGGCATAATCAATGCTAAATCCCATAGTAAGTTTTTTTACAGCTTATTATAAAAATGGCATTGGTCTCTGTCATGACAGCTATATAGGGAAAAATAATGTTAAACTTTAGTTTTTTCATTCCTAAAGTCATGGTTATAACCACTTGGAGTTACAAGTGATTGTACTAATAGACAGTGTAAAGTTAGCGTCTGACACTTGGTAAATACATTTCATCTGTGCACGCTTTTCTATTTCCACAATCTATCTTCTATTAAGAGATGGCCTCAGACTTATTTTGACATGTGATGAAATGGGAGACTTTCATTATGGATATGAGGCAGATAAATCTTTAGCAATGCTATCATGTCAATATGGACCAAAATCCAGCACTTTGTTGAAACCATATGATGAAGAAATAAGAGCGGTCTGAAGGCAAACAGGGTTCAACCCAGTACTAGCAAAGTGTGACTAATGAAGTGGCCATTGCGTGTATACTGGGAAAAAAAGATATAATAAAAATGCTATTCCGTATCTATATAGTTACAAAACATCAAACTTTTGGAAACAGATCAAATCGTTATCAGACATAATCTGTGGAATAAATTGGTAAGAGCAATTATAGTGTCTGATCTGCCAGACTCTCCTGACACTCCTTTAAGAGAGAAACTACTCCTGTGGAAACTGTGCACAAAGCTGTACTTAAATAAAGTGGAGAAAGATGGCCTAAGACATGGGAGGAAAATGTTTAAATCCAGCAAAAACACAGTTATATGCCTTTTAATATACCTTCAGTCTAAAAAATATGGCTATCCAGTTTTCCTTTGTGTTCATTTACTGAATTGATGATATTTAAATCTTCAAAACTCCCCAACTTTGTTTGTTAAGGACATTTCTCTACAGTATTAACCACATAAGTGACACTTTTTATGCTATCAAGTCCTTGAATATAGGCAAGAAGGAGGAATGGCTAGCCAGGGACACTGATGTCTTTATGCAGAGGTCTGCTGTGTTCTTTTGGTATCCACCGTTGAAAATGCTGATTTGCAGCAGAATGTTGTAGCAAATGATGAGCATGTAAAAGGGGTCATGTTCTGTAAGCAGGGAACGTCTGAAGCAGGGACCTCGTTTTGTCCAGAAAGTGAAAGTCAAAGTGAGCTTCTTGCAGAGGCAGGTTTTGATAGAGCTCAATCAACTCGGTTTACAGAGAAGCTGTAGTGTCCCAAGGGCAGATTTTTAAATGGGTTTTCAGTGCACAGTAGAGCTTGTTTTTTCCAAGCTGAAATCCTTGAAGTAAGTTTCTTTCTTTTTTTTATCAGCTTTTGCAGAAACTCATTCTCAAGCATGAAGCTGATTGTTCCCTCTGGTTTGTTCTTAAAGTTTTTAGAAAGTCTAGCAAACCCTGTTATATGTCAGGTTTGAATACCTCCAGCCTCCTATGAAAAGCATACACTTTCTTATACAAGGTCAGTCCCTGTGTTGTTTCTGCCCATAAGTTTGACATTGAGGAAATGGAGTTGTGGAGTTATCGGGATACAAAATAACAGCTTCTATTTTCTTCTCTTTATTGTTTCAGGAGATGCACAAACATTTTGGGTTTTACATTTATTTTCAGACCTAAAATCTGATACCAAAACACTTTTTGTAAGGCCCCATTATTGTAAGGGAGTAAATCATCAAATGTTTTTAGTCGCGGTCTGAAATGTGTGCAGAATTTGCGAATGCAATGCAGCTGTTGCCTGCAAAAAACCATGTTATAACTTCTGAGTACTTTTCATCAAGAATAAAACAAAAGACTGTTGGTTCAATTGTGTAATAGTACTTCATTTGATCACATCAGCGTACACATTTTTTAAGAGTTGTATAAATGCCCTCTCTCTCATTTCATACGCAGCAATACACTACAGAGAATCTAATGTGATATTTTGCTTGCATTGTTTCCACCAGATTAACTGACACCTGACAAAAGTCATTTTTATCCCACAGAAAAAGGAGAAAAACATACTTGAATATGAAAAGATGCAGAAAAACTTACAGTACATTCTACATGCAGTCATTCACATTACTAAAATTATTTCTGGCAGCCTTTTGTTAGAGCTCATTATCAGCAAAGTCACCAAAATATATATATATAAATAAATATTATTTAAATAGACTTACTTACTTACTTAGCACTTAGTTCCTCCTACACCGGGCGGCGCATCGGGCAGCTAGTGATCTCCATCGATGTCGGTCAGCAGCGACTGCTTCAGCTTCGTCCCAGGCAATGTCGACAGTTCTCAGATCGTCCATGAATGTTCGACGCCATGTGGTCTTTGGTCGGCCTTGCTTTCGCTTGCCAGTGCGTGGACGCCATGTCATGGCAATCTTAGCTGGGCGCTGAGGGGGTAGGCGTAAAATATGGCCCGCAAAGTGGAAGCGCCTTTCTGCAACAACATCGGCTAATGGGCGGGTGCCTGCTCTTCGTAGGACCTCCTCATTTGTTATTCGGTCCCGGTAGGAAATTCTCAGGATTTGCCGCAGGCCACGTTGTTGAAGCACGTTCAGGTGTTGAATAATTGCACTTATTGAGCCCCAGGTTTCACTAGCGTAAAGTGCAGTAGGGAAGACGATAGAGTTCAGTAGTCTGATCTTGACCCTAACATTCAGGGAGGTCGAGTTCCAAATAGGTTGGAGACGTCGCAGGACACCAACTGCCTTCCCTACTCTGGCGTCGACATCCTGATCAGAGACCCCGTCATTCGAGATGATGCTGCCAAGATATGTAAAATTCTCCACCTCTTCAGTACGTTGTTGGTTGATCATGACAGGAATGCGGGCACGTGCATAGCCAACTCGGAGTACCTTGGTTTTTTTGGCGCTGATTCTTAATCCAACTTTCGTCGCCTCCCTCTGTAGGGCCGCGGTCAACTTTTGGAGGTCTTCCTGAGTCGAGCCCAGCAGGGCGATGTCATCTGCAAAGTCCAAGTCAGTGAGATTATGCGCTTCGTGCCAGGGCACACCGATGCCAGCTTGGTCAACTGATCGTCGCATGATGAAGTCAATTACCAACAGGAAGAGGAAAGGGGATAGCACGCATCCTTGTCGGACACCAGTATTGATCTTGAAGAAATCTGTGCAGCTGTCATCCGTCCGGACGCAGCAACGCGAGTTGGAGTAGAGACAACGAAAGGCATCTACAAACTGCTGAGGGACTCCATAGTGGCGTAGGATAGCCCATAGAGTCGGCCGGTGGACGCTGTCAAAAGCCTTCTCGAAGTCAATGAAATTAATAGAAATCTTCCTTTGGTATTCCAATGTTTGTTCAATGATCATGCGGAGGGTGAAGATTTGCTCGACGCATGACCGGCCACTCCGAAACCCAGCCTGCTCTTCTCGCAATCGTTCGTTCACTGCGTGTCGTAGCCGATTCAAAAGAGCGAGGCAAAACACTTTCCCGGGTACCGACAGCAACGTGATGCCCCGCCAGTTGTTACAGTCACCCAAATCAACTTTTTTTGGAAGTTTGATGATGGTGCCTTTTGTCCAATCATCGGGTACATGTGATGTTGACCAGCAGGCGTTTAGGAGTCTTGTAAGGGCGGCTTCAAGATGGGGTCCGCCATGCTTCAGCATTTCGGCGAAGATTTCGTCCAGGTCTGTGGCCTTTCCACTCTTGAGGAGTCGGATCGCTGTCTTGACTTCAGTGATGCTGATTTGTCCGATATCGACAGGAAGAAGGTCCATGGAAGGTGCCAGGTATACACTATGCAGTAGTATACTAAAGCCTAAAATGGTCACTTTTGGACTGGTGACTAGTGTTAATATACAGTAAGTTTAACCAATCAGTCAATTAATCTCTGAATCCCTGAGCCTGGTTCTGCTGGAGGTTTCTTCCTGTTAAAAGGGAGTTTTTCCTTCCCACTGTTGCCAAAGTGCTTGCTCATAGGGGGTCATATGATTGTTGGGTTTTTCTCTGTATGTATTATTGTAGGGTCTACTTTACAATATAAAACGCCTTGAGGAGACTGTTGTTGTGATTTGGTACTGTATAAATAACATTCAATTGAAAATTGAATAGAATTGAATATTGTGGCAAGAGCTACGAAATGATCTCATGAATACCTCTAAAAAGATTGTGTCACCTGTTGTGCAGGAGACTTATGCATTTGCATATATGGTTCCCAATGTCAAGCATAAAGGAGTGGTAATGTGAGGGGGCTTTGCTGGTGGCATAGCTTATCACGTATATGTAAATCTGAAAAAACATGTTTTTTATCCTGGAAATTCCGTTTCTCTTGTTATTCCTTTCACTTTCCTTCTGTCAATGCCTCCATCACATCACTCATACACACTTTGAGTTCTCTGTCCATCTTGTGTTTGCTTACTTTTGGACCCACGCTGCTTTCAGTGAAGCCTCCATTGCCCGTTCTTGCTGTTTCATTGATTTTGTATTATCTTGCTGGATGCTTGATCTGACAACTTCAACTGATTTAGTTTTCTGGTTCTTACATCCTCCTTTTCTGAATGGATTTTCTTAATGGTCACATATGGTGTTACAGTGGAATTTTGTTACCACCCTGAACTGTGGTCTCTTTTTTCATTGCAAAAGAAGCACATTGTTCTGACCACTTTAATTATTTTTTGCATCGCCTTCTTTTAGAATCAAGAAACTACCACAGTGTTGGCAACTGCAAAGACAAGTATATTTGTATACACTGGGTTAAATAATTATTTGATTTGTTGAATTTGTAAGTTTGCTCACTTTCAAAGAAGCAAACTTCAATTTTGGGGAAAGAGTTAGAATATCAACCAATAATCCAGAAAAAATAAATTACAAAAAGGTTAGTAAGTTAGTTAAGTATTTAATCACCAAACAAATCATTACTCAGTACTTTGTACAAAAACCAGTGTTGCAAATTGAACTGGTAAGGTGTTTCTTGTAATTGGCCTCTGGGTTTTCACACACTTCATGAGTGATTTTGGCTCTGTCCTCTTTGCAGAAACTCTCTAAATCATTTCGTTTTCTTGGCTGCCGCTTGGCAATTCGAAGCTGCAGTGCTTTCCCCAGATTTTCTATAGGACTGAGGTCTGGAACTTGGCTAGGTGAATGTGTTCCCAACTGCCTTCAGATCATTAATAAAGATAAGATAAGATAAGATGACCTTTATTAGTCCCACAGGTGGGAAATTTGTTTTGTTACAAACAAAATTATAAACTCCTCTCATGTAGTTCTGGGTGGATACAGTAATTTTCTTATGATTATCCTCACCTCACATGCCAAGAGCTAGGATGACCAAGGGTTAATTTATAAAAATTTATTTCAAATTTCTAACTTTTATGTAATGTATTTTATCTTGTGTTTTATGTGTTTATATTATTCTATCTGTCTTCATTAAAATGAAACTACAATACAAATTATATACTGTTCAGTCCTTTGTAAGTGGTCAAACTTACAAATTCAGTATTAGGTCAAATAATTATTTAACCCAGTAACGTTTTCAATGAAATTGTCACTCTTATAGCTAGCATAGAAAATGATGCTTTTTAGTATGTATTCCCAAAAGTATTTGCTCGTCTGCCTTCACACACGTATGACTTCAAGTGACATGCCATACTTAATTCATTGGGTTTAATATGATGTGGACCCACCCTTTGCAGCTATAACAGCTTTAACTCTTCTGGGAAGGCTTTCCACCAGGTGTGGAATAAGGGCTGGCTCACAGCCTCTGCTGTAATTCATTCCAAAGGTGTTCTGTTGGGTAGAGGTCATTTTGTCATGTTTGAAGAGGAAAGGGCCAACTCAGTCCAGTGGGGCGTGCTTTGCACCACTGCATCTGACCCCTTTGCATTGCGCTTGGTTATGTAAGGCTTGGATGCAGCTGCTCAGCCAGGGAAGCACATTCCAAGAAGCTTTCTAAACGCTGTTCATGAGCTAATATGACAGCCACATGAAGTTAGGGGCATCTAGCAGTTGGTGACCACTGTGTGCTTCCCAGTTGTGTCAACTTTGTTATAATATCACTAATAGTTGACTGTGGATATTTAGTAGTGAGGACATTTCACTAATGGACTTGTTGCACAGGTGGCATCATATCATGGTATCGCGCTAAATTCACTCCTGAGACCCATTCTTTCACAAATGTTCATAGAAGCAGTCTGTATGCCTAGGTGCTTGATTTTATATACCTGTGACCATGGAAGTGATTGGAACACCTGAATTAGATGATTTACTTTTGCCAATATAATGCACTTCATTATGGATAATGACACTATTATACTGTAAGATTTGTTTTCTTCACAGCATTGTACTTTCTGTTTTTTGTTTCACAGTAGCACCACACTATAATAGATACACAAACAGTCCCACAATGCCATATTAATGGTTTCAGTAGTTAAGTGATCCACTAGCAAAAGTAATATTTTTGTTTTATGAATGTCTGAGCAGTGGGGATAACACCTGTGCAGCTTAAATTCTCCTTGATGATGCAGGTGGAATTTGATTTATTCTGTGCAATAGATGGAAGATGTGCATTTATCACTAGGATTAGAAAGCGCTGAGAGTCATTCTTAAATAAATGGACATTTCAGAATGTATTTTTTTAAGTCACAAGGACATCTAGTTTCATAGAGGACATTCCTGATTGATGAGTAGGACACCTTTAATCCAAAGGTATCACTGTCATTCATGCTAAAGAGGCACTTTCTTCCTTTTGTGTTTCAGAAAAACTAACATTGATTGAACATGTGTGTGTGTGTGTGTGTAGGTGTGCGTGTTTATGCGTGACAAAGGAGACGCAGTATGGTTCAGGCATCGTTTTGTGCCAGCAGAGGATTTGAACATTTCATGCTTTTTTTCTTTGTTTTAACCCCAGCAGTAACCTTCAGCACAAAAGCAATATAATATTTAAGAAGTTGTCAAACCCAAGCTGATTAATGCTCATGTTCTTATAAATAATAACCCATTACACCCATTTTAGCATTACAATATTTTAACCACCAGGAGAAGGTCAGAGCAAACCTAAGTGTTGAGGCACAGAGAGGGTCTGTACTGTAAAAGAAAGCGAGCTGTACATAAGCCATACAAAGGGCACTTAGTACAGAGTGGATGCCACTTGGGAATCTTTGAGCCTGGCCATTTTCCTCTGGTTTAACAGTTCTCCATAACCCCACCATCCTGAACCCAAGAAACACAGAGAAAATATGTCAATTTGACATAAAGCACCGCATAGTGCTTGTTAGAAATGCTATACTAAAGTGACTACAGTGTGCAATTCAAATTATTTCTGTAAAATATTTATGTTTTTATAAAAAACTATTCAACCTGTATTCACAAGCTTGAATAGTAGATCAAAACTGGTTATGTTTCTTTTCTGTGTTTCATTTTTTTCCATATTCATTGGCATTTTATGACCTTTGACTTCTCTTAACTTCTTTGTTCGGATGTCTTGCTTATCAGTCTCTGAATACAAGCCATTCGCTAATTCTTCCATCTGTTAACATGTGACGCACTAATGCTTATGGGAAATATGGTGCTTGTAAAAAATGTCTAAAAGCAAAATATTAAATGAGCAACACCACAACATGCAGCTTTGTGATTACAGGGAATAATTCATTTCAATGGGAAAATTAATTAACACAGTGTGTGTCCGCGTAGGTGTGTGTGTGTGTGGTGTTATCTTCATCATGACAGCAATGATTTTTAAAGTCCTCATCAAAAGTTTCAGAAAAAAGCAGTCTGACCACAGAGAGTGACAGCTACAGATATCCCCAGGGCTCAAATAGCTCTTGAAGCCATGTCTTTGTGCGAGGGCACAACAGCTGTATCCGTGCGTTTCATTTTAATTCTTCTCCTCTGAATGCAGGAGGTGAGGATTCTTTTGGGGGAACTCTGCACATATGCAACTTGACATCAACAACAGGGGCATATTTTGAGGCAGATGCTGCGTTCAATAATTCACATATTTATTCAGAGGCAGCACACAGGGTTTGATGAAAACTTTCTCCTTGTTTCTTCTTGGAAATGCATAAATATGCAAACTGTTAAGTAAAACTTCTATTCCCTGTGTGCTCACCGTGGCTGCTATATTGACTAGTTAAGTGCATTGCCAGTTTCACCCCATCATCTATGGGGAATTCAACTTTTTTTTTCCTTTAACGTTTGTTTTTGTTCCAGTATCCTGAGGGTGCCCGATGAGTCATGCACTTCTGAGCGTTTGTTCCAGTCCATCACAATGTTGTACAGCATCCTGCAAGTTTAAACCGAACTCTGAAAGCTTGATTTACATTTGTTACATTTTACCAAAAGATAGGCTTAACTACCATGAAGTCATCCTTGAATTTTAAATGCATTCATCTTGATTTTTAACAAGAGGTTACCATTATCAGTCATCAGCTTCTGCTACCGAACTTGGTTAGCAAGATACACCCATATGGATGCATCTTACAGACACAGATGCCTGCTAATTAGTGCTAAGTAGCAAACTACTACTACAACAAAAAAATCACTCAGCAAAACAGAAGCACAGAATTCCCGGAGGGTGTACATCACAACAGGCCATATTAATGAAATGCTAAAGAGTAGTTCCTTTAAGTCCAAATGAGTGAGAAATTAGTGAAAATAAATGTAAATGAATGTAAATGTCTGTACCCACAGATCATATTGTACCTTTTTCATTTTTTTATGTGCAATTTTCACTCATTTTAGTTGTATACTTTCCTAAATGAGCGATGTTTACAATAAACACAAACTTTGCCTGAACAAAATGACATAAGGCAAAGGTGTATATACAGATATATATCTAAATAAAAAGCTTCTGCAGAATCAGTATCAGTTTTACTTGTTTAGTGATGGGGCAAGAAAAAACAAAGTGCTCACATATGAGATAACTCTTAGTGACAGTCAGGCGAGAAGAGAAAAAGCAGTAAAACCACCAACATAACTAGGCTCATGGAGGGCAGCCACCTGCTTTGACCCTTCGATGTGAGGGAAAGGCAAACAGAGAAAAGAAGAAGACCTGACAGTTTGCAGGTTTGTGGTGCCAGCAATTGCAACAATGTTGAGAACAGAGAAGGAAAAAAATGCTTAATCCACATAAGATTTTATGTGGATATAAAATATCCTGCTCATAGCATGGTAATAATATAAATATCCTGCACTATCATGGAGAAATAACTGAAAAGTAACACTTACTTTTCCTGTTGAAAGCATTTACACCGGTCAAAACTGGATGAAATAAAAACTAATAGGATGTTCAAGACTGCTGCAGTGTGCCGTGTTTGAACTTCTGATATCATGAACTCTCTGCTGTTTGGTTTGACTCTATTTGAAAAAAAAAAAAGAAGGAAAGAAGACGGAAAGAAAGAAACTTCTACAAAGGCAGCACAATGACTTTGAAGTCACAGTGAGGTACTTTGTTTTTTGAGGACATTACATAGTATACTGAGGTGACAGTGAGGTAATTTTAGGTGGCGTGTAGTCATGGTTGACTTTGTGTAGCCATCCGCCTGTGAGTTTGTGTGTGTGTTTGACACCACAACACAAAAGCTGAGCAGCTCTGTGGCCTTGAGAGCACTTACTGTTGTTTCCTGTCAAAAACTTGACAGGTCACTCCACTCTTTCCCGCTTATAATAGAAGAGAACAAATTAGAATATATGAAAAAAAACAAGAAACTGGAGGGAAAAGTGTCTTTTTTTTATTTCATGCTATGGAGAAATAAATCATTGTTGTCCCTCACTAACATTAAATGTTTCTCATACTTTAAAAGACGGGACACAGTAACTTTATCATCTTATATTTAAGACTTTTTTTCTTCTCTTTTTATTCACCCCTTTTCTTTTAGACCACCAGTTTTCTGTCAGAGGCCCAGTTTTCTTCAGAGTCACCAGAAAACCTGGACCCACTTTTCAAGTTCCATGAGACCATTGCTAAGGTAGGACCATGTAATTATTTGTAATTCTAGCAAGAATTGTGACTGTTATGACGATTTTACCACGTAAGGCAGGATCTCTTGACTTGGGACCTCTGTGCTACATATGGTATTTTCTATGCTGTGAATTTTGTCAAAATTAGGAGACAAATGTAAAGAATATGAAATTCTTCCAGATGGAAAACAATGAAAAAGCATCTACGTTCATGGTTTATCCTGCCTTGGGCAGATCTTGATTGGGAATGTCAGTAAACAGAGCATAAAATCTGAAAGGAGTGTATAGTTTGATATCACTGAGTGCACTGCTGAAGAAATCTCGTGCCATAAATGTGGCTCAAACTTTCTTGTCCCAAATGAGATTATCTCCTCCATCAGAAATTGCTAAAATACTACACTATGAGCATGTCCGTGTTGAATGAACCCGGGATAACAACTTTTACTCAATGTCTAAGCATTATGGAAAAATAGTTTGAAAATTAAAGTTTTGCCAAAATCACAAACGTTACCTTGATGGCTGCTGGACAACCTTGGTAAATATCCCACTGATGCCATTGTCAGATATTCTAGAAAAGTTTGCAAGTTTATGTACGCAAATTGTAATATTATCCTTTTATCAAATAGAGCCAAAACAAAAAGGCAACAAAATAATCTCACTTGTAAGAGGAGAGAAAACAGACTCAAATTGTAGACATATACCAAGTGACAGACAATAAGTGAGCTGCACCACAGGGTTGTAATGCTGACTGCTGATGCCTGTGACAGTCCAGACAAGCCAGTTCACCATGCAACAAATGAGACATCCTTCATGCATAAATACATGCTGTGTGGTTTTCTGTTCACAAGAATTTCCCAATCAAAATAGTTGTCAATCAAATATCATTTTATTAACAAAAACACAAACATTATTATTATTATTACTGCAATAACCTTATCAGTATTCCTTGCTTTGTGAGGAAGGTTTAATTGGATTGGACAACTTTTGCAGATGGAAAGAACAAACTGGGTCATTTTGCAAAAATGTGTTATTTATAATAATGTAAATTAATGTTAATTTTGAAAATCCAGCTATACATTTGTTTTTCACTTGTCCAGTTCATTGTAGTGGTGTAGGCTAAAGCCTGTCCCAGGCCGTCGTTAAGGTGCAACAGGTTGAGAGGCGGGATCTACCCTGGACATGGTGCCAGTCTGTTGGAGGACTAACTCATTTTGATAATTAGCCCTAGTCTTTAGCGTCGCATTACAGAATCCGATACCTGCTATGCTTCGAAACGGGTGGTGCATCATACATGCGGGAACACTGGTACCAGGCTTTTGCTGTTGCTAGGCAGCTGCAAAGCCAGCTGCTGTCAGTCACTTAGCTGGTGTAGCAAATGAAATTAGCAGGGTCATTAGCTAAGTAAAGCATAAAAAGTCACAATCCATTTTAGCTGCAACAGTCAATGCCCAGAATCTATTGATATTTACTGGAGATGAGCAGGCTTTGCAGGAACAATCACTTTATGTTCAGTTCCTCAGTACAGCAGATCTAATGAAGCTCTGACTCTGAAGAAAAGAAAAAAAAAAAAAAAAGCAAAAGCAGAGATGTGGTTTCACATCTTTGAAAATATGCACATTCAGGGCAGCTTGCCAGAAAACTTGTAAGGTGTTTCAGGGAAATAAAAAAGGCAACTTGAGGTTAAATGCACTGCATGTTTATCCACTGCCATCCCTTGTGATTGTAGCCTTCCTTTCTTGTTCTTTTGCTATAGTTGTAACATATTTTTCCCTCTACAATGACACCTCTGTAAAAGTCAGAATAAATTCACACTGCTTATGTAAGATGTTGCCAAATTAGGATTTCCATCTCAGCTAACAGGACCTTTTTAAAATAGCCCTTGCTGTTAGGAGGAACACTCTCATTGCTTATAAATGCCACCAGCTTACCATAGCTATCACCACTGTGGTAAGCTGTCACAGCGTACAAATTACATAAGGCACAGTGACATTTTCATTATCTTTTATGGAGCCCAGCTCTAAATGAAGACACTTCATTTTGTTATGTCCCTACCTTGGCACCTCATATGTGAGAAATTACACTTAGTTTACAAGTACCACCCTGGCAGAACTGTAGTAGCTCATCCTACTCCTGTGTAGGTTTGTTCTCTGTAAACAAAAGACATTTTTACTCTTTGATGCAGAGAGTGGAGATGGAACCAGATGGAAGCAGACAAATAACTGAAATCACTGGCATTTATATAGGTTGATTATTTTATGATTATTTGTCTTGACTGTGTTTATTGTCACAATGTAAAGCTTGTTGTGGAGCTCGCACACAGAAAGAAAACCTGGTGCAATGCTGTGTCTTAATGGGGATTGCCATAAACGGATTACCAAATCTGTGTGCCTGGAAATTTTTTCTAGATTTATGAGTTAAGTTTATTACTGACTATTTATTACTAATTATTTCCTGCAGCTCTTGGGTAATAGAAGTCTTCTAAAAAAGCAACTACAGCTCATTTTCTTCTCTTTCATTTCACAAAAGCATAACAACCACAGTGCCCCAGTTAGTATGATGATAAATGATAAAATGAATTATTGTCCGTTTAAAACCATACACAGCTGCGATTTCTACGATGGAAAGGGACACCAGAGAATCATTGTATGACAGAGAAATAAACATAAAGCTTAAACGCAAAAAGACTGAACGCAATTTTGTCATTTTTCATTCTTTTTATTCTTTCAAAAAGCTGGAACTCTATTTCTGTAGTTATTTGACTGCCGACAGTCGATACTGCATTATCTAAATTCAGCAAAACTAAATGTAAGCAAAACAGGTTTGAATGGTGAGTGTGTGGGCATTTGCGTATGTGTGTGCACCAGCAGCGTAAGGTGTCATTGTTCACAGTGCAGGTGACCTTCATGTCCATCCCATCCCGGCTGGATGGTGATTGCTCGCCTAAAAAGCACCTGGTTGGCAGCTCATTTTTCTCTCTTGATTTTCATTCAACAGCACCTCTTCCATTCATCTGGATAAAAAAGGTGGAAACTTACTGACCTTAAAAACAAATAGAAAACAATAATGGCAGGTCATTCTTGTGGTTGGACGTGTTTCACGGTATTGCAGCATGCTTCATATCACCTCCAACTTTATCCACAGTTGTGGGTTGACACAGATAGCGGCTTGGGTCAATAAGTTTCACTTTATAACGACTAAATAAGCACTCTCTCATGTGAGTTACTGTAGTTTTGCAAACACAATGGAAAAGGTCACAGATCGGCTTTTATTAAGTGTTAATTTATGTCTTTCACTGAGCAGCAGAGCTTTCTAGGTCTCGCATTGTTCTGTATGCTTCCTACCTCTAAGACCAGGTGTCCCAGAAACATTTTTCTGAGAGAAACTCGAGGCAATGAGAAACACTGAGAGGCAAATATAGGAAATAAACTTCATCACACTGACAGCTGAATGTTTTTTTATATGTATAACACCGCATAACACGATGATGCGAGGCTGTAAAGTCAGTGGAAGTATAGAACTTTATAAACCATTTCACATGTAGACCGCATGTTTGAAAATGAAGTTTGACATTGTGACAGTGGCATAACTGTGTTTGATGACTGATGTGTTCCACTGGCAGGGGAGATAACACATATGCCAAATGGTTCCTAGCTTACTCATTCCCCACTTTTTGGAGAGTAACGCTGATGGTAAGATGACCTGTAGGAGAAAACAAGTTGAGGTTTGGGTTAGGAAAAGTGATCCACATGTAGCTTAAGCATGATTTACTGCCTTCCCACATACTTGTTTCCACTATCACTTTCCACTATATTAGGGGGCGACCGTGGTTCAGGGGGTTTGGAAGCTCATCTTGTAAACGGAAGATTGCCGGTTCAATCCCTAGCTCTGTCTGTCTTGGTCGTTGTGTCCTTGGGCAAGACCTACTGGTGATGGCCAGAGGGGCCGATGGCGCAATATGGCAGTCTCGCTTCTGTCAGTCTGCCCCAGGGCAGCTGTGACTACAACTGTGGTTTGCCTCCACCAGTGAGTGAATGAATAGAAGAATTGTAAAGCGCTTTGAGGGTCTTGAAAAGCGCTATATAAATGCAATCCATCATTATTATTATTATCATCCTGTCCTGTTTGCTAGTTTTTAGTTCCAGTGGTCAGATTTGACCTTTCTCTGCTTTAGTTTCAGCCTCCTACGATAAATGATGTCACAATGTAGCTTAAAATTTTTATAACACCCACTTCTATTATTTGAAGTTCTCCAGTTGTCTTTAAAACCAGCAGTTTTAATTACGCTCGCTTTCTCAATCAACTCATCCTGGCCAATTTGCCCTAACCGCTTTCCTCGTCTGTACTACTTGAAATGTTTTTTAAGTTCTTTGCACAGTCACGCAAGTTGTTAAGCTTGTAATTATACCTTTAAAATGCTGCACACTTGTGTGCAGTTATCCTAAATGATTCAAAAAGTATGCCAGTTAAATTTGGGCGGTGATGTTCTGGGAGGAAAAGGGTCACATCTAATGTGCTTTTAAGAATGACAAACGGTTAAGTTGCACTTCATGGTTGTAACAAAATGGGGACGATTGTACACACACAGAAAATCTAAAGTAGGAGTATTGCAGTTTTCTGCATTTTAGATGGACAGACAACAAGAGCACAGTTCTTGAGGAAGACCAAGAGACATTTATGAATGAAGTCCATAGATTTTTTTAAGTGCTTATATGAAGAAAAAAATGTTAAAGGTCTTTGAAAACCAGTGACTCGCCTACCCAGTGAGCAAAATCCAAATGGTCAAATATTTGGGCACATCAGTAGTTTAAACCCTGGAGTGGATATCTCTGACCAAAAGGGCCCTGTGTTTTCAGACATTTAGAGAAAAAAATCTTCCCAGCTGACAATTCATGACAAACATTCAGGTTTGTTTCGTACTTACCCTTTATTTTATCACATAGACAGAAAAAAGTTTTTATTTACAGATGAGTCCTGTAATCTCTGGCAAAGCTCGTCCGTGTCTATGAGGAAGGTTGCAGCCATGGTGGGCGGAGGAGAAATAGCGCTGTCATTTGGCCTTAATCATCACATCCTTGGAGATCAGGCAAAGTGCCAGATGTTATTTGTGCAGGTTGTAAAATGAAGGGAGAGAGAGAGAGAGAGTGAGCGAGCGAGCAAGGAAGAGAAGGCCAAAAGTACACTGACACAACATGTCATCATGAAGGGCAAATGGGAGGAGGCAGAGATGTTATTCTCCATGTTAAATATTCAGACTGGGAGAGGAATACAGAAAGGCAGAGAAGTCTGTGACCTCTTTTGGACTTGTGTGTATGTTTGTGTGCCTGGACTTATGTTGTGAAGGACTGAAGCCATTGTGGTGACCAAACGCCCCTCATCGGGTCAAAGTCTTTATGAACAAAATCATTCAAATATGGGTGAAAACATACAAGACGGGGTTAGGATAAGCACGCGTTACAGATATGGTAAGTCACCAGGAAAAGAATGTATATCACTGTAATGTCCTTTTGAGTATAGGGAACAGGAAAGTGTGTGTGTTTTCTGAAATGTCAGCAAGTCTCACTACATATTTGTAAAAAATGTAACTTGAGGGGAAACATGGAGACACGAACACTTTTGCATATCTTGTAGTTATAATGAACAAAGTTTTGCTTTTTTTAATTCATGCAAGTTAGTAAGTATACCATAAAAGCATATAAAAACATAGTTTTTGTGCCAACTGATAGTTTCTATTCTACTAATAGTAATACCTGCATGTTGTCTATGTCAAATATTCTGATCAATTTATTTACTTATTGTTAGTTGAATAAATCTCATCTCCTTCAACATTACTAACTGTGAATCACACACAAAAAATGGTTGCTTGGCTGAAAAATCAACAGAAATCCCAAGATAATCCTAATCGTTTCTCTTTTTTCTGTCACCATCATACAGCAGAACAAATAAGATTATGCCTGTGAGGACATTAGTGCATTGCACCAGCAAATAGCAAGTCATCTCAGGACAAAACAAATTACTTACAGCAATAATATGACTTCAGAAAGCTGGGGTCAGGGTACTAGTTTAGCTCACTGGGTTGAACAGGCACCTCATATGTTATAAGGCTATTGCACATGCCCGGGTTTGAATTTGCTCACAGTCATTTGCTGTGTGTCTTCCCGGTGCTCTCTCTCTCTTTCTCCTAGCGTTCCCTTTAAGAAAGCACTCCCCAAAAATACTTAAAAGAAAGCTGGGGTCATTTTAAGGCAGAATCCTAAGTGTGTCCAAAAATAGATAGCTAAAAGACAAATGAGCTCACGCTCAATTCCAGTGTGAAAGGGCAGAATTTGTATTTGCTTCCAATAAAATTAATTATTCCTTAAAATCACAGAGTTCAGTCAGAATGAACATTCAATCCTTAAAATTGAGAGGCTCTAAAAGAGAGTAGCGTTGAACTCTTATAAAGACAGAAAAATAGCTTATGGTAAGAACACGTCTTGGACATTAGCTGATGTACATCTGATATACAGTCTCACTACAATGCAGTAGGTTGAGCTGGTGTCACAAAATGAGAAAATGAATGTATGTATGTGTCATGTTCTTCTGTTTAACAATTTCAGATATGAATATGTATTTTTTTCTTTCTCTCTTCTTATTGCATCTGTGTTTTATCGTCTTTCTCTGTGTATCATTCTCTCTGTTTTATCCTCACAGCAATACCCAACCACCTCCTGACTCTCTATGGAATGGTGCATGTGCATTGTTAGTGTTGTAGCTCAGGGACTTTGCCTATGCTCTATGTCCCTGAACTCATTTGTCAAGTGCAGTTTTGGACACAGCTTGGTTGGAAGGGTTGAGGGTGGCAGGTGGCAACGGCATGCATCTTTCACTTTCTTTGTTCTTTCTCTCCTCTGTCTCCCTTGGCCTCTAAGTGTGCAGTGTTCTCAGAGTAGCACATTTTTTAAACGTGGTCTTGTATACAAGCTGGCGTCCTCTGAGTTGGCAAAGCATGGCAGGCGTTGATCAGGCCAAGGAGATGTAGCAGGTCCCTGCTGCACACAGCTAGGTTTGTGTCAAAAAGCCATATACTTTACATGTGCAGTAGGTATACAAGTGTAAATATAAATGTGACGTTTGCCTCAAGTAAAGAAAATCTTTACTCAGCCATTTTAATCCTTGCACTTTAAACACTTCAGCCCACTTTTGTTTTGGATTTTAATGAAAGGAAGACCATCGCTGCGGTTAGCAACGCTTTCCTGTGAATTCTTTAAAAAATGTTGATGCTTTCTTTCCCACACCTGACCATGTGGATTTGTTTTCCTAAATCTAACCTAATCTTAACCACAGAGAAAAAAGTATGTCCACAAATTGAGGGCAAGGTTGTTAAATGCTGCTGAAGGCAGTGATGTGCTTCCCATGTAAATTAGTGAGCTGTTAATGTTGTTACAGGCCTGCAAAATGTTGCCAGTGCAAGAGCATCAAGTGCTGTTATCTTATCAAAGCTGTTCTTTCACACATCCAGAACATTTTTGTCCCTTCTTTTGTGAACAAGTAAAAACAAAACAAAATGCAACAGAGATCCAACAGAGCATTAAACTTCTTCTGGCCAACATATGTGTGACTTACTCCCCAACGATCCCTAATTTAGATTTTGTCTCTCTTAAAATGAGGGCTGATCTCTCAGTGGCAGAAAAGCTAAAGGAAACGATGTTTGCATCTCTGTGACATCAGATATTTCTGATGCCCTGGGATAACAAAGAACTAACAAAACATGAACTGAGATGTGTCATATTTTTGTATCTTCTCTTCTTAATAGTAGTAGTAGTAGTGGTAAGCAGTATTATGTTAGCGGTTGTCATTAGGGTGTTTTTATACCTGCAGTCAGTTTAAATCAAACTCTGATTTGTTTTCCACCTTGGTGTGGTTCACTTGTGCAGATGTGCGGGTGCAGACCAAAACGACATCACCAAGACCCTTTGCAGGAGGTGATCTTGGTGCAAATAACTATGAAATGAACGAAAATTCTCCATGTCTTTCAGTATTCCAGAACATAGCAGCTTCTTCCTGTATTTACTTTTCTTGGTCCCGCCCCAGACACATCTGGCCAATGAGCAGACATACTACTATAACATTCTCACATGGTTCATAGTGATGCATTTTGGTTCATTTGGAGTTGACTTGGATTTTTCTCTGTGTGAAAATAAACCAAGTCAAACAAAGAAAGCTACGAGTTTACCAATCCAAATCACTTGATGGGTTTGGAAACATTTATACGTGTAAAAAACACCCTAAGAATGTGAGAAAACTTTTTTTTTCTTTATAATATTACATGCAGTGTACTTTAAAGCAGTGAAAAGAGTTTTGGGAGCAATAAAAAGTGAGCTTGGGAAAAAAGTTAAATTGCTACATACTTTCTCACCTTCATAGCAAGCAAATCACTCACTGCATGAAATAGACAGTGCCATTTTAGAAAGTTACAGAAAGTGCCGGTCACGGACCTCTCAGTTTTGACTTAAAAGTCATGACTGGAAGGTTTGAGATGAACTTAATTTCAACCATAGTTCAACGATATTTCAACCATTTTTGGTTGCACCCCTAACATTGCCTCATCCTCAGCTACTTTTACACAATAAATTCAATATTGCATAAAGTCCTTATTCAGTAAAACTGGTAATGGTTCAGTTGATATCATCAAAAGCAAAATTAAGCAAAGACACTGCCATCAAAACATGAGCTGACTATTAATGGAGACAAAAAGCACAAAGGACAACAGTTTTGGAGACTCAGAGGTTGTAGTCTGCCTCAGGACATTATTCAAGACATTTTTTAACAAATTTTTTTTTCTTCCCAAGACACATGGAATGTGCACTGTATTTGGGGCATAAACACGAGGAACCCTGATTGGCTAGCTGGGAGGAGGTGTCAGATTAAAGACTGGTGATACTAATAAGAATAGAACAGACATACGGGCTCGAAAACTGGCAAACTGGGGGATTTAAACCTGACAGGAGTGCACAACTACGGCAGATTAAGAAAAAAGAAAGCGGAAATAAGAAAAAGTATGAGCACACCAAATCATTATTGTTAGTAGTAGATCTGTTATTGTATATTTTATACATGTTCTATGGGATATTGTATTTGTTTTAAATGTTATATACCTATGTGGTATGTGACTTTTGTTGCCATGATGCCAGGTCTCTCTTGGAAATGAGATTTTAAATCTCAATGAGATTTTTACCTGAATAAATAAAGGATTAGATAGTAGTATGGCACCTATATATCACTGGAATTAATTTGTTGTCCTTGTCTTGGAGTGAAACACAAACAGAAACACAGAGGGCAGTAAAAAAAAGAAGATAGGCAGGGAGACGGGAAGGGTAGATGGTAATAGAACAAACAGGCCCAGAAATGAAGAGTGGGACAGAGGGAGAATGAGAAAACTGCAGATAAGCCTGCAAATATAGATGGAGGTGATGGTGATGAAGACTAAATGTCCCTCCCAGAGAGACATTGATTGATGTAAACAGGAGAGGAAAATGAAGACAGAAGGACAGAATGACTTAACATAATACACAAGATCAGACATGCAAATAAAGATGTGTCAGGAGCCAGATAGACAAATAAAAAGCAGTAAAAATGAAAATAATAAACAGAGAGAAAAGATGGCATGGCATGTATACGAAGGTTGCAAAAAAGTTGGCAGACAGAGTTAAATATGCTGGGGAGAGATTCTGATTCATGGAGTTAAGGAGATGAATAGGAAAGGTATTTAATACATTTTATCTCCAGGTCTGGGCTCATGTGTCTTCTTTATTGAATTCTGTCATCTTTACTTAACATCCATTTCTCATCGCTGCCAAAGAGCACAAATGCCACGAGATGTGATCAGTAAAGGAAGTTAAGAACTTCATGTGAGAAGTTAATCTGAAGGTGATGCTTTCATGATCTCATACACAATAGAAAAGAGGATACAGTAGTAGATTAGAAAGGAAGGAGGAAGCAGGATGACAACAAAAGTTATTGGGAATAAAAACTCTTGTCATGTAATCATGACCATTATTCAGGGTTCCTTAAGGTTTCCATCAAAGTTCATATTCTTCTGGACGTCACCAAGATGTTGTGGTGTGACATTATTAAAACACGGGATAAAAACGTTCAGACTTCAAATTGACCCTTTAGAAACCCTGTGAGATGTCCATAGAAATGCAGAATTTACCTTCTGTACACAAACATTTGAGAGTTTCTGAATCAAAAGCGTTCAGAGTCCAAATTAATGTAACTGTATGCTGGAAATGCAGCGGAGATTTTCAAGAGTCAGACCCTGAACCCTTGGGCAGTTCTGACAACATCGTGATTTATAATTATCACAGGAGAAAAATGTGTTTTTCACATGCAGCCTAGAGTCTAACTACAAATTGCTGTGGAGGGAAATGCGTATTAAAAATATACAAATATTTTGAATCTGATGCTCACTAATTGGTGCCACATAAGACTTCTGCAAGTTGCAGCAGTTGTGAAGCTCTGTTTGGCATATTCATGCGGGATCTAATAATCACGTCTTTTCAGACTGGGTCTCATTTTGCATATTGAACCTGTTGGTTTAGTTAGATAATCCATGGATTAGTTTCTGTTCATTCGACAGATTAATAGTTTGAAAGCCCATTGGTATACAGATTTTGTCTTTCAAAACAGACTGCTCTTATTGGACATCAACCTGTTTCCTCTAGAAAATGTTAGTGATTTTCATGGCACTTTCATTCCTGTATAGTCATGACTGAGAACCTTGTCACTAATTCGACAAAGGTAGTCAGATTATTCTTCAGAAAAGATGGGTTTTGCGTCTGTGTGTAATGCAGTTGCTTGTCAGCCTTGTCCACTGCTTTTTCGATAAATGCTCGAGAACAAAGGAACATTAAAGCACCCATATAATAGAGATTACAGCAGAGCAAAAAGGAGGAGGGAAAACAGAGGCTTTTCCATCCACTAAGATCAAAGCCTTGGCTTGTGTGTTGATAGATTGGACTTATCTCTGTGCTGTTGCTTGTTAAGGCTAAGGGGCTTTTTGGAGATAAGATTCGCCCTTCTGAGGCACTGTGGCCTCTCAGACTTATCCCAGGGGTCACCAGCAAACAAACAATTAACGTGGTCGGTAGCTCTAAATGTATTTCAGAGTATGCCCACTGCTACTACTGTAAGCACATATACTGTCAACTCTTATGTGTCGCATACCTCTGATTATCCACAACGTAATCTTCCTAAACATCCAAGGTTTCACTCTACTTACCTACCACAGTAATCTTTGACAGTTTAGCTGGAGCGACACCATCGGCGTAACTTTGTGCTGAACACGGGGAAGGGGGGGGTCAAGATCTCTGTCTAAATAAATAAATAAATCTGGGTAAATTCCCAGATGATTAAATATGCAACTATTTTGCTGGTAATACCTGAAACGAGTAAAGAAAATCAACAGCCGGGGGGGTTATATTGATTGGGTCTCATTATTGGGGGGGTCATAACCCCCCTAACCCCCCTGGAAATTACGCCCCTGAGTAACGTCCAAGAGGAATGCATTGCACAAAACAACAAATCGTGAAAATTATAGAATTATCACATTTGCAGGATGTTCTTGTTTTTCTAGCAAATAAACCATCAATGTAACAGAAAGCAATTTATTTAATAACTAAACATAATAAATTCAGTTAAATCATTTACATTTTTGGTGAGTTTTTTCTTTTTTTCAGATTGCGTACGGAAAAAAATATTGGATCAGTCTTAGTTGAAAAAATTAAAGTATTATCAACAAAAACATGACAATTAGTAACGTTGCTATTCCACCTCTGGCTTTTATAATGTCCTGAACAAATTTAAGTGTCTACCTTTTCATTAATTGCTGAGGTAATGATTGCCATCTCTCCCAGTCGTTTAGCTGACCCGCAAATCCTTGTATCATAAATGAGTGGGAAAATTTGCTTGTTTATTTCAGGCAGCCATCTTTACAAACAAAGGTTGCAGCATCATCTCCGTGGCCAAAGTGATGCTCAGTAATTTTTTACAAAAAGTTTACAGGAAATCTTGGTCTAACATTTTCTGACACAATCCATGTTGTTTCCATCTTGAAGGAATTTAAAAAATGCTGTTCAATGGTTCGCTCTCTTGTTGTTTTACACTCACCAAAATAAATAATGGCAAGTCAGTCACATGTGCTATACTTTGCGTGTTAGAGTTAAAGTTAAGAAACATTATTAGTTATTCCAGATTAATAAATCATAAATGAAGCATTGTTGCAACACAAAACTGCCTTTTCCCAGCTATAGCAAAGTGGACAGCAAACTCTAAGCTAATGTGTAGTTATATCTTTGAGGTGGGATATGTCAGATACAGCACAGCCTATGACAAATCAGCATCTCCATGAGAAGGCTCTAGCCCAAATCTTTTAACCTCTCAGCCTAGTTACTATGTTAAATATAATCAGTCATCTAGGGACCCTGGATCATTAAAATGTATTGCTACTATTATCATGCAGGGACCCACAAGTCAGTGTTTCTGCCACCTGTTATGGAGGGCACAAGTCACTGAAGGATGACCAGACACCTGCATAATGCAGACCTCACAATCCATCTTACCGTGAACTCTTACTTTCACCTCTCTGGCTATACTTTTTTTTAGTGTTTCTCATTGTAGCTCTCCTCTACTCTTCATGTTTCAGTATGTGTACAAATAATCATGCTTGCAAATGTTACCTCTAATCACAGTGAATCTTTTGGACTTTCACTTCAATACTTGAACTTAATGTGTGGAAAACCGGAAGGTACAGGGCATGTAATTAAGTCGGCTCACTCCCTAGAGGCAAGTTATTTTAGGTCTGGTTTGGGGACAGTTTGGTTAAGATGTCATGAAAAATTTAGTGCTTGTGAGTCATTTAGTTCCTTTCTTCTGTTTCACCTTAAAATCCAAAGTATTGTGACTGTCTAATTGGAATTATGGACTCTCACCTTTTATGAAAACATGCTGATAGATCTTTAGTCATTCAGTTGACAGATGAATTACAGTGAAAACCTAAAATGGGAAATATTGTTGTAATATATAATATATCCTTAAACAATTGTTTGTGGTGTTTCCAGGTTTTTAAATGCTCTTTCTGCTGTGTCCTTCTATGTACAAACTAAATGATTTTGCAGCTGTTGTAGACAAAAGCAATGTGAAAAAATGAAGTTAACATCAAGTGATGATGAGCTGGTCCTAAACAAGAAAAGGAAGAAACAAAAATTCGGGTTCATCCGAGCAGGAGGGAGAATTCCATCGTTTGATTCACGATGTTAAACTGTATCACAGCTGATTTCATGCATATTTCAGTCAGTGGGCAGTTTGAACTCTTGTTGGCAGGGTTGGGACCACGTCTGAGGAGAGCCAATTGACCCGTAGCAGCAGTTAGCTGTATGCCTGAGGTGAAATAGCATTATTTTACTATTTCCCTGTCATTATATATTCAGTACCTGTATGTGTTTTGCGCTACAAGCATGCTTGTTGCCAAATGCAGAGGTATGATTTGTTTGATTTCTTTATTTTAATCCAAAGAATTGAAACAATCAATCCTGGATCACAAAAATAAATGCAACACATGTCCAGCAAATTTACTGGGTTGGTCTGAACGGCTCCATTAGGACTAGATTAGTCCGAAAAATATTTTTAATGCACAAAATATTCCCGAATATGCGACCGGTCTTGTGTGTAAAGGCTTTTAGACTAAATGTAAATGTCTGCAATGATCAACAAGATTTCTTTAATGAGACACGGAGGGACTGAGTTGTTTCAGTGTCTCTTTGTTAAAATGTTACCATATTTAATTATCAGTACATTTGGCTAAATATATAGCAGTTAGGGAGGTGTTTTAATGTATCAGACTTCCTGACTACAACACATCTATATCATATATTGTGTATAGGTTATCATAGAATTACACTGATATCTGTTAGAAGTGCTGAAGGCAATTATGCATCAGAGCCATTTTCACCTGCATGCACAATGAATTACTAATAATAAATGATCATCAGTTGGATTGACTCTCACAGATATGGATAATAGGCACCTTTCTGTATCTAGGCTACAAAGAAAACCTCGTCATATGAATAAATGCAAAAAATTCCCACTCACTTGTTACCTTGGAAAAATCAAGATAATATCAATATCAATTCTTTAAACCAAGTTTCATTAACCATGCAGTTCAGCGTCTACCATGTAGCCCCTGCAATTTGAAGGACTTCCACATACATTTTTAGCAACATGCTGCGATCAGCGTCAATTGAGAAGATTGATAAGGCGAACTCAGTTTAACAGTGATCTCTATAGAGTGATTATACCTTCTAAAATGCATTTAATGGTGTTATAACAATCAAAAGAAGTGTTTGCATTGGATTGTAAAAGGAAAATGTCACATTCATTCCTTGCAATGCATCTTAAATCTACAATTTTGGGCGACCGTGGCTCAGGGGGTTGGGAAGGGCACCTGTAACCGGAAGGTCGCCGGTTCGATCCCCGGGCTCTCTGTCCTGGTCGTTGTGTCCTTGGGCAAGACACTTAACCTACCGCCTACTGGTGTTGGCCAGAGGGGCCGATGGCGCGATATGGCAGCCTCGCTTCTGTCAGTCTGCCCCAGGGCAGCTGTGGCTACAACCGTAGCTTTAGTTTAACTTTACCAATAAATGTTCCTATATTTTACTGACATTTCACTAAAATTTAATGAATGTTTTTTTCTTCAAAATGGCCAAACAATATTTTGCTAGAGAGAGCAACATAAAATCACACGAATATGACTAAACAAGGTTATGTTTTAGAGATTTTTAAAAGGTAAAAAAAAGAAGCAATCTTAATTTGAAATGGGTAGGTGTTGATAAAAAGCAAAAAAATAAATAAATAAATAAAGCCAAAAGAGGGCCCAAACAGAGCTGCTATTTAACTTCTAGTATGAAATATATAAAAGCAAATGAAACTGTACTCCCTACCTAAATGAAATAAACTGGCAGAAACACCCTTCTCTTTGTAGCTCTGTGGGCTGAACTGTACTTTAACGAGGCACTCTAACTAATCCTGGCCCAATCCCCAGGTATTTCAAAGAGTGCCTCGTTAAAGTACAGTTCAGCCCAAAGACTTAAAACAACAAAGTTATCAAAGTATAAAAACTAATGAGAGAACCAAGAGAGATTTACTCATATCAATTCGCAGCTGTCCCCAATGACGTATTAAATATAAATGATGTGGCAGCAGCAGTACACATCTGATGATTGTCGAGTGCTTGATCCAGTCCCACTAAGATGTAAACATTAAACCCTGTCACACTTAATTTAGATCCCCGGTGTGGACAGGTGTAATGAGTTGGTGAGTTCATAAGAGCTGATTATGATGTGACAGCATTAAGTGCTTGTTTCAATTTACTGTGGGTTTGTGAACTTTTTTGTCATAAAGTTTTTTGTGTTTGTTTGTTCGTTCATGGCCAAGGACCTTGAGGGACTGACATGCTGATCTGAAGCGCTTCCGTGCTTTTAGCTTACAAGGTTTGCTTGCTTCAGCCACACGTTTTTACTTTTTTAGTGCTTTGGGGCTTCCCTTGGTAACCCCATGTTTTATATCTCATGAAGTTTTAAACTGGGGCAAAGTCTGGAGAAATGTGAACTTCAATAAAGTGTGCATGAAGGGCTCAAAATGAGTGAGAGCCCGAGTGCACTTATCAGTTGGCCAGTGGGACAAGCCCAAACCCTTGCCATCTTAGCAGAAACATTCCTCAAAATCTGTGAGTCTGTGAGTGTGGACATTGGGATTGAGCCCTGGACTGGGCATCTCTCCAATGAGTGTGCCAGAGTGCAGCTGGGAAACAGATCAGCAGCACTTTGGTCTCAAGGCCAATCACATGCGAGAGATTGCAGTCTAGACTGCAAACTAAAGGGGCAAAGGAGAAAGGTAATCACAGTGGTGGATTGCCTATGTGAAGCACTGGCACATTTGGCCTAAGGGTGTTTTTGGCACATCGTCTACAGACGGCTTAACTTGACACTTTCATGCATATTCCATAGAAATTTGGATTGACTTTTCAAGTTGACATGACTTAGAAACAGCTCAATTGTATTTTCGTATTCCTGAAACCGATCACATTTTGACACAAAATGTGACTTGTGCCACAGCTTGCTTAATTATTTATTTTTATCTTCTATGGTTGATTCTGTGTACAGGGTTGGTGGTGGTTCTGAGGACGGGAGGTACTCTCCCTGTACACTTGTGAAAAATCGGCACCTACGTGTACTGTGTAGACAGACAAGCTAGAGAAAAAAGATGATAATGTCTTTGCTAGTCAGCCAGTCAACGTGTGAGCCAGCCAGTGAGGAAGTGCTTGAGTCAGTCAGTCAGTCAGCCAACCAGCCACACGTTCAGTCTTAACAGCACAGTTTACAACAGGCTGCTATAAAACATGCATACCTGACAGCTACAGTCACTTCTGTCTGACTCACCTAGGAGTTGCAGTGACGTTACTACAGCTGCAGTCGCTATCGCTGCAATGACAAGCTCCTTTATCACCTGTTAACAGGAGGTAGAGTTTGTGCATGTGCATCTTTGAGAAAGCGGTGAAGCAAGTGTAAGTCATATGTATGTGTTGGTTGGTGTGGGTGACTGAGGTTGTACCTATAGGTCATTGTGTATGGGAAAGTGTGTGCAACTGAGACAGGCATGAGTGGGTATGAGAGCTGACAGAGGCGTCCAGGTTGACAGCCTTTGTAATAGAGGAGAAGGTAATTTGTTAGACGGATCCTCCTCTGCGGCTGCCTGCACGTCTTCCTCTGTTCATCCTTCTTTCCTTCGCTCTACCTCCATCGCATCTCCTGTAAATCTTTCTCAGCCACTCGTTCTTTCCCACTTACCCTCCATCTCCCACCATCCTTCTTGTCTAATGTTCCTCCTCCTCCATCCCTTTCTTCCTCCTCCCTTTGCCCAGCTCAGGCCTTCATCCATCAGGCCTAATGATTAAACTGCTGCCCTGCTCATCTGAGGCCCTGTTTCATATTTCCCAGAGCTGAGAACTGGTTTTCGCAGAGCAGCTGTATAGAATGCTGCAGCATCCAAGCAATGTATGGCATGTTCTTTAATGCAATTAAAGTGTGTGTGTGTGTGTGTGTGTGTGTGTGTGTGTGTGTGTGTGTGTGTGTGTGTGTGTGTGTGTGTGTGTGCTAGTGTCAGTATGCTACTGAGTAACTGGTTGGAGGTTCTCTCACATCAATCTTAGGGTAGAGGATCAGTTCCATTTGAGGCTACCAAAAGCAAAAAGAAACCTCAGGTTTATTCTCCATCACATCAAGTTGCTACATCACGTCTTGCTTTATAATAAGAAAATATATTCAGTTTGAGGCCAATGAGTGCAACAAGTTGGTTTTTGAAAGTCTATAAAACTGAGAACTAGCTTGTTTTCTTAACTTCATACTATATGACAGTTTGACTTTCTATGCACTTGCACTACGAACAGCTTTTATCTTGTTTGCCCAGAGAAAAATGGTGGAGTAGTCTACAGCTTTTGAGCAGTGGGCAGTGGAGATATGGACATTATTTTTATTTATATTGTATTCAGTTCAATTTAGTTAGTGCCAAATCACAATAACAGTCACCTGTACAAAAGGACAAGGGCATGATAGTCTAATGCCAGCTGCATCCAGGACAGAAGCAACTGTGTTGTGCTGTTAACCTAACTTCAGCTCTTTACAAGAACAGATAGCATGCTATCCCAAAGCTAGCTAAGAACCTGGATTGATTATGTTTATAGGATTGGGGAAACCTGCAGTCAGCTGACACTGAAGAAGTCACTTGGATGAGTGACAAAACATTTTCAAACTTTTTGGAAATCCGGAATGATGCTAAAGCCGATTGTATGCCGACGCCAGCCCAGCAGCTAGACCCTGAATTTCAACAAGTAACAAAAGCAGTGACGTAGATGTTTGTAGAATAGAATCACTGTGGCGATTGTTTTCAAGTCTCTTTGGGCTGGTTTTGGTCTTCATTTTGTGTTGTTGTTTTGCGGCAACACTGGCGAGTAAGGTGCTTTTCTGAATTACTTTTAGGAAAAGTATGTGAAATGCAGTACATTACTTTTTTGAGTTACGATCCCAACCCTATAGATAATCAAAGTGTATTCATCGAGCTAGATTTTCTATCACAAGTTATAGCAGAAGGAGCACAGATACACAGTATATAAATGTTTTTGGGAAGGACCTGCTATTATGCGGGTTCACTGTCACGGTTTACTGGGGCACTTCATGGAACAGTGCCATCGTTATTTTCATTAATTTCACATGTGCTTTTTCACCTTTGACGAATCCAAATGTGGTTGCTGTGAAAATGTTTGTAAATGCTGCAGAGCAGAATTTGTGAAGAGACTACACAACAATGCAAATATTTCAAGTTGTAATTGTTATTTAGTTTAAAATATAAAACTGACCATAATTTGACTTCATTTTCCTAGATTCTCTTCACAGTACAAGGATGCATTTAGTCCTCTCGCCATCTTGCTTGTGATGTTTTGTTTTGTTTTGTTTTCTTCACATACATGAACTTGGTGACTTTGATGCCAGAAGATGTCTTCTTTTCTCCCGTTTTGCATGAATACTCTAGTGATCCCCGTCTTCCCTTCCTCCCACTCTGCTGTCTTGCTCTCTCTCTATTAGTCACTTCTGCAATCTGCCCTGCAGTAGTGTTTCAAGTCTTACTAAAGCCAATTAAAGGAGCCAGAAACAAATTCATAACTTGGCAAAATGGCAGTCAAATTGAAAATCTTAACAGATATGTATGTTTCTAAACCACACTGATTAGTTCATGCTCATCTTCTACCCCTCAGGGGGAAGGAGAAGAGCCAATGCCCATTCAGACCCAAGCGGTCGTGCACTCATATCAGCATGCATTAACACAAAAACACAGCAGTAAATGTACCTCATTTGAGTTTGTACACCCAATAACATAAGGCCACATGGTTCATGCTGTAGGCTGAGCTGGCAGGTGTAGCACTCCAATATTTAAACCCCATGCCTGATGAATTATTAAACCAAAAACATAATCCAGCTCTGTTCCAATGGCATCGAGAACCACCACTAGATGAACACATAGCAAAACAGCTCAAGGCTCCTGTACTTCTACTCTTTTGTTATTGCCTTCTTGTTTTTCACCTTTTTCTGCTTTCGGTCTTTATGCTGCTCTCTCCTGACAGTTTTCTACTTTTTTTCATGTTATCCTAGTGGCTACTGTATCACTATCTTTTCTAGCATGCTCTCTCTGAGCGGTGCTGAAGATGCTGGAGATAAAAAATTGATCGGCATTACCATTTAATCAATATACGGACATGAAAATGTGATGCGGCCGTTCCCGGGGTGCTGTTGATGGAGATGAGTTAGATGTTTGAAAAGAAGGGAAATGCCTCAGAGAGCCGAGATACAGTGATGCCGAGCTATCAGCTGTATATGTTAAGTCAATGTGTGTGTGTGTGTGTGTGTGTGCTCTGTCATTTAAAATAAAGTATTTCTACTGGGAGTGAAAAAGAGGAGATATCTGGCTTCGATGATTGGCAGGCGGGGGAGAGGTGAGGTTTCATTGTTTGCTGGGTATTAAAGATGAATGCGGGAGAGATCTATCTCCCTAGAGACCCGATCTATGTGCATGGATTGTGTGTTTGGGTGGGTAGCTGCGTGTCCGCTTACGGCCTCCATAGCTGTCATATCCCATCACAGCCCATCAAATCAACTGAAAGCTGGGCTGACAGAACTGTTTAATAAACACACTCACAAAGGTAGGAAATAGAAGAGACAATAAGACCCCAGCACAACAGCTTTTCATCAGTTGTACCTGTTTCTACTTTGATTAAACTGTATATACAGTCTTTCCTATTTTTCCACGATAAATAAGCACATCAAAAACAAAAAAGAAAATATATATGTATAAACATTGAGAAGGAAAACCAGGAGGAGTAAAAAAAAAAGTACATATTTCATTATTCATTACAGTGTGATCCACATTTCTTCTTCAGAAAGCAGTTGGTTTTGCAACTCAGTTTCAAGGCAGCACATAAAGTATCCACATATTTTTTTGAAATGTGTGTAGGTGGCCTTTGGTTGCATGTGTCAGCTTTTTCATTGGCAGGCAGCTTGCTTTGTTCAGGCTTTTATTTCCATTAAGCAGGGGTCCAATTGCAGACCAAAGACCCCTTAAAGGGGAGAAACCTTTAAAAGGACCTCCTGTTATCCCAAGCACATTACAAATATAAGAGAATACCTGTTAGAGTACACACTGTGGTTGTTAAAACCACTCTTTCAAAACATTTATGTAAGATTTGTAGTTCACAGTTCTAGTTTTTCCTCTCTGTTTACAATGGAAATAGCTCGCCTGAGATGTATGCCTGTCACTGCACAGTTATAGCTGACAGGCAGCCTCATTTTCCATAGGCAAACATGTCCTGCTATGCATTTGGCTGACACCAGCACATCCAGTGATGTTGACTAATGTGTATTGTCCCTGAATAAAAAAAAAAAAAGGCTTTCTGTTTCTGCACAATATCTGCACAATATACATATATTGCATGCTATATATGCTAGCAGACAGGGCATAAATGGAATGCTATTACCAGGTGGCTGGCATATACAGACACATCTGTGCCGAGTATGGTCTGGAAGTCCCGCAGTAAAAATGGGAGATGCCCCCTAGGGTGGTGGAGAATGACCGAGCTAAGATCCTGTGGGACTTCCAGATACAGATAGACAAAATGGTGATGGCTAGCCAACCGGACATAGTAGTGGTGGACAAGCGGAGGAAGATGGCTGTTGTGATAGATGTGTCAAGGTTTGCAAGGGGAGGCCATGTGGAGATGAGAGGTGTGGACCCAAGCGCAGAAAAACAGAGAGATAGGCGGGGGTTTAACTGAAGGCGAGCCTTTATTTGTGGCTGTACGAAAACGCAACAAACCAACTAGCGAAGAAGAACTGAAAAAACACTAACAAAAACCTAAACTGGGAGAAGCTAAACATGAAACCTGAAAAACTGGACAAGAAAACCTGAAACCGGGAAACGCGGGTAGAGGAACACAGGGGGTGAACCACAGGGGGTGATACGCAGATACCAACCAGGAACAAAGAAAAACACAAACCATATATACAGAGGGCAACGGGGGAATACATAAGCGGAGGGAGACGAGACGGGGAGGAAGCAAAACAGAATACACTGACACAGGACATGGGACTGTCAAAGTAAAACAGGAAATACACAAACAGAGAAACCAGGACACTAGACGTAATGCAAGGAACACAAGGGAGGCACAGTAACAAGACCTAAGGGCTAGAAAAATAACTAAAGTACTAAAGAAATAACAAAGGGAACTAGAAATACACAAGACAAAATCATGAAGAACCACTAAATAACAGAACCTTAAATAATCAAAAACATAAACACTGACTCACCGGAATATGACAGGATGTAACGATACCAAATGACAGCAACATCAGGAAGAAGGAACACAAGAAGCTGGAGAAATACCAAGGGGTAAGAGAAGAGCTCGAGAAGATGTGGAGCGTGATGGTAACAGTGGTCCCCGTGGTAATCGAAGCGCTCGGTGCAGTGACTCCCAAGCTAGGCGAGTGGCTCCAGCAGATCCCAGGAACAACTTCCAAGATCCCTGTCCAGAAGAGCGCAGTCCTAGGAACAGCAAAGATACTGCGCAGGACCCTCAAGCTCCCAGAATTAGAAGAATTATAATTTAGGAAAGAAATAGCGGCTCCACATTATAGTGGTTTGCACATTCATCTTAAAAGTGAAAGATCCCTGGTTCGGTCCCATTGAAAGATACAAACCCTTTGAGGGTTACGTGAGGCAGGGAATCCAATGTAAAGATCTGCGAAATCAAAGATGTGGAGCAACCCCTTGTGTATATGGTAAATGGTAAATGGCCTGTATTTGTATAGCACTTTACTTAGTCCCTAAGGACCCCAAAGCGCTTTACACTACATTCAGTCATCCACCCATTAACACACACATTCACACACTGGTGATGGCAAGCTACATTGTAGCCACAGCTGCCCTGGGACGCACTGACAGAGGCGAGGCTGCTGGACACTGGTGATACCGGGCCCTCTGACCACCACCAGTAGGCAACGAGTGAAGTGTCTTGCCCAAGGACACAACGACCGCTAACTCTTGAGCCATGATCGTATAAGGGAACAGCTAAAAGTAGAACATTGTTTAAGTTAAGACAAACCTTCAGTAATGCTAACTATGATTTAGACAGTCTGGCAGAAAGACTGCTAAGACTTCAAATCTGACTATAAACTATAGATAGGATTGAATAATTTTTCCACCAGCATACCAGATAGAGAAATAGTTTTCAAATAGTTTACTGAGCAGTCAGCATCATGATACTGACTTACTGATAGAGATTTCAGCAACAATGTCTTAATGAGGCAAAGTAATAATTTCAACTGCCTCGAGGCTGCAAATTTTTCATTCTTCGCCAACCACCTTGCTTCTTACAACACCTGGCGCATTGCAGAGGAAAGGTGTTTGGCCTGCATAGTGTTTTTATGTCGAAAATCATCTAGAAGCCGTTTCTTTGTCTGACTTCCTGCCCTGCTCATCTGTTCCGTGCAGCATGACACGGCTTCTGTCAAAAGTAGGTGTGAAGTGAACAGAGAGCCATTTCTGAGATGCCTCTCCTGGCAGAATCACAAGCACCGTCAAGTAAAGCTACACTCAACTCTGGTGGCCGTGTCATTGCCAGAAAATGATGCATCCAGCCATCCACTATGTTTCTCAGAAGTAAAATCTAGTGTAAGGGATTAAGTACCACAAAGGTGTTTTCAATCCATAGTGCAGCATTGTGCAGTGTGTATAAAAGCTTTCTTTATAAGCCAGTATAGTTAGGGGCATGGAGGATAAAGACTCTAGATGGCAGTTACATGTGTAATAAATACAGGAAAGGTGTGATCGGGATGCTGAGATGAATACACAAAGTAAAAGGCACATATTTCCTCCAATAGTTCCTTCATTGTTATTGAATTATTTCTTCCCTACAAATGATCAACCAATAAAGATTGCAAAGAGAAAAGCACGGGAGGTTCTAAAAGGTAATGTTTAAGCTGCTAAAGTCTTTCCCAGTGGCCAGTGTTCATGAAGCCACCATCTGGCAAACACTGAACAGCGAAGAATCCTTCTGTTTGTACCTAGCTAAGAGTCATGAGTACATGCCAAAGCCTGTTGGCTGACCACCAAATACATATGCAAATGCACCACCAAGACTTCTGCTTAAGTTTCACAGAGTGAAGCATTCTAGCTATACAACCAGATGTACTTGTATGCAGTCCTCCGTGACGTACCGTGACAGTGATGACAATGCATAAATCAAATGCAGATTGGTTGAAAAATGGGCTGGAATTAAACGTTAAGACACCGTGGAGTTCATGACAAAGGGAGAAGCAAGAGAATATATAAAAGATCCAAAACACAACCTGTGAAACATAGAAAGTGGCTGCAGTGGGCAGTTTTCATTGCTTTTGTCACCACATATTTTTTGCTCTGCCCCCTGGTGACAGTACACAGCTATGACTTGTAGACAACAGTCTACAAAGCTGTGCACAGGCTCTGTGTAGGACCAGGCCACAAACATTTTGGTCCTTTTAAACTTAAAGTTTTCCAAGAAGGGCATGGCACTTAGAACGTAAGTGACCAGTACCAGATCTGGTAGGATAAGTGTATCCCACCATGGTGTACCGGTACCGATCCGTGAGTCATTTGGGCTACGTTCACACTGCAGGTCTTAATGCTCAATTCTGATTTTTTGATCAAATCCGATTTTTTGTCTGCTTGTTCACACTACAAATAAAATGTGACAGCAAACGCGCTCTAGTGTGAACCCTCAAAGCGGCCCGCATGCGCAAAAGAAGACGTCACACACAACGCGCTCTGTTTAGACCCAGAGCAAACAGTATTGTTTGACTGATGGCCTTAATATAAAGACTTGTTTCGGACTTTACGTTTCCCAGTTTTGCTTGAAGTAATAAAGTTGCTTTGTTATTTACATATGGCCTAATAATTATCCTTATTGCTGTTTTAGAGAGGAGCGGTGCTTCAAAGGATAGTTGCAGATGTCTGTCAGAATCTGCAGATTATACAGTACAAATAAAATGTTCCCGTTTCTCCAACGTTGTCTTCCCAGCAGTTTCACTGGATGGCCAGGAAGCGTTCACGATGTCTTCTCGGGCGCTTCTCCGGCGCTGATAATTGGCGTCTGTCTTGTGTCAGTGACGTAAAAGACGGATTTAATGCGACATGACCGTTCAAACAGCAGTCGCTTTCTAAAACATCAGATATGTATCGGATTCAGTACCACATACGAAAGTGACCCAGGTCGGATTTGAAAATATCGGATTTGTACTGTTCACACTGTCATACCATGATTGGATATGGGTCACATAGGGTCAAAAAAGTCGGATTTGGTGCGCTTTCCCCTGTAGTGTGAACGTAGCCTTGGTTCCGGGCTGCGAGAGTTGAGGCTTGGGTGTGAAATGTATGGTTTTCAGGGTCATTTTTTATCTTTTTTTTTTTTTTTTTTTCGTTTTATCATTAACTCGGTTTCCCTGGGTCTTTTCCCATGTGTTATGACTAATTCTTGTTTTTTTGGTACCTGTACTGGTTTTATTTTGTTGTATTTATCCACAACACCTTAAAGGCCGGTCTGTGAAAATATTGTCGGACATAAACCGGTCCGTGGTGCAAAAAAGGTTGGGGACCGCTAGTGTACAGGATTACTAAGCTACCATAAATGTACAGTTGCAGTTATTGCTAGACACATGGATCTCACCAGATACTGAATGCAAAGGTTCTTATACTCACAGATGGGGAATGTTGGGTCATTTCTCGTTTTAGGCCATAGTGATACAGAATTATACAGAAAATTCTACAGTGGTCACATGAATGGGTGTAAATAGATGAATGAGGCAAATTGTATAAAGCACTTTGAGTGCTGACGTAGAGTAAAAAAGCGTTATATAAGAACTGGTCTATTTATCGCTACATACTTTTCCCTGCAAATGTATTTGTTAGGTTTTTTTTGGGCAGGGGGACGCACTTTAATTAACACCACATAAACTGTAAGTTACCCGTGCTACAATAAGATGGTTGAGGTAGCAGTCATGTGTTAGTGCTGACAAGTGTTAATGCCAAGAATTATGTAGAGCAAATGATCCACCTGGGACACATAGAGGACTTTTGCTGTGTGTGTTCTCATCACTTCAAATCTGGGACAGTCTCCTAAAAACCTGCCACATTCTTCACTTCCTTTTGCAATGCACACTTCAATTGACTCTGCACAGCTCTTTGAGTTAGCAGGAGCACCATATGTTTTCTGAGAGCACAAAGAGCATTTGATTCTTTTAATGGCGCTCCCATCTACTCTCTTCTTTTTCTGATGTTTTACTTCTCTGTTCCTTTCCCTTTTCCTCCAACTCTTCTTTCCTCACATCTTCACATAACCTCATCATTCTTTCCACCCTTCATTCTACTTGTATCATTTCTGTTTCCATCATCAGTTCCTGCCCTGTCCTTCTAAACCCTGTTTCTCAGGATTCCTGACTTGATTACAGGAAGTCTCCTACCACTGCAGCAGCAGGTGATACAGTATATAGGACACAGAATTATTCTGAGGTCTATGGATTTTATACTCTATAGATTTTCATATTTCCCAGGTATTAGCATACCTTTCATCTGATCCTGTCAGTTTGTGCGATGGCCGTGTGGACAACAGATGCACTTGTCTGAACGGTATAACACGAGGACGTGTAAGGATTCTACATAGGTTGATGTATTCTGAAAGACCTGCTATTGTTTTGCTGACACACACATCAAAGCCCCGCTGAGACAAGCTTTTATACAAACACAGCAATATGGAACCACTTGCCCTGGAAGCTGTGCAGTGAGCTTCAAGGTTGAGTAACTTACTCAAGGGCGCTAGATCAGCCAGTTTTAGCATGTACCCACAAAAATGCCGTGTAATATAATTTGCACATTGCAAATGTCACCCTCTGAACCTCAGTGTGTATGTAATTGTTTGCACATTCTTGTGCAGACATCACGTGTAGGTGGGCTCAAAGTTTTTAATTATTCTGATGTTGCTTTATTAAGTTGTTATATTTACATCACTATTTAAATGCCATAACTAGCTGGTGCATATAAAAACACGTACCTATAGCGACAGTTTTTTGGTGGTTCTTGCTATTCATCTCATCAACTAACATCTGAGGTGACCAGCGAGTCAATGCCCATGCCTCCAGGAGAGAACAGTCTAAACTCAGAACCCCTCTGGCTATTTTACTTCTTGCTCAGTGTCTGTAAAAATCACACCAAACGAACCTAAAATGAATTCAGTTTAGGGAAAAACCAAGAAACAGCAATCGATAAACATGTCTTTGTTATGTCTTATGCTAAAGCATCTACTAGACCTGGTGGTGCTGACAGATAAATCCCAACTTTCCTAGTATTTCCTAGCACTTTACTGCTGCACTAGTCATACACAAAGAATGTACTGATATTGTACAAAGTTGAGGTAAAATTATGCTAAAACACTTGCAATGTGAAAATGCACTTGCTACTGAGCCTGAGCCCCAGAGTCAGTTGTACCTGACCTGCATAAACCATGACAGATGAGGGTGATCCAGGAATTATCTACTGCAGTTGTTCTCACCACTGATGAATGAGCCTCCAGGGCTACGGAGACAGGAGAGGAGCTAATTATCCAATCACTAATGAAATTACTATAAAACATTTAACACCAGCACTTTAAATATGTGAATATGTAAATTGCTCAAATTACAAAATGAATACAGCTAGAAAACAAAAACATATCTTTATTGGCGTGCGCATTGTTTTTTCCCCAACTTATTGCAGTAAATGGTTTAATATACAGTACTGTGCACAAGTCTTGAGTCTCCCCTCTTTTCTTAATATTTTGCTTCCAATGACTCAGATGTTTTTTGTTATTTTTGAAAGTGGTCTTGAACGATAGTTCTCTAGTCTTTCTGGAGGTTTTTCTTTTGACTTTTTTGACTTCTGCTTTTGGGAAACAGAAAGAAAAGACCAATGTGTCCCACATAATAACTGGACTGTGCTATGAGGTCTTATGGATCGATGAATCCCAAAAAGTTTTGGTTCAAATTATCATCAGTATATATGGAGGTTGTAGGGAAAAAGTTATGACAGCGAGTGTCTACAGCCATCTATAAATCATTGCCACTGTAAAAGCATACATTAATACAAAAACATACAGTGGAATACTATTTGTATGGAATGATCTCACAGAGCCTGGACATCAACATTATTAAGGTAGTGTGGGATCATCTTGACAGGGAACGTAACCAGAATCCAAAGAAGAGCGTTGAATGTCCTGAACTTTAAAAAAAAAAAAATGATAAAAAAGCTTGCCTAAGACAGTTTGATGAATAAAGGTGGTCATACTAAATATTGACTGTCAGGCTTGAAAATATTGTACAAATTCTATTTTTACCTTATATACTCTATTTTAATGTATGTCTGCACTGTTCAATAAATTGCTTGACTTACAAAAATATAAAGATATGAAGGGTGACTTGGGGTTTTTGCACAGTACTGCAGGTTAATTGGCTATTTTCAGTGTCACAGTGCTTACCTAATTTGACAGTCACAGAACTTCTTGCTCTGTCCATGCTAACAGGATAGTTACTCATGCATCTGAGGCATTGTTGCAGTGGTTATCGCTTTCAGCGTGGACCCTAGATTTCCTGTGTGAGGTGTCCCATTTTCAGCAAAAGCAGACGGTGAAAAGATCTTTTGATATTTGTATTGACATTAATGCAGGAAGATTACATGAGTGGCACGGTTTGCTGAGGTAACAATGTGGTGCAATTTTCATGTCTATGAATGAGACACGGACATGAAAATTGCACATGCTTCTTTTCCTTATTCTGTCTAAATTGAATTTATAATGAAATTAAATCAAACACTCAAATACTAATGTCTGTTATCAACGGCCAATTCAATGTAGAAAGAGCTGGCAGATGCAGTCTCACCCCAAAAACACAATCTTTAACCCACGCGCCATATTTGTCGAGCGGCAAGGCGTTTCAGTGTAGAATGACCCTTGTAAAGTGCTTGGTGCTTTGTCAGTCACACTTATGTAGCTTGCTCTGATGTTTACATGATTCCCCTTTAAATCCATATCAACAAATGGGTGAGATGCAGTTCACTGCTTGCAGATGAAGTGCTCTTTAGATGACTGGAAAACTGCAGTTTCTGCTTGTTTGATCAATAACACAAATGTAAACAGTAAATCTTGCCCTCAGAAAAAAGCCGTCACTAACTGCAGGAACACACCTACTCACAGTGCACGCTCCCGTGCTCTGTAATAAGCACATGCTACATGGCAATCTGTCAGTCTCCGCCTGTCTATATTTGCCTGTGCTGGGTTTTGACCTCTCATAAAGCACAAACACACACGCACACGCACACACACCTACACGAGCAAACACAGACACACGCACACAAAGATACAACCATCTGCTTCTGTAATGAGCATGGCTGAATGCCGTCATTTGCAGTATCAATCTTCCAGGCTACATATGTCATGCAACGCCATACAGAGACAGGAGGCATGGGGGCGAGCCTTTATGATCGCCAAAGTGTGAATTAATTAGCACTATGTCTGGGGTTCTTATTCACTTCTCCCCAATATGTCACGCTCTATGATCTAACAAGGCCTCGAGCAGATAAAAAGCACAAGCTGGAGCAAAGTCACTCTCTGGCACATCCTTAAATTGTCCTCCAGTACATGAGCGGAGCCTGAAAAGGAGGCGCTGTGGAGGAAATGAGTTTCTTCTCTGACTTTTTTCTTTTTTTTTCCCTCCATTCAATGACATGGAGATAAAAGCAAACAGAGCCCCGCATCTTTTGTAGTTTCTTGCACTAACAGCTTTGTGTTTGTTTTCCGTTTACCATTATCTAAAGATGGTGATGATTATCACATCTAATAGCTCTGACAGGTTAAATGCTTTCGGATCCATCTGTATTTCACCTTCACTGATGTCGCAGTCACTTGTGAGTAATGGGGATTTAACTCTGTGTTTATCCAATAAAGCTTTGCCAATTATGTATGCTCATAATTGCTTGTCTTTGGGAGAAAGATTTTTTGCTTTGATTTTGTGTGGTGTCAGTAATATGGGCACACACACACACACACACACACACAATGTGTGCAGAAAGAAATACTGCCGATGGGATCATCTGTTATTAAAGCTCAGACTCGTTGAAGCAGGGAAAAGATGTCTTCCAGAAACCAGCTCACTGCATGTTATGTGTCTGTAAATATTAGTCCTGGCACTGGCTATGGGTGCTGACTGTGTATGAGTTCTTGCATGAACAGCACTGTGTGTGACTTTTTTGTATTAATGAGTGTGGAGGCTGAGCAGTCATGTCAGAAATCACCTGGCAACTGTGCCTAGGAACACCATAAATTGCGGCGAAGAATTTTTTGTGCACAAAAAATATTCCAAATGTGCTAAAGGCAAGAATTACCTACGTGTTTGGTCTCATTTAGATAATTAGTAAGTCAAGGAAGTGAAGGCAACTCACATCTATTATTTATATAGTTAAAACATTTATTTTCCTGAGCTGAACAAATCCTAACACTCTGCACATCATCATCATAACACTCGGGTAGGATTCACACATCACAACTTTAAAGAAGAAATAATGCGGGGCATTAAATTTATTACAAAGAAGGAGCAGGAATAATTAAAAAACATATCACCTGCAAAAGCACCACCACTGAGAAATCGTCACTGAGAAACTCTTGGAGTACCGACAGAAAAAAGGACTGAATGTTTAACTTTAGATTTAAATACCGTTGTAAATGCAGTAAATACATCTATACATCCAATCTTATATAACGACATACATGAAATAGAAAAAGTTCATGAACACTCAGGTTCTTAGAAGACAAGGACATAATGCCTGCAGTTCATATTTCTGTTGATCATTGTGTACCAGAGGCCACATTGTGGCAACAACACTTTTGAGCTTGGGCTGGACTTGAATACATTTGAACTGTGTGATTTCGTTTTTCTCTGACCTTACTTTCTATGTCTAAACTTAATCTTTTCAGAACCAAATCTCCCCAACATACACCTGTATATCTATCTTATATTTACTCATAGTTATGAGAAGGCACCATTTTTACTCTTTCTGAAAAAAAAAAAAAAAAGGACTCCATGGTGTAGTCTATGTGCTACTCAGCCCACCCATTCCTTCACTTACCCACAATCAGATCTGTTGTGTGCGGCGTGCTGTCAGCCTTGGACTAGGACTGCAGACGCTTGCGGGCGCGGACTTTGTCAGCAGCAGACACCACACACACACCAGTGGGATCTGACATACTATTTCCCAGTCTGCTCGAAGGACGCATCAGTAGCTGATTACTACATCTGAATCAGTAGATGCACCAAATTAGGGTCTTTTTGCCTGAAAATACAATCAAAGTAATGTAAAATGGAACTCCCTCATAGTGATAGTTTAAAGAAATACTTAATTATAGCTATTGTTAATACACCAAAGAGCAACAGAAGGTACAGTTAGTTAATTTATTCTGGTATCCATAAGGACAAAAAGTTTCTCTTTCAGGCTTGTTCTTTTGAAAGTCATCGTAATTCAAGCTGAGGGCTTCTACTAGAATTATTTCTTTCCTTGTTACAAGAGTTGTTGTACCCTGCCTACCCTTCTCTGGCAAGTCTAATTACTCATTTTGTTATTTTTCTACAAACACACTTGAACCTTGAACACTGAGCGTTGATGAAAGCTCTCCTCTGGCACATAAGTGCGATTTCCTCTTGGCCTGGAGGCAGCAGACGGCTCATTGTCACAAGAGCAGCATAGCTGCCAGCTGAACCCCAGTTCAACTCGAGTCCACAGCTTGTTTGTTTTTTAATCCCTATGCTGTGTTGCCCTGAGTTGACTTCACCCCGGCTGTGATCACCATCTTACATTTTTTTCACAATATCTTACATTTTTTTTGTTTTTCTGAGTGGGAGAAAAAGCAGAGATATCATTACTGACAAAGGATGGAAGGAGGCTTTCTGGAAGCATATCAGCTGACCATAAGGTTACATACTACACAGGAACACTTTGTTTTTAATCAAGTCTTTTTCAATCTCGATGTTAGCTTTGCTCTTTTCCAATAAAGTGATGGATAATGTTTGTTTTTTAAGACAATAAATCATGTCTCCCATCTCAGTCCCGGTTCTGTCAGAAATTATGAGGAAGATTCCTGCAGAATGACAACTGAAAGGATTCAGCGCTATAATTACACCGAGTACTCATTTCTCCCTCTGTGTCATCTTTGTGAAAGCTTGACATATGCCACTTCATCAGATGTACGGCATGCTGGCAAAACAGCTTGAATTTGCTGATGAAGCAAAGCTCTTCTGTCCATCAGTTTGGTTCACACTGAATTATCTCAACAACTAGTGAATGAATTACCTTCATAGTTTTTGGTAACTAATCGAGATTTTCACCAGAGGTTTATTCATTTATTTAAGGAGCCTGGAAAGAAAGCAACTGGACTTCTTTAAGTTTTGCGAAAACCCATTAAGCTCTTTATACTACTATGACCTGGATGACCAACATATACATTTTAGTGCGGTCAGCGTTAATCTCGTTAAAATGACGTTAACGCCATGACCGCATTAACGCGGCGAGTTAGCGCAGATCGCCCCGTGCGTGGGGCTTTACGGCACTGACGTGTTAACGAGCTAACCGCGCTAATGCGTTGACACCTTGCAGGGCAACGAACGGGCGATCCGCGTTGATGCGGTTATGGCGTTAACGTCATTTTAATGAGATTAACGCTGACAGCACTAATTCATTTATTTCTCTCATCAAGCCCCAGCTGCTTGAAGTCTTGACCATAAGAGGCTTGTCATCATCACGCCAAATGCTCCGCTTGAAATGTTGAAATCACTTCACTGTAACAAACTGTAGTGAACAAAAGGCTGTATCTTACCTGGCCTGCTTTTGCTATCAATGGTAGAGAAAGTTCTGATTCTCCAGTAATTTCAGTAATGTTCAACTTGTACTGTCAAGCACACATTATGTCAGTGCACAACCACACTAATGCGTTTTCGTTCCATTTTGGCCTCCCGTCCACACTGACACGGCGTTTTCCCCAAGGAAAAACGCAGCATCTTGAAAACGCATACATTTCAAAATGCAGCTGTCCCGTCGCAGTGTGGACACTCGAAAACGCAGACTTTCTAAAACGATGGCGCATTTTAGTCATGTGATGCAGTCATGTGACCAATTAAATAAAGATAGCGGAGGGCATTGTACAGCAATTGTTTTGTTTGCTCTCAATTTTGACAGTCCTAAAAAAGATTAATATCAGTTTGTACATGCTCCAGATAGCTTTTCTTCAAATTCTTAACTCTCACTCGCTTTTGCGCATGCGCAGTACTGGGACGTAAGCGTTTTCGGCCGTTTCAATGTGGACGCACAATTCCATGAAAACGACTGAAAACGCTAGTGTGGACGTGAAGCGTTTTCAGACGAAAACGCCATTTTCAAATCTATCCGGGCTAGTGTGGACGTAGCCTGTGGGTTGGTCACTAGTGGACAGTTGAGGATCTGTTGGCATAGTAATCCCTCTGAATGCTTGTATTTACCACCTCATTACGTTTCTTTCACACTTTTCTCTCATTTTAATCAGCTTTAAAAGCCTGACTTAGGCTGCTTCACATCTCTAATGGGTGTTTTGCCTGTGGTCTCCAGATACCACATTGGTAGTCTCTTCCTGTTTGGACACCCCTTAAGTCTATCCTAACTGATCTTGTTAAACTTTAACCTTGTTCCTAAGAACATGCTGACACAATGATTTTTCAGTTTGGAGTTCATGCTGTGGCGGTTACATGTGCTGAACACATTCTCCCAACCTGGATTATTTTTTTCTCTGTGGCAGAAAATGTCTTCCTAACTAGAGAATAGAATATTATGCATCCTCAGGCAAGCTCAGTGAGTACCAGCAGGAGAGGAGACATTTACCTATGTGGAATTATTTTAGAGTGCCACTTTATCACTTTAGAAGCTACGCATGTATACAATAATGTTTGTTTATCCACTTGAGCACAGTTTGAATAGAGAAACTGAGCGTCACTCCTTCTACTGTACTTTAACATGCTGCATCTATTCATGTGCTGCTGTTACATAACTTAACTACATAGTTTATGGTTTATTCATGAGGCCTATTTTAGCCCAGAGAACTGGGCGTCCTGAATCAGAGGAGAATCTCTCCATCTCTCCACATGCCCTGGGGGGAAAACAGGAAGGCAGGCGAGTAAGATTGTAGACTTGGGCAGAATTACCACTTCACTGAATGAGAAAGAGAAAATGATATTCGTCACCTGCTCTGCCTCTTCCCTCCGCCCGTCTGACCATCATCGTTTTATTTTCCCACCAGCCTCATCTGTGTATGCGTGCCTGTGGGGACGTATGCGTGTATAACCGCGTCAGAGGCAACGCTGCAACTCTGGATGTCTACATGCATGTATTTATGTAGCCCGGCATTGCAAATGATGCTACCAATCTGGACAGGACAGGAGTTGGCTGAGAGGATGTGTCGGCTGTGCATCATTGAGGATTCACCAGCTTCTCCTGTGTATATGTGAGAGAGAGGGGGAAAGAAATGTACGTAGCATGTCACAGCAGAGCCCTCTGCTGTTTGAAGCATCAGTCTCAACTCATCATGTCCTCTGACTGGTTGCAAACGTTTGCTGTACAAGAATCTGCATATACAAGTCTCTTTCACTGCAATTTTCAATCTGTGTCTTATTTTCAAAAACCTATATTACTTGGATCTTTCTGAAATTACATTTGTAAATATAGGGTGAAAGTGACAGTGTTTCATTTTGCACTCTTTATCTACAGCAGAATTCTGAAATGTTCTAATGATGTTAATCATGCTTTTCAATGTCTGTGAAGGTTCTCAGTCATCCAGGTCATCGTAGTCAAAGGAGTTTGCAAAGAAAAGCGTCTGGACTTCTTTGAGTTGCTTGAAGACGTTTCACCTCTCATCCGAGAAGCTTCTGAACTGAAGAAGCTTCTCGGATGAGAGGTGAAACGTCTTCAAGCAACTCAAAGAAGTCCAGACGCTTTTCTTTGCAAACTCCTTTGACCATGCTTTTCAATGTAGCCTCACAGCAAGAAGGTCGCTAGCTTTGAATCATGCCAGCTGGTGGCCTTCTGTGTGGAGTTTGCATGTTCTTCCCATGCTCGTGTGGGTTCTCTCCAGGTGCTTCAGCTTTGCCTCATTCATGGGTTATGTCCACTTTAGAACTGGTTATTCTAAATTGGCCGTAGGTGTGAATGTGAGCTTGGATGATTGTCTGTCTCTCTGTGTTGACTCTGCAGTAGACTGGTGACCTGCACACGTGCCAAATCATAAATGTGGATTCATCCACTGTGGCAACCCTGTGAGGAAGGAAGCAGCTGAAAGATGCTTGGCTGTAGGCACGAATGTGGGCAAACAGCTTGTTCACTGGCTCAAATACCCACTCCTCGTTGCTACTGAATAAAGTAGTATAGACACAGACAGAGACTGACCTGGTGCTCATCGGGCTGCACTAGTGTCAGTCCAAAACAGGTGAAAAAAATCACCAAAAAAAACACCAGTTTGGCAAAAATGAAGACAATGATCATACCTGTGATTGAAGAGAATGCGAGGCAGCATGCATAGAAACATTTAAAAAATAATATCCATATCCTAAAACGGAAAAATCAATTAACCAAAAAATACAAACACACTAATATTTAAAAAGGTGGGATTTGTGTGCATCACTACACAGCTTATGAATTATTTGTTATTTTCCTGCATGACATACACGTGTAGTAATGAGTATCTCCCTTGTTATCCCTTCTATAGACTACATGCTTGAATTCTTCTTTTTTTGTAGCTGTTCATATGAGATCACAACCGAAAAGACAGAAGTCCTTATTCAACAAAAAGATCAGGCAGAATTGAGAAAGAAGAGAAAAATAAAAACACAGTAATTGTGAGTTTATCTAGAAAGAACAGGAAGTTGCACCTGCGGCATGTAGCATATTTATACGCAAAGATCATTTTGGCAAAGGTCAACTGTGTGGCTGATATTTTTCATAATGTCAGCATATTAAAAATGTATGTAACAACATGTTCCAGCCAAACAAATGTTGAAGTGACATTTCAGATCGGTATCCTGTGTTTATCTATTTGTTTGTGTAGTATAGCTCATATTGACTCACATGGAAGGATCCATAGAAGGATCAGGATTTCAGATTTATCTCTGGTATTTTATGGATTTATGTTTTATTGCTACATTATCCAAGAAAGCAAAACTGATGGTGAAACAAGTAGGTGGTTGTTCCTTGGAATCAAACTAACAGGTGGTGGAAGATGCAGGAAATCTGTTTCAAATGTTTTCTTTTTTTTCCCTATTTTCCACCAGACCCCACTGTTAATGAATCTTTTCAAGTTAGGCATCCATTTTTGAAAATAGCCAGACACATGTGGAACATGTGTATCCCATTAGTGACTCAGCTAGTTATTCTTTAGTCAATAAACTGATGTGAAATCTGGAACATCTGATGGGACTTAAGTGCCCCACTGAGCTAATAAAGGCCCCGGTTTTGTTTTGTAGCTTTTTTTGCTTTTTAACTAAAAATCTATTTTTATAATATCTGAAGATGTGAAAATTTATCGCACTCCAATGAGTATTCTTAGTCGTCTAACAAATAACTTGTTCTCATCTCAAGATATCAACGTTGCCATTTTGCCAGAAGCTGCAGGCATCACTGAGATAAACACTTCAAACATGTGATAAACACTGTCCTATGGTGTGGGGGCTTTTATTCACCAACTAAGGCAATTTTGGGCATGAGAAGAGCTGATTTAAGGATTTAAAAACAACTTTATGAAATGGGTTTGGTTTAAAGTATATTTCATCATTGTCATGACCACTGTTGAGTTAAACACGTTCCAATAAATGACTATATAAACTTTTCTAAATTCAATAATCACATAAAATTACTAATCAAACAGCTATATTGCAGTTATTGCCACAGTGGGGAAAAAATGATCAAACATGTCCTTTTCCTGCACAGAGTGAGTGGATGTAATTACCTGAGGTGCTCTACCCACTGAATTAATTTGATAATTACTGAGAAGTGAATACCTGCCTACACCTGCTTAGGAACCAAGCTCTGTCTTGCACGTATACTGCTAATGCTACTTTTTGGTGCTGTTGTACCTTTTTTTTAACCTGAGGTTTATTTGAAGGTTCCTTCAGATCTCGAAGGTCCCTTTGGGTCATGTGTCCAGTTAACTATCAATAAGAACTGGCTTTGGTCAGTTAAAAAGCTTTTCTTTCTTCTATCTTGGGTAAATAGAGATTGTGACGGCAAGTGAGGCGTGTTTCATCCACCAAACGCTACTTAGGAGGATGCGGTTGATTTCATTAAAATCTCAAAGGTCAGGTCAGGAAAGGAAATGAGGGGAAGATGATAGAAGAAGAGGTGAAAAAAGGGAACGTGAGAAGAGATGCTCAGACTAGTTTGTTCAATCTTCCACTCCAGTCGAGCTGTCAGCTTTCTTTAGCTTGTCTTTTGCTTTCTGTTATGTTACAGCCTCTTTTCTGCCCTTCTTCCTCCATCATTATCTCTTGCCATCTCTCTCTCCCCCTCTCCCTTTTTCTCTCTCGCCCAAGCCTTAGAAAGAGACCATCCAGAAATAAGGCCATAAATAAGAAATCAACGGCCTTTTCTGTCCCACCACATTACAGGCTTTTGATGTATGCTTTCTGCAGTAGTATTACTCACCAGCTTCAAATCAATGCTCTAATCTTTCCCTCTGCCAGATTGATTTCAGTGGCAGTGACAACAGCGCAGAGAGGTGCAGTACACTGTAAGCCATTTTCAAAATACTAGCAAATGAGTTAGATGCCAGAGATCACATAGGCAAAAACGCATTATGTAGAGAAGGGAGACAAATAAATGGAAAAGCCCTTAACCACTACAATGAGAATGCCTCTCTTACTGTTACTTTTACTGGCATGCTTTGGGTCCACTTGTCTTTTTAGAGGAAGGGATCACTATAAAACAATTTAAATTCATTTTGAGTGACCACCTCCTAAGATGAAACATTTTTATCCTTATGGTAGTGATCACTTCCAGGATGGCACTGCCCCCATCCATAAGGCAGCGAGGGGTCGTTACTTGTTTGAGGATTATGTAAATCGAATGCAGTGGCTTCAAGATATCAACTAGTTTAAACATGTATGGAAGATTTTGGACCAGTGTTTTAGACTGTGTTCTCCACCTTCATTGTTGTGATGGCAACTGTGTAATCACTGTTTGTTAATGTGTGGATAATAAATCCATGTCCTTGAAGCTGCTGGGGAAAATCAGCAGACTACTTCAGCAGAGTAATCAGTTGACTTCAAAAGAGGAAATATCTCTAAGAAGAGTTGTTCCATTCCTTCAGTGGAGATCCAGAGACTTACAGAGTCAATGTCAGGGAAGCTTTTCTGGTAATTCTCCAACATCTAATCAAGACACTTAGTGTTGTCGTTTTTATTTAATTTATCGTATTTTCTGTATGTGTATTTCCAGTTTAGTTTTTCAGAACCACATTTTAAAACAGTTTAAATCCGACTTGTGTAAAAAAAAGAATACAAAGATATTAAGTTGTGCATTTTAGCTGCCTGCTAAGTGTTGAGTGAAGGACACTTTGCAAGTTTATTACGTCAGCAGCGTGGTATCGATTTTAGTTGCTCAAAACGAACTAAGTGAATGTTAATGTATATTTGTGTGACCCGAGACTGAGAACCAAGACTCGCAACATTTATTTACTTATTTTAATACATTGATCATGAATAACATGAAGAATTAAGTGTGTTTTTGTTCACTTTACAGGAGAAAAGACTTACCTCCACTATATAATCTTTTGTCTGTATTCGATTAAAATCAGTGGTTTTTATTTTTTTACAGTGATACCTTTCAACCATTCATTTTTACAGGAAGACTCAAAAAATAGACTTATCTGAAAAGTGGAAATCATCCGTTTTAAATAAAGTGAAAAACATGTTAGCTTACATTATAAGCATGAGAGATGCTCATGTGAGCTTGTGGTCCGCTACAGCCTCTACATGATTTGGGTTTTTCCAATAATCCCATTAAGATGGCAAACATTCAGATGAAAATCAAATACTGATGTTAACAAGTTACACAAGGGATCTGTGAATGTGAGAGCTGTAGTTTCTGGCAGTCTGCCCTTTCTTCTCAATCCAGTCTTAGCCAAGCTGACCTCCAACACATTCAACCTGTGAGGGCCCGGAGAGGGCGTGTTCACACTTGCATGAGTGATGTGTGCCTCTGAGCGGATGAACCTGGTAGTGAGGTTATCATCCAAGAGTCTGCTCAACTGGAGTCAGACTTGAGGCTCACTGGCCAGAAATGAAACAGGTCAACTGGAACACACAGACACACACAAACAGGGAGAGAGAGAGACGTATTGCATACTGACCTTTACTTATCTATTCTTTTTCTACATTTCAGAAGAGGCAACTTTATTTTCAAAGCACATTTCAGACACTAACATATATTTATGACATATATATATCTATTAAAGATGTAAATTTAGGCGAAATTTCCACTCTCTTGATTCGTGAGAATTGATATTGCGTTGATAATGTAGCTTTTGCGTGTATTTTCCATTCATGCAAAAGTTGAGAAGCAGCAATTTTACTCTCGAGCTACTAGAGACTTTTGATTTTCTCTCGTCTCATATATAAACACCACAACCGTGAGGATAAACTGATTTCCTTTGGTTCTATTTGTGGTTGTGCTGTTTTGGACATTACCCAAAGTTCATGACAACAGTACATTGCAGGGTGAAATCAGAAATGTGGCCTCCCTGTCCCCATGCCAGAAGACTACTTCACGATTACTGTGCCTTGATGTCCTTTCCAAAATTATCACAAACAGGAGTGGAGATAAGATGGATGCTTAGCAAAGACTGCCGCCTTTGCGCTGCGAGTTCTTCATACTCCTGAAGCATCTCCCAGCATGGTCATAAGCTCTCTCTAAGTCAAAAATATACATTTAGGCTGGTTTGATAAACTCCCGACACTACAAGGGTGCATACATTCGTGTTTTGTTGGCATTACTAAATATCAGCCACTACCAGTTTGGGCCATCTGTTGATTTCAGAAGGATCTGTCATTGTATTCTGCTCAAAAATTGGAAACAAGAAAACTTTGTAGCTTTTACTCACAAATAACTCTGGGAAAAAAACAAATGAATCATTTTCAGTTTTTTTCTGTTAAAACTTTTTAGATCTTCACTGATGCTTAATGCCTCCAAGAATTAGTCATATGCAGTCTTGTGCACACAAATGCTTTTGACTTTTCTGCTCTTACATGACATCAACTAGACTTGCAAAGCAAATATAGTTTGCATTGGCAGTGCAGGTGGTTACTGAGTTTTTGCCACTTCAGTTTTTCCCACACTAGAGATGCTCAGCTGGCTTTGCAATATTACCCACTTGAAGTCTTTGACATGTTTCTGATCATTTCTGAACTTTTTCTTTTTTTTGCTGTCGTTGCATTATTAGCTTGCTAAAAGAGGCTTTATTCTGTGAAGTGGTTGAAATGAATGCTTAGTTAGGTGGTGCAGGTCAAAGTTTCACCTACATGAACACTTCTCCAAGGATCACAGAGCCTTATGAAGGTGCCATTAAAAGATGATAATCAATGATACTGAGTTCATCTGTTTTGGCTGAGAGACATAAAATAATCTACAGTAAGATTCTGGTTCTAATTTGAATTTCTTTAATAATATGGTCATCAAACATCCAAGATGTTATTCCACCTGGAACGGTAGCACTCCGTGCCGTCCACTTACTTAATTTTTGTGTACATCTCTCCAGTAAACACAGAAAAAAAGCAGGTTTGAAAAAGGTTGGTGCCTTTTTTAGTTTTCCACCGAAAAGAAAGGTGAAAAAAAGAGGAACAGACCGGGTTTACTTTCTGTGAGAAGAATATAGTCTAGGTGGAGAGTAAGAGTCAATATATCCATAATCACAGCTGTGATGTTATACCAAGTAATTGGTTAGCTCACTGTGATGTTATACACCCAGTAAAAAACAAGTGGAAGCCATGCCAAGTCCTCTACCTGTGAAGAGAGTGGCTGAATCAGTGGCAGTGATCTGTTTGCATCAAGATGACAGACACTTCAGTGTGAGAGCAGAGCCAGACAGACACTCTCTGTAATTTGGATGATGCTTCTCAGTATGGGGTGCCAGAACAAGCGGGAATCTCCATAAATGCTTGCTCACATTGCAGCCAAAGGTGTCCCAATTATTTATTTTCCCTCACAAGACAGCTGTTATCTAATCAGTATGAAAAGCAAAATGTTGCATAGAGTGTCAGATTTTTAATTTACAATCTGGACCACCAAGTTATTGGGTGCAGAATCAGATCTGTGGCTGGCAATAGCTTAAAGGACAAGACATGATCTGACTCATTGAAATTTTACATCCTCCTCAGCACCAATTATATTCTACACACATAACCGAAAGGTGTTAAAAATCTGATGTTAAAATGTTGGCGTGAAAGTGAAGGTGATTCATTTCTTTCATTTAAGCTTCATTGTTTTTGATTTCGTGTTGTTGCTGAATGTGGATTATACTCTTAAAGGCACTGAAAGAGCAAAAACATGTTGCAATTTTCCAGCTGGATAGGACTATGATGTATACCAAATCCTAGAAGAAGAAAGCAACCAACCTGAAAAGAGGTTGCCATTTTTGAATATTATCAGTAACATACATTCCACCAGAAGGTGACTTACTGCTAAGTTGCTATGACCACATTCAGTGGTGGTTGTTGAAAAGTGTTTCTAGCTTTAAGTGCCAACAGAAGCAGACAGTAAGAGTCAGAAGAGATAGTCAGCTGGATCAATGGAAGTTGACATCGAACTGTAACAGTTCAAAGTTTGCAATACATGCAATACATTATTTGGGCTCTATTGTATGGAAGCCCGTTTCCGCCACAAAAAAAAAAAAAATTATCCATAACTTGAAATTTTGAGTTTTCTTTCTCAAAATTTCGACTTATTAACTCAAAATTTCAAGAAAAGTACCTCGAAATTTTGACTTTTCTCAAAATTCACGTCATTCAACGTCATTTCTTTGTTACAGCTCAGCTACAAATGCTACAGCTAAGCTACCAGTATTACAGCCATGAATGCACAAATTGCACAAATTGCTGAGTATGTTCAGAGTGGCTTCACAAATGATGAAATCTTTGTGTTATTAGCTAAATCACATGGCATTACTATCAGCCAACGTACTCTCGAAAGCGCCAATTTGTTGTGATCCAGTTTTGAGTTCACATTCCTCTGCGCCATATCCTTCCGGGTAAAAAGAAAATGATATCATTCACGTAGATTCCTGACTAGCAGAGCTAACTCGAAATTTTGAGTTACATTTCTCAAAATCTCGAGTTAATAAGTCGAAATTTCGAGAAAGAGAACTCGAAATTTCGAGTTATGGATCCTTTTTTTTTTTTTATAATGGCAGAAACGGGTTTCCGTACTATTTAGCTGAGTTTGCTAGCTTACAACAACATTTGCAAACCAAATTTTTCACACAGGTTTTCACATAACCATTAGATGGCAACATTATCTGTGCCACTCTATGCTCATCAGTGATTATAAGTAGATAATAATAGCCCCTTAAGCTGCTCAAACGTAGAGGAGGTGCCTATTAGCAATATGCATGGGACTGATACAGAGTGACAAGTCATTAAGTGGGCTCATTACAGTAATAACAGAATAATGATATAAATAGCTTCAATTTAGCTGGTATCCAGTTACCATACTGTAATAAAAAGGGTCATTGGAACCAGCAGAATCAATCAGCAGTGGTGAAGTACTGCTTGTTTTTGACGATGACAATCACAAGGACTTCAGCCAACCAACCACCCGTTCCAAATCTGTAATCTCTCATTTAAAATTCATTTGACAAGAGAACTTTGACAGGAAAACATGAAGTAAAGAAAAACCCAATCAACTGGCAATCATAATCTGACAGAAGAATTACTTAGTAAAAGGTGTAGCACACATGCAAGCCTTATGACTGGCACAGTAGAAAGCCTAGCTGGCCCACTACTGTTTTAGTTCTATTTTGGGGTTGTTTGTTTGTTTTGTTTTGGGTTTTTTTAATTGAGAAAATTATCTACCTATGCTTACTACGGATGTTGGTGTCATGTCTGAATGCGGGAATGGCAAGGAAAAAGAAAGTGGAGCTAACTTACTAAACCATTCGTTTGGCTGTGTTTCCACAGTTGACTGCAGAAGCAATTCTCCGACTGGTCAATGATCCCGTGCTGCCATTTTACCCTCTAGACATCGCCCTGGATGTTCAAAACAAGCTCAAAGGTAACACTGATGATCATGCGTTTTCAACTGTGGTGATGATAAAATACAGTCTAGTGGTATGTGCATGGAGAGAATGATGAGGCTAGGTGTATTATATACTGACTGACTTCCACTGAAAAGCACACAAACAAAGGTAGCAAAAAAGTGTGGCGCATTTTGAAGATGAAGAGTTTCGTATTTCTTTCAGTTGTGATGGAGAACAAAACAGTCAAAGAAGAAAAGTGGGCATAAGCAAGATAATATCATAATATGTTTTTTTCTTTGTCTGCTGGATGAGTAAAAAGGAGATTTGCTTCTTCATATCTACATATAATATTGTGCAAGGTAAAAAGGAAAAATAACAATAAAAAGAGTTGTGGTTTTTATTTTAAAAAGAGACTAATTATTTGGCACTAGATGATCATTCAGGTTGAAAACAAGTAGCAGTTATGCCTGAGTATCTACCGCTTTATACAGACATAACAATGAGTTAGGAATAATAAGAATCTGAGTTCAATAACTGTATTTCTTTCTTCAGAATCCAAGGTAACTAATATTTAAGCAAAAGGCTCTGTAGTCTGCTTTTCAACTCTTTATGTCAAAATTGTGCAGTTGCTGTCTGTGTGTTTAGCTAACAAGCCAAAGACCAGTTCATACAATGTGTTGAGACCCGCAGGCCTGCAGCGGTGCAGCTGTAAAAGATAGGCTACTTAAAACATTTTGTTTTATGTATCTGTGGGAGTGTTAATGTTGGTTGTTGGGGAGTGTAAATTAGGAAATGATGCATAAGGTGACTGGCTGGTCTGTGGAAATGAGTTATGCATCTGCACAGAAGTCCATGACAGCAGCTACTACACACACACACACACACACACACACACACACACACACACACACACACACACACACACACACACACACGACAGAGCTTTCTGTAGTTTCACACAGTGCAGAATGAAATATCACCACTCAAACTGCAAAATTGCAGGACCCCTTTGTCAGGATCCTTGTTGAAATAATGCATTAAGTAACTTTTACCCAAATGTTGACCAGGACAGACTAAGAGTCAGATTCACTAAGTGACAGACTTACCTGAGACCACAATCTCAAAAATGCACCCATGAGAGTGGACAGTTCTGTGGGTGATCTACTAACAATGCATTAAATTCTAAGACAGCCCGTTTCGGCAATGACACGCTTTCAGTAAAGAGTAGCATAAATTCGCTAGCAGACCCAAAGAATGAGCGAGTAATGTACCTACCAAAATAATACAGCATAAGCACAGGTTTTAGTGTTTCTCCACTGAGGAGAGTCCATGTGTTTTTGGTATGAGGGTAAAGTGAAAATTTGCTGGGGACTTTATAGGTAGGCATTACAGGTTTTTCTGGATAAATGCGATAAACCTGAAATAAGTGTGTAACATTTGAGCTGCATGATGTGCAGACAAACTTGAAACATTATTTAGAATGAGATCCTGACCCATGTAAATATGTATGAAGTTACCCTTACTCTGCCATGTATGTAAATCCATGCATTGCTTTTGTTTTCCTTTATGAGGCAGCATGTATTTATGAAAGTCAATATTATATATTGATTTAACACATCATGAATTTCTGCAAGTTGACAGACATTTCAGTGTTACATATAAGATATCCAAGGTTAAAAAAAAAGCTAAAGTCACACTGCGTGTGCATTTAAAACATTGGACTCAGTAAAGAGTTACATGACAGATCCAAAGCTTTGGCAACGCTCTCAGAGCACTGAGCCATCCACCCACACCAGTTACATGCTTTTCCTGACAACATCCTCCCCTGCCATTTCAAATAAATCCACAGTCCTAGCGGCAACTATCACAGTCACTTCAGGCACAAAAAAAGACATGCTTTTTAATGCACTGACTTCAATGCAATTTGCAACAAATTGCCTGCAGTACACCTTAGTAAATCAGATTTGTAGGTTTCATTTAAATATGCTCTTCCCAAAAGTTTTGAGCCATCAAAGGGAAACTCCTAGAAATACACAATAAGGATACAAAAACTCTGTCCACAGCTTTCTATAGCTTTTTAAATACATAATACAAATTTGGCCCCATATTGCAACCATTAAAGAAGATATTAACGGTGATGTGGCTACCAGAGAACATATGTGTTAATACAATTCAGTGACCAATTACTTAATTACTGTTAAAATGACTCTCAAAAAGATTTTCATATTTTTTAAAAGGAAAAAAACATCTATAGAGTTAACTTAAACACAATTTGAAAAAAGGATATCATAAGGATGCACAACAATTTCAACATGCAACAAAGAGTTGCAGAATGTTTCTCCATGCAGGCGCATACACATGGACATACAGAATAATGAAGCACTGTTTCAGCTGATTAAACCAAAGTCTTTCTGTCATGATTACACAACATACTGACTTTGATTATTTTAATTTGTAAATCCAGTAAAGTGTCAAATGTAATCCCTCTCAGACTTTTACATCAGCCCTGAGAAAACTAAGTCTTCTTGAGTTGTCCTTTTGTTGCAACTCCCATCTTTTTCTGCACCCTTCATTCTTCTGTTCTTACTGTTCTTGGTTCTCCTCTTTCAGCACAGTATATATCCTTGTATCGAAATGGTGGTCTTGAATCTGTGTGTGTGTGTGTGTGTGTGTGTGTGTAGAAACTGAAAAGAAATTGGAAATCTGTAATGGATGTAAACACCAGATTCATAACAGTCCAGTATGGCTGTAATGCCTTGGCTAATGGACTGTAGTAAACCACTGAGGTGTTTCATACAGATTCCACGTTCACTTTGAGAGATCATTTGCAGTAAAGCAGGTTTTTTTTCCCTTGAAATCTCTGGTCATTTTTTACTTTAATTTATTAAACCTCATTTCCTGTGGATCGTCAGGTTAATATCTGTTCTGTGCATGCAGCCGATCCTCTGTTTTTCCAAAAAATCAATTTCATTCACTAAGCAATCTAATTATAAGATATAATTAACATTAAAAATGGATATTTTGGATTATATTGAATAAATGTTGTGTGGAATCTGGCTAGAGCGAGCAGGTATCTTGTACTGTAGGTCAAGTTAATAATCTATCGATTTGAAGCTAAATTAGACCTTGACTAAATTAAATGGCCCCTGTTGTATGACTTGCATAAACGCACTTGCATTTATAAAACCTAAAAAATGTGTGCCGTTAGCTAGAAAACACAGCAGTTTTGTCAAGGGCTGAATTGAAACCCATGGAAATGTACATTGTCAAATACTCAGCGGTTAGCATGCTGTACACCTCCGGCCTTCTGAGCCAAAATCAGCTTATTCAGTCACAGTCTCCAACCATCCAAAGACTGTCCTTGAATATTAAGATGACCATTCAAAGAGGATGGACAACAAAGGCTTTAATACATTTACCCTGCACCCGGTCTTCAAAATAAAAAATAAAAAAAATAAATAAAAAATGCAATGTTAGTTTTGTTATGCATGAGGAAAACAAGCATGTTGTCGAACAGAGTGAGTTCTATCAATACATTTTGAGTGGTGCACACTGTACCGAGCTGATTCTTCAGGCTTGTGATAAAATAAATCTATAAGCCAAGGTGTATCAATCATTCACACACTATGATCAGAGATTGAAAGAGATGGAGATGGAGAGATGCTCTTCATGACACGTACTGTAGCTCTAACTTCAAGTCTCATTCATTGTACCACTAAGGCAATCACTCAGTGGCTCGGGTTCAGTGGCTCTGTCTAAGTATGTAAGCATTGTCCCATTAATGCCTAGATTGAGTGGTTATGCTTCCTCATCTGAGACTAATGGACAGATTATAACCTGAGAGAGAGAGATGACTGATTATTATACCTGCCTGTAGCCCCTATGTCTATTTCTTCATCACCCATATGTCTGTTCCACTGATTCTCCTCTCTGTCAATTCAATTCAAAAGCACTTTATGAGCATGAAAGCTACACCGTCTTGGCAACTTTGCACATAAGTGGTGTGCTGAAGAACCGTACTACAAATGAGTGTCATTTCTTTGTAGCTAAAAGGTGAACCATCCAACAAAGAAACAAACAACAGCAGGAAATTACACCATCAATTAGTAGCACAGAACAAGAAGAGCTAAAGAAAAATGTGCTGTGGTTTTGCTGGTTCAGACTATTGAGTTTTATGTAATTCGTACGTGAAGCTTCCAATATTTAGTTAGGCTACTCTCACTACTTAATTCCAAGATCTTATTTTGTCAAAAAAGGTAATATCACCCACTGCAGCCATCCTTCTAAACCTACTGTAGGACTTTATAAGAGTCTAAGTTCTGTCCAGATTCTAAAAAAACACAAATGTTTGGCATTTTCCCATCATTAGAACAACCTGTTTTGATAATTAGCTCACGTTTCTTATTTATTTGCTCTTCAGTCATCCAGTCTAATATTTCGTTAATTATGATATGTGTTGTTGGAAAGAGGGAGCAACCGTTACTATGGTTACTAAAGGTATATTTAGGAGTTTTTATTTTCTGCTATGGGCTTAGCTAGCTATATTCTGAATGCTGCCTCTGACCATTAGATTATGTGTTAAATTAGAAAAAGGGCAAAAACACTAATCTGTTCACTAAGACACTGTAAGAAAAATTCTGAAGTTGCATCATTATTTAAATGCTTAAGCCACTAAAGTAATAGAGTGTGTATTATCCAAATAAGTTAGTATAAAATCAGTTATATACAAGTAAAAAACAGCTTTTTTTAAGGTCACCTGAGTAATTCACCGTGTAGGTTAATATGTTTGTTAAGTTTATGACCATTGGGGCTAATTTTTCCAAAAGTTCAGTTGTTATATTTTTAGTGGCCTGAGGTCCCATTACAGTGAACTGATTAATGATAATGATAATAATAATCTTATTTTGTTCAAAGGTTAACATTTGAAATAGGATATTAGGGACGTGGCCTTTGATTGCTACGTGGCTGCCGTCAGTGGCGGTTAAGGAGCTGTCTGCTAGACTACCAAAAAAACAAAAACATAGACAAAAACAATCTATAGCTATGTTAAATATCTTCATTTTAAGCATTTTGTATTAAATGCAATCATTTACACTTTTTTCTATTTATTATGTTTTATGTTATTTACATAATCTTTATACTGTTATACTATTTTCATATTTATGTTCGTATTTCTATAAACCTTTAATTTTATAAAGTTACTTTTATGAAGTTTGTTTCAAACAGGAGTTGCACTAATTCCACTGTATTTTCAATTGGGCAATGATAATATATGTCTTCTTCCTTTCAGTTTTTATGATTTAGTGTGGATGCTGAACCACAGGTGACACAGTGGTATCAACACTGTGGAACCTGTTTGGGGTTTTTTTATGTTTTTTGCTTGGATGCTATGATAAAGCAAAGGCTTATGATCAACAGAGTGAGAAAGAGGCAAATAAGATTAAATAAATCACCTGACTTGTGTGCTGTGCTAAGGATGAATGGAAACAGAGTAGTGCTGCTACTCATTTTTGGAACAAGCTTTATTTTATTTTTTATCTCGTTTTTTTTTAATACACAATTGGACACCCTGTTCTTAGACTGTCATCCAGTGTCATCTTTCCTTATGCCTACATGTAATTTTACTATTCTCATCAGCTGTGTCTAATCAGAAAGAGACTGCCTGTGACAGATTTTGGGCTTTTTATTGTGGTTATTAAATTGATATTAAATTTAATTCCAGGTGGCATTATAAATGTCCTAAAGTTATAAATTTGACTTTGGTGAACGTGCTGATTTTCTCAATGCTTTGTTTTTTTTACAAGCCTCTCCTGCTCAGTCAGAAAACAGGTGTGAGAGGGCTTTTATCTCTGCTGTTTAAAAATACAGAGAAGCACCAGATGGAGAGAAAGAAGAGGAGGAGGAATAGGACAGTGAAATAAATACTTTTTGATGTGTGCGTGTGTTAATAGATAGATGAATGATGATAAATAATTCCTGGTGTGGGGTTGCTGTTGTGTGTGGGTTGGTTAACGGCAGTGGTTGTAGATAAAGCTGGCACGTAAATAGTATAATTTGAACACCTTATAATTTTAACCAAGATAAAAAAAAAAAAAGAGGATTAGGAACAATTCACTTGAGCCCCTGATTCTGGTAGTAGCTCCTAAAAATAACCATTTTAAAGTTAGTTTTTCTTAATCGATATGCGAAACCAGACATGTTTAAACTCCATTAGATCTCTAACATTATTGCACAACCTGTTCCTGTAGCAGTCCAGCTTGTGAACTCTGGCTCTTTCCTGCCCCAGTATTACAACCCCCCCCCCCCCCCCCCTTCCTCCCCAGATCGCATTTATTTTGACTTTTTCTTATATTGACTTTTTGTATTTATTTTTATGTTTGTTTGATGTTCTATGTCTCATGTGATGCTCTCTGTTCCTTTTTAATCACCCCCTTGGGGATAAATAAAGTGTTTTTTGAAGTGAATTTGAATTAATATCTTGTATGTCAGAGGTTGTGCTCATAATGATTCTCCTAATCAAAAACGTACATATAATCATAACCCAGCTGCAAAGTTCCCCTCCGAAGTCGTTCTGCTGTTTTGTTTGGTTTTGGTTTGTCAAATTCGACGCCTTTCCAAAGATGGCTCATTTGTTACCATATGGCCAACGTATCAATCTTCTGTAAAGCAGCGTTTATAGAGGAGGTTTACTGCTCACGTTAATTTGCTGGCAGCAAAGGAAATTTCCAGGAATTGAGAGGAACTGACATGAAACGTGATCCAGGAGAGCCTTTCACATGTCAATAAAAGTGTTTTGAGATCTAAAAATTCACATGAGCATGTGTGATGGGTTCTTAATTTAACAAACAACAAACTATGATGATTCTTTGCTGCCACTGCTGTTGCTAAACTTGTGTCAACATTTGAAAACTGGTTATATTTTAAACAACAAATGTACAGTTAGATGAGGAAAAAGGCCAAACAGAAAACACTAAAATGGGTTTTAGCATTGTTTATGTTAGCTCAAGAAACAGCTAAGTCAGCGTGTGTGTACGTGCTTCTGAAATAAAGAAGAGGAGACTGATAGACAAGCAGACTGACAACATGTTACTTAGTTCTGCTTTTTTGTTGCTGTTTCATGGTTTTGTAGGTTTTCCCTGGTTGTAGCCATTGATTGACAGAAGCAAAGCAAAATAGAAGTAAACAGACTATTAACAAGACTAAGAGAGCGGGAGCCGCAATAAAGCGCTGTTCTGAATTTCACCTTCACTGGAAATGGGGGTGACAGACAAAAGTCCAGTTGCTGAAAGCTTTTGTATATGAAAAGGGGGGTTTTTTTATGTGTGAGAGAGTACAGTTAGTGATTATTATTTCAAGTGTGCTATCTGGACATTTGTTGTGTCTTTCTTTATGTATAGGCTAAATGGTTGGTAACTCGTGTGTTTTTTGGGGGGGGGTTGAGTCTACTAAATGCTTAGTGTGAGCACATTCAGGGGATGTGAAACGGCTGTGTGAGTGAGTCTCTGGGTGTTTTAGCAGCCCCCTGCAGCAAAGGACCAGTGATATTTAATGGATTCTTCACAGCCAGCATGGAGCACAGCAGTATTCATGACTGGCAGTTATGGAGGGTACTCAGATCAAACAACCAGAGCTAATTGAACCCCCCACCCAACACCTTTTGTTCAACTTTTTTTTTAATCACTATGCTCCTTTTTTCTCCCTTTATACAAAACTGCCTTTGGTCTAGTCTGATCTGACATAAATCTCCATTAATTTACTGTTCAGATAGCGCCCGGTATCAAGGCTTCCTTTGGTCCTCAACAGCAGTGCTCAAAGACAGGTAGATCATTTCTAATTTCAGCACTGAGAATTACTAGTATACACTGAGGAAATCAAACTAAATGTGTGTGTCTGTGAAGGAATTACACCTTACACCTGACTGACACTTAAAATCCATTGTACATTTTCAGGATTAATTAGGCATATCAGTGGCAAAGCCAAATAGCTTTCTTTCACTGTATAATTACATTTAAGTCTGGAGATAGAGTAAAGAGAGAAGGTAACCGCTATTATGAAGCTCTGACTTCAGTATATATAATGGCACGTGTCCATGTAACCTTTATTTGTAGTAGATGATGACCTCGTGTGCTCTCTGCTCTCAGATTTCAAACAAGACCAACATGGGCATCTTACTTATGTTGTGAAAATAAGTCTCTACAGACAGACTTTTCAGATGTATAAGTGGCCTTTGTTCAGACAAGGAGACTGTCGATGGATATACTGTAGGGTACAACACTTTTCTCTGTGAGACAAGGCATTTTTATACTCTTTATGATGGCTCCCTTCTATCCTTGAAAATTCCACTGGTGAGGATATTCTTATCTATCATCTTATCAGTCTACACAGTGCTAACCATCTAGTCTCCCTGGCAAGGACACAATATCCCCACATTCTTGATGACAGTACAATCATATATGAAATTAGGGCTTAAAACTGTGAAATTAAGCTTGTGAAGAAATACGTAAATGAGGCTGTATATTTATTCTGCTGCATTTCTCCACTCTGAAACTTCCAACATTTCAACTGCGAAGTAAAACCCTAACTATACAGAAGATTTTTAATGTTTGGGGGATATGACAGTCTGTAGATCAGTTACAGCTAATGGTGGCCTAAATGAGTGGGGGCTATTTCCTTAGCACACACTGAGTTAGTTACCATGGTAGACTTCTACATCTGCAAGAACTTTGCTCAGGTCTAAGCAATATCACATTTTATCATCAGTAGGTGGACATGAGGCTCAGTGCAAATGTTGCAAATGTGTCATATTTCTAATCAAATATGTAACCAAAGCCATGTAACCAATATTCATGTGTCCAGTCCAAACTCCAGACTTCTTCATCTGCGCTGTCCACAAACCCAACCATGATGATGGGGTCCTTGAGGGTCCTGTGCAGTATCTTAGCTGTTTCTAGGACTGCGCTCTTCTGGTCAGAGATCTCAGATGTTGCTGGAGTAACTGCACCTAATGCTCCTATTCTTGTAACACCTTCCACTGGGGTTACTTGCTTAGTAGCATTCCAACAGCACCCTATTTTCGTCTCTTGCCCACCGATGCCGTCTTGTACCAGTAGCCCTCTTCTCATCAGGGTGCCCTGGTTCCTCAACACCTGACTAAACCTTGTCAATGCAGGCAACGCCCGAGCACCCTTACTAGATACCCCATGGAACTTGTGACTTCTGTTCCAAAAGCGTGTAGTCTTACCACTAATCTTACCACTACCGCATACACATATATATATTTCTTCATTTATGTGTCTTTGACTTTGCTCAGTCATGAAATTTTAGTTATCATTTCCCAGATTTCTCTGCTTTAGAGCAAAAACACAAACTCCAAATGACATTGCCAAACACTTTGTCTTGCAGCTTTGATTGTACAAGGTTTGAGCTGCTAATTAATTCCGATTCGTACCCAAAATTAAAAATCCACTTGTAATGGATTCTTTGTTGCATTTGCATTAACAAGAGGTTGATCCACTAAATGATTAACAGAGAGGAGGAAAGTTTCTTTCAGAATTTGTCGTGGACTGACCTTGGCTTTAATGGACATTAAATTTGAACACATTCTAAAAAAGTACTTTAATGAACATTTAGCTGTGAAACACTCAGGGCTCTGCTTGTAATCAGTGAAAGAATGTTAAATGGACAGGGAGTTACATTCTGACTGTCCAATCAGTGATCACCAAGGACACCACAGCCACTAATATTAACAAAAGATCAAAGTTTTCTTTCACTAAAAAGATTTCTATTCTCAAACCAGTTATGGAAAATTACAGAACATATTTACTGCTCTGTGTGCTTTCAGTTCCACACACTTGCCTGTCACCATGAGGACACTCTTATTCTCCACTTTATCATGATGGCTTCACAGTCAGAAGGCCTTGAGAAGAATAATGTCTGTCCATCCTTGCATAAATGTATTCGGCCAACATTTTTCTGCAAAGACAAAAATGGTTTATAAAACTATGTTGATGCCTCAAGTCTTCAATTTTTTAACCTTATTTTCTGACCACTATTAGGAGTATGTGTTGTTCATGTAGAAAATAGCAGGCATGGAGGTATGCTTTGCTGAATGCTGTCATAATGTCCTCTGGTGACATCAGGTGGACACTAACCACTTTCATCTGCATAGCATGTTATTTAGACACATACAGAGCTAATAAAATCATATATTCAGTATCTACAGTATCTAACTTCTAATAATAACCAAAAGAGGCACATTTTCTCATTGTCACAGTCAGTGTTAAGTGCAGGTGGTGGAGAGGCGTAGGGTGAGTTGGAGAAGGTAGCGAATGTGTTGGTGGTGTCTCAGTTTGTGTGCCTGGTGGCCCTGGCAGCACAGTCATAGCCACATGATTTTGAATGAAAAAAGAAAAGAAAAGACATTTTAAAAGATTGAGCTGAAGTACTCAAAGAGTTGGGGGATTTATTTCAAAAGAAGAAATCATTCTTCAATTCTGTGCAGAATTTGATTGCAGCATTTGATGCAATCTGATGGTTATTTTATGACTTATCAGGCTTATGATGAAAACAAATCAGATTTCTTTTAGTTTTATTTTCTGGAAAAGTGAAACAGACATCAAATCTGTTGCAACCTGACACGATATTCTGAGTTTTAGGCGTCCTGTAGTCCTCCACAGTCATGTGACATGAACATCACCTATGTTCTCTGAGGCTTTCTGAATACGACGATGAGCTATCTTTGTGTGCTCAGTAGTTAGATATTAATTGAATAATGAGTGAAAGTTTGAAAAGAAGAGTTTGAAAATGTTTGAGATATAACATGTCATTTATTGGTAAAAAGAGAACTGCTTATGGATTAATTGCAGTTCATGTACTCAATATACCAGAGCCAAACTGAATGCTTATGACATGGTAGATATATATTCTAAATCATTATTTGAAACCACGCGGCCTTTCTTTCCAAATTGTGTGAACTATTGGAAGACACAAATGCCACAGCAGCAAGACTGTGTGCACAGCTAAATGGTTTTTATTTAGAATGTATTTATTTGAGTTGCTATGTGCTTTACACTTTTTTCACCCTTCCAATGAACAAAGTTGTGTTTTTTTCCACACACACAAAAAAAGAAATTAAATGCAAAGAGATTAATATGGAAAATTATATTATAAAAGGTTCCACAATATACAATATATAAGTAATGTCTTTATATATACACAGCACAGTGTGATATAGTCTTGTAAGTGAAAATCCAAGTCAGGAGATGAAATCTTCAGTCACATGCTGCATTATTAGTGTTGTTTTTATCTATGTATGTGTGGATTTCATGAACATAAGGTGGAGCATTTGCAGAGAAGGAAAACATTGAATTTTGGTGCAGATTTGGATGACTTGCTGTAAGATTGTGAAATATGGCATAAACCTTGGCAGGCTTAGGGGTTTAAAAAATGACCTTGTAGCTGTCATTTATTTTATTTTTTGTGTAGTTTCTCTTTGTCATCATTTCCATGTGTCATTACATGTGCTCCTTTACTGTTTCCTTTCAGAGGTTTCAGTCTATTGGTGACATTTGGTGACGATGAGATAAGACACCAGTGATTCCTTACAGATACACCCCATGATGAATATTTTATTGATGCTATAAGAGCTATAAATAAAATGGCAGCTCTGGTACAACTGAAAATCTTTACAGCGCTGAAAGGTAGATTACACTACTTCTTCTGAGATTTAAAAAAAACACGCAACTAGTTAAGAGAGTGTCCACTTCAACCTCCGACTGGGGGCAGATATTATCTTTCTTCATGTGAGCTTAATAATTACTACTTATAAGGAAGCACTAAAGAATATCCACTGATTTGCAAACCTGACAGAAAGAAAATTTCAATTTTAGTCATTATGTATACAGAGAGTTTTAGTCGCAAAGCTGCAGTTTGATACTTGGTATCTTTGATAGAACACAGGAAGGTACTGTAGGTTTAGTTAGTTAGTTTATTTTCTACTTGGTCCTAATGCAAGTGTAATTTCAAAAAACAGCAACAGACGTAAAACACTTCAATTAAAAACTAAATAAAGACAAATGCAAAATCGGAAAGCCAGGGTTCTTGAAGAATACGTCAAAATGAGAATAATTTCCTCGAATATTTGTAGATTCTGATATAAATGAATGTTGAAAAAAAAATCCCATCACCTTAAAGCTCCTTTCCTTTACTTCTTCTCTCTGCCTCTGTCATCGCATGAGGCCATGTCCCAACTGTATACACAAACACACTCACACACGTCCCTGTGTGTCAAAAGATGTGATGGATTACAACAATCAAACAATATTTCATGAGTCCCAGCTGGCTGCGAGAAGCCAGAGCCATTTAAATTTGTAGGAGAGAAGTGCGCTCGTTGTCTATTTTTGTCCGCTCTGTCTTCCACTCTCCTCTGCAATGAGTCACGCTCTGTTCTCAAACCTACTGTGACACACTCTTATCTGAAGGAGCACAAACACGCGGGAAGGTCTGTCGATTAATATCTTGGAAGGCATTAGTTTATGCCGTTCTTTAGAATAATAACACATAATCCTCAAGAAGTCTGCCCTTCTCTCTTCTGTCATCCCAGGCAGACAGCCCTTCACATTCTCCGAATCCAGGAACAACTTTCATACAGCTGAACCTTGCACGATGTCCGTATCTTTCATCTCCTTTTATGGGTTCAGTGAAGCCCGCAATCGCCAAATAGATCCCCTTTAGATTAATGGTAAATTAGGGTAATTCTATCTATAGCTCACCCCTGCCCAGTTGTTTTCTTTTTTCTTTTTTGGATGTCTGTCATAACAGGTCTGGAGCAAAACAACATAATACAATATGCACATGCAATAGTAATAGTAACCATATGAGAATACTTATGTATAAGTATCAAAAATAGCAAATCCTGCAGTGATTTATTTCATTGTTATTCTTTAATGGAAGGTTAACAATGAAATGGTAGGTACTTGTGCAAGTTTTGTGTTTCCTCTGGAATGCATGGGTCATCATTGTTTTTCTACATATGCAAACATGGAAAGCATCGTCCTTCCTGCGATGTCAGTGCCAAATGCTCTGAACGACAACAATATGGTGGCGTGTTATGAGTTTATTATCATGGGACATAATCAGCTCGTATAATAGAATAAATTAAAAATGACCTCTATAGATTATTTCCTCAATCACGATTCGGCAACAGTGTTACTGCTGTGCTTACTGCTGTGTACTGCTTTTTGCTAACTGATAGTTGACCATTAAGAGCTGAACACCTGAACAAGAACCTTTGTCCTCATGCAAACAGTTGCATGGCAGATTTCAGCCTTTCCAAAACAGGCCCATTGAATCCAGCCAGATATCATTTAATAGAGCCAAGAATACAAGGCAATTAACTGTAAATGAAAGGTAATTGATTTGCGGTGCCAAATGTACTGTAAAACAAGCCTGCTTTGTGTTGACAGCCTAATGAGGACAACATTGCATCGTTACTGGATATGTATGCGCGTTAGCTCGATAGGGGGAATCTGTTTAATTTAGTGTGTTTAGTGCCCAGTTGGTGGAAGGTTTAAAAGAGAGACTGCTCAGGTCACAAACTAATTTTGAAGCCAGATAGGGAACAGATGTATGGTGTAAACTTTTTGCTATGCAATGAGAAGAAGAAGTAATAATTTTTTATTGATTAGATAAAATGAGAAAATAACTGATTTCTGATTTTTCTAATACCCGCAGCTGATATCTGCAATGCATAAACGTGACCGGCAGCATCTGAGCATGTGACGCAGCTCATTCCTGATCTTTCAACTTGTGAAAAGAGCATGCAAAGGCTAGCAGCTTTAACTATTTAGAGAAGTATTTCATGACTCTTCTTTCATCCATCCATGAGCTGTATCAGTTTAATATGTGGTTTAAGTTTATCCCTAAATGACTTCTATTATTGTGGTATATGCTGAAGAAGGCACCGGTTATAACAGGGCAATTTCCCATCTGATTCTGGCTATAAGGTGCAATCAGACAAGCCTCTGACTCTGCTCGTTAAAATCAAAAACCTTGCCTGATTTTGACTTTCAAGGTCTTTGTGAATTTCTGATTTCCAGTGCTGCTGTTATTTTTAGAAGCCCTGTTCTGACCACTCACACTTGCAGTTTTATGAAAATTTATGATTGCACCACTTATTTTGCTCCAGCTAATACTGCAAAGGCTGCTGTTCCCAGCAAGGGCATCTGACATGCACGAGACTCCAGACAATGCATCGCAGTGTTTTATTGTGTTATATTTGATACTGTGTCGATCCTGACAGCTGACCCATGGGGTCTATGCTTTGACATGTGATGTAAACTTGTGTTGCCATGCATTCATTTTGTCTGTATTTTATACATAAGATCACCTTCAAATGTGATGTGGCTTATAAGAATGTGATTTGGTCCTTGTTACAGGCAGTCCAGTCCCGAAATGACCCTTAAGGTGTAAATTGTTCATTTCAAATCAAATCAAATCAAATCACTTTTATTGTCACGTCACATGTGCAGGTACACTGGTACAGTACATGTGAGTGAAATTCTTGTGTGCGAGCTTCACAAGCAACAGAGCTGTTTCACAGGTCTTGTTGAGGCATTTACTCCAAGGTTTTGGTTCTCAAACCTTCAAACCACAACCTAGTGACTCCTTATCGTCTCTCTTTTTAGGTTAATATTTTTTTGTGGACATTTGTATAGCTTAAACATGATATTCTTTTTCATCCATTGTTCCTGTTGGTTTTTTTTTTCCTTCTTTTTGTACATTTCCGTCTAGACAAGAGTGCACTATCGCTGCCCCTGCTTTCCTCAGCCTCCGCTCTCAGAGACCACGCAGCTTTCTTCCAGTCAGAAACTATGCGGCCGGCAAATGACCCAAAAGAGCGTGACCCCTCCCACGTGCGGATGCTGAATGATGTACTCCGTGACCTGGAGAAGAGCTTCATCATCCCACAGACACCGCCCGGAGTGTACAGGTAGGAGAAGAGTTATTGCTTCAGAGTTGCATCATTGGTGTAGGGAGGTATAAGCATTCCATTTACAGTTAGCCAATGTACCCCCAGGATACCGATGCTTTCAGTTTCAAAACTTGCAAGATTATGTTACATAATTAAATCTCCACAGTCTTGAATATATTTGAATTAATTGTTTGACATTAGAAGTTTCATCCTATAACAATGTGGCTGTTTTCTCTGTGTTTTTATGGGTCACCAGTTCATTTCTTTGCCTTTTTACATTGTTAAAGTTTATTATTTATTCCACTTGGCATTAAAAGGTCTTAAATCTAAGCTAAGCAAACTTGGAGATGACTTGAAGAACATTCTTCTCAGAAACCTTTTCCACCTTTGGCTCACTCATAGTTGCCTCCTCCTCATCACCGATGGCACAGTTGCTCCTCCTACCTCCTTGTTAGCGTGGTTCAGTTTGCATGTTCTCACATACCTACTCAGCTCCCCAGATACAGCCAAGCCATTGCATTTGCTGTGCGCTCCAGCATCACATGCCATTTATCAACGATACTAGATGGCATTTTCTCATGAAAGAAAGTTGTGCGTGATAAAGTTTCCCTATTGATGAAGTATCTGCAAACTGGAATTTTTGAATAGTTAGAAATATGCGTATTTGTTGACTGGCAGTGTTCTTTCCTGCCTTCGTTCACAAAAAATGTCCTTGAGGTCTTTGTGTAGCATTTTTGCCAGCTGTTTATCAGTCGACTCCACTAGTAGGACTATGTGGTTTGCACATTTGTTGGTTTATAAGATGATAAAAAAAACTGGCCCAGTTAAACACTGCTGTAAGGCATTATTAGTGGTCAAAAATTCCACAGGGATGAAAATGAAGGAAACTACTTGAGCAAAGCTCATGTGAGCAATACAAGTTTATTGTGTTCTATCCTGAAATGAAAGTGTGTTTCTTTTACACATCTTTTTCCAGAATGTGCCTCCCTGTTTGTCTGCATGTGCCTTCTGTCGCTCTCTTTTAGTTCTTGGAAGTTTGGTTTCTGCTGGATCGCCTGCATTTTTGATTTTTCCTTCGTTTTTTGTGAAAACTTTATGGTGTGAGCAGAAATGTTGAGTCTGTATTAACAAGTTAATGATCAAGTGAGCAATCAAATGCTCTGCCCTCCATCACTGGTAGGTGTGCCAAATTGTGAACTCAACTAAACATAAGTAGTCATTAAAACCATAAAGTCCATATGACAGAGTGCATAAAATTCACACATAGAACAAAAAAATAGTTGTACAAATATTGTATTGACATCACTTTGGTACATCCAACCAAGGATGTCTAATTAAATTCCTGCCATTGTGACCCCTTCTCATTGTGTCTCTTTTTTCTGTCTGGACTTTTAAGTTTTTGTCACTCCATTAGTTTATTTATTTAAAAGTTTTTTTCCTCAAGCACTAGCTAGCAACCACTATCATCACAGCACAAGGCGTAATGAACACAGAAGTATGTTCATTACTAAGAGGCGTCGTTAAATCCAATCCACTCCAGTCCAATCTTTCGTTGCCATATCAACTCCTTTTTACATACCGCATTTCGATGTCCCTATAAAACAAAGAGGAAGGTAAATGAGCATCTGTGAATCCCTCAGCGGATCTTATTTGTTCTCATTTGATCAGTTTTGAATGATCTGAACTGGGGGTTCATATGTGTAATAACATACAGAGAATGAGGCAGTCACATTGCATGGTATATATACCCTGGAGTTATTTAAATTCATGACTTCATTTGAAAAGGTCTTCTGGTGAGCTGTCATTAAACAGATAATTAGAGAGGCCTTTATTAAATGTCACCTGTTTAGCGTGTAGAACTCTTCATTGTGTGAGTGTGATCATGAGAAATATCCTAAAATTGTACACATTGACTGTAGTGGTGGCCCAGTGCAGCTGAATGAAAGTGGTTCAATCACTAGCTTATTCAGAAAATCCTGGCAGGCAAAGAACAAGCTTGTAGGTTACACCTGTTTGAACACAATGGCCTGTAGCCTGCATAGCAATGACTCATCTAAACAGTTCCCACTATGCCTGGGAAACATTTGGAACACGTGGCAACTCCGGAGGCCAAATCCAGGAATTCAAATTTGCTGATGAATAGAGCAGCGACAGTAAGGGATTATAGGAAAGATACTTTATCACGGATAGTCTAATCTCATTTCATTTTGTATAAGAGAGACCCTGTCAGCATTTGTAATACTGTAACACACACAGGTTCTTCAAATTAGCATCCTTTTGCTTTGATACATTTGTAAGTAAGTCAGCTGTGCACTATGTTTATTCTCTGAACAGCTTCATGAGGTCAGCTCCTGAAGCTTTTTACATAATCTTGTATTAACTACTTCTTGACAGATTTTCAGTACTGGATTGTTTTTCAGCATTTTGGTCATAAAGTTATGATTTCTGTCTCTCCCAACATTTGATGTTATTGTTGCTGCTTCTTTAACTCTGTTAAGCATTAAATGTGGTTCTTTTTCTGAAGCTGGTAAGACTAACTTGTCGTCTGCAGCAGAAAACCTCTTATAGGAGCTGGTGCAGTTAAAGAAACCACCAAATTACTTTTGGATTGGCTAACCTTAATATCTTTTCTGTCTTAACATACATTATTTTTTTGTTGTGTTTTTTTTTTTTTTTTAAAGCAGACAAAACGTTATGACATTAAAGAACTGTATATACTAACAAATCCTAACATAAGTAGTCTGAACAGACCTTCACAATATTACAGAGGCAACCCAACAAACACCTTTGAGGAAGAACTTTGCAACAGTGGGGAAAAAATTTCAACAGGACAAATAAAAGTAAAATAAAAGAAAAAGAAATGAAGTGAGGCCATGTACTTGGAGTGGTTAGGGTGAGAGAGGAGCCAGGAGACAACAGACAATAAAAAGTGAGCAGGTTGGTGGGGTCAGTAACTACAGGTCAGAAAACGTCAGCCACAGAGCCAAAGGTGCATGCAGAAATGTGCAGGGAGAGGGCAAAGTAGAACAAATACAGTCTAGTGGAGAGAAAAAGTTTTCACCGGTGATAGTCGCATACAAAATATAAATATAAAGTAAAGAGGATGTCAGTTTGCTGGATAACACCACCACCTTTGCAAAGCAAAATTAGTCTTAAACATTTTTACTAGGCAAGAAATTCAATGAATTAACTTTTGACATCTCTCACGTTTTAACAAAAAACGATTCCCTATGACTCCTGGAAGCCATTTAAGGTGCTGTTCTTGTGAAAATTCTACTTACTATCCCATATGTGTTACTTCACTGTTTGGAATTCTTTTTTCTTCTAAACTATAGAAAACTGTAATGTGCGGTAATTTGAACTCAAACTTTTGTCCTCTTGAAGTCATAACTCAGTCCAAAATTAGAAGACACATGGAGCACATAGGTGCCGGTCCACTCATTAACACCCTTCTACTGGTGGTGGGATTTCCAATGCTCATCAAGGATAACTACTCCGTAAACCGAGGGGTTTTTTTGGTTTGTTTTTAGCGCTTTTAGGCCAGTGTCTCTTTTTACATCGGCTTCACAAGTAGCTTCTGTATGAGTTGTAGGTTTTATTTTGCAGTTTTAGGTATAATAATTCTAACATTCAGAAAAGTTTATCCTCACTAACTTTTCGTCAATCCTCACAAGATTGGTTGTGCAGTGCAGGATAAAAATTGACTCATGTACCCTATGCTATTTGTTTATTTATTCATCATGATTCAATACTGCAGTCGATAGAAACTGAGGAGCTGAAGCTAGCTACGGATTCAAAAGTCCATTCAAATGGCCAAGAGACCTCTTTTAACTTCAAACCAAGCTCATCTTCATTTAGCGTCCTTTGATAATATGAAAGGAAACTACAATGTTGTATTAGAAACACCCAAATACATCATAGAAAGTGGACCACACATTTAAACAACTTCTTAATAAGGCACATACCTACTCCTGGAAAAGTTTGAATATAATAAATCTGAAAAGTATGTGAAGTCAACAAGTTCTTATAACTTCGCCAGTAGTGTTGGCACAAACCTGAATTTGAACTGCACAAGCCTCTTAATGCACAAGATAACATTACGGATAAATCATTCACAGATGGATACAAGTACCTAACTTTTTTATAAAAGTGAAAATCAAAATGATTATCCTTTCCATGATTTATGTCAACAAAGCCAAGAAAATCAGATAAAATAAATTAGACTTGTCTCCTTTAATGATCTTAGTATGAAATCATACATGTTTAACCATGGAGAAGTTGACTTTTGTTGGCTTGTTTCTTTCTTTGATTTATGTGAAAGCATGGGAGTAGGGTGTTTTGGTTCCATCAGGATGCTGGGTCTTTTCACCCAGCATCCTGAGCTAATTGTGTATTATCTTGGTATCATGATGATTTAGATCCTGTTTAAACACAGTTTAGTCGTGTATTATATTCTGATATGTTTGAGTTTTGTGGTTTGCCTTCATTATGATTTATTCCCTGAGGTTGTGTGTTTGCCTCACTCCCGTGTCGCCCATGTGAGTCCGTCGTGTCTTCAGTGTTAAGTTCACCTCCCCGTGTCTATGCATATCTCTCTCGCCTCTCTGTGTGTCTCAGGTCTGCATCTTTATGTTTCCTGTTTTATTCTGACAGTCTTGTCTTCCATGTTTAATGTGTTTAATTTTGCTTCCCCTCTGGCATCATCTTCATTTGTATCAGCTGTGTTCCCCGTGTGTTTCCACTCCCCTCGTCTCCTCTATATTTTCTAGTTCTCCCAGTTTAGGTGTAGTTTAGTGTCGAATTGTTTTGCCTCGCCCTTTGTTTTGTAGTCTTTATCAGCCACAATAAACGGCTCGCCCTTCGTTAAGATTCCTGTTTTGTCCACGTTTTGTTTGTCTGGATTTGGGTCCACTACTCTTCACTTCAAGTTCAATTCAATTCAATTTTATTTATACAGCGCCAAATCACAACAACAGGCACTTTATATTGTAAGGTAGACCCTACAATGCTACATCCAAATATATTCAAGTAATACTAGGAGTCCTGGACGGGCCCCTTACACCTCTCACTGGAGATGAGGAGAAAGTGGTTTGCACGAAAGAGTCTGAAAGGGAGAGTGATGGAGAGCACAGATTTAAACCATGTGAAGTGGAGGCTGATTGGCTCACAGGTGGATAAGAAGATCATTGGACTAGGGTAACGATGTCAGTATTGAGATTGACAGCTTGGGAAACCAGTAGTCATGTAAAGAACAGAAAAGCAGCATAACAACCAAGAAAGCAGGAAGATCAGTGATTACAGATGTTCCTTCTTTAAATTAGGCTAAGCTTCATTTAATAGTGATTAGACTAATGTTGCTGCTGCTCTTTCTAGATTAAACCAACTGAGTTCACTAATATATACGTTTCATGAGTGACATAAAGTCAATGTAATTTAATCTGTTTTCAAAAATATTTCAAAATATCAAAAAAATAATTAACATGTCATGTACAGATCAAATCAGATTAAAAAAAAAAAATCCAGAACATTGCATTTATAATATTACATCTGTCTTAAATTTTAACTTGATCAAATTTCACTTGCTAAGCAGGCCTTACCTTTGAAAAGAATCTGTTTTCTTCAACTTTCTTGGGAAAAACAAAAAAAAAACAGTTTTTGTTTGTGTGCAATTTGGCAAATAATCAGCTTATGTTTCTAATATTTCTTGAGCTGTTTGAAGTGTTGAAATTTGCACATTTGAAATTTTAAATTAATCTACACTTCTCAAAAAATAAAAAGTAACTCCGTTCTCTGTTATGTAGTTAAATGAAAAAGGTTTTCACAGTTCTATGCAGTCCACTTGTAGACCTGTACTGGTGGATTTAAGAAGGTAAGTACCAGCTATGTGCTTCTGATCAAATGCATCAGCAAATGTGACCACCTCTATAAAAGCAGAAGTTTTGACAGTTTGTTGGTCTAGCCGACTCAGGTGTTAGCACAGTGCCACAAACCTCCCATGAGTGGACCTCCCAGAAAATTCACCCCAAGGTCAGACCGTGCTCTGAGAAACTGCACAAACCAACGAGCGTAATCTCACATACTACTCAACTCAACTGTCAAGAGTCGATGATGTGGGCTTGTTTTGTGGCCACAGGCATCTTGCAGTCACTGTGTGCACCATGAACTCCTCTGTAAAACCAAAGTATCTGTTCAACAACTAAAACCCGAAATGCTGTGGCAGGAACTTACATGACAGAGCTGTGCATAAATGAATCCAAGCAAACCTGAATGAACTTGAAGTAACATTGTAAAGCAAAGGAGATCAAAATTCATCTTCAACCATGTGAGGGGGACTGACAACAGACATGGACCTACAGATGTTTGGATAATGGGGTCTACATCCACTGCACACAGTCCTGTGAAAACTTTCTCTTTCACAACTACTCCAACTGACATCTACTGAGAAGGAAAAAGGGATGTGTGCAGTGTGCACAGGGGAGGCTGTGGAATGACATTACTCTTTTAGTTATTGAGTGTCTCCATGCCATCAGCTGGAAGGAACAAAAGGCTGCAGCACATGAAAAATGAACTTACTTCGTATTTATTATGTATTAGATTTAATTACTTTTTAATTGCAGGTGCCGGAGCGCAATTCTGGGTCGCTTGCTCAAGCACCGGTTAAGAAGCTATCAAGGGACTCCAATGGTCACACTGATTAAATATTTTAGCCTTTTGTGAAATATAAAATCAGCCGTTCTGACAAGGTCATTATAACTAACCAACTACCCATGCTGCTGTTAGAGGCACCAAACAGCAGTAGACACTGTCACTGTGCCCTTCCATCATAGTGATTGTGGTTCTGCTAGATGACAGAACACACATGTAAGTAACCAGATCTGACTATAGATACAAATCAAACAAGCGTGACAAGGACGTGACCTTGACCCAGTTTTTACCTAAATTAAATCAGCCCAAGCTTTTATTGGTATCTACCGTCAGAGAACATTTGAACACGATATCTTAAAAAGAGTGGATGCTAGAGTCCTAACAGACAGACAGACAAAGAAAAGGAACCGATTGCATATTCCTCCCTTCAGGGGGAGAATATACAGATGATCTAAAGCTTTTGATTACACCCCCACTTTGGACCTTTGACTAGTGATCTCATTGTAAAGCAGGTTCAAGAAGAGAAGACAACAAAAAGCTACAAATTTAGAAGAATATACATACAAGTAACCCTCCCACTCATAATTTTACACAGTCTCTAAATCACATGCAGTTCCTCATTTGGGCAGCCATGATTTAAATCCCCATTAGCCATGTATCTTGCATTGAGTGGATCCACTTCTTTTTCAAGTTCTTATACATATGGAGCAGAACAGCAATAATGCAACATAAAACTTGCTTCACAGTATTTCACACATATTTATTCCTTCTGACAAAAAAAGTGAAAAGGGGAATAATTTACACTCAACAGTGTTTGATTTTCCTTTTTTCCCCCCTTTTTTTCCCAGGCGGCAGCTTTTCAGGGCAGAGCAGCAGTAATTCATTGGCTCTGCTCAGTGCATGTGCAAGAAAGTGAGCGCTCCTAGATTAATTGATGAATTTATTTTAGTCAAACTGTCCAGCTTAAGAATAAACACAATGAATCATATCAAATTACATTTACTTGGAGACAGCTGACCTTGACTGATAGTGAGGACTTTTTCTCTCCAACTATATTTCTGTCTCATAACAGTAACACCTCTGTGATGTTTGATTTTAGCATCCGCACAGTGTCTGGGGCGTACACTGTCTCCCCCCCGACACCTCTTTGGCTGTCTACTTTTCCACTAGATTCCAACAGAATAAATAGCTTCTGCTGTTCAGTGTTATTCACAGTTTATGGCAGTAATAGACATGTTAATTGTTCTAGACTGCCATTAGCATCCAAGCTAAAATTAGCTGCTCCATCATGCCTGGAAAGCATTAAGGCTTAATAGCACTCATTTATAAAGGAAGTTACCATTCACTCACAGGACTAAGACTATTAGTCTAAGAGTGCTAAACAGTCTTTAAAATGTTTACTTTGACAACATGAGGTGCATTATATGCAACCGAAACACATAATTAGGACATTTTGTCTGCTCAGTGAGGCAGTAATGCTAACTAAGTCTTAAAAATGTCTGTGATTTGTTTGTATGATAGTGTTGCTTTCAAATAGAAAGATGGAATAAGCATTAAATTACCATTGAATTCCATACACTGTGTTTCTGCTATAAAATATCATTTGACAATTTGGGAAGTTAGTGCAGCCTTATGTCATCTCAGTTCAAAAATGAACTTGGTCTTGAAACAGGAGAGAAATCCAGGATAATGATTAGCCCTGGCAAAGAGGGTGGTCCTATGTGTGGTTTATACTTATGTTCAACTCTAGGCATAATTTTTAATCTAACTGATAATCCAACTAATTTGCAACTGCAACCACTACTTTGTAGCAGAATGCTGCCTTGTATGCATCACAAACACAGCTCTACCACACTAACACAACACACACAAAACACATCTTAACATTTTCTTAATATTTATGTTCTTTGATCATATTTTTGAAGGGAAGGAAGTGTCATCATGATGGTCTAGACTTTATGACTCACAGTAATGATTCTTTGCTCCACCTAATGTGTCCAACATGATGACTGGAGCTCACACTCAGCGGTTGCAGAGGTACAGTTACTTAGATATTCCCCTCGATAACAAACTTCAGTGTGAATTACATGTTGATGCTTGAGCTAAACAGTCCAAACACAAATACCTTTTTCATTATTCTGAGATGAGGTAAATATTTTACAGAACTGTCCTTGAATCTGAGACTCTTTTGATCAGTTGTGTAGGTTTCTGTTGTACAAATAGCCAAGCAATAACATTGCATGGTTTGGAAATGTAACAATTGGGCTGTAAGTGTTCTTAAAAGATACTAGTATCTTAGAAAGTACTCCAAAGGAGATAAACTGTGTGGACATTTAAAAAAAGGCAGGTCCTTCTAAATTTAATGCCATAGCAGATAATCTGAACCATCTAGCCTGTAGATAATTTGCAATAGTGACTTTAGATTTTGCTTTCGAGACACTTGCATGGATAAACTAATGGAGTCCATCTGTCATTCATTCTAATGCTTTCACTATGCTGATGGAAAGCACTTTGGATAACACTTTAACTGTGCTTCTTGTAATACTGTTTTCTCTCTAATCTGTATTGCACTTTGTTGTGTGTGTGTGTGTGTGCGTGTGTGTGTGTTTTACACAAACTCCAGTTGCAGAACAAACGTCCCCTATAGTCATAAAATGAGGACAATGTTAAACCATGAACCTTAAGTCAATAACGTCTACAATAACTGCATTATGAAAATACTTGAGTACTGAAGTGCTGGAGAATTGATGCACAGGTTAACTCTCTTCATTCTGTTCACTTTGCTGTTCATTCTTAAAGCACTTGTAATGTCTTTGCTATTAACATGCAGGATAATGACACCGGGCTCCTTGTTAACAGAAGTGAACACACAGCAGCTGATAATGAACACAAATGTGCGTACACTATCCCTGGGAGGTCTGTAAAGTACTGCAGCCTTAAACTCACAGTGTGTGTTTGTCTCTTGCAACCACACAAGCAAAAATACTGAACTTTATATTTGGTGTGATTTTTTTTGTTTGTTTGGGTTGTAGAGAAAATGATTCCACCTCTTCTGGTTAAATTACTACAAGGATCACCAGCGACAGTGAAAGGCATGTAATACCAAAGAGGAAAATCTGTTCCAGTAACACAAGGTTTAATCAATATAAAAAAGTGTAACGTGAGGAAAACCAACATGTACAGTACAGCTTATAGTCTCAACATTAAAAGGAGAAAATGTCTTATTTTGAAGAAATTTTAAAAAATTCAGAATAAAATAAATTTGGGATTTAGCCTTTTGGAATTTCCTGGTTTTGCTGCAATATTGTTGCAACACAGTCTGAGGGCAGATTGTGATCATGGACACATGGACGTAGCTTCTGGATCTGAAAAATTAAACCAGTGCATAGGAGCCTAAAAACGTGTACTCCATATGAAGGCCGCAAGATGCTGCAAAAAGACTTTCAGTCCCAAGTCTAGAGATAAACAGCTTTCTGACGTCTCCTCTGGGAAAACTTTCCTGCTCAGTTTATGGGCTCAGTCACTTTTTTTTGGTTATCCTAAATAAATAATTAAGTCTGTTTTGTTATGCTATTTTTCATTAATGGGAGTTATCTGGCCAATTTATTGTTGATCAAAAGTCATTAGCCAATAATACAGTCAGACCCACCCTTCTTCATTACATCCATTTTTTGTAAACAAGACAGTCCTAAACTCAAGGCCTTAAGACAGGACTATAGTGGATGATGTCAAATAGCTATGTGCATCTTTTATACTGTCTGTGAGTGTTATATAGTTACAATAGAAAATACTTCAGACAATAGAAAAAAAAAATCAAATTGTAATCAATATCTGATGACTACTAAACCAAACCCAGTTCTGTGGATACATCCAGAAACACTTTTTCGAGATACTTGACAGCAAGGACAGATTTTTCCCAGTTTCTGTCTTTACATATATAGTTCTGGGAATCCATCAGCTCTAAAAGCAATTTTTTTTTTCAGGGCTTTCAGAAGTAGGAAAATCCAGTAGCTCAGCCATGATGGCCCATGCCATGAAGCTCCCAGTGTACGGCCTTTGTGCTGTGGTTTGGAACTCTGATTGAGCAGAGTGGTGGCAAATTTTACATCAATGTCCCTCAGAACTGGGTCAGCCCACTCTGTCAAACACTTCTGCCTCCTTGGATGTGTCATCACTTACAGTTGATGAAAGAATATCTAAGAGGGGAGTCAGCTTTTTAGAACGGCTCACTGTTTCTCAAATGTTTGTAAAGTAAAACTGTATGGCTACTGTAGGTGCTTGGTTTTATACACCTGTGGCAATGTGCTGTGCTTACAATATCATACATTAATTGAAATAAAACTAATAATAATACCAGTGTGGAGGAACTCGGAGGCAAAACCACTGGAAAAGTCTCATTAAAATAACTCAAGTGTGATGTGAACTAAAAACTGGGCGCATAGATGTTTGTCAGATATTCATTGGCTCTGCTGGTGAAATTGAACTTTAAGAGCATTTTTTGGAGAGTATTTATCTTTACTAATGAACATGATGAACGAGTCAACACTTGGAATATCCTTTTAATGCTGTGAGCAGTCTGAAGATGCTTTCAATGTTTAAGCCAAAAAGTACATTCCAGGTAAAACCCTTACATGATGTTTTAACTTTGGGAAAACGTGTTGAGTTATGCGTAGGACAACTTTGACTCCTTCTAACGGCATCGGCAATGGTAGGGGTGAAACATCAGTCGAGTCCAGTCAAACTTCCTCTTTTCATTCACTCATGTTACATTTATATCCCAGGTGTTGATTCAAGTAGAATTTATCTGAGGCACTACATGCAGTAACCCCCACTGACTGGCCGATTAAACCGACTGCAAAGCATCAGACTTGGGTGGAACTGTAACTGATTGATGTTGGCTTTAAAGTTTATTTTGACTGTAATATCACTGGGACACGAAAGGAGGTGGAGGTACTAACTGTGATTAAGGATTATATGAATCACTCAGATCTCGAATTCCTCCAGAGGAGGAAAGACATTTCCACTCCCTGCCTTCCACAGCCACTCATGGGGTACAGTACATTGAAAAGAAAAGGCCTGCAGCTCATATAAACATAAAGCTGCAATGTTGATATTAAAACATCAAACTCAGGACACAAATCTAAAGTTAGTGCAGGGCAATCTCCACACATCATATGCACCATTATTTTAACTTGTCTGCCAATTTAACTTATATCACTGCATTAGAGGATGATTCCAAATAACAAGACAAAACAAAAAAGTATGATAAATAAAAATTAAATAACACATCTCATGCATAAATACATTTTTAATATCATCAACATTTTATATTGTTGGGTTTTTTTTCTTTTCTTTTTTTAACTTCATAATTTCAACAAATCTACAATTTTTGCAGCATGCAGAACTTCCTGATTTTGGCTTTCTGATAAATGCAGTATACTCCCCCACAGACTGAGTAGCACATGAGCTATCATTGCCATCTACCATACATATTTGCACTTTTTTTTTGGCAGTAAAAAATCCACTCAGTTTATTAAGAAAGTATCACAACAAAAGTAATTTCTGACTTTATATTTTAAAGTAATCCCTCAACATTAAAGATAAAAGCTCAAAGACCTCTATGAGCAAGCGTTTGGAGACAAAGAATTAGAAAAAAGACCTTTAGTCTCATGAGGGTGACCATCTGCCTGGATCCGTAGGGGAAAGGGGAAAGAGGAAAGCACAAAGAACTAACATACAACAAAGAGGACAAAAAAACAAACTATGAGAGAGAATAATACAAAGTTAATATAATATGCACTAGTGGAATATAAGTATGTAGAGTGCAAAAGAGAGGAGAGACGAAATATATCATTGGAGGGCCTCCAGCAGCCTGAGCCTATAGCAGCATGATCATGGATGCCTCACGGTAATCTGATCCAGCCCTTAACTAACCTCTATCACAAAGGAATGGTTTTATTTCTAATCTTAAAAGTAGGGAGGTTGTAATTGACTTGAAAGGATAGTTTTGTTCAGTAGTAGAGTAGTTATTGCTGGCCAGATTTTCATACTAAGTCACTGCCAAATATTTTGACACCTATTCCAGTTTGTTGTTGCAATGGATATTGGAATATATCAAAGTGTCTCACATGCAGCAGCCAAATTCCATGTATCATATATCCTATTATCCTATTATACCTTTGTAAATATTGCACCTAACCATCCTTAACTTGGAGGAGAAGCCTCACTGGTGTCATATGCTGGTTTTATGTTGTAGAGCAGATACAGAATCTTCATAGCACTCTGACTTTGAGTCTAAATTGTGTACTGAAGGTCAATGCTCCTTCACACCCTGCAGCCCACGACCTGTGTCTTAACACATGAAGAATCACTCCATTTACTTTCTGAGACTGGCAGTTCAGCCACTTTAAGAGAAATCAATGTACTTGAGCCCCGAGGAGCGCAACACTCTGCAGTCACTGCCTTTCTGACCTACAAATGAGTATTCTGCTACCCTCAAAGGCTCATCTCTATTTATATACATGCTTTGCTTTAGGTGTGTGGCAGTGAGTAGCAAATGTGACAAAAACACAAAGAGATACAGAATGCAATTGTTTAAGAACAGCAGTTTGTGTTTTATAGTACGCTAATGAATTTCATTTGACAAAACGTTTGATAATTCTGTTATTCTCGTGACTTTTTTGACGATATAGGCAACATTTTGAAATAGTTTCATGTGAGGTTGTGCCTTTTTTTTTCGAGATCTGTGAGCTAATGACACCCTAGCCCTGACATTTGTGTTTCATTCAGCAATGCCAAATTACATGTGAAAAGGCTAAAAATGCAAAAACATGACATGCAAAATGGGCCGGCCTAAAGTGCCATCTTGTTATACACAGATCCATGATATGACATGAGGTAGCGCTCTGTGGTGTTGATGGCAGTGAGCTTTGCTGTTCCCAGGGAATCTCTTTCATCTTTCCCAACAAACCAAACAAAAACCCTGTGCCAAGTATAAAGCAACATTATGTTATTATGTTTACTCTGTGTGTCCCTATAAAGACTTATGAGAATATATGAAAAAAATATGAGCTGTCAGCACAATGAGTGCTCCATTTCATTGTTACTGTTCAACACAGATGTTAAAAATCCAGTACACCTGGCAGTCATCTAGAATTAATAGAACATTACATTATGTATGTAACTAGCATTTGGAGTTTTAATGGGCTTGCTCCCACTTTTACCAAATTTATATCCATGTTAAAAAGATTTTATGCCTTTAACTAAACCGGAATTACTTGAAACTCACAGAACGCCTCTTTACTGCCTGTCTTTTTCAGTTTTTAATTTATTGTAAAAAGGTTTATTTTTTGATGGCTGCTGCTTTTATTATTATTATTATTATCATTTCTTTTTGCATTTTGAAAAATACAAATATGAAATGTGCTTCACAAATAAAACTGCCTTACTGGATAAATGTAATCATTAATTTAATTGAACTGTGCTGCCGTGCTACATTCTGCTATTATGAACTTAGATGTAACTTCAGATAAACTAAAGGTGCACATAGCAGCATTTCAGACGTATTCTCCATACAACACCTGAAGATATCACATGACTATTCATGCACGCGTTTTCATGTTAAATGCATAAATGCACAACAGCTGCTCCTCTATAGAGAATGAACTCAGCAACCCCTGTTTTATTCATGTTTAATTAACCACTGATGGCGAATGTTGATGTTTCTGTTGTCTTCCTGAATCGGTGAAACAGAAGTGACTGATTTGACTCGGTGAATATGGTTGTCTGCACCAAACTTCCCAAAGTTATTGCCTACCACTGAGCTTTAGACTGGGTAGGCCTGGGGGTCCTAAAACGGATTAGTATGGATGTTATATATATACATTTTAAAACATGCCCGAGGTATTTAGTGACACTCTCTTTTCTTTATGTCCTTCAACAGGAATCTGTTATACAGCCTTCCAGGAAAGACTCCTCAGTTTTCCATCTTGAAGTTCCCTCAGGAAGCTGTCCTGCCTTGCAGCATCCCCAGCAAAGCAATCAAACACAACTCCGCAAACAAAGAAGTACTTTTCCACAGCGCCACAAACCAGTCTCTGTCTCTCATCCTCAGGGCCATCCAGTCAGCTGAGAGGCTTGTGTGTTTTGGTTTGGACTTGTTTGAAAATTATTCAAGTGAATGAGGATTTTTGCTGAAACGGACGTAACTGGCACATATTAAATTAATAAAGTTTAATTCAATGCAAATAGCAGAAGACGGCTGATCTTCTAACTAATCTTACCCATCATACTATAGTCCTGAAAAAGGTTTAAGGTCACAGGAAATCCACCTATTGAAAAAACAATGCTCAAAGACATTGGAGCTGCCATTCCATAGTATCACCAGTCTATAATGTGTAAAGTATAAAGGTGTTCACTTCCACACCTCTCCAGTAATTAGTGTCAAACAAATGACAGCGATATGCAGTTCGTATCATAGAGAGACATTTCAGAGACTTGATTGATGAATGTATTGAAACAAATTTAACACACACTAGGGCTTATACACGCATATGATGCTTAGACGGTGAGGTTCTTTAAATTGGAATAAATTCTCTACCAGTGAACGTAATAAACAGCATTAGTACTTTCTTAGTACTTTACACCAGGTATGTAATTTGTGCCTGAAAAGTTTCCATCAGGAGCAAATCCCTGCACAAGATTACTTTAGAAATCATTTTTTCAAGTAAAAATATTCAGTCTTTAGAGCTGTAGACACAGTACTGAAAGCTGTTGTAAAGCCAGTGGGCAAAAATGGTTTGGGTCAGGGTAACTTTGACAACCTTGAAATGTTGTTTATACTAGAAAACAGTTCATGTTAACTTTGCACTCACTGCAAGCACAATTTTTGGGACAACAAAATTTAGGAAAGCTGCTCCCTAAAATGTTCCAAATCCGATTTTTCATTTGGTGTCAAACCAAATACTAGCTGCCCAACCAAATGGCTAGTTTGCTTAGTTAATTAAAAAGCAGCTAATATTTTTTAGGTAATCCAGAGGCCTTTTTCTGTTTTACTAAAAAATATTATAAGAATTCATAATAATTAATTGAATGTAATATAGATTTTGCCTCAGGATGCAAACAGTTGCTTTTGGGCAGGGGAATGCAACGTTAGCATTAGCAAAGTTAGATGCAAATTGTAATATTCTTATACTCAGCTCTCTGTGTGGCTGCGTGTAGCAAAAAGCCATTCTAGTATCAGCCTACCCAACAATCACCCTTTTGCTGTTGCTGTAAGCAATGGCATGTTACTGTAAGGTCTGCTGCATTTGATGAAGCGCATCAACACAACTCAACTTGACACAGTAACACAAATAAAATCAGCTATTCCACAATTTCCATGTTGTAGCATAGTCAGCAAAAAGCGTCTTAAAAGTAGCTGTTTTAAATATGTCTTCATAGATGACTATGTGCAATGCCACTAATTTCTCCTGCTGACAAAACTAATACAGCTCATCAGTGTCAGGTGAAAAGAAGCGGTTGTGTAATCCTTATTTTGAAGTATGAATGGTGGCTCAAAGCTGGGACTGGCTGTGTCATGCAAACGCCATATGTGAAAGACAAGTGAGAGAAATGCAAGATTAAAAGAGGGGCAATCAATAGACAAACACAGTCAACGTTAGTGTAAAAGGCATTTTTTTAATCAGCTGAATCAGATATTCTGTTTGGCTACTCAGAAATCCAGTCCAGTGTAGTATTGCTGACAATCTCAGTGTCTACATATATTGGAAAATAGGTGAAATATTTTAGCATGCATTCATTTAGTTTTAAAGCAGAATGAGCAGCAGCACACACTGTAATGGCAGCTGTTTGACAGTTGCTTTCTATCTCCATTTGTCATTTATCCCATTTTCTCAATGTGTGCACAACATACTGCAAACTCCTAGTGTTCTAAGTGACAACAGTCCTCTGTCTCTTTATTCTTCGCACATTCTCTCACTAATTATTATCACAATCAAGCAATCTCTCTCATTCGGCATCAGTTCGCTCTCACGACAAGACACTTCTGAGTCTAAGGCTGATGTGCTGTTTTTAACAGCCTGCACATGCACGGATGGAGAGCTGAGCAATAAATCTCTTTTTTCGTCACCGTTTTTAATTAATATCATGAAATAATTTGGGAAACAAGAAGAGGATTGTTGTGAGCAAGAGCAATAGTATATCCTGGTTTGTGGTTTTTAAGCTGGAACCAATCTAAAGCTGTGAATGACAGATCAACAGCTCGATAATCCTTGAAATAACAAGAATCGTGAGATATAAATGATAGAAAAATAACTGGTTTCAGGTTTTTTGTAGTTAGGCATGATGTTTGTAATAGTAGTGACTGTGATAAAAGCAATAGGAAAAAGATAACAATTTTATACGTTATATTTCTTATCTTGACTTATTTATATTAGTTTGAATGTGATAGACTTTTGTAGCATAATTAAGGGGTGGGAGGGTAATGGATGGGCTTAGATTTTACATCTTGTAATTTCTTATTAAATTAGAGATTTGTAGAGATTACACACTTATAAAATGTTCTGAGAAATAATTAAGCATCTGGAGAAATACCAACAGCGTTGACTACAATTGTTTTTCTTCCCCAGATAATCTGTCTGCTCTCTCATGTGTTTTAGTGTTTTTGCATTAATTGCGATGCACTCAAACAGTTGAATTTCAACCTTTCAAATATTATGTTTTTTTTTTTTTATTATTTCCTCTCAATTTCTAGAAAATATTTGATACACAAAATTTTTGTAAGCTAAACTGATCATTTCTACATATGTTACTATCCAGTTTGTAAATAAGCAGAAATGCAATACTGATTTGATAAGAAAAAAACAGTAAAACTCTTCAGGGATCAAAAAATGTAAATGTCGAATGCTTTAAATAATGTGCCTTTTATCAGAGGAGAAAATGCTTTAATTTATTTAAATGGCAAACCAAAAACTTTAATTGACTGACACTGGAATCTCATCAATAAGTCACTGATGTGGCGTTAAAATATCTGATTATCACGATCGTTTATTGGAGTAGCATTACACTGCATTTTGACTATATGCAAAACAAGTTTTAGTGGTGATGTAATTGTTTAAAAGTAAACACAGAAAACCCATTCAGCGTATATCTAGCTTAGCTATAGATTATGGATTGGCTGCTTGTGGTAAACAGACTGGACCAACAGCTGTAACTGTAACAACTGTTGAATTTTTAAGTTAAATCCAACTTTTGAAAATTGATTGTTGTTACTAAGATTTTTATTTTTTTTAACTAGCTTGCTGTTTTAGCTAGTTAACAGATATGATAATACATATGTCATGTAATTAATCAGAAATTCAGTCAATACAAATGGCTAAAGGTTTTAAACTATCATGCATGCTGTGCATTACATACAAACCAGGCACATCAGTGGACTACCAATACAATAAGCATGTTATGCCTGCTCCGGTTCAGGTCTTTATTTTGAATATTTAAAAGACGTATCTTCCCTTTTTTTAAAAGAGTTGCTTTGTTGTTTGATTAGTCTTTGTACACTTTGTAAAGTAAATGTATTGTCTGTTGTGTATTGTTCATGCGTGAGACATACTGATCCTGTCACTGTGTCACAGACTTAACATACAGTAAGCAGACTACAGTTCTAGATGGACTGTAAATTACCTAATTATCTACCACATACAGTTAATCCGATTTCTGACAAACTAAAAGGTCATTTTGATTCCATTTGGTCTGATGGGTTACAGTATGGCCAGTCTGCTTCACAGCATACTCTTTCATCTTTTTTGGTTTTGGTTTATACAGTAATTGCATGAGCCATGCAGAGTGTCATCATTACGTCACCATTTTGTACATGGATTATTGTTTTTGGCTATTGCTATTGGCTGTTAATATATTGTACATAAACCACCAGAGGTTCACAAACTTTTTTTTTTTAATGAAAAGGTTACAGGCATGACAAGATAATAAGGGTACGAGGATAAAATATCACGTAAATATGATTATCTGCAGTACAAATTGCATAATTGCACAAACACAGATTCACCTGACCTCTTAAGAGGTCTCAACCCACAGGTTTAAAAGTACTTGACCTGGCTGAACTGTGTGCTGTCTACTGTGTACAGTATTTATTTGAAATTTTGGACAGTTAGGCTAAACCGATATGCAATGTGAAATATATATTTTTTAATAAAATTAGACAATACTGGAAACTGCTGTATTGTGGAATTTGCACAAAATCTGAATGTTCTGTTTTCTAATTCTCAACATTTGCATTCTGCAGTTATTAATCACACTGTGTTGTTATTGTTTTCTTAATTGTACATTTAAAATGGGAAAAAAAATATTGTTTTAAAATGCTGTCATTAGTCGAATCATTCGGAGATTTAGATTTAGTATGGCCTGGTTTCTTATGCATGACATATTAACACTAACCTGCTTATACAGGTTGTTGGCATGGATTTTTTGTCCTCTTCACTATGTAAAGTCTTGTTGAATTTTTAATGCAATAAAAACAGTTTTAAACTTCTGCCTTCATTTCTGCAACTGTAAACTTACATGTGCCATTATGTTTTCAACATTTGGAATAATGTTAGAGTTGTAGCTAAGTTAGGCACTTTAATTCCAAATTAGGGTGACAATAGGGATAAGGTTAGGTTATCTCTGTTTATGAAATTGTCACCTATAAAAAATACTCACACGGGAAAACTTATGAAAGTAGAACTGCAATTCTGAAATACATGTATGAATACGTGCTTGTTTAGAATATGGCTAAATGGTTAAAACACAACCAAAAGTGTAGCTCTATTGTTAAAAGTAATTATTAAGATGAAAGCAAACTAAATTAGGGAAAGTAGTATGTTTGGATAAGGAATAAACTGAATAAATGAAAAGAAACACTTAAAGGTCAATACATTTTTTGTCAACTATTATTTGCCTGCAAAATGAGTTCGAAAATACAGCTGTCAGTTCACCAATCAATCTATATTCCTAGCCTGACCTATGGCCACAAGCTATAGGTAGTGAAGAGGAGAAATGAGCTTCCTGTGATAGAGGAGCTCCAAGACATAGTGAGGAGTTTAATCATCCAGAAAGGGTTCAGAGTAGAGCTGCTATTCCTCCACATTGCAAGAAGTCAGTTGAGTTGGTCATTATGCCTCCTTGACACCTAATATGTGTGTTTGGGGCAAGTCCAACTGGCAGCAGGCCCTGGGGCAAACACAGGATATGTTAAAGAGAGATTATGTCTCTCAGCAATGCTTTGGTATACTCTCTGAAGAGCTGGAGGGTGGAGGGGTTACTGGAGAGTGGGCAAAAACAGATTTTAACATTTTGGGTGCCTGCTCACATCCACCCAGGTCAGCATCACCTGTGAAACAGAGTTCAGCTTTTTCATGTGCATAGGGTACAGTGGTAGGAATTCGTAACTTTACCAACACAACACTCGCAGTCAAGGTTCTCCTTGCTTCTGATAGGTTCAGGTTAGGAGAAGCTGGGTTATGGGTGTTGTTATTATTATTAATGTACATAGATTTCAGAAGCTTTTATTGTTATATTGGTATTTGGCTTTCCACCGTCAGAGCTATCACAACTCAGAAGCCTGAGAGATGAAACTTGTTTACAAACTTAAAGAAGTCCATGTACCTCCTTTGTTCAAGCTATTAAGGCAAACACGATCTGAATGACAGCACCTATACAGACATGCTGGCTTTCCATCCTTAGCTCTACTCCATGTTGAGCTATATGGAGTTGACCTACAACTCATTTATTTCAGCATGATGCTCCAATGCTGTAAACAGCTTGTGCTGTAAGGGAGTTTTTAGTCTTCAAGCAGCCACAAATGTTGAGTGTGGTTGAGGTCAGGCAACTTTTGGGTGAACGTCCATGACAGTCAGCAGGTCTTGGGCTTCGTGCATGAGAGAGCTCTAATGTGTACTTGGGCTAATTATCGTGCTGCAGTACGGATCTTTCTACACAAAGATGAAAAGGTGCAGCGTGCTGCTGTCAATAGCATGCTAAAGCAACAGGAGTTGGTACAACAGCAGGAAGAAATGCTGGCCAATCAAAAGCTCACAAACAATAACACAGAGCACATTCCGATGTCAAAAAATTTGATAAAGATGCCACCTTTGACGTTACAAGACAAAATCTGTTTTCCTTTTCTGCAAGTCTTCACCCTAACAGGGCTTTTCCAAAGGCTCAGTTTGGCCATCTGCATATAGACAAAAGGCCAAAATGCATAGAAAAAGCTATATTATGTCCCATGTAAGTGTGGACGTACCCTAAGCCAGATGCCCAAACAATCTCATCTGGTTCCTTTTGATGTGGAGGAGCAGCATTACTGAATAAACAAAATTATCGAGCTCCTCATCCCATCTAAATGCACAAACTACCCTTTTGTTTCTCCCATAAATCTCTGCTTCAGATAGAAATCAGTACGTGGACATCATTGCTTTCTTTAGCCATTATACATACACAATATTTATTACCTATTTGTCTTTATCAATATCATGTTAAATGCAAGCACTCTGTCAAGTAATTTTGTCACATCTACTGAACCATCCCACATCATGCCTCAGCAGTATTTTCTGAAATATTGTATAAAATATTGAATAAAAACGCTGCTTCTGTCTGTGTGCTCCCGTCTTCTGGTCTGCTTTTATCACATTAAGTCTGTCTTTTGCAGGCTGCTTCCTCTTTACATGCTCATTATATTATTCACCATACCTGTTTCGAGCTAGCTTTGACTCAAACGTCCTTTGGGTGGATCACGCTCCAAACAGAAAGAAAGACCATCGGGCACGCGCAGCATCCCGACGACAACGCGTGTACGCGCGCTGCGAGAGAGAAAGGAGGGAGAGGAGGAGAGTGAGAGAGGAGATTGGGGGGGACAGAGATAGGGTAGTGAAAATGATGGCGACCGATTCAGTGGAGATAAGAAACCAAACGAGCCCCTGTCCCATCCCTGACAACAGTCTCAGCACTCTGTCCATCAAAATAACGCGGAAAAACCAGGACAGACACTGGAAGTTGCGGTTTATTTATCTGCAGTGCTGTGAGTACCGACACACACCACGACGTTTAGAGTCAAACACCGAACACAGGCTACACAAGTCCGCTCAGAAAATCATGGGAAATGTGCCGCATCCCTGTTTTAGGCGACGTTTGGTTTGTCGCAGCCGAATAAATTTATCATATCAACACATTTGAAGAGCCGAGCCTCCATTCGTGTTACAGAGGGGGTGGAGGAGGCGGATAAACGCCCCGAAGGACAGGCACGGGGAGGACGCTGTTTCCACTAGAAAAATTAAAAAATAATTCCTGTTCATAACGCAGTAAATATACATACCTAGCTTTGCAAAACCTTATGTTTTACAACGCTTTACATTTCACTTCGGCATGCATTTAACAAAGGAAATATATGTTTATATATATATTTACTTACTACTTCAAATTTAATTTGAAGTACTAAGTAGCAAGTTATGTGAAAAAGGTTTCATGGAAATATATGCTAAAGAGTCATATTTTCACACAAGAAAAATGAAGCCACACTCCACACTACGGTGTCTGACAGGATATTTAATATTCCCAACCAGTAAAATTTTGCACTGCAGTGAAAGTTTAGTATTGGTCTACAGGCTGTCACCACTTCCTATCAGTGAAGCAGCAGTGTTGAGTATGTGGGTTGTGACCATTACAAATTGGCCAAATCTTCTCTGCCAATTCCAAGCACTTTATTCTGCTGTGGACTGTGTTTGGTGTCCTTTATTGGATTAGATGATGAAAGTCTCCAGAAACAACATATACTGGCAATTTAACCCATCATTCATTAAACAAATAGGGGCCTCAGTAGCATGTGGAGAACCATATACAGCCATAACAGCTTGCCACCTCCTCCTTGTGGTGGCCACCTGCTTGGGCACACACTGCTGTGGGATGGCGTCTTATTAGTCACCCAGCATTTGTCTCAAGTCAGCCAATGTGGTTGATTTGGTCACCCTGGCATGAACAGCACACCTAGACTGGAGATATGGGATTGCCACTGGTTGGAGAATATCATCTCCATATTTCTCTGCATTGAGATTGCCTCCAATGCTGACAAGCTTGTTTTTCCAGTGACCATCAGATTGTAACCACCAAAAGCTATTACCCTGTAAATTCAGCAGTCAGCGTTGCCCAGATTAACAAGGTCCACTTCAGGAAGGAATCAGGACACAGTGATGAGAAGTGGGCTAGTAGAACAAGAAGGCATACGTGTCTGGCAGCACATATGAACCAACTGCTAATGGATAAGATGCACCCAGAATGGTTAACCAAATGCCAGACAGTCCTGATCTCCAAGGATCCCCAGAATGGACCAGTCGCATCCACCTCGTGGTCAATAACCTGCTTCAGCACCACATAGAAGCTCCTGTCAGGTATCAGGGGCTAAGCTTAACAGGCACGTGGCTCATAACATGAGCAGGGCATAGAAAGGAATTGGCAGAAACATCAGCTCCTGGTAGATAGAGCACTCATCTCAAGACTGTAAGAGGAGACTGACCAACCTGTGCGCTCCCTGGATTGAGCAAAAGAAAGCTGTGACTCAGTGTCTCACACATGAATCCTGGAAGGGCTAAAATTATACAAGATTAACAGGACCCTAAGAGCCGTCATCAGGAACAAGATGCTAGCAGGCAGGGCATATATGGAACACTATAACAAAGTAGCTGGCATGGTCTACGGAAACATCTGTGCGAGTATGGCATGGAGGTCCCGAGGTCAAAATGGGATCTGCCCCCTAGGGTGGTTGCGAATGACCAAACTAAGATCCTGTGGGACAGATGCACAAACTGGTGATGGCAAACCAACTGAGCATAGTAGTGGACAAGCAGAGGAAGACAGACATACTGATAGATTTAGCTATACTGAGTTATAGCAACATCAGGAAGAAGGAACATAAGAAGCACCAGAAATGCCAAGCGATAAGGGGGCTCAAAAAGATGTCAAGTGTGAAGGCTACAGTGATCCCAGTGGTAATCGGAGCACTTGGGGCAGTGACCCCCAAACTGGGTGAGTGACTCAGATCCCAGGAACAACATCCAAGATCTCTGTCCAGAAGAGCACAGTGCTAGGAACAGCAAAGATACTGCATAGAATCCTCAAGCTCCCACCACTCTGGGGAGGATAAAGAGCACCTGCAGGGCAAGTGGAGAATTTTAAAATTCCCCTCTCGCCCCATCTCTACTAGGTGATGTGAAGATAGATAGATAGATAGATAGATAGATAGATAGATAGATAGATAGATAGATAGATAGATAGATAGATAGATAGATACAAAGCTGTGTTGCAAAGTTTTATTAGACTTTTAGCACTGAAATGATTAAACTAACATAAAACAGGGAAAATCTAACTACATTGAATTGAAACCACAAAAATATATGTAATAAACATTACAGGGGAAAAATACATATTTTTGTGTATCCAGGGTAAAATTGCCTACTTCTTCCTGAATTAAGATGACAGAGGCAGACATCTCAGATTTAGTGGTTACATTTGAATTTCAGATGTATTTGATAATTAAGTTGCTGTCGGTGTACTTATATGCTTATATAAATCCTATTCATGCTATGGCAGGTATTATCATTTTGGCAAAACAGGGATTACATTTGAAGGCAAAACTGTGTTTATGAAATTCACAAATTTAAACACAAATGGATAATGTTTTGAGTAAATTTTGCATTTATGTGACCATTTCAAATTGACTAAATCAAAACTCAATATAGGGTATTGTGCGATGTTAGTGAGGGTTCCTTTGCCTTTGTCAGGCTATACAAACTCCATCATTTCCACTGTGTATGTGTTTTTTTTTCTTTCTATCCTATACTGAGCAAGATTTTCCTCTTATATTTGACAGAGACTCACACCAAAAGTCTGAGAGCTGGTAGCCCTGTTGATATTTGATCTTACCCGTACAAATAATTTATGCTGTTTTCAAATTCTTCTACAGAAAGTGGAAAGTTTCTCCCAAAATCAAAATTAGACTTTCTGACATCATGACTGGAAGCCAGTTTGAGTCCAGCAAGCATCATAGACCAGGGAGCTTTGGGAACCTGATGCCTCCATTGCAAAAACTATCAAAAATGGACTTTATGTGATGTATGAGACAGCTTGTCGACACCCTAAACATCTGCAATGATATTTTTGAACATATTCATACATTCTGGGTTTTTTTAAAAAAAAAAAAAACAAGGTGTAAATGTCATTTTTGAATTTCTTATTATGTTATTAAATTGCATTGAAAACCTTATCACACACAAATTATCATTCAAAGCAGGTCTTTCATATATCTTCAAATATTGTCTTGAGGGACTCTTTAAGGTCAGGTTAAGTCCTAAGTCATCAACATTCAGAGGTTAGGTTCATGTCCACATCACGAGACATGTCACGTATTATAGCTTATTAAAGCCTCCCATCGCTGTACTTTTCTCTAAGCTTTCTCTTTTTGCCAATGTCACTGTGGCAAAGTTTCTTCCATGCACTTGCTATAAAAAGAAAGTTGTCTGTTTGTATTTTGTGAGTAAGAAGTGTCAAACTGTTTGCATGAATAAAGACAGGGGTCAATCAAAAATGAAGCATCCAAATCAAAATGCTATTTATGAATAATAAGGTCACTTTGTCCAAGTTCCATGTTCCTCTCCTGCTGTTACAGTCTATATCTGTCTAAAATGAGTTATTGAGTTGTTATATTACATGCCTGCCCAGCTGTGAGAACGCAGACAATATGAAAGATTTTCACGACATGTCTGATTACCGTCACCATATGTGCCTCACTCATCTTTGGACGGCATTGAAAGAGTACAGAAGAGGACTGATAAGAGAATCGTAAAAAACGACCAGGCTGATTGAAAATGACAGCCTATTTCTAGTGATGATGGGAGGTCCTTAGAGTCCAAGTGATGGATCCGAATTCGACAGAAAAGTGACCTGTCTCGTCAATACAACCATCAGCCTGTGGTTGGCGAGGCTGGTTGATGGTGTTTATTGTAATTACCCAAAAAGGTTTCATAGCTTTCTGACTACTCTCTGGTAATATGTAGCGCAAATGTAAAAGCTTTTATGTGATGGTAAGGCTTCAGATGTTGTTTTTAAAGTATAGTTTGAGCTACTAAAACTAAACTGGGTTAGGGTTACGGTTAGGTCCATAAATGATGCCTTCGTACACCTTGTACTGTGAAACTGTCTGATGAGTTCTGCATTTGGCTGAATCTGAGCAGAGAGTATGGCCTTGTCCACATCACAATTAGTCTTGATTTCTATGTCAGCAGTCACATTATCAATAAACACTAGTGATCTTGTTCCACTGGATCCACTGGCAGCCATGCATGGCCATGTCCATCTCCACCTTCAGATAATGTGGTGTGTTTTTGATCAGGAGCTGTTCTTCTCCTTCTCAATGCATTTCTCCTCCCATCACTCTGGTGAAAGTTAACTTTGGTTGCAGCTATTCAAAGAATTTCTTTAGATGGTTTCTGACAAAGTTTAATGTGGCCGTTCGGTTCTTGAGTGTAATCACAGTGCTGTAAAACCTCTGCATTTATATTCATGAGAACGCGTCTTGATTGTAGACTTTGACATTGACACGTTTACCTCCTTGAGAATGCTCTTGACTTCGCTAGATGCTGTGAAGGTTTATTTATTTGTTTGTTGTTGTTTTTTACCAAAGAATAAATTATGCCATCATCAACTTCAATTTTCTTCCTTGGTCTTTCAGGCCTTTTGGTGTTGCTAAGCTGGCCATTGGATTTCTGTTTTTTAAGAGTGTCTGTATTGTTGATGTGGCAACAAGTAATCAAATCCAGATCTTTTATGTGCTCGATGTATTCCAGAGGTGAAGGCCTCACCTGAGTCAATTGTCCAGTTGCTTGAGTCTTTAAAAATGGAGAATTATGTATACAAATGGCTGTGATTTTGAAAAAGTGAATGCAGCACTTTTGTTAAACCCTATGAGTTAAAGCTGAGATGGTGCATTTCAATCACATGTTTGTTGTTTGATTTAAAATCAGCTGGTTGTGTACAGAGTCAAAAAAGGGGATTGTTCACATAATTATTAAAATTCACATGTCGACATAGTGGCCTGCAGCTTTTTTCTCTCTTTTAAATACAGTGTTTGTTAGATATACAGTGTAATATTAGGTGGGTGTGGCCATATGCTAAATAAATCCTGCTACCGTGTGGTGTATGGAGTGCACTGGTTCTACTGACACTGTTCCACTGCTTGAGTTCTTTCCACAGTCCCAATATTGGTCAGACCTTAGTTTGGACTAACTGTTATGCAGTGAAGAATGAATCTGAGAGAGTCTCATTTCCTCATGGTGGTGATGTGTGACAAATCGTATGGCTGAGTGATTTTCTCTGTAGTCAGGTTTGAACGCCCCCCTGCTCTAGTAAACGTAGCATTACCCACCCACCAGAATACATACTATGTGGTCCCAACACAAAACTATTGTTGTGGCTAGTGAAAAAGAAGTACCCAGGAGTTTTTTTCCCCCACTTTTAGCATGATGAGACAAAATGTAGACTATACCCACAGGAGAGGTTGGTTGACTACAGTGGGTAGTGACTAAAAGTGGATCAGATGGAGAGCTTACACTGCATAAAGGCATGACATGTCATGGTCCTTTATTGTTATTTTCACTTGTTCTCCCTCCTCATCAGGCCAGCAGAGTTAACCTCTTTCTGTTCTCTCTTTTCATGTGATGTTGCGGCTTCTTGTGTGCACATTAATTTCAAAGAGTGCAAAGGTGTGCATGTCCTCATCCATGTTGCGGTTTGTGCAGAGATACCAACATGAAAGTGCATCAGTATTAATTGCTAATACTAATATTATTCTCAATAAGCAAAAACTATGCTTCCCAAACATAAAAATTGCAAACTCCATAACACTGACCAGGACCATTCATTTGAGTTAGTGGTACATTATAATTATGGAAAATGCTAACAGCTTCATTTAGCTGTTTAACATTTTAGTGTACGTTGATATCTGTGATATCTGCTGCTTGATGGAGGCAGTGTGAAGGATCGTTTGGGGTTATTCACTGTAATGCTGAATTTAAATCTCAGAGTGATAGCGGTTACATAGAACGAGTTGTTTATGTGAGGCCGAGTGAGCTCAGAGATGATGTGTGCAGCTCTGAAAAATGTAGTTCCTTCCACAGCTGTGATTACACTGCAAAGGCCGATTGCACAGTGGAGTTACAGTGAAAGCTCTGCTGAGATATCAGGAAGGGTGCTGAAGTTATTTGAGTTTGTGCTGCCTGGTTTATTTCTTTGTCTTTTATGCTAGACCATACACTCAATGCGTGCCTGCTTTTCTGTTCAGTATCTGTATGCTTTACCTAGAAAATGATAATGTTAGTCAGTGTGATTTGTCAATTTAATTTACCCTTAAAAATAGCTGTAGAGTGGGAAGGCACTATATGTGTATATATGTATATACGTATGTATGTATGTATGTATGTATGTATATCTTCAGACTGTTAATTGAGAGGTGCTCAACAAATATTGAAGACTTTGTAATGTAAGTTTTGGGGATATATAAGTAGAACCCCTACTTCTTTGGTCTGAAGCTGTCATGTCAAAACAAAAAAATATCATATGGTTTTGCTGTCTCTTGTATAACCTTTAGTGTTTGAGTCAGCTCCATCTACTGCAGGGGTGGGGAACTCCTGGCCTTGAGGGCCGGTGTCCTGCAGGTTTTAGGTATCACCCTGCATCAACACACCTGAATCAAATGATTGGTTCATTAACAGGCCTCTGGAGAACTTGAAGCCATTTAAATCAGCTGTGTTGGATCAAGGACACATCTAAATCCTGCAGGATGCCGGCCCTTGAGGCCTGGAGTTCCCCCACCCCCAATCTAATGAATGAAAGTAAAGAAGGTCCTGGCTGCATTCAGTTTGATGGTGTGTGTTGAACACTGTTATATTTAGTATTGGCCCTATAGCAGCTGATCGTTGCATGCACTACTTTTTGTAAGATGGCATAGTTTATGTACCAAATGTGTGTTGTTTGAGTTGCACTTTGAAGACATCCACCAAACAGTGCAAAGGCTGTTGTGGGCTGTTTATGAACTGAAGCTGCGGCAAGTAATGCTACCCTGGAGGGTGTGGCCTGAGCAGGAAGAGGCCACCTTTGACCATGCGTTCTCAGCTTAAGGCTGTTGCAGACATTCCTCCTGATTTGTTTCACTCAACTCAGTTGGTATTTGCAATATATTTAATTTTTTCTTTCTGTGAACCTCGGTGTTATTTTGTATGTTCTAGTCAAACATTATTGTTCCTACAAGTAGAACAAGAAATAATCATAATAATAATCACTTTATGTCTTCCCAGACTTTTTGACCATTGCAACAATACTCGGAACTGGAATCTTAGGTAAGTATACGCAGCTTTTTTTTGTTGAGGTGCATGAATCACAAAGTTTTTACCCCATCAATTAAAACATCTGATAAGCAAACACATGTCAGTCTGGCCTGGAGGTTAACATCTTGGGCTGGGGTGTATAGTCCGCAGCAGCAATAGCACTTAAGCTATTATGGTTTTGTTTTTTCTGTGTGTGCACTTGTTTGTTTCTGTACTAAAAACAGTTGGACAAAGCCTGTTCTTCTCTGTTTGTTTGCTGGTTTTTCTGAGTCATTAGCCTTGGGTTTATTATGGTCGCTCAGCACTTGACCATATTTGTTTTTAGATGAATTAACACTTGCTTTGATGCACTAAGAGTAGGTTAATGAGTTGACATCTTGTGAGATGCACTCATTTCTGCTTATGGAACACATGTACAGCCAATCTCAGTGGGAGATTTTCATGGAACAAAACACTGAAACTTAAATCACTAGTCGGAGTGAGAATAATGCTATGAATGACAAAGTAAACGTTCAAGTGAACTCTTATCAGGGCCGATGAACACCTCAAAAGCAAAATTTTACATACTTTTACGTACATAGTTGTTCCCATGCTATCCTTCCTTGCTGCTGCTGTTTGACATGTGCTGAATCCTTGTGCAAAAAAAAAAAACATCTGCAGGGATTCAGAATACACATTTCTTGAGGCCACTTGGAATTGGATGATGAGTCAGAACAGTAAGTCAAGTGACTTAATACTTAATGTTAAGACTGGCTGGAGGTAATTTGGTGTAGAGCAAAAAAAAACTATTGGAAAAACAAGACAACAAATTTAGAGGCAGCGTTTAAAACAACCAGAGTTCTGAATGACACAAAAGAAGGAATATCGTACATTTCAGTATGAGATGAGCAACACTACAAACTGCTCTGAGAATTTACTGAATAGTAGAAACAAGATCCTTCCCACACAATCTCAAAATAAACCCGACTCTTCACAGACGTATTTATTAAAAGTTTACTGCACTGGAGTATTGTGACTTGGTTAACACAGCGGTCGAAACTTTAGGGAGCTGTATTTTTTCTTTCTACTGGATGTACTTTTCTAATATAACTTCACTTGAAGCATAATTAAAGCGCTGTCCATCTCCTGGCTGTCATTGGCTGTGCAAATTTAAGTGTGGTTTATGAAGTGTAGTTAACACCAGAGAGATTTTTGTAGAGGTGGAAATTACATGGAACATTACATTTAAGTACTTTGTTTTCAGCAGGGTCTTCATGTAGTTCCACAAAGGTGGAGCCCTTCCAAGTTAATACTTGTTCAGTCACTTAAATCTCATATTGAAATCAGCACCATCCATTAAATTTTATGGGAAGTTTGAGCCAGAGTACAGAGGAGTGTCTGAGAGAGCGAAAAACGAGCCGAGATGGTGATAGACAGGCAGGTGGATATGCTGACAAAGAGTCAGACATTGTCTAGCACATATCTTCTGGTAAACTTAGATGGGAATGAAATTCAGAAATAGTTCCACATCATTTTCATTTGCAGGTCTTCCAGTAACGATAGCCCATGCTGGACTGGTGCCTTTCCTGTTCTCCTTTATTGTTGGATTCTTTGTCCAGGTAAGTAATACACAACCTCTGATTTTATAGTTCATGAAGCGACCACAGCCATTTCAACCACAAAACCTACATGTATTTCCCGTATTCTTTCCCATGCAGGCCTTGCTAATCTACCTGTTTGTGGAGCTTCTTCAGAAATGTCAGGTGATGCAGCTGGAATCCTTAAAGGTCAGTAACTGAATTAAACCTGTGTAGTGCCTATATTTTATGTTTTGCTGTCCAAAAGTACTTAACTGGCAAGAAGCTAGAAGCTTCATTCTGCACTAATAATAATCAAAGACATGAAATATAGCTGGAGCCTTTAGGAAGGATTAGGGATTAAGGGAATGAAAACTTGATACAGAAACATGATACAGAGCACGGATTTAGAACTTTTTTTAAACACAAATCTTTACCCTGATACTTTCCCTGCATGTCAAACAAAGAAGTGTATTAAAGCTTAACTTACTTATTCATAATTTTCTGGTTTCATTTTGGTCAAGTGGAAAGCTAAATGACTCTACTTTCTGTGGTAATCATAGACAGGTGTTGCAGAGTGTATAGTCATGGATCAGGTGGGTGTGGAGGATCCAGTTCATACTGAGGAAGAAGATGATGACAGTGAAAATGCAGAAGCAGGTGAGAAGCCTGTTATACAAAATTTAATTCTTTAAACAATAATTTTATTGCTGAAGGAATCAAACCTGGAACACGATCCTTACTTCAAAATGTAGCTAAAAATGAGACATTTCATATACTATAACCAAGTTTGTGTGTGTATATATTTTTGTGTATATGTGTATATTTTTTTAATATATTTTTCTATTAAAACTTTGAAATATCCCATGACATTTATGCTCAAACTTAGTTATAGAAAAAAATGTTCTGGGGGGAAATGAGAGCTTTTAGCTGTAGATTGTAACATTTGGAGTGGGTGTAAAATTGATTTTTCTGCAGAGTTTAGAGTCTAAATGTGTTTTTCAACTTTGAAAATTTCATGTGTATCTTTTGTACTCAAGATTTTGTACTCAAAAAAAGAAGTCTACTTAAAAAGTGCCAAATTTCAACCCACTGCTATGTACTTTGAGGGCCTGTAACTAGAACAGTTTTCATAATATGAAGGTCACATTTTGCAGGCTTTAATAGCTGCGCTCAAGTTGTTGTGCAAAAAGAAAAAACATTCTGTTTCTGAGTGGCTCATGTGGGAGGGAGTTACTGATTTATCCATAGGAAGTTTTCTGATCTGCACTTCAGTTGTTTGATACTGAAACTGATCAGCATTGGTGCATACAGTACTCACCTTCTGCTAAATGCTTGCCTGTTAATTCAAGACCACTGCTTATTTACTAATTTGCAAATGGCTCAACAATGTATTTGTGTGATATTGTGCACAGAAATATTGATTAATGTCTACTCTTTTAAAAATGTCTAAAAACAAGTTAAAGCCTTGACCTTGGCTTTGTGAGGCTGTGGTAATGGAAAATAAGAAGACACTTGCTAGAGATGGGAGAAATTTGCCTTTTTAGATGTGAAAAGTGTGTTTTAACTTAAATCGTGGTCTTTTTCAAAATACCTCTCCCTGCTCTGTCTAGCCCCAAGTTTTGACTTACTTTGGTTTTATACTCCCAAATTCAGTAACATACTACCCTGCACATCATAAAATGATGCTTACGGTGTCACTATACATTAGTGAGAACCTGCTGCTAAATTCTTTGAACTATAATTATTTTTTGGCATATTCAAGGTTGCTTTTCAAAGCTTTCTTTTTGCATTTCTAAATTGATGGTTGTGCTGCATGTTTACACATACACATATAGAAAAAAACACACATTTCTCATAAATTCTCTGCATTCATTGCTTGGGTTTGTTTACTAAAGATCTCTTGCAATTAATCGCATTCCTCTCCAGTGATGCTTCGAATACTCTGAGAGGAGCTGTAGATATCACAAGCATTCCTACATTCACATATATCATCTGAATAATATCTTTAGTATCTAGCTTTACCTTGACTTATACTGTATGTATGACTGACCTCTCCAAGTATTGCATCAGTAGAGTCATAGATAAACCCTTCAGTATACCTAAATGGTGGAGATGAAAAGGAAATGTCAATACATAAACCGTGACTAAACTGGTTAGAAAAAGCTCAAGTACATACTCAGGATGTGTCTCTCAGTAACTGAAAGATCTATTGTATCTCTGAATTATGCCTTCTGCAGTTTATGGATTATTCGCAAATAAAAAACAGAAAAAAGTGGCGTGTTGGACATATTTACATAATGTGTTCTATATGTGTATATAGATTGTTGTTAACCTGCAAATAGATGTTAGCCTTGTCTTGGCCAGCTACAGCATTGAAATGCACCTTATACATTTATGCATCAGTAAAACGGTTAACAAGCTAAAAAAAAAACAGTCAAGGGAAATTTGTTTTTAAAATTTGATGTGTCCCAGTATAAACCAGCCGTCATTATCAAATCAGACAAAAAGACTTTTCACCATGAAAGCTGCATGTTAATGCTATGCAGTTGCTTGGTTCTGGATTGGAATGTTTTTTGGGGGTTTTTTTGTTTGTATAGTGATGCTGTTGTGTTTGTGTTTCAGTGCCCTACTCTTACTTAATGGACTTCTGCATTGCTATTAATTTAACAGGCATGTTTGCCATTAATTTAACATGCTGGTTTTGACTGTCACATTTAATAATGTACTCTCTGCCAGGTCCACTTTCATCAAAGTTATTATCATCTGTCCTTGCAGCATGCATGGGAGTTCAAACCCAGAACAGCAGCAACAAAGACTGTGGGTTACTTGAAGAGCAGAATCTGTGGCAATAGCTGCAGCATTGTTCAAGTCAGCACTTTAAGGAAGCTGAAATAAGCTTCAAAAGAACAATGCATAGCATAATTGGTAGTTGAAACGGAATATTAAAAAAGTGATGGGCTGTAGTAAGGACTGTGAAGCCACCAAAGAACTTTTTAAACATGTTCACCCTTCTTTTGAGATGTTGTCTTCACTCATTTTCTGTCTCTTGAGGGTTATCATGAAAACTATGAAAAGATTCTTTGGGGGTTCGTGACCTTAAACTCTCTTGTGTTGTGTGTGGGTTTTGTCTGGGTACTCCTGCTTCGTCTCAGAGGCCAAAGACACGCTTGTTAGATTAATTGGTGATTGTAGGTGTGAATGTGAGTCTGTCCCTGTGTTAACCCTGTGATACATTGGTAACCTATCTAGGGTGTATTCTCCTGTCCGCCCTATGACAGCTGGAATAGGCTCTAGCTTAGTTGTGACTGAATTGGATAAGAAAACTGATGGATGGATGTATTATTTTTATGTTTAAAATTGCTGGATATTTTCTTTAGTGCTGTTCACCTTCAGGAGGCTTGAAAAAGTGCAAATAACATGAAAAATGAAAATCTGAGAGGGGAAACTATCATTCATGTCTACATTGAGGTTATAACCTGTGATAAAAGGGCCACAAGTCTACTTTCTTTGGAAATGATGTGCTAAGCTGAACATTTGGCAGCTTTTTTTTTTTTTTTTTTTTACTGTAGCAGTTTGAGGTTCAGTGAATTGATTGCCTCCTGCATTTGTCTGTGTCTTTTAGATACAGGTTTACTACAGCCGGATGCAGCAGCTCTGCATGACCAAGCCGGCAGTCTGCAGCCGAACCTTCATCTGCTTGGGCGAATCTTCCTCTCCCGCCCCATGAGCCATGCTTTTAACTGCATTCTCCTCTTCCAATTGTAAGTTACCATGGCAATGATCTTTGCAGGTTCTTAAAGTTGCATCATTTACCAGTCACACAGTCACACATTAAGTACCACTGAGTGTGGGAGGAATGTGGTTGAATGTGGTGTTTTGCAGCACTCCGCTCTACGTGTGATGGACAATAAGTTCAACCTTTGTTAATGCGCTGTAAGCATTTTTTGTTTTAGTTTCCTTTTTTTTCCTTTTTGAAGGGCTGATCACTCTTAGACTGCTCCAGCTGTTTCTTCAGCCTGTGGTGTTTCTCTATTTTCTTATGCTCCTTCTGATTTTAAGAAGCTGAATAGTATAGTGGCACCATTACAATCTCTGGAACAATTGGTGAGGGGTTCCAGCAAGGGCATGTATTCAGTAAGGGTCACCAGGCTAGGTCCGCCATGCTACCCAAGCCTACCTCAAGCCATGGCTTGGAACTCTCTTGAGACAGCACAGGTCAGGGTGAGAGTATAAAACCACTTCCAAAGCACTAAATGTCTCTTGGGAGATAATGACCTCAGTATATGTGGAATGGCAGAAGTCTGAAGCCATGGGAACTTTTATTCAAGTTGGTTTGAATCTGTAGAGGAGGCTAAAGTTACTAGTAGTTCGGATTCTTCTCATTCACTGAGAAACTGACCATGGAGTATGGCAGTGCTTAGAGTGCCTGTCAGCATCTGGGATAAACTACACATAGCAAGAGTGCACAGCTTGTTCAGATTTTCCCGTGAAAACTTGATGCTGCCAAACAAGCTTCTGAAATAAGTTACTTTGTAAATAAGTTATTTATTAGATTAAGAAAAACTTGAACATAACCAAATATGCTGCCCTCAGGTAAAAAGCACCCAGTCATTGCTGTCCCCTAATGTGTACATGTCACAATTATGAAAGTAAGTTCTTAAAAATGTAACTCATTTCTAAAAATTCCTGGAAATGGCAGATGTATTATATAATACTTCTGTAAAAATTGGGTATATCACCAGATCCTTATATTGTTGACTCACAGACTCTTACCTGTAATGAGTGAAAGATGCTGCACAAAGTGCAGGGGGAGGTGCATTTTTCTACAAATGTAAGGAAGCCTTCCATTTTCTGTTTTTTACTCGAGGTGTGTGTACTTATCTCTGAACTACCCATTTGTAGGAAATGACATAAGAAATGAAGCAGTTGGGGTGGTGGAGTAGCGTTACACAGCCTGCTGTAGTTTGTAGACATTTATTTAAGATCTAACTCAGTGGAAAAACCCAAAGTGTTGTGTTGAGATGGGTCCAAAGAAGGAGAAACTACACAATTGTTTTTCCTGTGAATTATAAACATTATCACAGCCCCACACATGCAGTAGGTTACTTTACAAGTCTAGTAAGAGTGTTCTGTAAAGGTGCCTTATGGATTTTTTTTTTTTGTAGTCGCCCAAGTTGCTGGGTTCATGAATGTTTTCAAGGTTGTGGTTTTTTTTTTTTGGTTTTTTTTTTTTATAGTTACTCTTTCAGTTTAGTGACACGACGCTGAGTTTCCTAGAACAGGCTTCATAACTTGTTTTTGTTTTTCACGCCTGTCCCTTTAAAATTCACATTAGAATAAATCCTAATATCATATTTGACCATTGTTTTTTGGTTTTTTCCCCCTTCAGGCGTTGTTACACAGCGATATTTTAAACCTGTCGAGTAATTTCATTTTCAGTGTCCTGCACCAGCACAACTACTCTTAACTGAGCGAGCACAGCAGACTTGTGTAAAAACTGTCCTTGAGGTTCAGACTTTATATCACTGGCTTCTGCTGCACAGTCTTGAAATATTGAGTTACAAGCCTGAGCCAAATAGTGATAAAATATGATCACTGCTGCACCATCTGCAGTCCACCAACTTTTTAAAGTAACCTGTTTTCAGTTACTGTTGTCTGTCCTTAATTTAAATTTGACAGCTGGTAAATGAAACTCTGCATTGAAATGCTTAAACAGGGAAGCTGCTGTGGCTGGCTGAGGTTGAAATCTCCTGATTAAGCATGAAAGCAAAGCACAATCACAGCTGACGCAAAAATACTGACCATTAATTTTAATTATAAGCATATTGTAGAAAAACACATGCACTATATTTCCTGCAAAAATAATGGGAATGTAATGTTTGATTTCCCTAATGGAGAACTGGATTCTTTTTCTGTTCCTTATCAATTTCTCCTCTGGCTCAAAACTAATGATCTGTCTGGGTCAGTCTGTGGAAGTAATGGTCTAGAAAAGTCATTCTTTTTGCTAATATTTATTTATTTTTAATTTGAGGAAAAACACTGATGCATCACCCCCAAATAAGTGTCTTCAATTAAAGTAATGACCAAATGTTGCCAGTAGGTAGTTTGACTTGTCCATCCTGTTGTATCCTGCATTGTTTTTGTTTTTTTATTATTCTTAACAGAAATACACCAGTGTGCTGTTAATCAGTTTAGGTTTGAATTATTTGTTTGCACCACTGACAGATTTGTGTGTCCATGTGTGTGTCCTTATGGGCACCGAGGAGGGGCACAGGGCTTTTAACATCGTCAGTGGAAGGTCTTGTTATCAGTGTGTGAACAGCTCTGAAACACCTGGACAATCGATAGTTCCCTCATTGTGTTCAAGGAGGCTTAGTGGTCGATCAATGCAGAGGCTCAGCCCCGCTAACACACACACAACACACAAAACACAAAACACGACCTGCATCTTTTACCCTTGGCGCCCCTCGCTCTTTATGTACTGCCCTACACGGTAGAGCTGCTGTAAAATGTGCGTTTTGGCACAGCCATGCAGGGCACCTTATGCACACAGAGTACATATAACTAATCCAACACAAATTGCTTGATGAAATGTGTTTGCGCTTTATTAATTTCATGTACCCATGTACTTTTTTTGACTTTATAAAACTGGAATTTAAGGATGAAAGTCTAAAACTTCTCTCTTGTCTTCCCCAGAGATCTGTACACATCCACACATGCAGACTAATGAGTGGATTATATAGCCAAGTAGTAAAGATAAAATGTGTGAAATACCCGCCTTACTGAACCTCTACCAAAACTCCATTACATTTTTGTGAGTTTAAGGGGAAGTACACAGTCTGCAGAATCTTTGTCATTTTTAAATGCTTTACCAAAGGCCAGACCTTTTATTAAAATGTTATTAGAAACATTATACAAACAGCCAATCGTGTGGCCGACGTACATAAAGGAGCTGGAGTTCATGACAAACACTGGAGGAAAACTGATCTCGCTGATGTTCTGTGGAGAGAATCACTGTATGGTAGAGGAGAACAGCCAGGTCGGTTGGCTCTGACAGAAGGGTCACTCAGATAAGCACACCTTACAGCCAAGTGTAAGCATCTCACACTGCACAGCACACTGAAGCAGATAGACCCCTGTCAATCAAAACAAAAAAAGAGATTTGAGGTAGTGGAAGGTGATAGACAAATACAGACATCCTTTTTTTTTTTTTTTTTTTTCCAATGAAAACAACACATGAGATGTCAAAAAGTACTTAAAAATAACTAAGATAATGCCTCTGGAGTTTTTCAGGAACCTTAGTAAAACATTTCACATATTTCCTATAACCTTTTTATTGAATGTTCACATACTGTAGCTGGGTATATTTCACTTTAAGTAGCTTGTGCAATGTTACTGTCTACAGTCTGTGTTTTACTTGCAGTAGACAGAACTAAGAAACACCCCCAAGCAGACAGGTGCACGACTAGCATAGAAACTAAACACATGTACTGCTGTGAACGCTGTCAGCAGCCAAATAGATATTGGCAACCTAAAGAAATCTGTATCAGTTTGAGTATATACTATACCTGAAACATTTTCATCTCATTGTCTGCTGTTGGACTGCGCTTTCCATCAAGGAAGTGAAATGATTACAGTCCACCAGACTCTATTTACAGAAACAGGACTTTTACTTGTGACAATATCAGATTGATTGGGGCTTTTTGTGGATCTTTAGCATTTTCATTGTTTATTTTGCAAACAAACATCAAAAAAGGAGGAGTGACCAACATTTTCAGTTTAGTAGATATCGGTTTTTGTCTGGAAGATTGAAAAAGTTAACAGAGCAATAACCTTTATTCATTGTAGCCATATGTCCGATTTTTAACATTATATTATCATGTCTTTTAACTTAAAGAAAGCTTGAGGGACAATAAAAGAATACTGATGTAAATGAATAAGGAAATATTGTATTTTTTTTTTTTTTAAAGAAAAAACTATGTTTTATAGGCCTAATATGAGGCTACATTGCTCACATCAAAACTGGGTTGACATGTTCATATGCTAGCCTCTATATTTGGCATCAACAGTATGACTCCATGGACTCAACCTGCTGTATGTTTACAACCCAGGCTAGTGATGGTGTCTCAGAAATCCTTTACCCTCCTGCTCAGGCACCAGGCCTTAATCAGATCATTGTGTTTTGGATGTGATAAAAGATATGACTGGTAACAGGAATGTGCAAATGAGAAATGTATTAGAGAAATACATTTTATACTATTCATGTGCATCTCCTGAACAATTGTTCCTGTACTAGTTCAGACCTGGTTGCATCATAATTTCTATGACTGTTCATAGCTTGTGTAAGAGTTTGTGTGGACATGAGTTTAGAAACCAGTGTTCTCCCAGTAAAGAGCACAAATGTTACCATCTACCCCAAATGAAGGCCCCCCTGTTTTGGACACAGTTTACAAGATCTAGTCTGTATTTCACATGTGCATTTGCAAGTGATTGGATCTAAGGAATCCCAACTTTATCCCAGAGTCTTTTATAAGGCTGCGTGTTGTCCAGAGGTAGAGGATCAGAGGATTTGAAGGGGAGAAGTTGGCCAAATTTAAATTGAGCAAATATTTTCCTTCTTAAGGGGGAAACTTTTTGGTCTAACCTCATACTAGAGGTTGATGAGGACATTTGTGCTGCACAAGTTGTGTGATTTCATTTGTTTTTGACTTATGTTGTGTGGAAAAGTTTTCATTTGTATCCAACTGTATTACTGTGGCACCACAGGTTAGCAGAAATGTTCACGTGTTCAGAAAGATAGAAGTAAACGTTGTCTTTCTTTGTATTTTCCGTTTTTAAGTCCACACGTTATATCTTGACTTTGAACTCTCGCTGCAACATTGACATCACTGCTTCTCTGTTCTTTGCTTTCCAACTCTGGCAAGTTTTTTTTTTTTTAATGTTCAAAAATATGGTTTAAACTGCTGCAGATGAGAGGACTAGACTGCATAAAACTTCCTAAATTTGTTGGCATTTCCTTTCAAGATTTGAAAGCGGGGAGATATGAAAGAGTGGGTGTAACACCGCGCTCCAAAATAACATTTAGCTGTCTGGAGAAACCACTAATGGATTTGCAGTCTCAACAACCAACTGTTGAGAGATTACAGGAGCTTAGACTTATAAGGAATGGAACAGATGTTGAGCTCCAAAAACCTGTCTTGTCATTCACGTGGGATTGAAACGTACTGTAAAGACGCTCACTTCTAATGTTCAGCAACATCCGGCTTCTTCGTGAAGGTACAGCATTTTGCAAGCAGATTTCTGGCTTGATGTGGGTGTGTGATGTTCAAAGTACATGTAAAATATACAACCAAAACATTCGCTTTAAGTAGCCCCCGAAGGCACCTTTTTTGTTTGGAGAAAATATAAAATCGAAAAGTTGTGGAGGATCAAGGCACTGCATGGAAAACAAGAAACTATTGTAAAATTAAATCTCTTCATTGCCTCGGGCGCTATGATGCAGTAACAACCTAATGTTTAATACAACGGAGGAGTGCTTGTCACTAAGACTGTAGAGGATGACTGATCACTACTTAATACCTAAGAGCCTCTCTTTCTCTCCTTTTCCTTCCCTGCTTTCCTCTGCCTGTATCTCTGTTTTTCCCCTTTTCTGTCTTTTTTCTATTACTGTCTTTCTCCAGCATTTCAATTGGAATTAGTTATGTCTTAGCTGGCAGTGAGGCCTACGCTGCACTTCTTAATATCAGGTAAGTCTTACAATCATGCTACTTGGTTAAACTGTAGCTTTTTAGGTTATTGTGATTAATTTCACGTTACACTTCTCTTTAATCAAACCTAAATCCAGTTTCAAACCATGCACAATGGATGGGAATCCTTTCATCATATCTTTTTAGTCTCGGCTTTCAACATCTGTTAATTAGCTTTTGTGTGGCTGTCTCTGTCAGTTTTTGCTTGCATTATCTGGGGTGCTAGGATTTCCGATTTAGCGTAATGGGCCTGTATGCTATCCTCTACATAGTATACATGCAGTATGGGGAGGGGATCAAGATGGCTTAGCCTGACATATGAGTTGCTTTAATTCTAAGCTTGGGTTCCTTCTACATATAAATTACTTAAATTCTTTAAGGGGTTCCAGCTCAGAGAGAATGCCATTCAGACACAATTAACAGCAGGGAAAAATGTCACTGAAAGAATAAATAATGTGCAAAGAAAGCCAAACGCCATGCAGAGCTGCCAGAAATTTTCCACATCACTCTGACTCCCCATTCCCCCTTCTCAGTTAGCACAAAATTGAAAGCGAATTGTCACTTCAGGGTCGTGTTGTTAGGGTGACATGAGTTCACACAAAAATATTTTTATTTGGTATTGATTTAAAAGGGGAAAAAAAAACACTGATGCAACCCTGAGAGCTGACCACTGGAGAGGGAGGCCCTGAAAGGATTGCATGAAGTTACAGCATTGCTTTTAATCAAAGCAAACAAACACGTAGAGGCTGCACACACTGCAGAGATGAGAGGGAAAACATCCCATTATCAGACATTAAGGATTTATTTCTGTTTTAGATTATTCAATATAGTCTTAAAGTAATTTTTCCCAGTGAAAACTAAATGGATAACATGTTTCAGTTTTTCTAAATATGTCAGGTTTAGGTGTCTCTCTTGAAGTTGACATAATTTCACCTTGATCATTACGAGCTATTCTGGACTTTTTAGTCTTGCCAAGTTCGAAATTTATGCATATTTACGTGCCGCTTTCATGCTGCAGTAGCATGATAAATGCTGGAAAAATGCATCTTTCTGATACACATAGATTTTTCTTCCTGCAGCTTTCTTTTGAAATCTTGATCTATTCTTCACTCTATCATGTGAAAGTTGATTGCGGGTCCTGCCCACTTTGCCAGCAGTTATTTCGCCCAAAGTCACTTAAAGCCACCACATATCATTCACTTTCTATGATCTGTGGTTGTGACATTTGAGCAAATCTCCTTCAGTATGTATGCAGCTTAAGACGTCTTAATTTGGGGGTTCAGATCAGCATTCTGTTTTATCAGGAAAATCTCAGATGTTGCATCCTGGTTTCAAAGCTTTACCTATGGGGGTGAAATATCTGTAATAATGTAGCAGTCTAATAGTAATTCATACTTTTAAGTCCTAATATCCATCCATAACCAAATAAGTACAACACAGCCAGCCAGGTGAACAGTGTCCATAAAGCATTCAACCACACCCACTTAGGAATCACATTGTAAATTACTGTAATGTTATTAAGATTGCTTTAGACCATCTTTTCTTAAGTCTTTGTTTTCAGTGGACCTACTGAAACAAACAGGAATGCAACACTGTAACCCCAGAGTTGTGTTTACATACCCTGTATTTTTTGCTGCCTTGCTGTAGACATTTTAGTCTGAGTTAGAGGCTCGCTGCACGTGCCACTTCAGTGAAGTCCTCACGGTCACTGGAGTAAAGCAGACTGTAAACATCTTTTTAAACTAGTATGTCTTTTTTTTCTCCCAACACACGGTAAGATGTGACATTAGGTGGGGAAGCTCTGGAGGAGTTTAAAATCCACTTTGGCAGCGTCAGAGGTTAGCCTTATTAAAAAAATGATTATTAGTAATTCAGCTTAATGTACTACTTGTTAGAACTGTCAGATAATGTGGAGAATTAAATAAAGCAACTTTGTGTAAACTAAACTTGAAGCAGCAAAAATCGTTGCAGCAACTCCAACCAGCTCTTCAAGTAATCGTTGTCTCGACCTCACGCCTCCCTCTCCTTTCCTTTCCCAAGCCTATAATTACCTTTATCAGTTAACGGAGCTAATTTATTTTGTCATGCCCCAGTAAATACTTAACCCAAATAATATTACTCACACTCTACGGGATGGTTGGACTGCTTCGTCGGCACACCTGGGGGCTTCATTATCGGGCCGCTCGGTGCCGGGGGGGATTCTGCGATGTGTTGTGGGGAGACAGGGTTACTGGAGTGAAAACACCTTAGGAGACCTCCTTTGGATAAACTACCATATTCCCTCTCCCCAATCAATAGGTTACTGCAGATCTCTGTGTAAAAACTCTCGTCAATACTGCTGTAGGATAGCGGACACGAATCCCAGAGAGTGAATCTCACTGAGCTCTGCAGGAATTGCGCATCAGCATCTCACCCTCAAACCAATGACCAGATTATTTTTTTAGCACTTTAGATAAAGAAAATATTAATTTTCTATCTAGTTGGAATCATTAGAGGCTTTGAGCTATGTTTAACCAATAAATGCAGTTTAAATTGCAAGTGTTTAATTAAGAGGAGCAAAAGCTCATCCTTATGTCTGTTGAACTTAAATCTTAATAGTCTTGTTCCTCATAATTCATACAGTTGGCAAATTGAACTAATTTTAAATAAATTTTTTATTTTACTGTGTTAATATTTTATATAAAATATCCATTTGCTACAGCTGATAGTTTAAAACCACATTAGGGAAGCCTCTGTGGACAAATACAACAACCTTATTACTGCATATATCTTTATTATATAGAAGAATGTAATAAAGACTGTTAAGTCATTTTAGGTTCCTACATTTTTTTGCCTTAATCATACAAAAACGTATATAATTTTTTTTTCTTTTAATCAATTCCAAAAATAAAAATGCTGGAGAACATCATAGTCAGATTACAGCTACAGTATTCAGATTGATTGGACAAACACTGAAGTAGGATTTCAGGAAACGAAGAAAAAGAACAAAAAACAACCCCCCCCCCAAATCTCTAACTTTTCTCTTACTATGACAGCATTTATCCAATCAGCTTAAGCCACAACTGGAAAAAAAAAAAAATCAAATAATAAAGTTGTGTCTAAGAATCTACATGTATTACTGATGCTCATCAGGGAAGCACAAAGGTTTCAGACATAACTGAAAAACTTTACATCCTCCTCCCCAATCCTCCGAGGGATCCTCCAGGAATGGTGATGCTGTTTTCTTTAGAATTGATTGCGGAGTAGGGATTTCACACAACATGATAACATGATCTGTTATCATGAACTTAACCTACTCAGGAGCAGGTTAGAGCTACAGCATAAGTTACCATGGCGATTTACCCTGATAAGACGTGAACTACCTTTGTAGTACAGAAAACCCAGGGTTAACCTTGAAGTTACGTGGATGAGCCAAAATCCTGCTTCTTAGTGCAGGCCTACGAAGGCCTCTGTGTTGCTCTGCTGTCACAAATGAGGCTGAACTGATCATGTTGCAGTTGAAGCTGAAAATTATTTAGCCACAGTTACTTTTATAATAAGCATACTGACCAAACTTGATAGGCTATTTCATTTTGCTTCATGGAGGCATTACCCCTCTGTGCAATAAAGACTCTGAAAACACCTCACTACACACAAACTGTATTATTGGGAAATTGTGCTTAAAATATTGAAAGTAAAAATAATTGTTCTGCAGAAAAATATTCTCTTGCAGTGCTAAATGGATGTATATTACTACTGCATATGTTTAAGGTTGGTATTTAAATGGTTTATTTCTGTTTAATGTTCAGTGTCGTATTCTAGAAATCGCTCGTTTGTATTGGCTGTCCGGTGAGAACCACATATCTATGAAGAAAAAACTGTTCATGAGCTTAGAAATGCAGGCATACGTCTTGGTATATTAAATATTCATTTAGAAAAAAATCAGCTGAATTAAAAGGCTTGTGCAGAGTGTGACATGGTTAACTGTCAATATCCACCGAGGGGATTAAAATATGAATGAAAAATGAAGGTGGGCTGTTGGCAAAACAGGTAGTTAAGCTTATGACATTCAGTCATTCTCATAGATGTTAGTCTGAAAGTACTGCTGAGCCTGCACCTGCTCCACTTACCTGTTTTATGGACATGGTCAGAGCTGCTTTTGTCTCCATCATTGTCACAGCATTCCTTGTTAATGCCTTAAAGGAGTTATTAACAGCTTTTTCAAACTCCGTCTTATCTACATCACACATGTTAGCCAGGTTTAGCAAGACCAAACTCTCTGTTGCGAGGTTAAATCACTGAGGGCCGTTTACTTGCTAATGCCAGCTGTGTTTTCATACAGAGGGCAGGTCATAACTGAGCTGCTGGTGTCTCAGTGGCGTCTGAGTGGCTGAGCTTTATGACAGCTCTGTCGGAAAAAGATTGCCTTACTTTGGTACGTTTTAATTTATGCTTATTCTTAGATTTGATAAGGCAAGCACTGCTACCCTTGCTTGTCCCGAGGAAATGCCACTGGCTTAAAAGTTTGCTTTTAGACAAAGCATATATTTAGAGCTTGATCAGGTGACCCTGAACCGTTGCTTAGTTATGCTGCAATAGGCTTGGGCTGCTGGGGGCTTCCCATGATGCACTTTTTTTTTTTTTTTTCACTCTGTAACGCTACTTTGCATTTAAACCTTCCACAGTGTGTCTTTTGTCCAAAGAGGCTTGCCTGACATCTGGGGTTTTCTCTCCATTATTGTAGGGTCTTTACCTTACAGTGTAAAGCTCCTTGGGGTGACTGTTGTTGAGATTTGGCACTTGGTAAATAAATTGAATTGAATTGAAATGAAAACTGTGATTGCACAACATGCAAACAGACCTATGTCTACAGTATAGGATACAGTGTTAAATATAATGCTGTATTGTACAGTTAACTGCTGTTTCTTTTCAGTGTAGATGGTGGTTGTTGTTGTTGTTCTGAAGGGGCTGATTAAAGCCTAGCAAAGTAAGTTTGTTGCATAAAACTAATCCAACATTTAGTAAAATGTATTCACTGAAAACAAAGAAAAACAAACTGCAGGGCTTTAAATGGTATGCAGAGCAGTTTTTGCTGTTTTCTGAGTACTTTTATACTTGTTAGCTATCGAGTTGCCTGGAAGATCCCTACTTTTAAACCATTTGCTCTGATTGTCTGTATTACTAGTCATCTTTGCATCAGGTCACCTTCACGAAGGTACTTTAGTACCTTATCTTACTTGCCTAAGGTACTATCCTCTACACATTTAGTAGGTAGGCTGAAGGTCCTTGTCTAAAAGGCAACCAGCTTCTGATAGCAGTATTTGATATCCTGTTTTGGGAACAAAAGAGGTTTATTGTTGCACTGTTGCATAAGTCTTAGGTCCTTTATAGCAACTTTATGTGCTGCAACGCACTTTATTAATAATATTTAAAAAAAACAATCATACAATAATTATATGGTCATTTTGCATATAATTATTTTATATTATAAATATGATGAGTTTGTATTGAATATTTAATCTAGAGCTTAAATAGTTACTTTAAGTACTGCATAAAGCTTAATATAAAATGTATTACGTGCTCTGTGTATGCAGTGGTGGACTAATAGTAGAATTAAGTTGCATCTACTGGGGGAAAAAGGCTGCTTCAGTGAAGTAGCTAAGAGCAATTTTAAATATAATATTGCACGAACTTCAATAATTTGTTTGGACGTATTACAAAATTGTTGACTTACTGTATGTTTGGTTACTTTGCCTGAGACAGTGAATATCCATGAGGTGTTTTCCCTGTTCAAACTGTGCAACAGTCAACAGTAGTTGCTAAAACTCCAGATGTTTTCATTGTTAATAAGCAGCAAACAGGTGTTTGTTTTGGAGGATGACTGTTAATCGAACCACAGGTGTTCCTTACCAAGCTTATGAAGTACTAGACTTGCATCTTGATTATCTATCAATGCAGAGTGCTTGTGTTTAGTCAACAGTCAAATTGTGCAGGTTTTTATAGCATAGAGTGCAAGTGACGGGGAAGATGAAGAAAAAAATCATTGAAAGACTGATTCACTAACTGGAAAAAGAGTTTTGCTTCTGATTTCTGTTATGAAACTTAATCATGAACAGAAGCGTTTAATTATGTGTGTTATTTGGGGTTTTTTTTCTCTCCACAGCCACATCTATGTGATCCCAGTCTTCACCTGGAGCCTGACTCTTGCTATTTTACTGGCCCACACAGTTATTCAGCCAATCACTTCAGTGCTCACCCTCCTGAAAGGAATCCTCCTCATTGTCACGGTAACAGTGATTCTCTGCATTTTGCTGTTTTGATACATTTTGGCATAATTTTCAAGCATTTGTAATAATGATACAGGGCTTTACTGGGAATAGCTTTTTATCATTAGAAAAAGGAGAATTCATGTAAAGCAAAAACATATTTGGGAATGTCGCTAATGATAAAGGCGTCTGATGGCTGTGTCATGTCCCGAGTATCCATCTGTTCGATATTTATGTGACGGTGTTCACTTATCTAAAATGGTTTCTCTCTTCATGAAAGCGCTGATTTGATGTAGAAGGTGTTGTTTCAACAGTAAGATCATTTTGGCAGCTGCAGCTTGTGCTGTTGTATTGCATTATGCAGAGAGGTGTTTCTGTTATACAGCCTGCTTTTATTGATTTGAATGGGATGGACAAAATAAAGGAAACATAAATGATAAATGCGAGACATGAAATATCAAACAGAATTTGATGTGGGGTTGGAGTTGTGTGATGTGTGTTCTAGTTGAATGATGCCTGTGAAGTAGTTCTGGTTTGTTAGCACAAGTGTAAATACTGCAGCTTGCTGGAATTTTGATGAGGTGAAATGACACACATCATCTCAGACTGCATGCAGTTCACCCGTTTCCATAATGTGTTATTATGGGTCATACTTTTTGTACAGGTATGCTTTCCCACACGTTCATTCAGGTCTTTTTTTTTTTTTTTAATACATTACAGTTGCACTGATGGCCAGTGAGTTGTTTTTTTCCATGACTTTCCAAGAACTGATATTCAGCTTATTATCCTATAAATGTTTATAATCACTGTTAAAAGTATTATTAGATTCATATTGGTTATTCATATAAAATCTTATCTGCCTCACGATAGTTTCATCATAGCCTCTCCGCATACAGCTGAGAATTTCAACTCGGGACTTTAAGTTGTTGCTTGCAGCTCTCTAGTCTTTGAACATGAGTGTGAATTATTGTTCTGTCTATGTGTTCGGCCTCGGAAAGACTGGTGACCTGTCCAGCATGTACCCCACCTCTTGCCCTATGACAGCTTGGATAGGCTTCAGCCTTCCTCGTAGTCTGGAATTTGATAAGTGAAATAAATTCTCAAAAGGAAAAAAACACTAAATTGTTTTGTTTTTTTTTTGCTTGTTGTTTGGATTTTAAACTAAAGCTCGATGGAAATGTACGTTTTCAGAGTTGCTGCTACATCTCCCACCTTTTTGTTTTGCCAGTCAGTGTGAGGAAGACAATGTAGTGTGCATGGGGAAAAAATGAAATTGGCAGAACTACAAGTCAGTAATTCATAGGACGTTAGTAAGCTAAATCATTTATCACTGTGTCTGAATGATGTTCTCCTCTTGGGGAAGTGGGGAATAAGTCCCCAAGTGTGTGTCTCGCTCTCTGTCTTACCAACAGTAGTGGCTCTGATAACTTGGAAGATAGCATGACCACAATATGGAAAAATCGTTGAACTCTAATTTGGGTTAAAAAAAATTTACATGGGAAAGCCGTTTCAGGGTTATTGTGCCTGCACAATAATGGAGTTTTAAAAGAGTGGTTATGAGTCCTGTTATCTTGTTCTACTACTTCTCTGTACTGCTTCTTTATTACCACACCACTGCGGCAAACACTGAAAGTATAGATGATGTACACATGTCTGTGCCTTTGTTGTGTAAAGATTTGTGTAAAAATAAGTGTGAGATGTTGGATATTAATCATTTCAGTTTAATTTTTATAGCACCAGTTTAGCTCATTTGTTTTATATTGTAAGGTAAAGACACTATAATATATGCAAGCTCTTGGCTGTGGTGGGAACCAAGAACAGGCATTATGAAGGTCAAGGAGGGGCAGCCATATAAATACAGTGAGTTAAAATAAGTGATCAGTGCATCCTGGATATACTAGCTGATAAAGAAAAAAATACCTTATGTATCAGTACAACCCAGAAGTAATCCAGATTGGAGGAAATGTATAGTAAATCATAACTTGTATATCCAATTCTTGTTTTTAAAGTCATTAAAGTGTACAATCACTCCACACCTGGAAAAAGAACAGTTCAAGGAAGTCATTAAAAGCTTCAAATCACTGTTACATTCATGGCCATGACGGGTTTATGTAAACTTCTGACCACCACAGTTCTTCCAGTTGTTAAATACAATTCTTCCTGTGGATTTTTCTGTGTTCATTAGTGAAGGGAAAAAACCTTTTGATTTATTGTGGTTGACTTTTGATAGCTGAAAATCTCACACACTGTCCATCACTTGAGCTTACTTCATTTGTGCACAATTTTGTGAATAAGAACTTTACCGGGCGAAATTCATACAGAAATTACCTTGGATAAAAAACGTGAAGGTTTTCAGACTTTTTATCCAGCCTGCAGTATACATTATGCAACATGATCCTCTAGGGAAATTACAGAAAAAACATTTCTTTACAAATGAGTCTTATATTACACCATGTAGCTTACAGTTTTTGAAAAGCAGAAAGAGGCACCGAAGACGATTTGAATATGGGGTAGAAAAAGAATTAATCACAGTACTTTAAGCTTATTTGCTATTACATGAAATAGCACGTAGGAAAGGCAAGAGATGAATTACAATATATCAAGAAGACTCTACTTGTATCAGAAAATGAATACCTTGAATTTATAAAGTCCGCTGGCATAATAATGAAGACTTTATACAACACATGTCAAAGGGGATTCAAAAGATAATTCATATCTAAAGTGTTATTCTAGAAAAACTAGGAAAGCAATGAAAAGATTTATACTGTACAGCTATACTTTGTAGCGGCACTAAAGGAGACAAAAACAAGACAAAGAAGAGAAGATCAAGAGAGATAAAGAAGAGATCAAACATGTATTGCAGCTTCCAAACTTCTGAGAAAATAAAACTCTCAAAATCAGTTTATTCTTTTATGTTCGTACTCTCATCTCAGTTTCAAAAAACGAAGAAAGAAACTCACTTCTGACTTGCACAAACTCTTTGCTTGTGTACCTTGCTTTTATATACTTTTTTTCAATTACTTGTCAGTTTTAAAGTGGGATGAACTGAACACTCTCTGCATACAAAGTCCTGAATAATGTACCCATACTAATTGTCATGACAACTCCTCAGTAAGTTTTTTTTTTTTTTTTTTTTTTTTTTTTTACATTCGTATATGAAATATAATTTGATGTAAATATCACTCTGTACACGCAAAGTGCTGAATGGTGTAGTAATGACTGCCATTACAACTCTTCAGTAAGAGTTTATACATTTCTTATATGAAGTATAATTTGTGATTTACATGGAAAGCCGTCTGTTAAATAGTGAAATTTCTGTTGGCCTGCCTAAGCCAGTGTTTCCCAACCACTGTGCTGCAGCACATAGGCGTGCTGTGAGAAATGATCAGGCGTGCCGTGGAAGATTACTCATGCCAGGAACCAGATAACGGGCAGAACAATTACATTCTATTTCCACTAGAGGGCAGTACAACTACCTGCTCTAATTAAATGGGTTGCCAACTTCCAGTAAAACAGAAGAAGACGAAGAAATAATTACATAATAGTCATGCTGTGAGAGGATGCAGTGCGTAATAGCAATAGATAAATATTTGAAAAGAAAAAGTAGTGAATCTGACCTGGGTCCTGGAGAAAATTCTGACTCAGATTAAGGCTCTAGCATGAGTAGTGGTCAGAAGAAAGCAAAAAAGGTGTACTGGGGACAAACTGAGCCAATTCCGCTATGCCAGGTGTGCGGGGAAAAAATATCAATATGCTTTTTGTGACATTTTTGTCTGGTGGTATGCCATGTGATTTTTCTAATGTGAAATATGTGCCATGGCTCCAAAAGGTTGGGAAACACTGGTCTAAGCTATGGTTGCCGCTGATAAGCAATAATATAAAGATCAGATCACGCAGTGTACCAAGTGGGGGCAAGTCCGAGTACTGCACACACAGGACGATCTTGTGGCTTTGCAAACTGGGGTCAGATACCAGATGCCACTGGTGTTCAGGAAGCCCTCCCAAGGTTACAGAGCAGGAGCTAAGCTAAACTAAAGGCTAGCAGGTGGAAGTATAAGCTGTTTCTGCCGTCGCTTCTGATGGGGAAATGTCAACTCACTAGTCGACAACCTTGATGATTTGGTGGCACTGTTGAGAAATATTGAGATGCTACCGGGAATGTTGTCTGCTGTGCTTCGTGGAAAAATACCTGACTCCTGTGTAGACTTACTGGGCTTCACTATTATGTGAACTTAGATCAGAAGATGAGCAACAAGAGCAAAGGTGGGTATTCTTGTTGAGGCATTCAGAATTGGTGCAGTAGGAGTTGCCTCCATTTCAGTACTGCGAAAACCAAGAAGATAGGATAGCCTAGATCTTCGGACTATCTGCCAGTCTCCGTATATAGCCGGGACACTGAGGTGGTGAACTCTCATAAATATCTGGGGGTCCTACTGGATGACAAGCTAGACTGGTCCCTAACCACAGGCTGACTACACTGGAGGTTTTTGTCCCCACTGCAGTAAACGTTTTTAACACCCTCTGATGGGGAGATCCACCTGGATATTCATTCATCGCGTATCGCGGGGTATAATTGGCTTGTTTGCATGTCTAGCTGATGTGTTTTCTTCAGTCTTAAATTACAGACTCTTCAACTACAAAGCCTGTTGTTTGGTTTTGGCACGTAGCTCTACCTCCACCTCTCATCACCAGTGAAGGTTGTCTTGGATGTTGTGCCTTTGCTACTGTGACACACACTTGGCAACAATGTGGTGAATTTCAAATTTATTGTGAGAACTGCACTTAATGAAAAGTAAAGAATGTCAACAGTTTCTCCGATTGTTGTGCAACGATCCTGACGCACAGTCTGCTCAATATCTAACATTTTTAGCAGTTGTTACTGTGGAAGGTTGCCGGACTGTGTGCCACATTCCCGTGATGTTCTGCCCTTTTCACTACAAGAATGCCACTCAGAACATCTTGTCAAGCTCATTACTTCACTGACTTGGATCTTTTTAAGTATTTCAAAGTCAAATTTCTTAAGTTTGAAACAGAATTAGAAGTTTGCTTTTCTTTAGCTTGAGATTCTGCCTCTAACGTGGTTCATTTTCCTGAAGATATGGTTGGATATTTCTCAAAAGCATGTATAAATGTTCTACTTAGCAGACACAATTCAGTTTGGAGTTGTAAATTCACACCTAATATCAAATTATAATACATTTTTGGGTGACAAATAAAAGAAAAATAAATATCGTATTTATTCTTCTTTTTTTAATCGTAGATCCTGTTAAGAATTTTAAGGGGAGCAATTACAGTATATTCAGTATCAACTGGGAGAGGATATTAAGGGTAATAAGATTTGAGAGTAATTATATTAACAAAAAAGTTTCAGGAGTTTATCACCTTTACGTGATATACTTTCCACTTTGTCCTTATTCACTGCCTAAAAATATGCTTTGTATATTTTTTGATGACTGCAGTGTCATAAGGAATGCTGGTTTCTGCAGCAAATGAAAGGTCATGCTGGATGGATGGATGGAGGAGGCACTCTACACTTCTACTCTATGCAGAAGTTTTGTACTTAAGGAGCTCCCAGTGTGTCTGTGGTGGTTTTGGGCCTTTCCAGGTCAGTTCCTGCCAACATCTTGGCATGTCAGCATCTCAGTAGGTGCTCTGTAAAGACGTTTTTAGGCTTGGCTCAGAGTCCATTTAACACCACCACCACATCCCACAAGATTACACTGCCTGAGTGAATTGTACATCTGCTGCAGGGAAATGTATTATATTCAGTGTTAGCCAAGCCTTTGATGGACACAACTCTTTGCGACACAAGTGATTATTAATATTACTTTGAACGCCTACATTAGTGTAATCCTAGCAAGCTCATTTTATATTTAAATTAAAGCTTTTCTAATGGGACAATATACAGTTCTTCGTGTATAGTCGATAACAGTATCATTTCAGTGGTGCCTCACAATTCTCTGAGTAACCAAATCTCTATATATGACTGTCCATGTAACTGGAGCCTATGTTTAGGACCAGGGAACTACTTTCTGTGATTATGCAATGCGAGCAATCATGTCAGAAAATTTGCATTTAAACAATTTCAGGGATATCCATGCTAGTTAATGGATAAAAATTTCTTTATTTAATGTGCCTTTCCCTTCAGCTCTTTCCTAGCGTGGCACAGGAAAATCCCCAGTGTCTCTTTAAAATGAAATGAATGCAGATTTTTCGAAATTGCAGCCAATCAGTGATAGAAAATATTAAATGTGTCCTTTTTGACACTTTTCTCTCCCCATCTTCTTAAAAATCACTGCCTAATTGGCAAAAGAAACGTCTCTGGAAGAAATACTTCGACAGCTTTTCACCATCTTTCTAAAGGTTTCACTTCTCTCCACTATTGTTGCTGAAGACATTTTTTTTTTCATGATATTCGTTCTTCCCAAGGACAGAAATGTCTTTTTTGTGTACCCTGTAAATGTGTTTTTCTGCAGTTTATATTCTACATTAGTTCAGCTCAATTATTGACGTATTGGCAGATGAACTAATGCTGCGGGGATTAGTAACAGCGGAGATCGATGCCAGTGTTATTCAGTCTTATCTTGCTGGCAGCAAGAGAGTGAGGTGTGGGTGTGGGTTTTGTGCTACAGCAGCTCATGGTCTTTCGAGAGGTACCCATCACAGGTGGCTATATAAATATAAATATAAATAATGTCGGCATTGTACTCATAAATGTGTTGAACTGGGATGTTTGACCGTCAGTGTATAGAATTACCGGATGAATTTGAGACTAGTTTTGACAAAAGCTGATCCACATGTTCTGAAAGGATTTGCTGTCTTGTAGCTTAAACTTTTTTTTAAATGAAAAATGTACACAGTTCAAATTTACAAGACACTTTTATATATCTTTAGATAGACCGGGATTTTTTTAAACAAAAGGAAGCTGTCACAATGAGATAACTGTGCTTATTTATTTTTTTTAGTTTTCTAAAGATGCAACTTTGCTGCACAGCCCAGGATTAACAATTTACAACACACGGAGTTTGTAGGATGGTGCCATACAATGATAGTTTGTTAATTTTACTACTTTTGGTATGTCTTTATTACTTTTGCTGCACTCTCTGATGAAGAAATATACATCACACTAGTGAAAACTCTCATTGTTCCTTCAAGTCCTCATCCAAAAAAGCGATGTATTTGACTTCGGTAGTATTTTACAATTGAAACTTCTCCATGGGGAGTTGCTGGTTTGAGCTTCTAAGCTTGATGCTGTTTGAACAGCTCTTTCCCAAACAAAAGGTTTGTGAGTTCAAACTCACTCTCAGCTATTTGCTTGTTTACTTCTGCCTTATCTTTATTTCTCTCTGAATGAATCTCACAGGGCGTGAACTCTTGAGGATAACTGAAATGCTGGAATCATACTAATTTCAATATGCCATGGAAAAATTAAAAACAAGGGGAAAATGTTGAAATGGTTAAGCTAATTCACATGCAAAATGTGTACAATATAGTAGGAGTACAGTTCAGCAGTAGTAAATTGATAATAATTTTTTTTTTTTATAGAGTTACTACTTATTGGCCATTAGTAGGATATGTAAATATTTTCCCCTTTGCATATTTTACAGTATAAAATATGACATAAATATCTGACATCCCCTAGCCAAGTGCTAAGATATGTTTTAAAACTATGGGAATATAAGAATAAATGTCAGGGCTGTTGGTGAGCAGCTATCCAGACACCGGAATCAGATCAATGACGTCCCTCCAGAGCAGAAGGCGTTCAGTGGAACCTTTGTCTCCCCAAAGGATCTTCTGTCCTTGAAGAACAATGGAGAAACTGCACAGATTGATTTTAGATTGCATTGATAGCACACAAGTCCATGCGTCACAGAAGTTGTGGTTCAATTTTGCCGTCATTACTGAGGCCGAGTTTTAAAAGGAAATAGATAAAATCATCCTGACACCTCATTGCGAAGTGCTTCCTCGGTGATGCTGTTTTGGAAAGCCGCCTTTTCCTGCACGCCCTGTAGATGGAGATGTACACACAGAGACTCCTTTGGATCCACATTCTCTCTCTCTCTCACACACACTCTCTCACACACACACACACACACACACACACACACACACACACACACACACACACACACACACACACACACACACACACACACAGTATGAAAGAAATGTGACCTAAAGCCAAATCCCAAACAGGGGGAGGCGTTAAGATTTAGAGGCTCAGTTCTGGAGCAGGGCACTGAGAGCCATTCCCTCTACTCTGCATCAATATGAGAGAGAGCTGGGCAGGCAAGGCCGACTGCACCAGAATAAAACACACTGTCGTCAAGCACCGTCCATTTATGGCCCACCAAATGTGATTTTTCTCTTTATAGCTGAAATATTAATGTTTCTATCTTGGTATACTTAGAAAGAAAACAGCAGTTTCTAGGCCCTGAGCTGCCAAGATAGAAGGGCATGAAAAGAGGTAGACTGGAGAATTTAACAAGTGATGCCTTGGCAAATAAAAGGGTGGATAAAGTATGACCTTCACTCAGTGACCACTGTAAAACATCAAAGCCAATGTAACAGACATAAAATGTTTTTCAAACATTTTTTTATTCAATTCTTTGCCATGTTTATTACAAAAGCATATGCATTAGGTGCTTACAATTGGCATTATTTGGTAAGTGGGCGAAACAAAAAGGGTAAATTGACTGAATTAATACTTGATGTAATAAACTGCTGCCACAACTTGGCGATTACTTCATCGGTGAGGTCCTTTCATGATTGTTTTAATAACGAAGTTATTAAAATACAAAAACTGCACTCAATCTGTCATTGGTGCATGAATACTTTTAAGTGTTGCATGTGTACAATAACATCACTGTATGGATGTATATGTATATTTCAGTGGCTGATGGGACTCGTCCATTTATGGTTTGTGGTTAAACTCTAACAGACCTGAAATCTGTGTATTTTCCGCATTTACAGTCAGTTTATAGAAAAGTCTTTTGCAGCGTTTACCAGGATTTCCAGACATTCTCAGAACAAAATCAGCGCTGCAGTCTCTTTGATTGCTTCCCTTTGCAGGAGCATAATCCTAAATAAAGCCATCCATAATTTATTCCACATTAGAAATGGTGGCCGCAGGGAGATGTCTCTCCACTGCAAAACCGCTTTCACTTTGCGTCTGGGCTTTTTTGAGTCAAATTTATGAAAAGTCAATGTGAAACCTTTGCAGTAAACAACTTATGAAGTTGAGTGATGTTTTGAGGAGGCTTTAAATAACTGTTTGTTTTGGGGTCTGTTGAGAGGCAGAGTGAGGAGTATGTAAGTAGGCCCTTAAGGCATGTTGATTCGGATTGATTCTGGTGAGACAAAGGTCTATTTAAGTAACCTGATGGAGGCATTAATAGTGAATGTTTAGCTCACTGTATTCCTTGCATGCTTGCAGCAGCAGTCAAAGATTCGTTTGGCCAGTGTGTGGTTATCAAAATTGTCTGTTAGATGAACTGAAATTTATTGTTACAACAATCCTGACTCCCAGGGAATGAAATCATCAAACACTTTTATTTGCCCAATAGTTTATGATCAGATACATAAACTGTAACATTGCTGCCACCTTCTGCTAAACAGTCTGGAAGATGGACATACTGTAGGCAGGATGCCCTCACCATCCTGCTTATTTTGAAACCAAGCTTGACCAGGGTATGATACGAGGGTTACAAACTAATGTGCTGCTAGCTAGCTTGGCTGACAGGTTGTATCAGTGTCACTGTGCTATAAAATGTCAATTTTTCTAGTGAAAGCGAGCCTCTCTTATTCTAATTAAATACTGAAATGGCACCTACTTGTCATTCACCCTTCAAAAGGCATAGCTTTAAGCTTTATTGCACTTAAATTTACTCTAGTTCAAAAGTCATGAAGGGCAAGATTAGTATTAAAGGCTTAAATTAGTTTTCTACAAAGCTGGAAACATATGTTTTCATGCTGAAGTGGAGCATTTCAACTTAGGGGTCTTTAATTTGGCTTAGTTTAGTGCCACCCTTATGTGACATTCTAAGAATTGCAGTTTTTGGCATTCCCAGAGATTGCCTCTTAGTGCTACTATAGATAGCAGATGCTAGCATGCTAGCATGCAGCTGTGAGATGAGCAACATGGCTTAACCAATCTGATTCCCCACAACATATGAAAACTGTTTTGACTCCTTTCCTGGTTGCCCACTTTTGGTTGTATTATTCAACTTTTATCTCCCACTCATATCATAGCATGTCCCTCTCAGTTGCCAGGAAACGTAAAAACTGCACATAACGTGAGAGTAAAGTCACACTCGCTTCACTCACATGCACTGTAAAATGTAATATTGTGTTTAATTAAAAATATTAAATAGGCTGAACTCAATTTTTATCAATTTGTTATTAGAACTCAATTTAAATAAGTTACCAGTACTTTTTATGCAAAAACGCTGATAAACTCCATTTATTTGATTTGTCTTAACTTAGAAAAACTAAGTAAGCTGGAAGTTTTGCTTCTCAGTGCGGAAGGATGAAAGGTGTGTTTTGAAAATGCCACGTGACTACCGTCCTCCTCCCTCTCGGATCAGTCCGCATGTTCACGGTGCATTTTTTATGGAATATGTTGAGCAAACCTGGAGAAGCGTCAGCTCAAGATATTATTGTTGTCATTGCTGTGGATCTTTACCTGATACACTGACTTGGTGAGTAAATGTTTACTCTTATTCAAACTGATTTTGTGGCTTCTCTTAGTTTAGCACCAGGTTTAAAATCTTGCTAGCTAGTTAGTGTTAGCCTAGCGTTGCTGCTGCCGCTGGGCTCGTCTTACTTAAAAATTAACACCACAGCCTTAAAAACCTTACATAAAACTATGTGGTGAAATTTTCTGTTGATTGTTTGAAATAAATAAGTGAGATAAGAGCCCAGACAAAATTCTTCGGGAGGTGCAGCCGTTAGGGGTGGGGTAGGTGTGGGGTGTGGGGGTGGATAACAGAGCTCTCCGAAAACGTGGAAGCACTTTTGCAAATATGTGATATTTTGATAAATTAAGTAGATATTTGAGCATTACATAGCTACATTGTCGCCTGAAAATATCTTAAAAGGTTATTTTGTGACCCAGAAAGGGTAGTCTGGGGAAAAGGAGGATCGCATCGGCCACGGTTGTCGGAGCCTGTGCGTACTTGTAAGCGCGGCAATGGCGGAGGAGCGCTGCTGAAAAACTTATTACTTTTTCTGGGTCACAAAATAAACTTTTAAGATATTTTCAGGCGACAATGTAGCTATGTAATGCTCAAATATCTGCTCGATTTATCAAGACATCACATATTTGCAAAAATGCTCCGACGTTTTCGGAGACGTCTATTTTTTTTTTTTCATGCTTTGTGGCAGCTTTACAACATCTGTGGCATCTATTAATGTCAAATCTAGCCTTTATTTAACAACATAAGCAAACTCTATGTTACAATGATTGCACAGCCATTAAGGATCAAATCAGTTTCTGAAAAATGTTCTGTTTTTTCTCCCTCTGCTTGCTTCTTACTGTCTTTGAGGCTCGGGACCAGCACTCCTGTTGTTGGACAGAAAGACATCAACTCAGTGGTAAGTATTTTGGTTTTCCAATATATTAGCAACTGTCAGTGACATTTATATTAATCAGGCTGAACTTTAATCATACTTTAGATCAGCCTGTTTTACTTGTTGTTTTATTTGTGGTTTGGTTTGGGGAAGTTGTTTCTTTACTGATCTTTTCCTGTCTTCTGTTATTAGACTTGAGATGTGACTGCACTATGCTGTTGCTGGTGACCACAGTTAATTCTACAAGACATGCTGTGTAAGTGAACAAACAACAACAGTTTGGTCTGCATTTCTTGAAAGATCACATCCCCCAAACTTAGTTTAGAGGGTCTACACTGTATATAGTGAAGTCTGCAAGTTTTCTAACAGCAAAATCTGTTTTGTGCCCAAAATCATTTTGCACATCATTAGAATGAAAGTTATTGGTAAATGGCCTGTATTTATATAGCGCTTTTCTGGTCCCTAAGGACCCCAAAGCGCTTTACATATCCAGTCATTCACCCATTCATACACACATTCACACACTGGTGATGGCAAGCTACGTTGTAGCCACAGCCACCCTGGGGCGCACTGACAGAGGGGAGGCCATGTTTGCATATCCCTTTTTTAAAATGATGCTTTCATGACATTATTGTGTGTTGGGTGGTGGTCAGGGTTATCCAGACTGACAATTTGGGACATTGAATGTCACCTCTCCGGTGGGGAGGGAGCCTGAGATCGTCTAAATTGGAGTCTGTTTTATACCAAATGCAGAAAAAAATGTTTTAAGAAAGCAATTAAGTTCATGTTCCAAAAAATATGATTGTTTGCTTGCAGGACACCAGGAGAGATGAGTCCTCCGTCACAGATGGTGTGGTCAGTGAAGATGGTCGCCTGCAGGTTCAAGCTCATTGCATCTCCAACCCACATCCACTGCCAGTGTACTTAAGGGAAGTTAAAGACTTTCTTCTGCACCTACATTTGGATCACCTCGATCCATGACAGTCATTCAGGCAGTAATGCCTGGACTGGAAACAAGCATCCTTAAAATAATACAACATTCCAGCTCCTGTGTTGGAATGGAAAACAAATGTGTTGTTTAAATTAGAGACTGCACTTGTGACAGAACAACAAATATTTTATTTTGATTATATAAGTAATGTAAGTACAAAACAAACTTAAAACTTATTTTCAGAATAATTAAATCTGAGACTTTGTTTCATTGTAAGATTATAACAGTGATGGCAATATAATTGTTTGTTGTTCAGCAGAACAGTGTCCAGTATGTTGGCTGTTGTACTTTGTTGTGTTTGAAAATAAAAGTTGGGCTCATTTTAACATCATTACAAAAATTGTTGTTAATTATTTTTAAAAATATTCATGGTACCACAAATTGTTTTTTCATTTAGTTGAACTTAACATGTTTGTCAGTAGGTAAACAATTAGTATTGTACAGTCAGAAATATCAAGTTATTGTTAATACTGCAGACTTGCAGTATTAAGTAGTAAAAATTATGGAAACTCGTTGCCTCAAAAAAACTAAGTAAAGCTTACTTAAGATGACTGTTAGGACAACTTATACATTAGTTGTCCTAACAGTCATCTTAAGTAAGCTTTACTTAGTTTTTTTGAGGCAACGAGTTTCCATAATTTTTTTGAGTTCTGGGAGCTAACAAAGCTGTACAGTGTACTCAAAATGAGTAAGTTGCCCTAACTTGGTCATCTTACGTAAACTTGATCCAATTTTTTTGAGTTCTGGGAACAAATGAGCTTGTACAGAGTACTCAAAGTAAATAAGTTGTCCTAACTTAGTCATTTTTAGCTAAGCTTTACTCAATTTTTTTGAGGCAACGAGTTTCCATAATTTTTTTGAGTTCTGGGAACTAATTAGATTTTACAGTGTGGGATCTCTCACTTTGTAATGAAAACATATTCCCTCCTCTCCACTCCTCTTCTCCTTTCTTCTTCATTCCTTCTCCTCTTCCCTCCTTTATGTAATTTCATCCGAATCGATGTGCTGCTCCAGCAGCTCCTTCAGGCCTGACGTCTGACTGATTGCTCCACACAAAAACCTGCAGCTAAATAAAATAACAGGGCAGCCCAAATGAAGTTTATGCACCTTGATAAGAGCTCTATTAAGTCATTGTGAAATAGGCCCGAATGTAGCTTTAGCCATTACATAAGCCACACATAGCAATGCTACACACACACAGACACAGACACACACACACACACACACACACACACACACACACACACACACACACACACACACACACACACACACACACACACTTTTAAATGAATCTCATGCACTGAGCTGTGGAATTATGTTTGAAGGTAGATTATTCACGGAGAATCGACTACAATTTCACGGTTTTCTGGAAATAATTAGCGTGACATTTATTCAGGCTTTATAATTGGTTAAGATTCCAGACCCTCACCTCTAATAAAGTTGTCATTGAACCTTTAATGCTACTCGCTCCCATGACAGCAAGGGAATATTGCAGCCTGGTGCAAGGGGGTCAAATCACTTGGAAGAGGACAATGTAGTTAGGCCTGTGGTGCATTTGTGTTTGGGTGAGTCTGAGGGGTGACTGCTTAAGTAAAATATGGTCCACCCTTTCTCTCGAATTTAACGTGCTCCACCTGTGGAACGATGAGGAAATTTCTCAAATTATTACCAAACCTTTTCTGAAGTGTGTGTGTGTGTGTGTGTGTGTGTGTGTGTGTGTGTGTGTGTGTGTGTGTGTGTGTGTGTGTGTGTGTGTGTTTATGAGAATGTGAAAAAACCTAACCAGGGGGAGCACAAGCCAACATACTCCTGATGCTGATCCCAAACATGGATAAGATGGGGAAGGTTACATCAGGAAGGGCATCCGGCACAAAACCTTTGCCAAATCAAACATGCAGGTCATCAAGAATGAGATTTTTCAGAACTAATCAGTCAGGGCCCCGGTTTATGATGCCTCCAGTGCTGCTGGCCAACAGGGTGCCGAAGTAAACTGTGGTACTGTTGGACAAAGACAAATGAAGAGCAGAAGGGGGGAGCCGTATTCAGAGACGGATTAAGGAAAGGAGAGGAAAGCAAAGGAAAAAGTTTGTGGAGGTCAAAGTAGGGTCTTTAAACGTAAGAGCTGTGTGGAGGAGACTGGGGGGAGGGAAGCAAGGTCAGGAGCAGAGGAGGTGGATTCAAAATGTTGTACCACAGTGTAGATAGGAAGTGAAATGAAATGGGGGTAAATTTGAAGGAAATGTAGGTTAATAGTGTTCTGGAGCTGAAGAGAGAGTCTGACATGATCATGAGTCAAAATTGAATGTTTGATTTGGTAGAATTTTATAGTGGATGCCCTGCCTGATGTAACCACTGTGGTATTATCTTGGTCTACATTCAACATTTTCACCTCTTAAGACGTGTGTTTGTTCTTACACAAACCTCACGATGGTTTGTGTAACCTGGGTGATCATCTCCTCGATGGGAGCTCTCCAGAGACTTGACCGCTGCTTCAAAGTCTCAGATATCCTGCACCTAAAAATGTTTAGCCTTCTTTTCTTTCATTACTCTTTTTCAAAATTTGTATTTTTCCTTGGTTGAGGTGAACCAAACAGAACTTGGAAATCCTTCCTTGTTTTAAAGCTGCGCATATGTGGATTGCTGAAAAAGTTGGAGTTTTGTTTCATTTTATGTGCATGACTAGAAATTGGGAAAAATTTTGGATCAGACTATTATTTTGCCTTTACAGGAAAATAGTGAGACCTGCTGTGATGTATGGTTTGGAGACTATTGTACTGACAAAAAGACAGGAGGTGTAGATGGAGGTGGTGGAGTTGAAGAAGCTAAGATTTTTCACTGGGATTGACCGGGAGGGACGGGATTAAAAATGAGTACATGAGAACGACAGTTCAGGTTGAGTTGTTCAGAGACAAAGTTAGTTTGAAAGGCAGGGCCCAGATGCTTTGGACACGTACAAAGGGGTTTGTTGATGTATCGGACAAAAGATGTTGAAGATGGAGCTGCTAGACAGGAGGAAAAGAGGATTGGTGTGACAGAGGAGGATGTTGGGGATGGGGCGAGAGGAGGCAGAATTTATGGTCAGGTTCATGTGGTCAGGTTTATTTGAACTGCATTTGTTTTTCATAATTTTATGCTACTTTCATGGACACAGTCAGGTGCCACGTCACTAAGGAGGGGGAGATTTTTTTTATTTATTAATTTTTAGGACTAACATTAGATCAAACGACTACGAAATAACCTAAAAACATCAGCTGAAAAATGTGTCTAGGACTTTGAAGTCATTAAAACCAGTACTGCTGCCCTCCACTTCTCTCTTTTCCATTTTTTTCTAGTCTCCACATTTTGCTTTTCGGCCCAGTCCTTTTTTTCCCCCCTCCTCTAATTAACTTGCTGCTACTATTATTATTTTTTCGTTTGTTTTTAACACTACTGGTCTCCTTCACCCCAATTTCCTCTTCCTTGTTCTTTTGAAAAAATGTGCACAGTGTTTTTGTGCACTAAAACACCAGTTGCTCTTGCACTCATGTTTTGGCAACCTACAGATCACACTTACTCATCTTACTAAATGTTAAGCAGATTTCTGATATGACTATTGTTGTTCACGTCAGGTGAGCTTCCAGCGTGGGTTTTGTCTTCTGTTTCTCAGCCTGAGATGGAAAATGTCAACAAATGTTGTCAAATCCTGTTTGATGCTGCAGAAATGAAAATTAGACATCACAAATACTCTCTGACATGAAATTGCAGAAAGTTTTTCATTTCTTGAATTTCTTTCATTGAAACCTTCCATCTTTTACTCCAAACGGTAAACACGAAACCCATTTTTCAAACAACATTCATGTAATGATTGACTTTTCTGGGAAAATAAATAAACGATATCCTCAAGCAATTTCATCTGTGTTAAAAAACCAAGTGGCTCAGTCCAAATAAAAACATCACTGAGCATATGCTACATCATAATATAGAAAAAGAATTTCAGGGTATGAGGCGACTGTAAAAGTTTATGGTTTGATGATAAAGTTAATGTATTTTGTATTCTTGAACAATAAACAAAGGTCAGTAAGAGAATTTAGATACTGCGTACAGTAAGTACAGCTGTTCTCTGTGGAGTCGATATTTGCATACTGTAAATATTGTGTACTTCAAAAAGCCAAAGGCCAAAACTGGAATGCTGCTGAAAGCTTCACACAGCACAGTGTAACCTAAAAATCAAAGTCAACAAGTGAGTCATGTCGGCCCAACATCTTTGTGCTGAATCAGGCTGGAGGGTAGGCTTTGACTTGATCTTTGATCCCTCCTCAAAGTGTGCTCTGTACACTTTCTTTATGAGCACTCTGTTAGGTTGGCGGTTACGGTCAGCGCTGGAAAAACTGAACCAGCTCATTTCTTTAAAATGTGGACAGTTCTCAACTCAACTCTTTATTTCTGGCTTACAGTTTTTTGTTTTGTTTTTTTTGTTTGTTTGTTTGTTTTTTTTGCAAAGACTCATTTCTGAAACCTTCCACCCTTTTCTCTAAACTGTAAACACAAAGCACAATTTTCAAACTACATTCACAAAACTCAGTGTTCCCAAACAATCAAACCAGCACAACAAAACAGCTTCATCTGTGGTCAGAATCACACATTTTCAGAATTCACAGCCTGTAATCACAGCACCAATACTGAGCATTTACTACATACTACCTCAAAACATCGAAAGCACAATACAAACGCAAAAGAATCTGGTGAGTTTTGTGTTTTAGTCTTTATCCTGTGTCCCTCAGCCACATGTGGGGGGAGAAATGTATAAAAGATAGGCATTCACTGTATGTATTACATGGCTCATACGACATGTCTGTGGTGTGATTATAAACATGATAATTTATGCATTTTTATCATGTCGCATAATTCTAAAATCTTAATATAATAAAGGAAATCTTTGTCTGTTGTCCAACTCGAAATATCAATGCTTATTTTTTCTCATTTTTTCCTTTCATATTTTCTTATCTATATGCTTTTATACACTACTCTAAACTTTACATTTTACACTTGGTCTACATTTCTAGACTTTAGTAGCCATATATGTCTGAAACTTTAAAATTGCTTTTCACGTTCACACATGTGAAGATACTCGGTTCTTGATAATTGGTTCACTTTGAAATTCAGTATTAAAAATCAGCCACTAGTAAACATTTCATAGGCCATTATTAAGAAGAATAAAAAGGTTCAAAACCAGCAAAGGAAGAGGTGACTGACTTCTGATGAGTTGGGATGACTATGAGGAAGGCTGTGCAAATGCTCTAAACCAGGGGTGTCCAACTCCAGACCTCAAGGCCGGCGTCCTGCAGGTTTTAGATGTGTCCTTGATCCAACACAGCTAATTTAAATGGCTAAATGACCTCCTCAACATGTCTTGAAGTTCTCCAGAGACCTGGTATTGAACTAATCATTTGATTCAGGTGTGCTGACCCAGGGTGTTATCTAAAACCTGCAGGACACCGGCCCTCAAGGCCTCGAGACACCCCTGCTCTAAACTATTCTGAGATGCTTACAGGTATAGTCTGGATATTTTGAAAAAACAAGTACCAGTGCTTTAACACTACTGATAATGTAGCGATGATCTGTCGCGATTATAACTATTTCAAATGCTGTCCCATAACTGCAAGGAAACTAGCAAGAGGCTTATTGTTCAGGCCAGAAAATAACTTCATGTGAACCACAGAACTCCAGCTTGCTAAACTTGGTTTGGAAAAAAGACATTAGTCTACACGGGCTGTGTGAAAGTAGAAAAAATGACTATTTACTTCTTGTGTCACTTCAAGTCATCCATTGCTGTTGTAATTTTGTGATATCTTTTTAGAAATTTCCTCCTGCTGCAGTCACACTGTGGCCAGGCTGGACATGGCAATTTTGAAGTATGTTACTGAAATTGTTCAATTTGTCCACTAAGACCTCCAATTGTACTGCAGATTTTTTTTTTTTTTTTTTTTCTTTTGCTGTTTCTCTCAGTCTGTGCTGTTTTCCAAGAAAAACTCATTCTGGAAACGTACACTTGGATTATTTTGTTGGATGACGAGTAACAAGCTGAATATGTGTTGCCAGTACAGTCTCGGTTCCTGACACAGTTCTTCTTGTTTGTGGCTCCATGCAATTTTTGTGGTCTTCTTAAAGTGACTTGGTCATTATTGGTACACCTCAGTTCATAATTTTGCATATTACTAGTAGATCAACCCCAGACCTTCCCAACCTCTTTTTCCCACCTACTAATTTGGGCTGTGTAGTAAATTTGCCCTCAAGTATTTTTGCAATTTAGAAACAGTTAATAGCATCTGAAATATTAGATAGGAAGTATGACTAACACGAAAAAAATGTCATAATTTGCACAGCTTTGCTCGTCTGATTGCTGATAAAATGTTGGTGCTCTTCATATGTTTTAGTGGGGGTTTTTTTCCTTTGCACATGTTGTGGTGTCACATGAGAAATTGTAACAGCAATGCTGAAAGTTTGTTAGATAGCAGAGTTGTTTCACTCGATGTGAATATAAACTTCCAACCTGCTTTCTCTCCAGGGTTCGTAAGTTTAAGAGATTAAAAAGTGCTTTGGTACCTACAGCAGGGCAGGTGCACCATAACAAATCACCCAAAGTGCTTATACATAACTTGTTTTAGAAGTAAGAAATAAATGGTTTTTTTGATGTAACTGTCCTGTCTTGTTTGTGTGTTACGGTGAGAGAATTAATTATCTTCCTGCACAAAGAAAAGCTTGATGTTTCTCTTCTTTTATCTAGAACTAGGGAAAAATATACTGCCTGAGATGTAACAGAAGGCCTGTGTGTGTGCATTCGTCTGTGTCTCTCTCAGGTGGCTGTGACATTTGCAGTAGGGTCAGAGGTCGGCCTTCAGAGCAGCAGTGACTTCAGTCAGATGGGAAAACCTTTCCTAATGGGCACAGTGGCTCTGGGTAAGCTTCAGCTTTGTGCAATAAAGCTCACATTCCTTCCTTTTTTTTGTCTTCATCTTTTTATCATTGCGTCTTTGTGGCCCTTTTTCGGTCCGTGGTACTGCAAAGGATGTTGAAGCTAATGATGGTCTGACTTTCCATTCCAGCTGCTACCAAAATTGGAATTTCATTGCATGAACAGATTATCTCCTAAGAAATGAGAAAACAAGTTATTTAAATGTGCTTCAAGTGTAACCAAAGCATACCTTTGAACTCCTGGCTGAACCTCATCTTGTGGTTTCTCCCACAGTTTGCATGATCCTCAGACTTTATTATGAATACTTGGAGTAGATGTATCTATAAGACTTGTTCCTCTAATGCCATTTCCAAGGAAAATATAAAGAAATCAGGGCTGGCTCGAGACTTTTGCCTCGTACTGCACCTGATGTGTGCAAAGCTACTGTTTGCACAGGTTGACTATTTGAATTCTGACTGATCATTTGACTTCACTGCTGTTTCACCACTTACTCTTGGCTCTCTTTACTGCAAAGATACACTGAAGAATGAGACTTTACAGACATAACAACATAAATAATAGTGAGCCAAGTCATATGTGCAACAGGGATTCAGTATAGCTGGGAAGACCTCAATTGATTCAAGTTTCCAGAAAATTGTGAAAGTGCAGAATTTGGGAAAAGAACCATAAAAATCACAAACCTTATCTAATTTAAATTTGGTCAATTTAATGTTCAAGGTCATCTTACAAACCAGGATGGTTATGATATAGAAAACTATGAGCTGGGCCAGGATGAGCAGTTTTCAATAGTTTCAGTGAAAAAGTCCAGTTTTAAACCACGAAGGCAGCTCATCAAATGAGAGACAAAACCAGGAGCGTGTCCATCATTTTTCGAGTTGTTCACCCTGATTTTTGTTCCCCGGAGTCGGACTGGTGGGCATTTACTGTAGCGTCACCAGTGATTTGCAGAACATTCAGAAGAATCAACGGGAACTGTGGTGTGTGCAGAGTGCCATCATGTGCTGACTCAGAGTGCTTTTAGGTTTGTTTTTTTAACCCACACCAACACAGTCTGCTTGTCAGCTGCCGTATTCACCAGATTTGCCTCGCTGTGACTTTGTCCCAAGTGAAAATTTAGCTGGAGGATCACCAATTTAACACGCTGGAGGAGACGCACGCAGGCAGACTCACATATCCTGCACATCCGAACAGAAGGGAAATATTCAGAATAGACACAACCAAAACAAAAACTGTTTTCACCCTCAATCACTTGTTCTTGTTTTTGTTTCGTTTTTTTCATTTTTTGTAATCTCTCTTTTCTACAGTCAAATGATACAAACAATAGAAGTGCTGGAAAAGTCAAACGATTTTCTTTCTAAACAGGGGGATTAAGAACATAAGAAGCACTGCTTCTGAAGTCCAGCCCTCATCTAAATGCAGTTTTCTTGTTGCCGAGGTCTAATACATGATTGTTCGTTATTTAAACTTGGGAACAAACATCTAGTGTCGACAGAGAATATCTTTAATTCCCTTTAGAATACGAATCTATTCAATTGTTTTTAAACCGTTTAATAGACCGTAACTGTTTATCATTTTAAAAAAATCAAATGCATCAGCTAGTGATGGATCTGTGACGTCATGATAGTCTGTGCTGATTTTTGCTCTTTGTGACCTCCATATGCCCAGTCTGCTCTTTTTCACTCTTTTCAACTTTTTCTTTTCATCCGTCTGTCTTCACTTTGTAACGTTAAACCACAGACTGTACAGATGGATGATCCATCGCCATCTTCTCCTACTGTTCGAAGTGAGGAGGAAATAGAAATAGAAATGAGCACTGCAATATTGGCTGTCATTTGAAACCAAAGTCTGTTAAGGAATTACTGGAAGATGGAGCCCAGACATCAAAGTCCTGCCTGCTGCCCGGCACAGATGTGTGTTGAACTTTGTGTAGTGCAGCCATCAAATTCGGGACTACTACTACCTACTAGTTATCCAGCCAGCCAGCGATATGTCTGCATAGACAGATTTTTGCCACTTCTTCACATCCCAGCTTGTTGTTACAAGAGGAAGCCTGTGCCCATTTAGGACACACATTGGCATCACTTGTGGGAAGACGTAATTTCATCCATCTTTGCATACAGTGTTAAATATTCACAAAGCAATGAGAACCTTTGGAGTACTTCAGCAATTTACGTTTAAACTAATCACTACATTTTATGTTAAGCTTCTCCTTTCACAAAAACCAATTTTCAGAGGATGAGTCAGTGTCTTCTGTTTCACTGCACAGACTTAAATATGAGACTAAAGTAAACAGAAGGTAGAATATCCCAAAATGCATTCTCACATAAGTTAGAGCAGGCTCAGTCAAAACAACTGTTAGGACTCACGCTTAACAGATGGAGGTAGCTGGATGGAGAGAGTGGTCTGAGCTTTGGTGTGTGTGCGCGTGCTCGTGTGCGCGTGTGTGTGTACCAGCGAGTACTCTGACTTCCTGAAGTAACTGCAACACATCAGCTGTGGCAGGCTAAGGGGTGATTGCTCTGTTTCATTAGCATCTCTGTGACAGCTCTGACTATACTTCCTACCCGCTTCCATTACTTCAGAGAACCATTTGAACATGCAAACTGCCAGCTATGACAGCTGCTTTGCAGTTTGTCACTGCTGGTTGTGTGGAACAGTATACAGAACAACTTTAAATCATTTTCCCAAGATTAAAAATGGATTACTTTTTCTTCTGAATTCTGGTCAGGATTTTAAAAGCTTCTCAAACAACATTCAGACTATGCTGAAACTCTAAAACTACTCCCCCAAAACCAAGACTAATGCAGTGCAGCTCAGCAGGGTGGGACCTATTTCTCTGCCACCTTTGGAGACTGATTTCTCTAAATGGAATTTTAAAGGGAGAAAGTGCCATTATAATGAGGAACTGAACTGCAAACAAGCAGGGAAACTGTAATTTTGCAGCTTGGTGACAGCGATTGATTTGGCTAATATAGAAACAAAATGCCATGATTGCAAAGACAAATCTTCAGACATATCTGCTGCTTCTCATGATGAAATATTTAGTGAGCATAAGCCAATCACATGGCAGCTTTGGGAGCTGCTCTAGCTGTCTGACATGGCCACGCCCCTTATAATGCAAACTAAGCCTTAATAAATGCTGTACAGCTGTCGTTAAATGTGAAGTTGAACCAAATATAGAACAGTTTCTTTTACTGTAAGAAGTGCGTTTTAAAATGGGAATCTAGAGGAGCGCACTCACTTTTGGAACCAGAGGCCTCTCAATGAACTACAGCTTTTGACTCTTTCAGCTTTATATTTTCTGCTGAATTTTTGAGTTGCTTGAATTTAAACTAAAGTTTCTGACAAAAAAATGTTTAAAATGCTAATAAAAGAAGTGGGATTCATGATACCAATATCTCCATAATTTAGTTTTGCTTCCTTACTAAGGTAGTACTGTTGGGATGTTTTTATTTCAAACAGTGATATCTGGAAACCTATTTGGGTATTTTCTGTGTCTCCCTTCTCATATTAAATAGAAAGATTTTTGTCCTGTGGAACAGTAAAAAAAGCCCACAGATTACAGACGGAGGTATCATATGAATGACGCGCTGCTCTGTTTTTGGTCTTGACAGGTGGGATTGTAAACGTGATGCCTCTGCTTTTCTCACAGATCTCACACAACAGAACACAGGTAAATCTAATCTTGGGACTGCACCTGGCACTACCCGCTGATCTGTGGACTCAGTGTACTGAATTCAGAAATGGCTTGGGAAGCACTGTGTTCGTATTCTTCAACATGAGTTAGCAGTAGAAAGAGAGAGCGAGAGCCTGGCATCACTGTGAGAAATAAACTAGAATTTTGGAGAAGAATTAGGACTGAAAGGCTCTTACACAGGTGGTCAACCATATTATTATTCTACTGATGGCTCCAGGTATTAAGCTCCAGCACTGATGCAGAAATGTTTGACAAAGAAGTGTTCCTTAGATTAACTAGATAATTGGAACAATTCAACTCCTTAATTAACGCTGATGCAAACAATTTATGTAGAAATATTAAAGAAATATTAAGTTATTGTGAGACCTCACTCATCAAGCCTATTTTGCATCAGATAGAAGTGTTTGGAGTCGACCTACTGTCATAATCGGGCCAAAAATTGCTCCATTATTTTATTCCTTTTAAAATTATTTCACAACACTAAACTGTGTTACTCTGATTTTATATAAATATATGACTTTGCATGCATCTAGATATTAGATGCACAGTAAGGTGGCCCCAGTACGGCTTTGCTGAAATTTTGAGATGTTACCTTCACAATGGTGCATTTGGAAATGCAGGTGTCATATTTCCAGTATCTCCTATTGAGTGTTACAAGAGGAAGGAAAACTGCCTCCAGCGGGTCTCTCTGCTGTTTAAAAGGCATGCACTGCAGATTGTGGTGCATGCAGAATAACAGTCTGCTGATTCCAAACAGTTTTGCCCATTTCCACACAGCATGATGGGAAACTAGAGCCCAGGTGTCAAAATAAAGAATTCTTGATAGGTATTGTTTGTGGAGGGAAAAATTCAGGTTTCCTTTTCTGTATCTCACCATTTCTGATAGGTGACTAACCCTACCTGCAGGATGGGTCAGTCTTTATTGGTCAGGTCAGAAGTAATGCTGTTAGGTCACAGCTCTTTCCCAGCCACACAGTCTAGTCTTTTATTGCCCAAGCTCCTGTCTCAGACTATCATCTGGACACATGCAAAAGCATTTATTAATATAAATAAATAAGAGTAAAAGGGCTTAGTGATTAACAAAAAATAACATGAGAAATTCTATTCATTTACTACACGTCTAGAAAACCAGGTAAAGAAAATGCAGATTGATTGCTTTTTCCATTCTTGATAAGTGGAGATATGCCATATAACTTTGTTGCCATTCCAAAATCCTCCAATTGAGAATATACATAAATACAGAAGAATAGAAACACACTTACTTCTCTAAAATGAAAAAGTATTCTGATGTAAATATCTTCATATCACAGAGTTCCTGACTACAGGCCTGCATTTTACTACCGTAATGTTTCAAAGCCAGAATAACATGATAACAATATCATATAAACAAGCACCTGCATGACTACAGAGGCTAGCATCTATGTTTGAGTCATTGTTTTTAATGTTACTTTGAAGATGCATATTTTGCTTTGAGCATATGGGTATATGACAAATATACAACTAATATAGTTTTGTTTCGTAGAAGATCACATTGAAAGAGGAAAATTAAAAAATATACAGGTATATACATTTTTTTCAATTAAGTGACTGTTTTTGAAGCATTTGCACTGTTTCAACCTAAAATAACTAAATTTTTAGAAATGCATGTACGGAAAAAAACAATTGTCATTTACTACAATAGTTACAAAGTTATGCCAGAGGTGTTTATCAGCTTTTTTAAGCATGTCATTTACTGTATAAAAGCTGCATTTCTTAATTCGTGGGTGGCAATTACATGGTTACATGCAGTTGCTATTACATGATATTTACAGTTACAGTTGAATATATTTTAAATCAGGCAAAAAAAGGTTTTAAAAATGAAAAATGAAGTGAGGTTTTATAACAATAGGTCAATTTAAATCAATATGTTTGATTTAAATTGAGGACCATGAGGACAGTACTAAGTAATTTAATTTTTATTTCTCGTGATGCAGTAAAACTGCCATGTCACATCCACAGCCCATATACAAAGAGTCAGACCCACAAAGTCTAGATGCTCTCTCTGCCACTGATCAGTTCACCTAAGCATCATTTAGTGCACAAATCACCGGAATAGCAGCAACTAAGTTTGCTTTTGAGGAACTCTGTATTATCACCTGTGCAGTTATGTGATTATGTAGTGCAATTGTTCCACAATGTTCTCCTGTTACGCTGCTTGAGCCGGATGTTGGTTATCGTGTTGTCTTTTGTCTTCATCTTTAGATCCTGTGGTTTCGGAGAGCAGTGATTGGAGGTCTGACAACCTGCACTGTGCTCAACATCCTCTGGTGAGCACTTCACTTGTTTTTTGATCTTTGATTCTTTATTCCTGTCCAGATATTAGTTGGCACAGTCATATCATGGTTAGAACTGTGGTCTCAAAAAGGAAGTTTTTCAGGTGCTGTGGTTTCCAGTCTGACATGTATGCCAGGTTAAGTGAGGATTCTAAGTTGACTGTATGTAGGCCTCTCTCTTAGCTCTGTGATGGACTGGCATCCAGTGTTCTGAGAAACTGCCCTACTTTGGCAAATCGTCCTACCCGTATTATAATTTGACGATGACTTCTGACTAATCCTAACCCTAAGTAAATTTGGGTTTTGTGTTGTGCACATGTGCAGCGTATGCGCAGAAACAATGGGTAGGATGTTTTGTGAGGTAGGATGGATTCCCAGAACAACGGTCCAGGTTCCAGGGTTCCTTGACTTGAACCCAGTGTCAGTTGGGATATGGTCCAGTCATACTGCAACCTTGGAAGAATAAGAGATTGACAAAGAAGCATGGATAGACTTTCCAGTCAGTTAAGAGTTATAAGCTATAGCTCTATTTATATTTAATTATCCTTTAGCTCCTTCCCTTTTCTTTTGCAGTCTATGTGGAAATAAATTGCTTTTTCAGTACTTACTAAAATTTAAGGCAAGCAATTGGCACTTTTGCTGCTTCTTAACTATTAACTATAGAAATTCTCTTCCCCCAGAAGACCATCTGGTGTATTTTCACCCAGAGAGCACCACAGGGTGCTGGACTATTTCTGTGAACAATGACCACAACCTGCCCACAACCCACTCTCAACCTGGTTGAGGGTCAGGTACTATTGAGGAAGGAAAATGTGCAGGATCTCCTAGGCACAATCATCATTAAGCTTAAAATCTTTGTCATTTATTATAATTTTGCTAGTAGTTATAGCAAATAAGCTTTTACTGGGTAATTCTGCATAAATAAAGAATAAGTGGCTGCAAGGCTGCCTTCCTTAGAAAGTATGAAATAGTTCAGAAAGAATGATTTAAGCCATATGCCAAATGTCAACTGTTAAAGCTGTATACGATCCGGTATGATTGACATAGGGCATTATGGCCAGATGGTCACATATGACCACTTCAGGGTCACATACGCTGGCTCTGAAGGTAGGATCCTCTGAGACCTTCAGCAGACGTTTGAAGAGAGCAAAGAGTAAAAGCAGCAGCAGCAGCAAGGACGGTGGCCCAGAGTTTAAGAAGGCCATCTGGCAAAATACCCATCCACAAAGGACTCGAAATGCACCAGAGAGCACAGACCCTTCACTGTCTATTGAACCCCCACTTTGCAGCTGAAGAGTCAGGTGCATTTAGGGAGAATGTTTAGTCTGCCCTTTTCTTCTCGCGACAGAGAAACAAGCCTCAACAGGATGGAGTTTGGAGTCACACTGCACCTGGTGTATATTTAAACTGGTATTTAACTTCTCTCTACTCAGTAAATAAGTCTGTAAACATAGTGAGTAATGTAGGCAGCCACTGCGTGGTTAATTTTGTTCTTCGCCCAGCACAACAGAAATATATTCTCCCAGAGTATTATCTGAGGAAATCTGGTCGTATCTGGCAGCGTGTTTCATCCCGTCCATTTGTGAAAAAAGTCAACTTTTTATTAAGGGGAAAAAAATGGAGAAATTTAAAGGAGCACTCTGCCAATTTCACATATCTGAGTCAGTTCATTAGTTATGAGCATTTCCATTCAAGTTTATCTGCTTGCCTTATGGGCAGTCTAGGATATAACTAAGCACTGCTGTAAAGGTCAGGATACTCTGTCTCTCCCTATTGTTTTTTTTTTTTAATCTGCCTCTCAGGCTCATTTCTGTCCTCTTTTCTTCTATGTTGAGCGATCGTGGCTCAAGAGTTGGCAGTTCGTCTTGTAATCGGAAGGTTGCCGGTTCGAGCCCCGGCTTGGTCAGTCTCGGTCGTTGTGTCCTTGGGCAAGACACTTCACCCGTTACCTACTGGTGGTGGTCAGAGGGCCCGGTGGCGCCAGTGTCCGGCAGCCTCGCCTCTGTCAGTGCGCCCCAGGGTGGCTGTGGCTACAATGTAGCTTGCCATCACCAGTGTGTGTGAATGGGTGGATGACTGGATGTGTAAAGCGCTTTGGGGTCCTTAGGGACTAGTAAAGTGCTATACAAATACAGGCCATTTACCATTTTTACCATGTTTCAGTGCTTGATCGTATCTCATTTAACGGCACATTTTCATGCGTGCTGGCACTACAGCTTAAAACAAAGTGAGGCAGGTATGCACGGCGCAAAATCAATCAAATCTGGAAATTCTGATCTGGAAATAATTGGGTTTGGCAAGGCGAACACATGTGAAACTTAAGCAAATACAATGTATCACTGCTGCATGAGATGCTCTCTGCACACCCATGACAAATTTCACTGAGCTACAACCCACAATTGGTTGTATCTGACCTTTGGTGTACTTTACTGATCGGCTTCTGGCAAAACAACTTGCAGCAGCTCCACACAATAAGTCTCTCTCCTCTGGGATGCTTCTCTAAGATTTATGAGCTTCAGGCAGCATTTTTTTTTTCTTTTTTTTTTTTTGTTCTTGTTGTTTTGTGTTCAAGCTATACACCAGAATCTGAAAGCAGTGTTGCGTGGCAAAATAATGCTCCATAATAACAGGTTTTTCACAGGGGGGCTCCATTTATTGAATCATGATAACATTTCAGAGTTATTTCAAACAGGTTTGCTTTTCCTTCCACATATATAGATCCCTTTGGTCAACACACATGCGCTGCAAAAAACCTAACCTCAGTTTATAACTTTAGTTTTATAAATGCACTTTTAGAGATCTATAGCACGTGACCCTCAGCTAAGTGTTATACTTCACATGGGCACAACAGGCCTTTATATTATTTTCCGGTCGCTGCAGGTTACAGAATGCATTGTTGCACAGACAAACAAGCATTTTCATGCAGCACTGAGGTTATTTCCTCCACCGTGTTGACTTAGGATGACTCGCAGTAGACCCAAGTGAGAGGAAATGCACGGTAAGAGAGTTTGCTAATGCTAATCGCTTGCAGCACTGCAAATCTTCATGCCAAGAGGCTATGTTTTAAGAGTGTGATCCCAGTTTAGTGCAGCCACTACTGGAGGTCACCACCCAACAATGTTTCTTTTGCCTACAGTCCTCTTACTGATGGGAAATAAGTCACACTGAGATTACTTTATGCAGTCTGAGGGCTTTTCTCACAGAGGTAAAGTAAATTTATTTGGTCCTTTTGCGAGAGTTCAGCTTCAGTTTGTCATGGAAAATTGTGTTCTCGAGCAGTACTATAAAACAGCTCAGACACATCAGGGCATCAACACAGCGATACAGTGCACGGTGTTATCAGGCATGGGGACATTTGCAGTGTGTCCATCAGGCTGTGGTATCAGGATTGCTCTGGTCAACCCACGTATGCTCAATCCGATCTGGGCAATGCGGAGGCGAGGCCAAATTTGGAGCTCGGTCTGATCGAGCTGTAATCCTGAGACATTTTTGTAGTGTAACTGGGTGCATTGTCCTGCCAAAAGATGCCACTGCAGTCCGACTGTGCCATTGCCGAGGGATGACACTTGGCCTGAAATACTGTAAAGAGTTTTGTAAAGTAACTCCCACATAAATATTGCATTGTAACAATCATCCACATTATTGACTTCACCTGATATTCACTTACGAGGACATTATACTGCCGCTGTTCTATCGAAATTTAAAACAAATGTCCTCATATGTGGATCTGATTTATGTCAAAAACAAAAATCAGGTAAAAAATGAAAATCTGGTAATTCTTTGTTTTTACATTCATCAGGTCCCAATCAGCCCAAATAGCAAAGAGAAATTAAAAATGCATGCCATGAAAGAGTTCGGGTCTTAGGAGGTTAATATAGCTAGTTGTGGGTTGTAGTTAAAATCTATTTTGTAGTATCTCAAACTTTTAGAATATTTCAAAGTTAGTCTGTAAAGGTTCTCAGTCATCCAGGTCATCATAGTCTAAGGAGCTTGGAAAGAAAAGCATCTGGACTTTTTTCCAAGCTCATTAGACATTTCAAAGTTAGGTTGCTATTTAAACAGTATAAATACTATGTATCTGTCTAGTTTTTTACATGCAACTACACTCATGGGAAAGACTGCAGACATTATAGTTATTCAGATGATGAGCATCGCCACCCTCCATAAGAAGGGTAAGCAGCGGAGGGTCATTGCTGAAAAGCCTGACTGTTTGCATAGCGCTGCATCGAGGTGCATTAATGGAAAGTTAAGAGGAAGGTAAAAAGATGCAAAAGCTCTCGAGGTTCCAGTCATCCTGGAACCTCGAGAATTCTCAATTAAGTGAATGCAGTAATTTGTGGCCTTGCTTATGGTGCCACGGGGTGGCTGTAGTCAGGAGGTAGGACAGGTCATCTGCTAATCGTAACGTTGGTGGTTCAGTCCCTGGATGCTCCAATCTGCATACTAAATATCCATGGATAAGATACTAACCCCAACTTGCTCTCCGGATGCATCCATGAAAGTGTGAATGTTAAGCACAAAAATATGTATGAACAAGGCATAAAAAGTGCTTTGAATGCTTCGGGGGAGTAAAAACCACTATATAAGAATCAGTCCATTTGCCCTTTAATTTTAGGTTGTCGTCAGAAAACGTATTGGACAAATTAACAGTTTCCATTTAGAGACAATGGAACAAACTCTGCAGTCATTTTACTTTGAAGCAGATAAAATGTTACCACAAAGATAGCATTTTGCAAAACAAAGTTTTCAGTTTAAATGATTTGTCTCCTTTCAGGTGTGTAGCTAACTCTTTTTTTGCCGTTTCTCCCACACTGACATGAGATCTGGATAAATCATTGCCTCAAACTGATGTGGGACTTAGAAAAACAAATTAACTGAACGCGTCCTTTAAAAAGAGTTATTGCTTTCTTTAAATCCCATATGTCACTATGCTGCTGAAGGTTTAAACATTTCACAGTATTTGAAAGCTCAACTGGAGCTGAACTCAAAAGTTAATGTAATGCCCATGAATTGACCTTATTTGTTTCTTAAAAGCTTAGTCGTCTTCTCTTGGTTACTATCAGTTGTGTGGTGGTAAAAAGCTCTTTTACTGCACGAATGCAAATCTGCTCTCTCCCCTCTGCTCTCTTTCACCTCTCTCACTTATCACACTACTTCTTTTGGGGGTCCTGTTCCTGCTTGACGTCCTGGTAAGCAATTTCCTCTGCCTCCATTTTTCAGACCATAATTTTGATTGATAATTATCGTTGGGGACATAATTCTGTTGAGCCACCCTGCAGAGTGAAAGACTAGTAGAATAAAATAGAAATGGTGTGTTGTTGGGTGCATTCGAGCGTAGCCACAACAAATGAATGGATAAATCTCTCAGAGCTGCACTCGGCACTGCCGATTCAAAGAGACCAACAGTCAGTGCCGCAGAGAGAGGAGAAAACTTGCTTGTTCGTGACTGGCTTTCTCTCTCTCTCTGCAGCTGAACTTTACGGCCTTTGGTTTCAAACAAAGAACTTGTGATTTGTCTTCTGTTTCACAGTCTGCCGTTTTTGGTTTTAAAAAATCTTCAAAGACCACTCATATCCTGAAGGATTATCAGGCTCATTTCCACCAAACTTTAAAAACCTTGACAATCCAAGTGGAAATCCACATCAGAGACTTGATTTGGCCTTTTGGCCGGCCATGTTTATCACTAATAATAGCACATTTAGTTGGCACAACATTGTCTTGCGAGACTAAGAGTCCTAATGTGTCTGACATCAGCATTTGTGTAGTTTTTATGACTGGAAATAGCTTTATTTTATTCAGCATGATACCAAGATTAATGAAGTGTATCAGTTTTCTCGGTTTATTCTTTAAGTTTTATGTTCTTCATTCGTGTTTCTGTAAATAATCATGTTTAGCTCATATCATAATTGAGATATTAGTGTAGTTTGAATTATTACAGAAATATAATGATTGTTTCAGAGAAATTTCACCAGTTCTCAAATATTTGTTAAAGAACAGATGGTTCCAAATAATATGCTGAGTCATGACTAAGGTGCACTGAGGCATTTTCAGGTGTGCTGTGACATTTTCTGACAACCATATGTTATTATCACAATACATGACTGCACAAAAACTCATTTATTTACTAACTGCATCAGTTCTCTTAACCTGAGTGTGTCATCTTTGGGGAGAACTTGGCTAATGCTAACATTATACCGAGAGAGTTAAAGAGATTCTTGGTAATCAAATATTCCCTCTGAGAGAAACTACTTCAGAAGAGTGCTGCATCTGAGCGGACAGACAGTATTTCTGTTTGGGCTGTGTGAAAATACCTGACCAGATGATGGAGGTCATCTAGATCCTCATGCAGTGCAAAAAGTGTCATGCTAGGTCCAGATGTTGCAAATGGGCTTTTAGATGTGCCGTCATCTAACAATTAAATCCAAAGAATGATAGCATGCCAGATGGCATAGAGGGTTTTTTTTGGCTATAATGAATACAAATAGGACTTGGGCACCAAAAGTTTAATAACCAGTGCTATAGCATATTGACATATTATAATATTAACAATTCTTCCTTATTAGATCTTGTGATTTATGTCTAGAGCTGATGCACAAATCTTTGCAGTGGGTCAGTTCAGAGTCGGATAATATTTTTCAGACTTGTGGCGCATGTGCTGACAATGGGAAACCCAAAATTCAACTGTCACTCGATCATACTACAGCTGTCCCCACCACATATCACTTTGAAGCTGATGTTTGGTTGATAGCTACCAGGCTCTGGTTGCCAGGGTAACCATCTAATGTATTTACTTGGGGTCCATCATATGCCAATAACTGATATACTGCACTTTCAATGCTAGTCTCATGAATCGCTCACCTTAGGGTCACTTCTTGGACCCACATGACTCTTGTCACCAGTAGTTTTCACCCAAAGTTGTTTGAAGATGCTGAATGACTTTCTATGTGCTGCCACAGATTGCTTCCAGTGTGGACACAGATTAATACTCTCAGAACTGTATGGTGTTATATGGATCAGGTTTTCACGCACTCAGTTCCAGGTTTAAAGGCAGAGATGCTAGAAGAGCTTGTTTCAGACAATGGGATAGACTGAGGGGTTGCCTTGTATGAGATTTTTTTTTTTTTTTTAAAGGATTGCTTTGAACTGTAAATCATATTAAGCTACTCTAGTAGACAAAGATTAACAAAAATATGGATCTATAAATGAGCAAATAACTTGTGGTCCCTTTTAATCACAAAGCTTTTGGATCGACTCATTCTTAGTGAAACAGCTGCATTTTCAGACTGACAGCTCATTAAAAGGTTCCTAGCTGAGACGGTTGCCTTGGGCTGTGGTTGAAATTGGAGTAACATGACAGTATAAACGTTATCATGTGTGGCACATTCATTTTTTACATCACAGTGACTTGTTAGCACAGATGTAACAGCTTGCACCCTAATTTGCAGCACGGAATTTGCAGACTTTACAGATTCACATGAATCATACATACAAAGGTTGGTACAGCAAACATATATTTGATAATTCAAATGAAATAATTTTTGCAGGCAGTTCTATTTAGTTCCTGTAAAAGTAACCATGTTGTTCTCCCTGTGCACAAACAACTGTTGGTAACTTGGTTTAAACTTTAAACTTGGTTTAAAGTTCACTGATTTTTGTCAACAAGAGTAATTAAATATATTGAGAATATGTAAAGCCATGATGAAATAGCACTTACTATATATAAATCATGATTAATCTAAAAGAACCCAACCCAGACATACAGTTTTGCACTGTTGGTTTGATGTCATGATTAATGTGCTTACATTTTTGCATTTTTGGCAGACGGCAGGATCGCATTATCTCATCTCCCTTCTCCCGTCACTACTGCGCAAAATTTGTTTGCAAGTTATGTCAGAGGCTCTTTGAATCATTTGATGGATTGGTTGTCACACCAGCACCAGGTCAGAATTTCCTGAGAGCAAGATTAAGCGAAGGACTTCATAGGCATCACCGAGCCGCGACTGGTGCATCGAAAAGAACATTTCAAGGGGAGAAACGGTGCATCGTGATCCTCCACCTTGACCTTTAGAGAAGTGCTGCTTCAGCTGAAAGGGACTGCATTCACATGTAATGTATTACCTTTCATATTAGGAGGAAAGTGTGGTATTTTCTGCCAATTACGAACAAAATAACGTAACGCTATAAGATCAGTGATACACAAACAGCAGGAACGTCCAATGAGCTTATTTTACCTCAGAAGTCAACTCTGCTGTATCCTTCGGGTCCTCAGAGGAAGAGATTAATATTATCAGTGTGTACACTAAGCTCGTTTCCCTCTTCACTTTTGTTTTAAAAGGACAGAGAACATTAATCGCTCTGTGGCCCATTAAGTTCTGCTGAAAAATCCAACACACCTGTTTAAATATTTTGTGAATTCCCAGCTCTGCAGTGCGCTGCTACTTGTTCTGAATATTAAGAAATAAGATCTTTATTGCACACAAATACATCTCATTGCTGTGTGCTTATGGAATTTCATGCTATTCAGTTTCTCTCGGAGTCTTATTCTCTTAAGGGTGATTTTTATGAATGACTTTAACGCCCTTTTGGAGCATGGAACCTGAGAAGTGTAATGTAGTTTTCTTTTCGGATGACTCCTCTGCCGCAGTAGAAAAGTACATATTACTAATGCATTAAATTGATGCCCTTTTGCTTCTCATACATGTTTTTATTTTTGCTTTTTTTGATTTCTACTCGTGTGTAAAACATCTGTTATTTCTCCTTAATCCCCCCAGAAGCTCTTCTAACTTTTAACCTTACCATTCATTCTTCCTCCAATCACAGTGTTGCTGATGATGGTTTCCAGTATTGATATATTTCCCTCAGTCAGTGACCACAAGAGTGCTGAGTCATCTTGGATGATTGAATCCAGCTTGGCTAATCTAATTCTCTTGTGGCTTCGAAGAACTGAACCGTGCAGATTAGCGTAACTAGCTCATCTTGGGTCACACAATTGATCTTGGATTTTTTTTAAGCAACACGCAGTCCCCAGCACATGATGACAGTCCCCATTTCTGCAGATATTATAGCTTTATTTCTGTGCACTGAGAGAAACTGGTGATGTGAAATCCATTTTTATGTAGAGACTCCGATATAAACTATTTTAATTAAGCATTACTGAACCAGTAGATTCTTTAAAGGGATCAAATATTAATGTTTAATGTGGTTAAATCAGGAATGCCAGTATATTGATCCATATATTAATTTGAGTGATTGTTACTGTTGTCCACAGCAGCTTTATACTGCATAAAAAGTTTCTCTTACTTGATCCCCGCAGCATTTTGAAGGCAGCATGACTCACGTCCATAAATCTGCAGCATTGCCTCGCCAGAGGGTAGTGCTATTTTGCACAGCAATCCACCGTGCTTACATTGATTAAATCGTATGCAGTGGCACACGGTAGCTGCAAAAAACATGATATACTTCTGCACACATCAGACAATGCAGTTTTAGTTTTACGCCAGATGTAACAGGATTCAAACCGCATACACAAAGGCTCAAATGTGAAACGAGCCTTTGTTCTTTTTGGCCAGTGGTGGTTTTCACCTTGGAAATCTCCCGTGGGTGCCATTTTTGCCTGGTCTTTTTCTGATTGTTGAATCATGAACTCTGTTCTTAACAAAGGCAAGTGAGGCCTTCAGTTCTTCCAGTGATGTTCTTTTGTGACCTCCTGGATGAGTCATTGGTGTGCTCTTAGAGCTGGCCTCTCCTGGGATGGTTCACCACTGTTCCAAGTTTCTCTATTTGTGGATAATGACTCTCACTGTGGTTTGATGGAGTCACAAAGCCTTAGATTTGGCTTTTCCAGACTGATAGATGTCAGTGGCTTTAATATGTTGCTTGTTCAGATCTTATAGCCAACTTTAGTTTGTCTGACAGATTTTAAGTGATTTGTTGACTCAACAGGTTTGACAGTTCTCGCTCCGGTTCTGTCTAATGAAATTGAACTAAGTGTTTCGAAAATTGTGGTGAATCGCAGTTATTTCAATCAGAAATCAACAAGGGATTTCTATATCTTTAATACTTTAACAACCAGGTTTGTCTTCCACCTCACTGCCGTGGTGGCCAGATTAAGCCTTAATACAACATAAGTAGTTATAATACTACAACTCCCTTTTCCAATTATCATGAAGCAGGGAAATTGGCTATAGAGACCAAACGTTTTGTAGCGGGCTATAAGCATACTGGGAAATTTAACATGGGAGTTCCTGGAGTCTGACTTGCTTTTGGAGCAAGCATGAATTGGCAATTTCAGTTTTTCAGACTTTTTTTAGTTTGTTTGTTGTCATCTTGTTTAAAACATGAGCAAAAGAAGAATTATTTATAATTATAACAATTAAAGAATCAATCTCAGCACATTGTTGTCAAATAAATTGCTCCATTAATATTTATAATAACTAAAAAAATGACTGGGGGGAAGAAGCCAGTTAAAATAAAACAAACTGCTAAATTTATACACGAGAACTTGTGTTTCTTTTCAGAATAAGCTATGCTTTAGAAACTCTGTACCAACCTATCGAGCAGCAGGACTTTCAGCAGGGGGCACGGCTCCAAGGATGTGCAGCACAGAACCCAGCAGACAAGCTGCACAGAGAGATCCTATACACATAATGCACAAGGAAATAGATGCCCTTGTCAAGTATAGCAATGGGAAACTAGCACAACAGCAGCCTGTGGTGTTGGAGAGAGTAAATTATCAACACACCCAGTAACGGTGTTGTCTAGCAGTTGGATGAAAATAGTATAACTAGCTGTTATGTGTGTAGAATAATATCGTGAGAGGCTTTGTCAGTTTTTAAAGATCACCTCATTTTCTTGATGTATTGCTCTGCCAACTAAAATGAGGCTTCGCCACTGCTTAATATGTATCAATAATTAAAATTATATCAGTCTTTGTGATAAATTTGTAATTAATTCATTCATTCATGCTGTCTACTACTTTTAAAGTCTACAGAGGATACAAAGTCTCTGTTTCCAAATCAGACTCGGGGTTGGTTTCATTTTCCAAAGGATAGAAATTAAACTACGGTTAGAAGTACGACTGCTATCGTTGTCAGGGAATGCAGACTTTTGGCCGCTCGCGCAGTTACAGTAAGGAGATTTCCAAGCTCCAAGGCTGCTGTTCTCTACTAATGGAACTGCCAGTCACAATACGTATTGTGGATATATCTATTAATATATCAGTTATCAAAAGAGTTTTCTGAAGTGTTAAATATTATAATATAGCAATTTTATGTTTCCAATAATTAGCCTAGTAGAAAAAAATTCTCTTATTATTATTTACATTATTCTATTGTTTTCAGGTAGGGGGATGACAGTCAGGTGTGGGTGTGTGCCCTGGTTTATGTAAAGATCAGGGATCAGCCCAGTGTCTGAGCTTCACGACATTGTTTTAGGAAGTGAATCATGAACAAAGGTCTCCATGGACCTCAAAAAAGGCTTATTGATGTTCAGCAGCAGTCAAACAGACAGACTACAAATGAAGGAAATGAAGAACATTGCTTCACCCCCTGGAGTGTCCAGTCTTCACTCACAGAGCACCGTGTCTAATAGTGTGGAAGGTCACATGGGAACCCAGGAGAACTTCTAAGCAGCTTCTCACATTGTGTACATGTTCATGAATGAGAATGGAAGTTTACTAAAGCTAAAGGCCGAATCAGCTGTTTGAACATGGAGGACTTTCATTGTAGCATAACCTTATCCCATCTGTAAAACGCGGTGGCTGTATTATGACGGTTTGAGCCGGTTATAATTCATCTGCACCAGGGCGGGTCATCATCGGTAATCATCGACAGAATATTACCGCAAATTTATAAAGAATGAAGCAACATCTGTTCATGAACTGAACATTAAGAGAAAGTGGGTGATGCTGAATTTAAAAAAAAAAAAAAAAGCATCAGCATACAAGTTGTTTTACCAAAAATGATCAAAGAAGCAAAATGATGTTTTGGAAAGCCCAAGTCAAAGTCCTGACCTCCTTCCAGCAGCCTGAAACAAGCAATTCATGTGATGAAACGAACAAACATCCCAGAGCTGAATGTGTTCTGATCATTCAAATGTACAAGTCCTCCAAGCTGGTGTGTAGGACTGTTCAACAGTTTTCCTACATTTTTAAAGTTCACATACATGTGCTACTTGCACAGTAATAGTGGTTTATTTGCCGAGTAGTATTTCTAAGTTTTTTCATATTTATGCTTTTAGGATTTGTGTGTAATTGTAATATTTAATTCAAATTTAAAGGAGTCACAGACCATCAAGCACTAATGTACATACCCTTTATTAATATGACAGGTTCTTTTGTGTGTGTTAGGTGCTGGGCAGTGCTGGAAATTGTCCCGCAGACATCATTCCCAGAGAGGAGGATGACACCTGAAACAGCAACCAGGCCTGACTACAGCAGCCCCTCTGGTCCTCCATCCTCAGTCTCCTCACAGAAATACTCGAACATCTCACTAGAAGAGTGAGTCTGTACTTAAAGTGCTTACCTCTCCTGTTCTGTCTTTCATCACAAGAAACCAACCACTGCAATCTTTAGCCACAAGTCTGACACTTATGGTTGTATCCTTTGAATAAGTATGTGCTAATATGTAAAGCAGGGTTTCAAATCCGTCCTAAGCAGCTGTTTGGAAGTTTCTTTATCAAGAAAAAACTCACTGTTATTTGCATGTTCATGTGTAAACCTGTTGCTCGAGTTTTGCAAAATTCGTCTGCTCACTGCAGAACCACTAGATCGCTTGTTTCAAAAACAGGCCGATTGTTTAGTATTCACTTTAGAAACAGCAGGTGTTGGACACTCAGTCGAGGTTCAGTTTGCTGGAGTGTTGTTTCTTTAGTGGGTGTCGTTCTCGCTGTCATGAAATCTCTTTTTTGTCTGTTGGATACTGGAATGAAACAAAGAGACAAATTTTCTATAAAAATCCAAAGGAAGTGATGTCCATGCTTGTGCCTTGCCTCAGTGCATCTTTAATTTCCATCTTGCTAATAATAAATAGAAAAAGGGCTCTCATCAGGATGCAAGGAACGCTCAGATTTCCCACTCATGTTGGCTTGAATATTGATGGTTGATTCATAGACCTTGAGAAACAATAGCTGAGAAAGAGTTAAGAGTAGTTAAAATAGATATGAACAGGGGTTAAAGTGGGCCATGGGATGGTTTTGTTCTCACCTTCACTTAATAAGCAGTTATAACGATGTGTGATAACTGTGCTGTCAGAAAGACAGGATAGCAGAAGAAGATGAGAGATTACGTTCAAAGGTAGCAAGTGACATCCGATCAGCTGGTAATTTAAAGCTTACCTATGTAACGTCCGAATTTATGTTGGATTTTTTTTAGAGTGTGGATCTGGACAGGTGTTGCTGAAGTTAATTCAAACTGAGAAGTGATTTTGAAGGTTATACTTACAGCAGGTGCAGGCTTAACTGGGTAGTTTGCAGTGCTGTGGTACAGCTCATAGTGATGAACTGCACTCCAGCCACAGTTCAAATGCTTGTTAATGAGCTAATAACATGGCAGAAACCTAATGCATTTAGAATACCAGCAGAAGACCACACTTGGTGGCACTCTATCAGCTGAGAACGGGAAACCGAGGTTGCAGTTCACACACGCTCACCATAATTGGACAACAGAAGGTTGGAAAAATGGTGTCTGGTCTGATGAGTCTTGATTTTGCTTCAGCATTCAGATGGAGGGGCCAGAATTTGGTGTAAACAACATGAAATCATGGATCCATCCTGGCTTGTATCAACAGCTCAGGCTGGTGGTGGTGGTGGATATTTCCTATGTAATGCTAATACTAACCGAGCAACGTGTAAACACAACAGTCAGATTATTGTTGCTTATCATGTCCATCCCTTTGTGACCACAGTGTTTTTCACCAGCAAAGATGAAGGTGAAGTGGAACTTTGAAGGAAAGACACTTTTAACGGAACATCTGTCTGTATAATTGTAGAATATTGGTGGCTAAAGCAACATAGAGTAGCAAACCTCAAAACCAGCACTGGTCAGGTGGTCATAGTCTTCACATAAGGAAGGCAAATGTACCGGAGCTCACAATAATGATTATTCGAGTCAGTTAACCTTGAGGCATTGCTACTCTGAAGTTCTGGTCCCCACCTCCCAAATCCCACTCTAATCCCGGCATATGAAGCACTGAGAGACAGACTCAGTGGAGAGTATGTAAATCTGGATATTGAAGGGCATAAATGCCACACCTTGAAAGGAGAGAACCAGGGGATAGCAGATATTCCAGATTAAATGTCCTGGGTTATCTGTAGTAGAATAACAGTGTCAAATAGCAGTCATATCAGGTCAGCCTTTAAATAATTTGGCAGGTATGAAGCTCTTTTTATGCCATTACATTATCCACACCCATTCTGAGATCATCAAAAAATGGCACCAGATTTCCATTTCTGATACTAAGTTGGCTTTTTGTCATCAGCATTGTACAGTATGCCATTTCGTTGATGGCCAAGTTTGACAGTGATGATACATCAGCAGAGAATTGTGTGAATATGTGCAATTAGCAGCTCTTGTACTGAATATGTAATTATTTCAAAGCATCTTTGAATTGTAATCGCTCCCTGGCTCAGGCTTTCCCTTTCCATTAAATCCTCTTTCATTACACTGATTTGCAGAACAACCATTTTTCATTCTGATTGCTTGGCATGAATTTTTATTTCTGTGTTATTCTTTTCCCCCCTACCCATCACTGCTCATTGTTCATCTCTTTAAAAAAGAAAGGAAAGAAAAGGAAAAAAAACAGAGCTCCTGTGACCCACATGGCTGAGACAACCTCAGTGACAGGTACCTGCACTTCTGCCTTTGCAGAGCTTTTCTATGCCAACAGTGCCCCCTAGTGGGGTTTTATAAATCATCTATTAAGATCACATGGTTGTTTATACTGTTCCAAATCCCAGTCCTCTAACCTTGTTCCCCTCATCTGTTGAGTCTTTCAGAGCAGCTTTGTGCTTTTAAAGCCATGGTGGAATGAAGGATGTAATATAAACGGTAAAAGTAAGGACAGAGGATTTTGTAGCCTTGTCGCTAGTCTCATGTGTCACTGGGATCAGAAACAGCTGTTTGCTTTTAGACTGTTGCAATTAGACAAAAAACGATTTGGGAGACTTGGAAAGTCAAAGTAAAGGTGATTGGAGAGCATTTCTCCATCTGGGAAATGTTGGAAGTCTCACCTGAGGTGCTGGACGGTTGATAAGTCTGCTTTTATCAGGTCCTTGGGCTCGCTCATCAAAGCATGTGCATGCTGGAAGTTTCCATGCATATATATGTATATATGTATATATATATATATATATATATATATATATATATATATATATATATATATATATATATATATATATATATATATATATATACAGTTAAGCCCATAATTATTCATACCCCTGGCAAATTTTGACTTAAAGTTACTTTTATTCAACTAGCAAGTTATTTTTTGACTGGAAATGACACAGGCGTCTCACAAAAGATAATAAGATGATGTACAAGACGCATCATTGTGGAAAAAAATATTTCTCAGCTTTTATTTACATTTGAGCAAAAAGTGTCATGTCCAGAATTATTCATACCCTTTACAAACTGTCACAGTCTCTGGGAAAATCCAAAGTTCCAGACCATTCCAAATAGTCAAAGCTGTTCTAAAGCATCCTAATTACCCTGATTAATT